>NC_138534.1:28929527-29529527 GCF_964234715.1 Podarcis melisellensis
ACAGAGTAAGGCACCCCAACCATATTTTGTTTTTCCTCCTCCTAGGCACTCTTTCATCCAACAGGGCTTAAATTGTCTTGATGACCACTCCCCTGGATTGAAGGTACTTATGTTGAATGCCAGCTACATCATCTCCTGGTCAGAAGAGAAATCCTTCCTCCAGTTGCCCATACCCTTGTAACATCAACTATTATAAGTGGAGGTTTCCAGAAAGCCTTCCACTAAACCGAAGCCTAGTTGTTAACAAGGACGCACCACTTGGACCATGCACTGTCCCAGCGCTGGATAGCTCAGTCAGTAGAGCACGAGACTCTTAATCTCAGGGTTGTAGGTTTGAATCCCATGTTGGGTGAAAAATTCCAGGGCACTGTCCTAGAATTCAGAGGTCAGCAAACCTTTCCAGCAGGGGGCCGGTCCACTGTCCCTCAGACCTTGTGGGGGGCCAGACTATATTTTTTGGGGGGGGTGAATGAATTCCTATGCCCCACAAATAACCCAGAGATGCATTTTAAATAAAAGCACACATTTTACTCATGTAAAAACATGCGCTGGCTGGATTTAGAAGGTGATTGGGCCAGATCCGGCCCCCGGGCCTTAGTTTGCCTACCCATGTCCCCTAGATGGACCCCTGTGGTCCCTTCCAACTCTAAAAATCTGTGATTCTGTGAAAGGGGTTCATTGGCTCTAGTGTACTTCTTGACACAGTTCAGGAGGATGTTATTTTAAACCTTAAGTGTCTTGAGGCTTGAGTAATTAAAGGACCATCTTCTCTCATATGAACCTGCCTAGAATTTAAGGTCCATGTCAAGTGTCCTCCTCCAAGTTTCTCTGACCAACTAAAGCAGCTAAGGAGTGGAGTGGGGGCTTTTTTTGGTAGTGGTGGTTGCACCATGGAAGAAGAGAAGAAGAAGTGTTTGGATTTGATATCCCGCTTTATCACTACCCTAAGGCGTCTCAAAGCGGCTAACAATCTCCTTTCCCTTCCTCCCCCACCACAAACACTCTGTGAGGTGAGTGAGGCCGAGAGACTTCAGAGAAGTGTGACTAGCCCAAGGTCACCCAGCAGCTGCATGTGGAGGAGTGGGGAAGCGAACCCGGTTCACCAGATTACAAGTCCACAGCTCTTAACCACTATACCACGCTGGAGTGACTTCCTTGAGCAGGGTTGGCCAGCATCAATACTTTTAGACTGTAGGAAAGAGGTAATTTCTAAGACTTTTAATGGGCAACGGATGGTTGCTGTTTTGCTGCTTTTCCTTCCCTGGTTTTTTATTCCTACTACTTTGCTTATGGCTTTACAATTAGCTAATTTATGCTGCTTTAATTGTTATTTTACGGTTGTTTTCATAAACCGATTTGTATATTCTTTTTAAAAATAAATAGAAAGGCTGCCTTGCAATTTTGTAAAGTAACAGCAGGGGCCTACTTTACGGGGCTGTTGTAAGGACTGCTGCCACAAATGCATGGAAAGGGCTTTGAACACACTCCAACAAAGAATTACAGTATTTTTTGCTCCATAAGACACACTTTTTTCTTCCTAAAAATAAGGGGAAATGTCTGTGTGTCTTATGGAGCGAATGCATGGTCCCTGGAGCCGAATTGCCCAGCGGCAAAAAGCAGATCATGCTCTCTTTTTTTTCTTTCTTTTTTTGAAAGAGGGAAGTTGTTTTTGAAACAAAGCCGCTGATTGTTACAAAGCACGGATCCACATGGTTACAAAGCATGGATCCACGTGGATCCTCAGGATTTTTGCATTGGGTCACCCCAAATTCACCATCAGATCACATGTCTGTGGCCACAGAATGAACCACAAAAATCATACATCTACTGTTTCATTCAGAATATTTTTTTTCTCGTTTTCCTCCTCTAAAAACTAGGTGCGTCTTATGATCAGGTGCGTCTTGTGGGGCGAAAAATACGGCACCCAAAGTAAAGTGCTTTGAACCTGTAGAAAAGGTGCTGTATAAATGCTACCATCGTGCCCTTCTCCTGAGCCTCTTGGAAGCAGCAGCTGTTTTGACAACTGATGGAGACAGAAACAGATGGACCTTCAGCCGGATCCAACAAAGTAATTCTTACACAGTGATACCATGGTTCTAAACTCAGCATAACCATTGCATCAAATCTCTTCTCTTCTCTTCTCCTTTCCTTTTTTTTGTTTTGTTTTTTGTTTAAGTACATTACAATGGGTTCCTAAATCAAAGCAGATCCATCTAAATAAATGGCCTTGCTTTCAAAAGTGCTGCGAATACCAAACTTTGCCCGGAGTGCTGCGTGCTCAGCGCCTTTGGAAGTGGTATCACTTATGCCTGATCATTATGACGAAGGGCAGGTGTGCCCCAGGTGCTTATCAGAGGTCAGGGCCTATTTGAAGCATCTCTAGCATAACTTTGACCTGCAGATGACCTGCTTCCTGCCTGGATAACATATGTGAATCAATAAGAAAGGTAATATTGCACTGGTGTGAAATAAGGGGCATTTCCCCCACACTTAACGTTTATTGTGCTTCTCTTTCTTTCTTTCTTTCTTTCTTTCTTTCTTTCTTTCTTTAAAAAAAAGACAACTCACAAATGTGAATAGATTTCCAGAGAGTCAGCCCTTGCTACTGTTTGCATACTGCCATGTGCACCCGCCTGCCCCCCATGATCGGGGGCCCCAGTGCCGCATAACACGCATGCATCCCGCACGCTGCGTGACCTGCTCACATCACATGCACACGCCATGCGACGCGCGTGCACCAGTTCTGCATGCAGCATGACAGTGACGTGCGCACGTTGCTGCAGAATATTGAGGGGCGCTGGGGCCCTCCTTAAAAATGTGGAGGACCCGTGGCCCCTTGACACACCCACCCCTTAATGGTGCCCTTGTATACTGGCATCAACCTTGTTCTGAAAAGAATGGAAGTTAATGGTTCTCATTCGTTTTTCTTGGTTATGCTATGGGCAATCTTGCAAACTGAGATAGTTGCAGAGGGTCAATTGTGAAAGGAGTCCACTCTTTCGCCATTGGCGGTTGACGAACCCTGCCCATGGGTCTGCCTGACAAATTCTACCCATTTCTCTATTTGCAAGTACCCTCATCCCGTGCAAATGTAGTACACGATCGCCGCATGGTCGATTTTGCAAAAAGAAATGATCCTCTGAAGAATAAAATTAATTCAAGCCCATATTATTTATTTTAAATGTCTAGAAATAGTGCTTTTACTTTTTACACACACACATACACACACACACCCCACAGAGAATATACTGTAGAGTTGCAGAGAAGCCTTTGCCTCAAGAATGCTTCTGGGAGTGATTAGCAGGTTTTATTTTTAACGATGATTTAAGGATAATGTTGGCTCGCTGGAGTTCCCTAACTTTCCTGTTAGCAGGGGGCAAGGCGTAAGAACTACTGGGATATTCCAAGCACTCTGGCGGGGAAAAGAATAAAGATTTGTTTTCCTAATAACTGCTACGTTACAGAACTCACCGGGACGGTTGTATCTGTCGACACCCTACATCAAAATGTGCCTACTAGATTGCATACCACTGACAGTACCAAAAATATGTTTGAATTTCAAACTTGCTGAGAAGCCTGGGATGCAGGGATTACGTTCCCCGAGGGCAGATAAACAAGATGGATGGGCTAAACGCTGAATTGCTTAATGATCAAAATGCAGCAAAAGCTGTCATAGAAAGGACTGCTTTGCTCATCAAAGCTGACTCCGTGATTTCTGCTGACTTACTACTGCCCTTACTGAAGGCACAGGCACAGTGAGTAATTAAGTTCACAAAGCCAAACGGTTGACCTGCTAATTGTCTACCTGGAGAGATACGCATCAAGTGGCCCCATTGATATTACAGAACAATCTTGAAAATAAGGAGTATCAACAAGGGTCAATAACTAGATGGGGGATTCTGTGTGAGACAAGAACTACCTTTGAGAGAGGACTCTGATTCTCTTTCTTTCTCTGTTTGTGTTTCTATTTAGATTACGTAGTTTCTTTTATCATATTGCATCATATTGCATTATGAAAAAGGTTTAATAAAATGTTATTGGGGAGAGAACTAGATGCGATAGGTTCAGGCTTGCAGATTAATAAAGAATCCAGCCTAGAATTCATCGAGAATCCAGCCTCTACGGATTCTCCAAGAAGTCCCATTGAATCCAGAAGAAGAAGAAGAAGAAGAAGAAGAAGAAGAAATAAAAACACAGTAAAACATCAAACATTAAAACCTTTCCTATACAGGGCTGCCTTCAGGTGTCTTCTAAAAGTCAAATAGTTCTTTATTTCCTTGACATCTAATGGAAGGGTCTTCCACAGGACGAGCACAACTACCGAAAAGGCCCTCTGCCTGGTTCCCTGTAACCTCCCAATGAGGGAACTGCCAGAAGGCCCCTGGAGCTCAGGTTTATTCCCAATACAGTGGTACCTCGGGTTACATACGCTTCAGGTTACAGACTCCGCTAACCCAGAAATAGTACCTCAGGTTAAGAACTTTGCTTCAGGATGAGAACAGAAATCATGCAGCGGCGGCGCAGCGGCAGCAGGAAGCCCCATTAGCTAAAGTGGTGCTTCAGGTTAAGAACACTTTCAGGTTAAGAACGGACCTCCGGAACGAATTAAGTACGTAACCAGAGGTACCACTGTAATGTCACCATAGGATTATAGCCTTAATTCTGTAGCCATTTTAAAGCAATACCTGAGAGGCTACAAGATTTAACCATCCTATTAGCTAACTAAATATTTCATTAGTTCAGAGGCAATTTTAGGGGAGCGCGACTGGTTTGGTCGCACTGCGTGCGGGGTCTCAGGGACACCACAACAGTGGTGTCAAATGGAAGGTGAGAGGCAGGGGGCATCTCACAAGGCGCTACTAAAATCTGAGACCACGAGGTTGACCACTGAGTAGTTATTGGTGAAGACGACGAGTTTTAATTTGTGAGGACTCTCAAGTTAAGAATACAACATCTGGAAGCTATTTTGGTTCCACTATGTTACTATAAGAGGGCAGTGGCGTAGCGTGGGTTGTCAGCACCCAGGGCAAGGCAAGTAATTTGCGCCTCCTAACCCGTGGATTTGCGCCCCCTAACCCCCAGATGTTGCACCCGGTGTGGCCGGCCCCCCCTGCACCCCCCATGCTACGCCACTGTAAGAGGGAATGGGGAGACGGGGACACACACACACACACACAAATACAAATGTTCCCTTTGAACCATGGTTGGTATCTTGTTTTTTAAATTGTAAGTTATCCTACACTCCATTCAACAGTGTGTGTGTGTGTGTGTGTGTGTGTGTGTGTTGAGACTTCTGCAATACAAAATACAACCAAATATTTAGTTGCATTTTTTAAAAGGGCAGGTGATAATCAGCTTTTTGAAAAATGACTCTTTACACCTTCATAGTGCTGGAGGGAAAACTCAATAGCAAATGTGCCACATGAAAATTACTCGACATTTACTAAAGCAACCCAGAACAAAAAGCTTGAAATTTAGTGAGAGAAATTGATTGTGGTGGGGAAAGCACATTGGAATAATAACTTTTTAAATATATAAGTTTTCAAATATTTGCTGTAATTCACATCCTTGGCCTGCGAAGAAAGTGAGTTCCCCCTCTCCTACCCATCTGGCTGGGTGGTTATTACAGTCTTGTTGAATCATAGCAACAGAGGCTGGAGCGAGGCACTAAATTAAAATGTGAATAAGGCTATGTACAGATGCTTTTCGCCGACTTAGGCTTGATAGACAGGCAGGCATCCTTAAAAGAAGCATGGCTTTCCATGGTGCATGCACAATTCTGTTGCCCCACTCTCAACTGCACAGGGAACTCAGTATTTGCAAATTCCAATACAAAATGTCCCGAACTTCACCACTTGCGAGTAATGTGCAGATCAGAACTTAATTATCCAAGAGATTTTGCCCTACTCCAAGCATAGTGGAAAACACATTGAAATGCATGTTCTGAGACACAATCCACATTTAAATACATAGTTTAAGAGGATCTTTTTTAAAATTCCAGTTTAATGCAGAAAAGAAATGGAATTATGAATATTTTTAACAAAAAAAACTCAAAGTGGCACAGACCACAAGCAGGCAGACTTATCCCATCAGTATTGTCAACTCCGGCCACACAATTTTTTGTAACAACACAAAAGTCTGTAAAAATTGGTTACTAGAGGCAAATGGGAAAAGAGGGCACAAACTGTAAAGAGGGAGACTATTTAAATCTTTGTTCAGCTCCATGAAAAAACTGTTGTCTGTGCAAGGATTTTTCTTGCACTTGCACTGGGCTTGTCCAACCACAAGGAAAATTCACAGCTCCTTTCCAGAAACCAGGGCTGGATTTAGGTTTGATGAGGCCCTAAGCTACTGAAGGTAATGGGGCCTTTATATGTCCAGCTGTCCTTTGTCAACAGCAAATTGTCACTGTTTTTCGTGTTGAATATATGAAATCAATCAGCAGGCATAAGACTCATACTCTTAGTCTATGCTGCCTGGTCATCAGCCTAAAAGCACTCTTTAATATTAGATAACAGGTACAACAGCTTGGGGACGCAGGTGGCACTGTGGGTTAAACCACAGAGCCTAGGACTTGTCGATCAGAAGGTCGGCGGTTTGAATCCCCGCGACGGGGTGAGCTCCCGTTGCTCGGTCCCTGCTCCTGCCAACCTAGCATTTCGTCAAAGTGCAAGTAGATAAATAGGGACCGCTCTGGCGGGAAGGTAAACGGCGTTTCTGTGCGCCGCTCTGGTTTGCCAGAAGCGGCTTAGTCATGCTGGCCACATGACCCGGACGCTGTACGCCGGCTCCCTTGACCAATAAAGCGAGATGAGTGCTGCAACCCCAGAGTTGGCCACGACTGGACCTAATGGTCAGGAGTCCCTTTACCTTTACAACAGCTTGACCTACATTCAACTGTGCTGCACTGCAGTCTGCAACTGCAATGCTAACAGGACCAGTAGTCAGGGATGATGGGAGTTGTAGTCCCAAAACATCTGGAGGGCCGAGTTTGCCTATGCCTGTGCTACATGTTGCCATGCAACCAGTCCATGCACAATGTAGGCACCCTATATATTAAAACGAGCAAACCAGTGATATTTTAGGGAGCAGGCTAGCAGGCGGGGCCCATTACATCGTAGGAGCCTACACAACACACAAACACTGTTGCTGTATGTAGGGTATTTTTTTCCCCTTTAAATTTTTTGGGGGCCCCCAAGAGAGTGGGGCCCTAAGCTATAGCTTGTTTAGCTTATATGTAAATCCGGCACTGCCAGGAACCAGCTTGGAAGTTAGAGAAGGGAGTACATGCCAAATGGGACTGGTGGAGTCCTGGGGTCCTGGGGTCCTGGGGTCCAGGAGTTTTGGCTGGACCATCAAAGCCAGCCAAAATCTCCTCTAAAATTTCATAACCATCTTTCCAATAACTTTAGCCAGCCAGGATCATTTCAAATTCAGCCTAATCCTTTGCTTCTCTCTTAATTCAAGAATGTCATTCTGCAAATAATGTGAATCTGACCCACTTTCAGAGGGGGAAAAACACGTTACCATATCCAGTAACGATTTGGGTTAAAATACTATAAGAGGTCACTGCTTTATAAAAGTAAAAAAATAAAAAATAGATAACCTTGTATAATAATGAGTCGGTAATGAAAGCTGCAAGGATGGCCAAACAGCAGAGCAAGACAGGTCCCGCTTAATAAGAGCTTTTCGTTTTTGAAAAAGAGGCAATATTGTGAATTGTACTAGAACTCAAAGATCGGCATTGCCATCTCTGCTCGCTAGTGCTAATGCAAGCTGAGGTGTATGCAAAGGGGTCATTAATCTGCCCAAACCTCCCCAAAGTGCCCAGCAACAAAGGTTTTTGCAGGTGTCTCCCCAGGCAGAGGGCCTTCTCGGTAGTGGCTCCCGCCCTGTGGAACACCACCCCACCAGATGTCAAGAAAATAAAAAACTACAGTGGACCCTCTGGATACGGATTTAATTCATTCCAGGAGTCCATGCTCACCCAAAAAAATACGTATCCAGAGGCGCCGCTTCTGCGCACACCTGATAGAGCACTTCTGCACATGCGCAAGTGGCGTAACCCGGAAAAATACTTTCGGCTTTGCTGTTTTCGCAATCCGAAGATTACGTAACCCGAGGGTCCACTGTATCTGACTTTTAGAAGACATCTGAAGGCAGCCCTGTTTAGAGAAGTTTTTTATGTTTGATGTTTTATTGTGTTTTTAATATCCTGTTGGAAGCCACCCAGAGTGGCTGGGGAGGCCCAGACAGATGAGCGGGGTATAAATAGGTAAAGGTAAAGGGACCCCTGACCGTTAGGTCCAGTCGCGGATGACTCTGGGGTTGCGGCACTCATCTCGCTTTACTGGTCGAGGGAGCCGGCATACAGCTTTCGGGTCATGTGGCCAGCATGACTAAGCCACTTCTGGCAAAACAGAGCAGTGCACAGAAACGCCGTTTACCTTCCCGCCGGAGCGGTACCTATTTATCTACTTGCACTTCGTGCTTTCGAACTGCTAGGTTGGCAGGAGCAGGGACCAAACAACAGGAGCTCACCCCATCACGGGGATTCGAACCACCGATCTTCTGATCGGCAAGCCCTAGGCTCTATGATTTAGACCACAGCACCACCCGCATCCCTGGGGTATAAATAATAAATTATTATTAATTATCATCATTGTCATCATCTACACCACAGCTGCTCAGTTCTATTTGTCAGAGTCCACTTAGGGTGGATAAGGAGGAGAACTCTGGCAGAGGCTCTGTTGCTTTTCATGCTGAGTAGATAGCTCAATTGGTTAGAGCATGGTGCTGAGAACGCCAAGGTTACAGGTTTGATCCCCGTAAGGTACAGCTGCATATTTCTTCATTGCAAGGGCGGTTGGAATCTAGACGATACTCGGAGTTTCTTCCATCTCCATGATTACCGTATGTGTGAGGAGAGGGGGTTTTAAAAGTATGTTGCCTGTGCCTTGGTTCAAGAAAATGCAGCTCAGCTGCATAACCAACAAATCTACTCTGGAGATCTGTCAAGTCTCCTATCCCCAGTAATTTAGGGGTTCCCTCTTCCATCTCCTCAAGAGGCCCTGGAAGTATGGAAGGAGACGGGAACACCCTCAGAGGCTGCAACCAGGTCAGCGTTGCTGCCTGAACCTTTATGACAACAGTATAAAGCAACTTCCACAACACCAGGAAGATAAGCTCTTTAGAAGAAAATATAAAAGCATTAGCTCGGCAATTCATCCGAACTTCATCATGCACCGTAGACATTTTTTATTTTTTTGAAGTTTAACAAAGAAAAGCACATCATTAAAGAATACTGCTCTATCGCCATTCTTATGCAAATCCTTCCCAGATAGTTGGGTGGAAAAAATTCCATCTCGGCACTCAGCGAGAAATAAAATGTTGTCGGGTGGAAATTTCTGCTGTACAGAGCGCATCTATCACTTGTATAATCCAAACTACTGTATATGTGCCCTGACTACAGAATTAGTATCGATCCATTCACCATGTAAACATCAAGTACTTTCTATTATTACCTGAAATAGCATGCTATCACAATTTCTATTTCCTTCCCCCCTATCTTAAATAGAAGTCCTGCACATTAGCTCTTCCCTTCGTGTACTTTTTTGCACAGCTATCTAACTACAGTGTTCAAGGCTCTCGCTCTCTCTCCCCACCCCCACCCCCACCCCAGGTTTCCTGCAGACATCTGCAGTATTACAGTCAAAGCACTTTACTTTCAAGTCGCTTCTAATGGAAGGCAATGCAACTTTCATTTACCCAGAAACCTGTTCCTGAGACTTGGCTTGGCATGAGGATGCCGGCAGCTTTTGTTTCAAGGCCGACTTTGCCGGACGGCCATTACAAGCAACTACATCAAATGAGGCTTTCCAAATATTACTTACAGGCTTCTCAAGCGGTTCAGCTAAGGTAAGAGTGGGTCACCGGTGTCAAGGATGGCTGTAACATTTGCAAACGTCTATGTGCAAAAAGGCATTAGGCTTTCGTTCCTACTATGCTCTCACCCTGATGCTCAGAGAAAATGGGGAGAGAGAAAGAAAAAAAGGAGAGGTACTGGTAGAGGAGAATGCTTTAGGAATGCATTGCAAGGCTGGAAACGTTCCATTCTGTTATCACCCACTTTGCAATTGTCAGTTGCGTTCCTACAATTCATCAGTGGGTATTAAGAACCTGGAACAGTGGCAGGAAGTATAGGATGCAGTTGATCGCACTGCTCAGCCAGAGCTGCTGAGTGGTGAACAAGGAGCAGAAAGGGACCCTCGCTGTTGCTGGAGGGCATATCTTAGCAGAGGAGGCAGGTGGCAGTGAGGCTAGAGCAGCACGCTGGAGTTGTCATGCCCAGATCGTGATTTACCAGCTGCCTTGGGCTCTTCTGCTGCTCCAGCTGTCAGCTAGCGGCAGCCCAAAGAGAGACAGGAAGTTGGGCTGCTCCAATCAGCTCTGCTGAGAGAACATTTCCATTCGGCAACTGCACCCTCCAAACAGTTTCCTTCTCAGCTGATCCTTAGAATCGCAGAATCACAGAATCTTAGCTGGATTACAGAATTGTAGAGTTGGAAGGGAGCCTGGGGATCTTCTAGTCCAAACCTCTGCAGTGCAGGAATATGCAGCTGTCCCATACGGGGATCAAACTTAATAACAACTTTGCAACCAGCACCTGAGTTTCATTGCTTTCCTCATCCCTCCTCATCCCTATTCCTTGTGTGTTATATCTTTTCTCTTGCTCATTATTGATCTGGAAGTCTTTCCAGGAGTCGAAATGCCTTCAATGAATGACTAAATGGGTGCCGTTAAGGGATAAATATGTCCCTACTGCTGTCCATATAATGCTAGGTGCATACTGAGATGGAGAAATAATTTCTTAATTTCATATATACATATACATATACATACACACACACACACACACACACAGACAAGAGTCTGAGCTGGCAGCGAATGAGACCTTGGGGTCATAGTGGATAGAGCTTGATGAGGTTGTGGACCCAAACCAGTACATTTGCATTGTGAAAAGGGCAGATTCCATGCTAAGGGGTCATTAGGAAGCGGATTGGAAATATAACACATCAATATAATTATACAAATCTATGGTGTGTCTATACATGCAACCAAAATGATCGAGCGGGGTAGAGCAAGTTCCCTAGCAGGAAATGTGAAGAGTTCTTAGGCTTTTTAGCTTAGAAACAAAGGTGAGAAGGGGACACATGATACAGGTGCATGAGACGATGCCTGGGGTGAATAAATTGGATGGGGAAAAGTTGCCCCCCCCCCATAATACAATGAAGCTGGATGATGGAACATTCAGGACAGAGAAAATAAACTTTTTCTTCACACTGAGCAGCATTAAACCATGGAATTTGTTGCTGTAGGACAGATGTGGGGAGACTTTGGGCCTCCAGATGTTCATAGGATCATAGAATTGTAGAGCTGGAAGGGACCCTGAGATCATCCAGTCCAACCCCCTCAATGCAGAAATATGCAGTTGTCTCATATGGAGATCTAACCCACAACCTTAGCACTATCAGCCCCGCACTCTAGCCAACGGAGCTATCCAGGACTACATCTCCCATCATCCCCAGCAAACATGACCAATGGCAAGGGATGCCGAGAGTTGTAGTTCAGGAACAAGAGTGATAGCCAGCAACTTGGATAGCTTTAAAAGATTAAGAAAGTTCATGGAGGAGATTTTGGTCCTTAAAGGAATACTGGAAATAAATGCCCTTGTGAACTTCATTGTATATTGCCCCAGTGCTGCGGCAACAACTTCACCCAACAACCTCTATACATCTTTGCAATTTTTAAGGTCGTTTGCATGTGCACTTATCAAAAAATTAAGATTTATACACTTAAAGTGCATGTGCACGGATAGAAGATTACAGGTTGTTTTGCCCTGTTTATTTAACAACAACAGTGATAAGCTGAGCTATGTGCTGTGTCAATAAAGCAATAAACACACAAGACATAACCGGCTGTACTTTTGAATAAATAAGGTATACCATTCATTGTACTGATGAAGCCTCGGATGGCGAAACAAGGCTAATATTCCGGAAATCCTTGTCTTAGACTCTGTGAAAGGATTCAGTGGAACTGTAACAACTCTTCATGTGGATTATTGGACTCTATGGACAGACAGGTGGAATAGACACTTATACATGTATGGACCTTATGCATGAACTGACTAGAGAATGAACTGGTCCACTGGGTCTTCTGCTTTCTTCGTTGAACTTTATGAGAGTTCCGTTGAAATCTACAATTTGATACAAATGAATAGTATACCTTATTTATTCAAAAGTGCAGCCGGTTACGTCTTGTGTTTTTATTGAGTATGTTTTACGTAACCATAGGTTTGTTGTTGTTTTGCTAGTGTCCATAAAGCTGCAAAAAAATAAGAGGGTCCTCTTGGAATAAAAGTGCTGAAGAAATCATCCCTTCTGGAGTAGGAATGATGCAGCAGAGTGCAGGTAGGCTAGGAAAACACCTCTCTTGCTACATTTGTGCTCCTTGACCCCATGACAAGTTCCATCTTCAGTGCAGAGGAACGGAGGCAGAGCACTGGGGCATGCTACAGGCAGAAAGAATAAGATATACACACCTAGAGGAAACGACAAGACTGAAATTCTGACCTTGTCCAGCGCAGACCAAGCCAAGGGATTAAATGGTTTATCATAATGTAGAGCAAAGTTAAATATTAGATATTCGCTTGCATGAAATCTCCATCGCACATCTGGATGGCAGCCTGGTCCTGACTTTGTTCTCCTTCTGAACTCTTCCTCTTGCAACGTCAGCTTTCTCCTACCTAACTACCCACGTAATCCATACATTAGTGGACGGCGGTGGTTCGTTTAAAGCTCTGTTGCAAAGTGTGCGCAACCAAAACATTTTTATCGCGGCAGCAAAAATATTTCCTTACCAGAAACAAATTAATGAGCCTCTACAGTTGAGAAAATATCGTATGGCAGATCATTAGCGCAGCAATGAAAGACTTCCTGTTTTTCTTGCCCCAACTCCTAGCCTTGCCCACTCGAACGAAATAATCAAGCTTTACACATAATCAACAAGCAGGTATCTAAAATCAATTAATACGCAAAAGCTTACTTTGTAGTTCACCAGCAGCTTGATTCCGGTTTGAGTTTTTTCCTTCTGAAGCGGCACTTGATTGCTCTGCTAAGTAATGCTGTGCTTTCTGGAATACAGAACTTTGAAGAGTATTAACTGATATCGTCTTTGTATCTGTTTAACTACCATTGGTAAAATATCTTTGGAATTTTAGTTTGGTGGGGGCTGAGTATTGACATGAGTTCATCCAGGAAAAGGAGGGCAGTATCCAAAAATTCAACTTTATGTCCCTTAAGTCTCCTCTTCTTAAAGATTATTTTTGCTGTCCTGGTTCCTGCGCCCCACAGCTGCTAGGTTTGCAGACAGTAGCAGGTGAGATTCCTGCATAACAGAGGATGGAGCAGGCCAGACCATTGTTATTCAGCCAGCTGGCAATATCACTGAGCCTTCTTAGTCATTTGGAGAGCTGGATGGGAATCTGATCACAAGACAGGCTTTGATGCTCTCATGTTGGAAAAGAACTGGTGCAACAACTGGAAATTTGGTTATCGGGCCATGCAAAGTTAGGGCTGCCAACATTTTAACCAGTTGTGGCAGCTGTGTGTTTAACAGCGGCTTGATCTGTAGAAACGATGAGCACAGCTCTCCGCAAAATTCTCAGTGAGCAGGCGTTAAATGATTTATTTCCACGCCATGAAAAGTTTTGCCTGCCAAATTGTGAACATCAAGCCACAAGAACAGACAAGGCTTTTTTTCATGGTTGGCTGACAACCGTGCATGGTTTATTCTATATACCTGTATGTTTGTTTTAGGTATTTATACCCCCCAGCTTTCAAATAAACTTCCCTAGGATGGATTTATAATAAAAACAGAAATACAACAATGAGAGCAAAAATGATTTAAAAAAATATAGGCAGCAACAGTAGTAAAACCAGTAAGAGGATTCTAACAGTGCGATCCGAAGCATATCTACTCAGAAGGAACTTCTATTGAATTCAATGGGGCTTACTCCCAGGTAAGCAAGTGAGGGTTACACCCTTGAAGGTGTGACAACATGACCTATAACTCTGAAGTAATAGCTGCTTTGGCTCTCCAGTATCATTAAGAGTAGAGATAAAGGAAATTGCAGCCTCATAGCAATGGTTGCCTCTCCAAATTGTCCCAGTCAGTGTGGTCAACTGTCAGTTTGCATTTCTTGGTGTAGAAAGTATTGATCTGATGTGTAGAGATCTTTCCTAGTCTAATTAATTCAAGAGGGTTCTGGAAGCTTCTCTGTGTGAAAGAAACAAGCAGAAGGTTCATGATGTTTGGGTTATTCCTTCAGAGAAGCTGAGTACAACTGGTTTAAACTGGTTCTCTTATTTCTTTCTGTCAAGGTCATGCTGACTATGAAAGTAGGGCCAGCAGGGGCCTGGGCTCCACTTTCTATCTCTTTTCCTTCTGGTGTGGTTTTCTGTACATAGTATGCTTAGTGTTAAGGTTTGGTCTTATTATACGTTATTGTAAGTTTAAGTTAAGTCTACTGCAACTGGATTTCTTATGGACAGTGCAGCAGTCCTGAATGTATTGGATTTGTGATTATTAAGCTCATTTGCCCTCAGTAGCAGTAAAGCTCTGTTGGATGAAATACAATTAACTCTGGTCTATTTTGGGGGGATCCTGAAATGTGTTTAAGTTTTTACTCTGCTAACTATACATTGGAATCTACTCTGGATCAATGTTGAGTAGAATTTCAACGACGTCAACAGCCAGGTGCGATGGGAACTGTAGTTCAGCAGCATCTGGAGCGCTGCAGTTCCTCATCCTGGATTAAGGAATGGACAGTGTTAAGTTGTGGGTGAACATATCAGACGACAGAACGCTTCTTCAAACAGCTCTTGTTTATTCACAGGCCAGGACAGAACTGAACTGAAGGGTTCAGTCAGCCTGCTTATATAGAGCTCCAGTACAACGTAGCTGTAACAACTTTCTGTAACTATCCATTCTCTGAACGTCACTTTCAATCCCTTATTTGCATAACTATCTGCAGTATCCCCCTGCTGGCCTAGCGTGAGAACTTCAGTACATAACAGACAGGGCCGTCCACGATCACTCTCCCAACCCATCCCCCAAACCTCTGTATGTACTTTAACATCACACTGTACATTTTGCCCTCTATGACTTACAATTTTACCATTTCTGCCCCCGTCGGTATTTAAGCGTCAGAGCGCTGCAGGAACATGGTCTTGCATCCCTAATTTAAAAAATAAAAACAGCAATAAAACTGCAAACTGGTGCAAAACACTCAGCTAGGCTGCTAAGAGAGACATCTGGCCATTCACACATAACACCTGCGCAGAAAGGGCTGCTAATTTGCCAGGTTTTAGGTGCTGTTATCAAGATATAAAGCCCTAAACAACTTCAGGGCACAGTTACCTGGAAGAACACCTTCCCCATGCAGGCCTGTTAGATCAGCTGATTTTTGGAGGGTGCTTGTTGCCACAACCTGTGAAATTGCACGGGTGAAGAATTCTCCGCAGTGGCACGTACCGGTATTTTGTGGTACATGCCCCCCATACGCACAGTCATACAGCAGGCAACAACAGGGGTCTTTTCCCACTGTTTATCCAAATTTTGTATTTTTGCCCAGTTGTTTCCATCTTGGTGATGTTTTAGTGTCTTGGTAATTTTTGCCACAATTATGTAAACCTGCTGTTGTAAACCGCTGTGCGATGGTTTTAAAAACGAAAAGCAGTCTAGTTTAAAAACAAACCAAACAAGCAACAACAGCAGATGGCAGAGCAGCATAAAAGCACATCACTAGAGATAAAAACCCCACAGTTAAAATGCCTGGGAGAATTAAAAATGACTTCCTTTGGTGTTAAAATGACATCAGAATCACTGTCCAGGCTGCAAGCCTAGGAGCCATTCTCAAACCATGACTTTGGGAACAGGAGGAGGAGCTGGGAAGAGAGGAGTTCAGGGATATTTTTAAAAAATAATTATATAAGTTTTGTGTCTTTTCTCTTCAATTTGTATTATGTTATTTTATGCACTGTGACTTGCTTTTATTTTTACTGATTATAGTTTAGAAATTATTTTTTGTAATTGTTTGAGTAAAACCACCGCGGAAGTGGGGATGGGAAGTCAAATAATGAAACAATGTAACTATTTGTTGTGACGACTGTTGTGAAAATGTTTGTATTATATATGTGTGTGTGTGTGTGTGTTGCAATATATATATATATATATTGCAAAACACACACACACAAAATGAAGAGGGGTAGTCAACACAGAGCACTCCAGACCTTGTCGGAGTCTCGACAGCTCCAGCCAGCAAAGCCAGTGGTCAGGGATGATGGAGACCAGAATCATTACTGGGATGCCAGATCTGCAAAAAGATTAGCACATTTATATATATATATATTTAATAATAATTTTTATTAAGGATTTTACATTACAAAAAATAAAAAAAGAAACAGAAAAAAGAAAAAATATCAAACAAAAATTGTTAAAAACAATCAATCTTTCCATCTTCTTATTTTTCATTTACTTGTTTCTCGGACCTCCTCATACCACCCTTTTTTGTATTCCAAATCAAATTATTAATTCAACAATTTCTTTCCCTCTTTTTACTACCCAGATCTTATTCTTAAATTATTACAATCTTAGATTTTTACTTATATAAACCCATTTTTTCATATTCTTTTAACCCATCACAGCTAGAAACCACTTAGTTCCAATCCAACATTATTCTAAATTTCCTTAATTTTACAATATCTCTGTAAATAGTCTTTCAATTTCTTCCAATCTTCCTCCACTGACTCTTCTCCCTGGTCTCGAATCCTGCCGGTCATTTCCGCCAATTCCATATAGTCCATCACCTTCATCTGCC
Source organism: Podarcis melisellensis (assembly GCF_964234715.1). Classification (NCBI taxonomy): domain Eukaryota; kingdom Metazoa; phylum Chordata; class Lepidosauria; order Squamata; family Lacertidae; genus Podarcis; species Podarcis melisellensis. Next base: position 28,946,467 of record NC_138534.1, read on the forward strand.
ATTCTTCCAAAGTGGGTAGATCTTGTGTCTTCCAAGATTAGCACATTTATAAAGGCATATGTCTTTGTGGACTATAATAACTTTTACGGACCATCATAATTTTGTTAGCTTTTAAACCATGGGAGAAGTTAGGCAACTTTTGGCCTCTAGATGCAACACTCTTTCCTAATGACATTCTGTGTATGTTAATAAACTGAACAGAGTGAAAGATTACCAGTACAGTGGTACCTCTGGTTAAGAACTTAATTCATTCCGGAGGTCTGTTCTTAACCTGAAACTGTTCTTAACCTGAAGCATGACTTTAGCTAATGGGGCCTCCTGCTGCTGCAGCGCCGCCGGAGCACGATTTCTGTTCTCACCCTGAAGCAAAGTTCTTAACCCGAGGTAATATTTCTGGTAACCTGAAGCATATGTAACCCGAGGTACCACTGTATGTGTCATGGGGGTGTGGAGATAATTTATCTTTTGGTGGCTATTTTGTTAATGTTGTTTTCTAGAGGATGGCGATGATAATATGATTTATATACCACCCTTTATCAAGCTGCTGTATTAATTTGTGAATCATGTGATCAGCCTTTTGCTTCGTGATGCTTAGCTTATTTTTGTTGTTGCTTTGTTAACAGTGTGTTATAAGGTTGCAATTGTTTCGCTGATGGTTTAATTATTCTGTATGTTTCATGCTTTATTTCTGATGTCCTATTATATTCCATCCTGTTATTGTTATTTATTGTTTGTAAGCCGTTTAGGGATTTATTTAAATGAAAAGCAGCAAAGAAATATATCAAATCAAATATTTTATTATCCTATATTATTTCTTCTGTATCTGTGATGTTCATTATGTTCCACAACAACAACGATAATAATTTATTTTGTATACCCTGCCAATCTGACTGGGTTGCCCCAGTCACTCTAGGCTCCTGCCATCAAAAATAAATCATTAAAAACTTCCTGAAACAGGGCTGCCTTCAAATGTCTAGAAGATGTATCTTTTTTTTTTTTTTTTACATCTTCCAGGAGGGCATTACACAGGACGGGTGCAACTACGGAAAATCAAATCAAATTTTTAATTATTCGTGCTATGTTCTAATTATATGTTCCACCACTTTACTGTCATTTATTATTTGTAAGCCGCTTGGGGATTCATTTGAATGAAAACATTGACAGGGCCAGTCCCGCACACGCCTTCCTTCACTTCTTTGCACCATGTGGCAACCTAGCCCTGCTGTTTGGGGGGTCATTCAGCTGCCTGCCTCCCTCCCCGCCCTGCTCCGCTTGATTCCGCTGCTGCAACGTGTTAGCTCTCAGCTCCCGGTCTTGCAACAAATCCCTCCAAGGCAGCGACACGGCTTTTCCCAGCGTGCGCAAAGAAGCATTGCAGGACATCCCCGCTCCGCTCAGCGCCTCCCAAGTTCCTGCAGAGGGCGCTGCTGCTGCTGCGCCGGGGACACTTCGGCGCAAGAGGGCAGCAAGGGGAGAACAAAGGGGTCGTCGCCTGTTGCAACCCGGCTGAGCTGCAGCTGCCGCCGCCGTCGCCACGAAGGGAGCAAAAACGAGCCCAGGGACTCCCGGAGGAGCGCTTTCCGCCGCAGCCAAACCGGTTTGCAAAAGCAAACAAAAAACAAAAAAAAACCAGCCGGGGGTGTGTGTTTGGGGGTTGCTCACAATTGCATTGCATATTTAAAGGCTTGCTTTTTAAAAAATAAAAATAAAATAAGAATGCAAGAAGGGGAGTAGTTTGCATTTGCAGCTGAAGCGCGCCCGCGCGCTCCGGGTCTGGTGCAGGAGAGGCGGTCGGCAGGAGCCACCTGCTGGCAAGAGGGAGCTGGAAGTTGCTCGCGGGGAGGCGTGATCCTCTCAGGGAGGCCTCCTCCCCCCCCCCGCGGGGAAAGGGGAAGACCCCCCAGCACCACGTGGCGCCGGCGGAGGAGGTGCCCCGAGCGCGCGCCCCGGGCTGCAAAAGCTGGAGCAAGTGGCATAGCGATCGCGGGATCGCTGCTGTGCGCACGTCCCGCCCCCCTCATGGGGGAGAAGGGTTAGTTCGTAGAATCGCAGAAGTTGGAAGAAACCCCCAGCTTCTAGCCCCATCTCGTTTTGCTTTTTTTATTTCTTTTAATCATGATTTTTATTGAGTTTTCCATATTCCATTTCATTCCCTAAAACATCCAAAGTTTACATTTTTACTCAAAAAGAGCAACGACCTCCTTCCCTCCCTCTTTTCTGACTTTCCTATAACATTAACATATTTATCACATTTCTATAATCACTTCTTTACCTTACATAATCATTTAAAAATCACCCTCTCATTTGTAAATTAGCTCCTTCTTTCCTCATTACCAAACATTTCATGTTAAAGCTACCAACATTTTCAGGTGTTTACAGTTTTCTTTCAAATAATATGTAAATTTGGTCCAGTCCTTTTGAACAGTGGTGTAGCGTGGGTTGTCAGCACCCGGGGCAAGGCAAGTAATTTGCGCCCCCTAACCCATGGATTTGCGCACCCTAACCCTAACCCCCCTAACCCCCAGATGTTGCGCCCGGTGCGGCCAGCCCCCCCTGCACCCCCCACGCTACGCCACTGCTTTTGAAATCTTTCATCGGGTCGATTCCTAATTTTCCCCATCAACTTTGACAACTCCAAAAATTCTACCATCTTTATCTGCCAGTCATCCAGGGTGGGGAGTTCTTGCTGCTTCCATCTTTGGGCCAGGAGGATTCTTGCAGCCGTTGGGCGACAGGTGGCTATCGGCACCTCCTCTACTTGGAAACCTCCAAGGAAGGAGAGGTCCCCTCTTGCATGAAGTCTGTTTATGGGCAAAGACTGGATTTATGTTGCACCGGGGGCAGGGGGACGTGGAGAGGCAGGCCACCCACCTGTCATTATCCTCCGTAGCGGATTCTGAATGAAATGTCTCAACCATTGTTTTAGAATTCTTTCTTTGGACCCCAAGTGCTCAGGAGAAACTGTGGGAATCTTTCTGCAGTTTCTACTTTTAGTTAAGTATTTTCATTCATTCACTTGATTTAGGGGGGGCAGCTGCACAAACCACAGAGCCTAGGACTTGCCGATCAGAAGGTCGGCGGTTTGAATCCCCACGATGGGGTAAGCTCCCGTTGCTCGGTCCCTGCTCCTGCCAACCTAGCAGTTCGAAAGCACGTCAAAGTGCAAGTAGATAAATGGGTACCACTCCGACGGGAAGGTAAACAGCATTTCCATGCACTGCTCTGGTTCGCTAGAAGCGGCTTAGTCATGCTGGCCACATGATCCGGAAGCTGTGCGCCGGCTCCCTCGGCCAATAAAGCGAGATGAGCGCCGCAACCCCAGAGTCGGCCACGACTGGACCTAATGGTCAGGGGTCCCTTTACCTTTACCTAGCTGCACACATATAACCCCCCTAGCTACCCCCATGAAGTCCGTTTTACTGTGGAACTGCTCCCACTGTCAGAAAGTTCTTCTTGAGGTTGAGTAGTGTTTCTCCTTTCTTGTCGCTTGAATGCATTGGATCAGGTCCTACCCTCTGGAGCTGGAAGAAATAAGTTTGTTCCATCTCCCATGTGGCAGCCATTTAGGTCTTTGCCTGACAAGTGGTTTCTTTTAAAAACAACAACAATGCAAATCCTGGAGAATTTGCTTGCGGTTGCAAAAGAGCATGTCTGGGGGCCAGTGCCCTCCTTCGCTAAGGGCTAATACGACAGACAAACGTTCTGTTCCTACTATTTTTCCAAAGTCACCGCCCTACAAAATAAATATTGTACTAGTCTTGATTTAAAGAGAGGACTCTCTTTTTTCAGACAGTCCACTGGCTTTTCTGCATCCTCAGAGGTGCATCAGGGCCATTGCATCAGCCTGCCAAGGGATACAAACAATCCGCAGTTCCTGCTTTGCTCTGCTCTGCATGCTTTACTTAGGAGTAACTCCCTGTCTGTTGTCTTTGTCCATGGAGTTTTCTTGGCAGGGATACTGGAGTGGCTTGCCGGTTCCTGCTCCAGGTGGATCACGTTTGGTCAAAACTCTCCACTATGACCTGTCCATCTTGGGTGCCCTGCTTGGCATAGTTCATAGCTTCTCTGAGTTATTGAAGACCCTTGAATAAGCAAGGATGTTGGGAAAGATGGAGGGCACAAGGAGAAGGGGACGAAAGAGGACGAGATGGTTGGACAGTGTTCTTGAAGCTACGAACATGAGTTTGACCTAACTGTGGGAGGCAGTGGAAGACAGGAGAGCCTGGTGTGCTCTGGTCCATGGGGTCACAAAGAGTCGGACACAACTAAACGACTAAACAACAACAACTCCCTGTCTCTTTAAAAGAGAGATAACTTCGTAGTCAGGGCGCAGGGATTGCTGGCCGGGCAACTTGGAAGCTCGACTTTATAGAAGCCTGGAGTGTTTTCAAAGTAGATTAGATACAGATGGATCTGATTTGGGAGATGAATGGGTGGGCCTGGAAGAGATGGAATAAAAGGGTAAATGAAGGAACAGATTGAGAGGGAGTGACAGTTGACGCAGAAATGATGAGTTTCAAGTTTCAGGACTGATTTTACACCAGGGAAGCTAGAGATTATTAACCATGACTAAAGAGTTTTGAAAGAGAGGCATATTTCCGTTTTATTTTAAGTATGCATTGTCTTTCTGACCAATGATATTTTCATAGAACTGTAGAGTTGGAAGGGCCACTGAGGATCATCTAGTCCACCCCCCCCCCCCCGCAATTCAGGAATCGAACCTGCAACCTTGGCATTAGCAGCACCACACTCTAACCAGCTGAGTTTTGATTTGGGGAATGTAATCAAATGAATCTGATGGTGGCAAAGAATCGGCAGTGAGTGCCAGAAAATGCTTACAAGCACTTGGGGAAAGAGCTTCCGATTACTAAGTACAGTGGTACCTCGGGTTACAGTCGCTTCAGGTTACAGACTCCGCTAACCCAGAAATAGTACCTCACGTTCAGAACGTTGCTTCAGGATGAGAACAGAAATCATGCTCCAGCAGCGTGGCAGCAGCAGGAGGCCCCATTAGCTGAAGTGGTGTTTCAGGTTAAGAACGGACCTCCGGAACAAATTAAGTTCTTAACCCGAGGTACCACTGTACCTGGTTCCATAGTCAGGACTAAAGTTAAGAGACCACCACACATGACAAGACCTGCCAAGAAAAAAGAATTTATTTATGTATGCTACAAAAGCGGCAAGAGTCTTGTTAGCACAAGGATGGAAAAACGAGGAAACCCCAACAAAAGAACAGTGGCAAGAAAAACTGATGAGCTATGCAGTATTGGCCAAATTGACACATAAACTCTGTGAGAAGGACAATCATGACTTCAAAGAAGATTGGGAACTTTTTACAAATTATTTTTTTTATAAAACCAAAATGACTTGGACTCCTTGGCAGGTTTTGAATAAACATCCACAAATTTATTAATAGAATACATGACAGATAAGGGAATGATATGTACCATTTTTAATATGCAGAGAATAACAAGCATAAACAAAATGGAGAAGGGAGCTGAGGGAGGGAGAGGTAATTGACTATTTGGATTGATAATTTGTTTTGTTGAAATTGTTTAATAAAAATATATATTTATTTTTTAAAAAGAGACCACCACACACACAAAAAAATCTCTTCTCCAGATCTTACTCAACTCTCCACTGCCCACTGCTGACTTTCATATATAACTTTCATCTGAGCCAGTTGAGGTTGCAAAGCAATTTTAGGCTCTGGATGTAGACCTCAACCCAACACACTTTAGATGGCAACATGTGTTAACTCACTTCAAAATAGAAAGGGCTGTAGCTCATTTGCACAGAAGGTGTTAGGACTCTGCTTGGCCAGCAGTCATGGCCCATGGGAGTTGTAGTCCACCAACATCTGGAGGGTACAACATTTGGCTACCCTTGACTTGGGTCTCCAGCTGTTTTTGGACTACAGTTCCCATCATCCCTGGCCACTTGGTCCTGCTAGATAGGGAGGATGGGAGTTGTAGTCCAAAACTAGCAAGAGACCCAGTTTGGGAAACCTGGAAAGGAAAATGGGAGGCGAGGAAATACTGCAATATATTGCTGTAGAAATAACAATGGGTTTCTCCTAAATAAGAAGAGCCGGTAAGTATGCAGTTTGCTGTTTTAATGCCCGCACAGAGCTGGCCAAGTTGCCGCTGAAATGAGATTTCCATCTGACAGGAGCCCTTTATACTCTAGATAAACCCTGCTAGAACATGGGCAGGGAGGGGAGAGAGAGAGAAAAGGAAATCCCAAACCAATTGTTTGTCTGTGTTATGTGTGTTTGTATTGCTTAGGCAACAAAGTTCCGACGGGGCAATCAAGGCATTCTAAGCCTTCATTCCATGCTCTAATACAGGCATCCCCAAACCTGGCCCTCCAGATGTTTTGGGACTACAACTCCCATCATCCCTGACCACTGGTCCTGTTAGCTAGGGATGATGGGAGTTGTAGTCCCAAAACATGTGGAGGGCCGGGCTTGGGGATGCCTGCTCTAATATGTCTCTTGAGTTCATTGATCCATTTCTGCAGCCAAGCAAAACACTTTTGTACTGTGTGCTGTGTTACCTAGCCCCCTTACGACATTTAATACTCGGGGCAACTGGTGGAAGAGAGCCCCTTTTGTTGTCCTGGGGCTTGCTGTATCACCACCACCCTAACATAGCTGCGTATTCCACCTCCCATATGCCATCACATGAACCAGGCAAAGGGTGTTTTAATATTTTTTTCCCTCCATTGTGGACAGCAAAAGAAGGTTGGGCAGAACATTACATTTACGTGTCCGTGTATATGTTTGTTTTTTCCATGGCATGGCAAACTGTAGGCTGTTGGGGAAAGGGCGTACATCAGGAAAATAGCATGGGAGGGGAAAGGTTAACCTCCCTTCTCCGTTCCTCTCCCCTCCCCAAAAAATCTGGAGCAAAACCACCCATGCTGCAGCTAAAAGGTAAAGGGACCCCTGACCGTTAGGTCCAGTCGCGGACGACTCTGGGGTTGCGCGCTCATCTCGCTTTATTGGCCGAGGGAGCCGGCGTACAGCTTCTGGGCCATGTGGCCAGCATGACTAAGCCGCTTCTGGCAAACCAGAGCAGCGCACAGAAATGCTGTTTACCTTCCCGCCAGAGTGGTACCTATTTATCTACTTGAACTTTGACATGCTTTTGAACTGCTAGGTTGGCAGGAGCAGGGACCAAGCAACGGGAGCTCACCCCGTCACAGGGATTCGAACCGCCAACCTTCTGATCGGCAAGTCCTAGGCTCTGTGGTTTAACCCACAGTGCCACCCGTGTCCCTACCCTGCAGCTACTATGGGCCAAAATCATGTCTCTTTGTCATTGTGACTAGTTTGGGCAAGGCTGTCACCTGGTTTTCAGCTTTGTGATATATCCCCAGCAAAACATTGTGATATGCTGATATATCAGAATGTCTGAAATAAGGATGGAGCTATGTAGAGGGATTGGCTGGCTTCGTGGTTTTTCCCACATTTGATTTTTGCAAACACACAGACAAACATCTTAATTTGTGATATATTGCCCTGTCAAAAACTATGAAACCGATATAATGACTTTCCTCCCCTCCTTTCTTACTGTGGATATTCTTTATTGTTGTTGTTGTTGTTGTTATTACTATTATTATTGTTATCATTATCATCATCATTATTATTTTATATTGGCAAAGTAATAATCATACATAAGTAAGAATAAAAAATGTGCACCCCGCCACTGAGACCATTCCATTGTAACTATCCAAACTCCCAAAATTCCAACACCTCTTGTGATGGTTTGACCCCTTTCTGTTTTAACAGTACAAATTCTATAAACACCTTTCATATCTCCTCAAAATCATATCTCCTGCATATACCCTGTCTTAGCTTAATGGCACATGTTAATTTATCATTAATAGCTATATCCCACACCTCTTGTTGCAGGGATTCGAACCGCCGACCTTCTGATCGGCAAGCCCTAGGCTCTATGGTTTAACCCACAGCGCCACCCGCGTCCCTGCTATAAAACATACTGATGCTCAGTCATGCCCATGAACCAGGACATTTGTTTGCTTGCTTGCTTGCTTAAACCCTAAATCCAGCAGCAGCCTAAGCAAATGACATTAGGGAGCGTATAAATTCGACACGCAGCTTGGTTTTTTGGGAAGCGCGTACAAGCCTGGGAGAATTCGCTCAAAAAAAATCCCCGCCACCCAAATTCTTCTGCTGCTCCAAAAGGCTTCCCAGCGAGATAATCGAGTGCAGGAACAAGCCAGGAGCCACTCCAGCAGGCAAGGCCATCCCTCCAGCTGGATCCTCAGCATGCCCATATGGGCTTATAAATACATGCTGGAAAAAAGCTCTAAACAGTTTGCTTATGAGACTAAACACAAGAGCTCAAAGGCAGCCTGGCGAATGGGGAAATGAAAGGCCTTAAGACCTGCATTTGTACACAATGGGCTGTAAAGGAATTCTCAGGCTGCCCCCTATCCTCCCCTCACCCCCTTTTAGAGCCAGGCTTGCTGACAAATGGCAGAGCCCAGCTCTGGGAATTGCCAAGCCCTCGCAGCTATCAGCAAGAGGGTGGGTGCAGCAGATTAGCACCAGCCTCAGCATCTCGGAGGCGTGACTTGGGGTGAGAGCCAGTGGTGGTGGTTGTGTGGGGAACGCTCAGGTTTCCTTCTCTGGCCTCCAGCCCAAGAGGCTCCGAGTCTTGCCAAAGGGATTTGGGCGCCCAATCCTCGTTTGTGTCGCAACGGCTAAGAAAAGGATTCCAAACCAGTCTGGCAGCTCCAGAACACTCACCCCCTCCCAAGCAGCCATTGTTTCTGTCTGAGCATGATGGGGCTTACATAAGAGGCTGGTCTCAGCTCAGTTGGAAGACTGAATAGTGTGCGTACTCGTCTCCTTTTCGGTGCCAGCGCCACTTCAACCCTACCTGGCAGGGAACGCAGGTGCAATTAACCATCATGGCAAACCTCAAATCTGTTTAAACAGGGCAAGGTTGTTGCTGTTATTAAATTATTGAAGTTGCATACCACCCTAAGGTCGTGGGGCAGTCCACAACACAAAGCTGCACTTGGAAACGCACGAAAGACGTACCAAAAATAAGCAAAAGAAATAAAAATAATAATGTATGCACACTAATAAAAAATACACTCCGCAACAAAAGACTCTAAACAACACTCCAACCCATTGTTGTTGTTGGTGGTGGTGGTGCACTGCCCTATACCTGCAGGTCTCAGGGTGGTTACAGCATAAAATCACACAATATAAAAACACAAAATACATAAGAAAAATAAAAAACAACCCAAGAACCCCCCCTTCCCCAACAAATTTTCAAAGGGCGTTGGATGTCAAAATGAAATCCAAAAATCCAAATTAGCATATAACATTTAAAAACAATTTAAAACAACCCCACTCCCCCAATAATAATAATAATAATACAATTTATTATTTATACCCCGCCCATCTGGCTGGGCTTCCCCAGCCACTCGGGGCAGCTTCCAGAAAAATATTAAAATACTGTAATACATCAAACATTAAAAGCTTCCCTAAACAGGGCTGCCTTCTTCTAAAAGTCTGTTAGTTGTTCTCTTTGACATCTGATGGGAGGGTGTTCCACAGGGAGGTCGCCACTTCTGAGAAGGCCCTCTGCCTGGTTCCCTGTAACAGCACCCACCCAGGTTTAAACCCCATCCCTGTTGAAGCAATTTTATCACAAGGGGGCTATTCCACGCCCTTGTTCCACCCCCAAAGAAGCTACCCAGTGTCTCTGGGACCCACTATTGGTCTCATCCGCTCAATCTTCCGGAGACTGTCTTTGCACACTGGGGAAGTCCCTAACTTGCTGAGGGTTTGAGACCCATTGGCTACCTTCACTTTGTTTAGCCTGCCAATCGAAGCCGTTCTGGGGTGTGACACCTGTTGCATGCTAGAAGCCACAGGGGAGAGCTGTGAAGAGTGGGTACCAGCAGTGGACAAACTACCCCAGAAGGAGCATGCAGTGTCCCCAACCAGAGGCATAACCTCTCCCCTAACATCCCATACGCCCAGTCCACAATTATGCATCGTCAAGCAGCACAGGACAGAAGAATGTTACTGATGCTCCTGCTTCAAACAGATATGCCAATCTAGTTCCCATCGTTGCTACAGGATATGTGTGATGGCCTGGGATTCCGATTCAGAGGCTGAACCGGAGGAATCCCAGCCTGCACAGGAGTCCCCACCTCCAGGGCCGGCTGAACTGGGGCAGGGCCTTGATTCTGAAGCGCCTGCACCTGTGCCGGATCCTCAGGAGCAGGCACCAGGTGAATCCACTCTGGCTCCACCTCTGGCTCCAGAGGTGGTTGAGGACTCAGTGCCTACAGGTGAGTCTCCCCCTGGGTCCAGTAACCCTTCAGCCTCTCCTGAACTGCAGAGGCTCAGGGCAGAGATGCGAAGGGAACTGGTTTCTCCCAGGAGGAGTGCTCGCCTTAAGGCCAGGAGAGGCGGGTCTCCTGGGGGCCGGGACTGCCCCTGGCCTCAGAGAAGATAAAGGCCAGTCAGCCCGGTCCCAGGTTGCGGGAGCAACATCATTGTTGAGTACCTGTTCCTGCCCGGACCCAGACCTGACCCTCCAGTGTTCCTGTCCCCACCCGGCTTCCTGCTTCGGACCTCGCCCCGCTCCTTGTGAACTGTTCCCAGGCTAGCGACCCAGGACCGGACTTTGACTACGCCAACGGTAACCTTCCCCCCGGGACCAGCACAATATGTTTGCAAATAACATGAATCCATGGTGTAGTACTGAGGGCCCGAGCAGGAAGCAGCCATTGTCCTCTTTGGGCTCACCCATTCCCCGCTGCTGAGAGGAGGACATTGGCAGGATTGAAGGACATAAGAAGAACCTGTTGGATGAAGCCAATAGCTCATCTAAGTCCAGCATCCTTTTCTCACAGTGGCCAACCAGATGGGAAACCTGCAAGCAGCACCTGATCACAAGAGCCCTCTCCCCAGGTGCGGCAACTGGTACTCTGAAGCATACTGCCTCTGATTGTGGAGGCAGAGCTTGGCCATGCGTAGCCTTGCCTTCCATTACTTTGTCTTGCAAAGCCATACAAGTTGATGAAGAATATGCACTGTGCGAATCGTTCAACACTCATCTTCGTTGGATGTCCACAAATTCCAGCGTTACGAGGGAGAAATACTTTTATCTATCCACTCTCTCCATGCTGTGTAATTTTACAAACTTCTAATGTGTTGCCTCTTGCTCTCCTTTTCTCTGTACAGTCGTACCTTGGTAGTCGAACGGAATCCGTTTTGGAAGTACGTTCAACTTCCCAAACGTTCGAAAACCAAAGAGCGGCTTCCGATTGGCTGCAGGAAGCCCCATCGGAAGTTCAGCTTCCATAAATAGTTTGCAAACCGGAAGTCACTTCTGGGTTTGTGGCATTCAGGAGCTAAAACGTTCAGGAACTAGGCTGTTTGAAAACCAAAGTACAGTGGTACCTCTGGTTACGAACAGGATCCATTCCAGAGAGCCAGTGTGGTGTAGTGGTTAAGAGCGGTAGTCTTGTAATCTGGGGAACCGGGTTCGAGTCTCCGCTCCTCCACATGCAGCTGCTGGGTGACCTTGGGCCAGTCACACTTCTTTGAAGTCTCTCAGCCCCACTCACCTCACAGAGTGTTTGTTGTGGGGGAGGAAGGGAAAGGAGAATGTTAGCCGCTTTGAGACTCCTGAAGGGGAGTGAAAGGCGGGATATCAAATCCAAACTCTTCTTCTTCTTCTTCTTCTGTTCACAACATGAAAAGAGCGCAACCTGAAGCACCATATCTGCACAGGTGCGCAGTGCGTTTTGGCGCTTGTGCGCATGCGCAAAGCGCAATTTACGCTTATGCGCGAGCAGCAAAACCCGGAAGTAACCCTTTCCGGTACTTCCGGGTTGCCATGGGACGTAACCTGAAAGAACGTAACATGAAGCAAATGTAATATGAGGTATGACTGTATGTCTGTACTTTCACTTTCCACAATACCTGGCTTGCCATTCTGCAGGAACCAGAGCTTGTGCATTGTCAATCCAAATTCTGTTTTGTTAAGTAAGCTAACTCAGGGTTGCCATATTTAAAGAAGTAAGAATCTGGACACGGTTGCTGAGCTTTTTTTCTCTTTTGAGCCATCAGCAGCAGGGTGGCAACTGGGCTTCCAAAATCTACGTCTGGGAGGCAAAAAGAAAGCAACTTCGCCACATCGCTCTTCCACTAATGCTGGGGAACAGACAAAATCCAAGACATTAATTTGTTAAATAAAAAATTCCCCCCAGGCAGCCTGTTAGCCCCCGCCTCCTGGACATTACTGGAATTATCCATTTGGTTTGGCAACCCTAGGCTAGCTTCATTTGCTATGGTTTGAAGACGGCTTCAGGAAATGACCAGGGCACAATCTTGGGTTCCTGCATAGCAGCAAGCCAGGTTTTATGGAAAGCGAAACTAAACACTGCTGAAGACTTCCTCTCTGCTGCAGGGGAGCAGGAGAGTGTGTGAGCCCAAGGCTTGCATCAGCTACTCTCTGCTGATGCCAGGAGAGAAGGCAGACCTGAGGCTTACGGCATCTTCCTGCTCATCCACTTACTGCTAAGCCACAGGATACATGAGGTGAGGCAGAGGGAGAAAAGGTTATCCAGTTGAACAACTGGTAGCATTTATAGTCATGCAGCAGCTGTACAAGTGTTCAAACAAAAGGGTCAGTTTCAAGTTATGTACATATATGTAAGTCATTAGATGTTTCCCTTTGTCGTGCACAGTGTTTCTAAGACCTGGTGCATTCGTTTCTGAAATATACTCGGAGTTGAGAGTGGATTTCATGCTCTTTATTCAGCTCATATTGGTGAGGAGGAATGAAAGTTCCCCCAAAGTATCTGCTTTATATTCATTATTTGCACAATGGGCTGCACGTGATTGGCTAATTCCGGAATTCTCCTGTAGGCCAATCAGGTTGTGGATTCACTTCTACCTGGAGCTGGATTGGGTGGCTCCTGCAGACTAATCATGCTGCTGCATTGTTCTAGGACCAATCAGACTGCTGCATTCTGAATCCTATTGTTCTAGGACCAATCAGACTGCTGCATTTTGGATCCTATTGTTCTAGGACCAATCAGACTTCTGCATTCTGAATCCTATTGTTCTAGGACCAATCAGACTGCTGCATTTTGGATCCTATTGTTCTAGGACCAATCAGACTGCTGCATTTTGGATCCTATTCAACTCAGTACATAACAGTTTCATTTAGTTTTGATATATCTCTGCTTTAGCTACGACTCTTCTTAAACTACGGGCATTTTCGCAAGTGGCATCAAAACCCAGGTTTGACGTTTTCCCATTCTTTGGACTCCCAGGGAAACTCAACAACCCTGCTGCACCTGGAACAGGGTGTGGAGATCGCAGGTGAATGGGACACAGCTGTGGGCAGCCAAAGAAAGCAGAGCGAGAAACTAGGGTGCCATTTCCTAGAATTCTTCTCATTGTGAGACTTTCTCAGGTGAGCTGAGAGAAAATCCAGGACTGTCCCTGGAAAATAGGGACACTTTGCAGGGTCTGTCCTCAGGGCAGGGTTTGGGCCTACATGTTAATGAAAAGAGTGAGGCTGGCTGATCTCGGACTCTACACTCCCATCTTTGAACATGGTTCTTTTCTGCTTTCTGTATCCTGTTAGCGTTCAGCAGGAAAACTATAAAAAGCATCTTCCACGTCGCTCGCTGAAAACACCTTCAGAGCGGTGGAATGCTGGCGGGTGGTCTAAAAAGAGCAAGGGATCATTAGGAGGGCAGAACGTGTGAGCTTCAGTTCCCAAGTTGTGGCTGCGCCATCGCCGGATAGAACTGAAGAAGGCAGCTTTTAAAATATACTGCTACTAGGAGCAAAGCCACACAGCCTGAAACAGCTCAAGTACAAAAACACAGCAACTCGGCTGCTCAGTGTGACAGGCCGGCATGAACGTAACCCTTCAGAATTCTTCTCTTTTCCACTCAGCTCAGAACACAAGAGCGCAAGCTCAAAGGTTCTGCCCTGATGTTCAAAGCTCTCCATGAGATTGGCTCTACCAATCAAAGCAACCACTTCTCACTCCCAGGAACATGGTCTCTCGTACCAGCTGCGATTCACTGGAGGGGGAAAAATGCAATAGCCTCCAAGCAGGGACGCACTGCAAGGGCGAGGGGGCAACACTGTCGAAAACAGCCAGGCTTTAAGTCGAACGCAAGGCCTTTTCAGACAAGAAATGAATGGCTTGAGCAGCCTTCCTCAGTCCGGTTGTTTTCTCTCAGAGGGTTTTGCACACCACACTCATGGCAAAACTGCCCCACATACATTTTTAAAAGGTAAATGACGGGGGGACCCTGACCCCAATTTCAAATGCCGCCTGCAAGCAGTTTGCTCATTTCTCTGGTGAGAGAGCTACCCCACCCCTGGGCAACGGCGGAGGAAGCTGCTTGGGCGCCTGGGGCAGCATGCCCAGGGGCGTGGCAAGCCGCACATAGGGGCAGGACACACCACAGCGCCTCTGGAGTCTACCTGCCTCTTCCCACTCAGCCGCCCTATAGCTGGGGGAGGAGGCAGGAGGCAGACCTTTTGGGCAGCACGGAGCCTGCATGTGCCCAAGCCACTGCATCTCTCCCAGGCCCCGCGGTGAGTGTCGCCCGCCATTTTGTCACCCCCTTCAGTGGTGACATCCGGGGTGGACCACACCCACCGCAACCCCCCCTTCCTCCATCCCTGCCCCTGGGCAGGGAGACAGAAAATAAATAAATATAATACATTTTTATTTATACCCTGCCCTTCGTGGTCCTGAAAACTGGGCTCAGGGCGGCTAACAACAGATTTAAAACAGTATAGAAGATGAGCAATTAAATAGCCCTGAGATGGTACCTTTGATGTTGTTGGGGCCAGTGATGGTGTTGTCTGGATGTGGCAGCAAAGTTGGCATCTGGGTTTTATTGCAGGCTCTGGTACCAGTGTCCATGTTATGTCTGGTTGTTTTATTATTGTGGGTGAGGAGTTAAGATTGGGTGGCTGTCTGTAGGCGATGAAAGGTCTTCCTCCCAGAGCTTGAGAAAGAGAACTGTCATTGTCTAGGAGAGGTTGTAAATCTCTGATGATGTGCTGAACTGTTTTAACTTAGGAGCTGTATGTGATTACTAGTGGTGTTCTGTTATTTTCTCTTTTGGGTCTGTCTTGCAGCAAGTTCTCGCTGGGTAACAGTCTGGCTTTGTTGATCTGTTGTTTAACTTCATCAGGTGGATATTTTAGTTCCCAAAAAGTTTGCTGTAGATCTCTTAGGTGAGAATCCCTTTCTGTAGAGTTGGAACAGATGCGGCTGTAACATAGAGCCTGGCTATATACAACTGATTGATTTGTATGTTTGGTATAGTAGCTGGAAGCATGTAGATATGTTTGCCGGTCAGTTGGTTTTCGGTATAAGGTGGTGTCTATGTGCCCATCCTGTGTTTTTATACTGGTGTCCAGAAAATGTTTTTCTTGCATAGGTTGGTTAATTCTTAGGTTGATGGTGGGGTGAAAGTCATTTAATGTCTGGTGGAACGTGTCTAGGGTCTGCTGACCATGTGTCCAGATAATAAGAATATCGTCAATGTATTGCAGGTACAAGAGAGGTTTGAGTGGGTAGTTTAGGAAACGTCCCAAATCTGCCATGAAGATGCTGGCATACTGTGGGGCCATGTGGGTATCCATAGCTGTGCCACTGATCTGGAGGAACAGGTCATCTCCAAATTTCAAGTGGTTGTGAGTGAGGACAAAATGGCAGAGTTTGGTAGCAAAGTCCACTGTGATTTTATCTGAAATGGTGTTCCTTATAGCTTGTAAACCATCATTGTATGGGATGTTGGTGTACAGGAATCCCACATCCATAGTGGCTAGTATAGTATTGTTGGGTAGATTGTTCAAAGATTGTATTTTCCTCAGAATTCTCAATGGAGGCCTTGCAGACTCCAGGTAACATGAAACTTACTGTTTTGTAATACGACACATATTCTGACATTAAACGGGAAGTCAAGTGCACCTAGAGTCTGTTTGACCTTTGTTATCAGACTACTACTACAATGCTTTTGACTAGGAGAGGGCTATGCTTAAAATCTCAATATTTAGAAATCCCCTCAAACATGTTATGACCCAAACCAAAC
Source organism: Podarcis melisellensis (assembly GCF_964234715.1). NCBI lineage: Eukaryota > Metazoa > Chordata > Lepidosauria > Squamata > Lacertidae > Podarcis > Podarcis melisellensis. The sequence continues at coordinate 28,962,610 of NC_138534.1, forward strand.
CCAGTTTTCTTTTTTAAAAAAGCTTAATTGTGTGTGGAACGGTAGCAGTGGCATTTCTACCATTCACTCAGGGTTGAATGCATTCATCAGAGAACGGAACGGATTCAATCACACTATTTATGTTATTCTTCATTCGATTTATATCCCACCTTCCCAGGGCGGCCAACGTCATGGCCTGGACCACCCCAGACCTCATAGCCCGGACTAGCAGAATCACGTCACAAGGCAATTTATAAGACAAAATTGCACAACAATTTTAAGTACATTAATGACAGGAACACGCCCCATGGAGCAAGAAAACATTTGTGCGGCTCAATATTTGCCCATCACACTGCTAAAGGCGCAGAGACAAACGGTTTCCTTTTCCATTTCGTTTTAATAGCAGGGATTTAAAATGCACACTGCACCCAAATACAAAGCAGACCATTTTCTGGCTAACAACTGTAAATATCTTAACAGTAATTTCAAATACATTTTCACATTCGTTTGTGTAAAAGAACTACAGTGAAATTACCACGGTGAGGTCGTTGTCGTCATCAACAGCACCACAAAGATCTAGGAGCAATGAGAGACTTGCTCAGCCCAGTAATACAAAACATTTCAGAGATTTTACTGGCACAAAAAGGTTGGAAGCGCACTTGCCTGCTGGTGTTTGTCTCAAGTACTTTTCAGCTGCCCTACCCCCTAATGAATTTCAGTATAATGGTAGATGGGTACTTCAGACAACAGTACCCATTCTTTATATGGCAATGAATTACACTCTCCCAGAAAACCACTTTAAGAGAGAAATTTAGCTTTACATTTTTAAAGGGCGGGGAAATGAAACCTTTTAAAAAAGCCTTCCTGGATTTATTTTTCAATGTAAAGTTACTTGTAAAATCGTATGTTTATGTCATGAAATATTTCCCTAATGTCCATTGATTTATGTAGGCCTACTCTATGACCCGAGGCAGATCCACATGATAACTTTATAGCACATCCAATGCACATTTAAAGCACATGGCTTCCCCCAAAGAATCCTGGGAACCGTAGTTTGTTAAGGATGCTGGAAATGGTAGCTCTATTGGGGGGAACTACAGTTCCCATCAGCCTTTGGGGAAAGTGTTTTAAATGTGTGCTGAATATGTTTTAAAGGTATATTGTGGATTTGCCCCTAGTTGGCTATCATCCAGTAGAGGTTAAATCCTACAACAGGGTGATACAGCTTCTGACCTAGGAAGGCAAATACAGACCATAAACCATGTATTCTGGCTGGGCAGGTGATTTGGGGAAAAGGATGGAGACCTCCCGGAAGTTGGCCCCTTTCTATTTTTATTTCCTGCCAGGTGATTGGAAACACCCCACAGGTGTTTTGGTACCAGGCAAACATCTGAAATGTGGTTCAATGTGCAAGTTTGTGTCTACAGCTAGCTAGCATTAGATAGGCTGATATACCAAATTATATAGGGAAAACCTGTCTAGTATGCAATATCTGTTTCAGTAAATAAGAGTGTGTGTGTGTTGAAGGGGGGTCTGTTCTTACCACACTGAGTCTCTGACTGATTAAGTGGAATTGTTTGAAAAATCCAAAACGAAAATCCACAGCACTTGAGTTTCTTTGTCTCATAAACCCAGCAAGGAAGAAGGAAGCTTATGCTTACAAATAATTTAATATCTAAGTGGTTCCAGTGAGTAAACGTACAAAGATTTGAAAACCCTGTATGGAAATTTTGTGAAAAAAGCTACAAGATTGCTTGTGACTCAAGCCAAGTGTGAAAACTTACAAAATTGGCCCTCAAGCACTGTTATATATATAAAATCGTTAGAATATTAAACTGGATTAAATTTGATCACTGAAATTACTGCTTCTTTCAGTCACTGAATATATTACATTTTCACAAATATGTTCACATTTCTCAACTAGATTAAAATCATGTATTAAAATATTGGGAGAGTAACCCCCGGTATTAAAGAATGAAAACACCAGGACACAATTCAGCCAAAAATTTAAAAACTTTCAAGTCCTAAATGCTCATGCTTAAAGCTCACCCATCAGATTTCAAGGTGCTCAGGTCTGCTGGATCATCTCCCGAATAAGTTACAATCAACATAAATAGTCAGTTCTGACAATCACATTTCACTGGTGCCAGAAAATATTTCATCAAGCTTTTCAAAAGTTAGTATTTTGTTTCCTGAAGTAGAAAAACTATTTTAAGACCACAATAAAAATTCTTCATACAAGTAAAATCACAATATAATCTCTTCTTTTATCAAGTCACATTAGATAGAAAGAAACCCAACATGATGCATCTTGTCCAAGTATGAATTCTAGCTTACAAAAAAATACATTTTTAGAGGCTACATAGAGCCATGTGGCAGTTGCAACAGTAGTTGTCAATAGTGCAGAAAGTTCGTGGGCAATGTAGCCTGAGCGAGGTTCACTGAAATGGGGGTTTGCACAGGAAACTTTGCACTATGCTTCTGGGAAGCCATTTGCTACGTGAATTTCCTTATGCACAATTGTCCTTTCACATTATTAGGAAAAAGAAAAACATGGCGTGTTTTTATGGGCATGTACAAAGAAGCAACGTTTGGCCACCCCACATCACATTCTAAGCTTTTTATTCTGTTTTCTTGGCAGGTCTTCTCTTGACACTGTCGCTCGTCTCTCCAGCTGTCGTGCGGTCGTAGTCTGAGGAGGCGCCATTGTAAGGGACTTTGGCCTCGCTGTTACAAGCTTCAGGGCAAGGCGGGTGAAGACCAAAGAGGAGGCCAACCAGCACCTTCTCAAACGGGGCCAAGGGAGTGAAAGCATTATCCGTCAGCATCATGATTACCTGAAACAAGAAGCACAGCAAGGGGCATCAGCTCTCCAACAGGATTTACAGGTGTGTGTACCTAGGGAATACCCAGGTAGAAACCCCTCGCTTACTTTTGGGTGGTCCAGCTTTGCTTCCAAACAGACCATCATGTGATAACCCAAGCTTGCAATTAGAAGGAATGGTTATGGGCTATCTGATGTGCTATTCCTTGCATTTATACACATTACGTCACGTTATATCACGATGCCATGAGCAACAACCCATAAATAAGAATTAATCCAATTCCCCAATAATTTTTCCATTTTTAGATACAAACCAGGACCCAAGTTAAGGGAAGAATATCAAACACAATATGTATTTCTTCCTAGATCATACAAGCAAGCAAACACAAAATTGCACAGTTATACTTTTTAAAACTGACATTAATACTGTAATTCAATTCATATCTTCACTAGTAAACACACACACACACACACACACATTCAGAATCACCTAGCATGCAATTCTGAGATGGCTGAAGCAAAGGCAAAGTTCCTATTGATTTCACAGACATAAGGTCATGGGTTCAATCCCCATATGGGCAACCTGCATATTCCTGAATTGCAGGGGGGTTGGTCTAGATGCCCCTTGGGGTCCAACACTACAATTCTATGATTCTATGGAACTAAAACTAGGTAGATACCTTCTGCACACAGAATAATTAATGTGACCATTTGCAAGTTTAAAATTGCTGCTTTACCTGGCAAGCTCAAGGTAGTTTGCATTAGTTAAAAACAAACAAACAAATGCAGAATGATAAATACAACCCCAGGGTGGCATCTAAGGGATGCCTACCCGCTTGCGTGGTGCAACTTTCAGGTTCTCTTCTCCCTCTTCCAGCCTTCTGTGTGCTTCCAAAATCTACCTGGGGGTCCTGTAACCCCCAAGAGCAGCTTTTGAAGGCATAGGAAAAACTAGCATATTTCTAAATATCGTGAGCTTAAGTGAATCGTCAGTAGACCCTGCCACTGGAATCCTAAGATGGCTAGTAAATAGCACACCTAGACATGAGAAACCACAGCCAGGGTTGGCAGAGGGTAGCAGTAGTCATGTGAACTGGTCTTTGAAATTAAGTACGTATCTCATCAGGTTTTCAAAAGTGAAGGTCCCCAAAACATTCCCAGAGGGCTCCTTTCTGTTCTTCTGGCCTTTCTAGAGGACAGGTGCAGATTACAGTCATACCTTGGTTCTCGAACAGAATGTGTTCCGAGAGTCTGTTCGACTTCCAGAACTGTTCAAAACCCAAGACGCGGCTTCCGCGGAAGCTGTGCCGGACGTTTGGCTTCCGAAAATAAAAAACTGGAACACTCACTTCCGGTTGAGGGTTGTTTGGGAGCCGAAATGTACAAGTTCCAAGAGCGTTTGGCAACCAAGGTACAACTAATTAGCTACCGCCACCATCCAAAATTTTCGACACTGATTTTTTTTTTTTCAAATGCTTTAAACAGGAGGGGGTGGTTATCCTTCTACAGCCCAAGGGACACGTTTCCTCTTGGTCAACCATCAAAAGGTGTGGCCAAGGCAAAAGTGGGTGTGGCCATGCCACACAGACCACAATGCAAACACCGTGTGGAAGGACCTCCACAAATTGCAGGCCTGTTTGCTCACCCCTGATTTACTGCCTCCCCACCCTCTCCCTCCTACTGCCAGGTGCCCTGCTGCAATCCCTCCACATGGGACTCAACACTGCCACTACCAAAGATAGCTAGGCAGCATGGAAAGCAAGTGAACTGCTGGGAGAAGAGGAACTGGAGCGGATCAGACCACACAGGATACAGAAAGAGGACTCTGATCTGCTCCAAAGTTTCCCGAGTGCCCAGGAAACACCATAGCAGATCAGAAAGCTCCTTCCTGTTTGGATCTGTCCTGGCAGTTTTGCTGATACTGCCTCTTTGGTTCAGTGGCGCTCTCTCTCTCTTTTTCCTGAAGGCAGTTCCTACGTTCATCACATGCTGCCTTTCGCCACTGCCGCTGACAAAAATTATGGGTTCTTGAGGTCACAAATAAGCATGGGGGGGGAGCTGGACCAGACTCACAAGCCAGTAGTTCACCACCCCTGTTTTAACTGTTACCACACAATTTGGTATTCAAACTTCTAGTTATTGGAGAAAGAAGAGTTGATGCAGGAATGGCCTTTAAAAAAAAGAAGACTAAGATCGCAGTGCCGATTTTATGTAACTATAAGAAATTAAATCTAATATATGAAGCATTAGATGCACTACTAGAACCATCAGTATACAAAAACATGCACGTTTCTTTACAGTGCCTGTAGTTACTCATGTCAGCACAACATCAAGCACCAAGAAGCCCCAAAATTCTTACCTTTGTGATTACCAAGAAGGAGGTGTAATACAGCATGAGGTTGGGCTTTGCTACTGGAAGAAAAGAGATGTGCTGCATTGTGAAGAGTACGGCCCCTATCAAGCTTATTTTCACAGGGCTGGGGGGGAAAGACACAAAACATGTCAGGAATCATTTCTCAATCCCCTCTCCACCCTCAAAGAAGAGTTTCTAAATCTCTCAACACTGCTGTTAGTTTTCCTTAATTTGTCAAGATCTCCCACTATCACCGGCCCAGAGGCATTTCGGTTCTCCAATAGGGCTGCAAAACTTCTAATCAGTAAACAAAACAGCTGAAGCTTTAGCTGGCTGGCAGGCGAAGAGAAACATCCATTGACTGGCTGGAGGATAGGGGCACGGGTGTTCAATCTCCAAGGCTCTCTTGGCTTTGGTGAATGAAGAACAAGAGGAAAATATTAAAGATGACCATCCCTTCTCAGAACGTGTGGTAAACTCCCTTTATTAAGTTGTTGTTTTAACTTTTTAACTTTTTTATAATCACCTGTTTAGGTGGTATATATACATTACTGGTGTGATTTCTATCCCTGTCATCAAGTAATGTATGCAAAATCAAACATAACAATTAAAACAAACCTGGAAAACCAAGCAGCAGAAAAATAATGGCAAACTCCCCAAAAGACAACAAAACCTAGTTGTCTTAGTGGGATAGGAAAGTTAAAAATAATTTCACATTGGGCAACCAATGTGCCTCTTTGGTTCCAGATAGTACTGTACATGGGTAGAAGAGTCTAAAAAGCCCAGAACACAATTTATCATGGCCCTCAAATGGCTATGGTGGCTTATTTACCAGCCGTCATGTATTTATCATTAACTCTGGAAGTGTACATTCGATTCTGACCCGACTAAGCTTCCTGGTTTCTAGAATAGACTGCAGGCAGGTGTTCCAAACCTCTGGAGCAGTAACAGAAAGGCAGCTTCTGCTTCTTATGAAAGCCTGGCTTGAAAGCATGCAAGAATTTGAAATCAGGGCTTGAAAACAGCTCTTAAGCCTCAGAGAGCTTCATATGGGAGGAAGCACTTGATAAGAATCCCAAGACCCAGAATTCAAAGGTCTTTATAAGCAGATAATGCAATGTTGGATTCCACCCATAGGTTTATTTAACATGTAACACAGCTCAATGAGACTTGTTGAGCAGAAAAAGGGCAAATGATTAACCAGCCAAAAAATCCATAATCGGTTGAAAGCGCTGCAACAACATTGGGAACTGTTTCCTAGTCTTGCTAAGAAATAGATCTGGATTTTATACAACAGAAATGAGAATTCCTCCGTTTTCTACCACGATGTACCTGTCTTTCTCAAAACTTTACCACTACTTCCACTTGACATTTTCTAAGAGCGCTTTGCTCAAAACACTTCACAAACATTTGTCCCGCTAATCCTTACACCATCTCTGTAAAGTAGCATGGCAACATTGCAGACAGGCATGCCATGTTGACAAACGTACTGAATAAAAGCTTGCCCAAGTCAACCAGTGAGTTGATGGCTGGAGATTGTAAAAGAACAAAGCTCCTGCCCTCTGCAGAACATAAAAGGGGCTATCATATTTTTCGCTCCATAAGGCGCACTTTTCCCCTCCTAAAAAGTAAGGGGAAATGTCTGTGCGTCTTATGGAGCGAATGCAGGTGGGAGGCTCTGCTCAGCGCTCCCTTTAAAGAGCCATGTGGTGTGTGTGTGTAGCTTGTGGGGTCTTTTCCACAAGGTGGGAGAAGGGACTGACGAGCTGTCCTTCTCCCTCCTCGGGGAAAAGCCAGCAAGAGCTTTAAAGGGAGCGCTGAGCAGAGTCTCCTGCCTGCATTCACATCTGGGATGCATATAGGCTCTGCTCAGCGCTCCCTTATAAGGGCTCCCTTTCGTCCCTCCTCCTGCTTTGCTGGGAAGCCAGCAGAAGAGGCGCTGCACAGCTATCTCTCTTGCTCTGCTGGCTTCTCAGTGAAGCGGGAGGAGGGACGGAAGGGTTTAAAGCAAGAAAAGCGAGAGCCGCTTACATGCTCTGCACAGAGTATTTTTTTCCTTGCTTTCCCCCTCTAAAAACTAGGTGCATCTTATGGTCAGTTGCGTTTTACGGAGCAAAAAATATAGTAATTGTTTAACATGCATTTGTCTTCCCCTTGATTCACCAGGGAGATCTCTGCCAGCACCGTATGAAGCAGGCCCCTTGTTAAAGGCACTTCGAAAATTCCCAAAACTGTGGCTTAGAGCAAGGGTGGGTAACCTCATGCCGGGGGGGTGGGGCAGAAATCCTCCCGACCCATCTTATCTAGTCCTTTCTACGGTCTCCATGGCCTCTTCTTCCCAGGACACACCCTGCACTGCTTGTCCTCCATGCCCTCAAGTGCTTTGCCTAGCTGGAAGGTGTCTCTGAACTTTGGCACTGCCTCTTGCTCGCCTAGATGGAGTGGGAGGTGTGTGCTGAAACCTCTGATTTTTGGGTGGCCGAAACATACAAAAGAGGCACATCTGTTGCTGTAGTCTAGCCACATTTGCCTCTGGCCCTGCTCAGCATTTGCAGGCAGTCCGCTGGGGAGGTTTCGCATGAAGGAATGCCACCTCTGGCTGAAAAACAAGTTCCTCACCTTAGGAACCTTAAAGGTACCCCTGACTGTTAGGTCCAGTCACGGACGACTCTGGGGTTGCGCGCTGATCTCTCTCTAAAGGCCAAGGAAGCCGGAGCTTGTCCGCAAACAGCTTCCGGGTCATGTGGCCAGTATGACTAAGCCGCTTCTGGCGAACCAGAGCAGCGCACGGAAACACCATTTACCTTCCCACCGGAGCAGTACCTATTTATCTACTTGCGCTTGATGTGCTTTTGAACTGCTAGGTGGGCAGGAGCTGGGACCTTAGCAGTTCCTAAATTCTCCTTAGGAGCAATGTATACTCCAGAACTAAATTGCACTGCAGTAACAGAAAATATCAATCTATGTATAGCTTTTAAAATCCTGAAGTTCTCAACTCAGTGATATTGTCGCAAGAGGAGCTCCTGAGAAACATTTCTCCTTTCATGAGCTTCAAGTTTCCCCTCTTAAAAACATGCAAGGCTTTGCCTTGCATTGACCAGCATATAGCTTTAAGAGAGGAAAAAATACATCTGCGGCACGTTAAACTGACAAAAATTGCATTTCTCTTCACAGCTGAAGGATTTAGGTCACCTACACACGCCCAACAACAACAAAAGGCAGCTCATACCACAAACACACACACACAAAGCTAAGCGGGGGGTCAAGAGGGAGAAGAGACAACGCCGACTTTTGGCAACAGCTCTGCTTGCATTGCTGTGTTTCTCTCCTGTCATTCTTTATTACCTTGGATAGTGGCTGGAAGAAGGATGCCTAAGTGCTTTGGCACTCCTGCTGCTTTTATCACACTAGCAGTGGCAGCAGTCTTTTCAAAATAATCACTTCCGCAAAGGAAACCCTGCCAGGAAGTCAGAGAGGAAGGGCAAGGGGACTTTAAAATGCCCACCATGAGCTCGTTTCCCCCTCTGGAGGAGCGGCTGGGGCCTGACAGCCTGCTCCAGCTCTTTTTGTACTTCCCATGGCAGAAGTTAAATTGGGAGTGATTTAACATTCCCAATTTAGCTTCTGCAAACCTGAGCTGAAAGCTGTAACTCAAGCAGTATTCCCCCGTGCGCCAGAGGCACGCTCTGAACAGCATACTAATGCGGCTCGCCTTCGGAGCAGGCTCTCGCATCCCCACAAAACCTGAACTTTTCGTTCCCGATTAATTTCAGTTACTGCTTTGAAGCTGACGTTTTGTGAGACACTGGTGAAGCGCCCGTCACTATGACTGGCAGGGTGCTTTGGGGGTGCGTTCAGCAAAAGGCAGGGCTGGTGGCACACATTGCAAGGACCCCTGGCAAGATTTCCCTCCTGCGCATGACTAGGGATAAGGAATGCGCAAATCCGGGTGGTGTACAGCTACGACTCCCATCATCCCAGCCATGCTGAGTGACGCTGGTGGGAGACTAAAGTCCAACAAGGGTCACAGGTTCCCTACCCGGGATGTAGACAATTCAGTGTCAGGATTCGGGTGGTAAACAGGTTTAGCTCTCGGCAGAGTTTAGTACTTAAGAGCAGAGTTTTAACTTTTATTTTGCAACCAGATGAATGGCTGATACTATTTCCCTTACCTAACAAATCACACGAGGTTATCCCTGCTGTTAAGGTTCAGTTTGCCTGCCCTATTCCCACACACCCGGTAATCCCTTGCATCAGTAGGTGGGACAGGAAAAGGATTTACAGTTGCAATCGAAATGATTCAAACACCCCCCCCATTGCAAATCAGGTTTATAATATAAATTTACAGACTTTCAGCTGTTTGCAACGAGCAAATCAAACAAAAGCAATTGAAATAGCTGAACACAAACGGATGCTTCGAGTAGTTCCCCCAATTCAGCTGAAATTGCAACTTATGCTCACTTCTCCAGTCTCACTATTATTCAACCCCCCTCGTGGCAAACAGCTGAATGTCTGTAAAGTTTGATAATAAACCTGATTTGCAATGGGAGCTGAATAATTTCGATTGCAACTGTAGCTATTCCCCAGACTCCTGCTGCCAACACACTTGCCAATGAAAGTCAAAGAAAGGCTATTTTTGATTTATATCCCACTTGATCTGCCTAACACTAGACCAGAGTTTCCCAAATTGGGATCTCCAGCTGTTTTTGGACTACAATACCCATTATCCCTGACCACTGGTCCTGCTAGCTAGGGATGATGGGAATTGTAGTCCAAAAAACAGCTAAGTTTGGGAAACCCTGCACTATACTCTTTACAGTTTGGTTCTGAAAGGACCAGTTCTGATGAAGCTATATTTGCTTCATCTATCTTGGTTTTCAAAGCACAGAATGAGAGTTAGACCCATGCTGTTGCCCCCACCCTGCACTCAAGATGGCAACTTTAGAGTTTCAGTCATGGTTTGTTACAACCCTGGTTTTCCAGGTACATCTGAATTCAGAAACTGTTGTTTAAGGCTGCAATTCTATACTTCCTCACCTAGGAATAAGCTATATTGACTTCATGCCCCGAGTAGGCATGTATAGGGCTGAGCTGTCAATCTCAGTTTACTAAGCAGGATATGAAACCATAGAGTGGGGGGGGGGGAGAGAGAGAATAGGCTGAGCTTCTATTTATTAGCCTACATGCAACCCATCACCTCTTCCAGGCAACTGTTCAAGGGTTTCATCACCTCGCTGGGAATGGAAGAAGGGGAAAGAAGCCTGGGATAGCTCAGTCAGTAGAGCATGAGATTCTTAATCTGAGGGTCATTGGTTGGGCAAAAAAAATCCTGCATTGCAGGGGATTGGACAAAATGACCCTCACGGTCCCTTCCATGGTCCCTTCTACAATTCTGTGATCATATGACCCAGCTGGGTGTCATCACTATACTTCCAACCTTTGAACGAGCGCTTTTAGCAGCTTCATTAGCAGCTAAGAGGCATGGGGCATAAAACGCAGATCGCAGGACAAGTCAACAGCCACGGTGATCCCCAGTGGAAGTCGCTGCCAGCGTCTTTACTTGGGAGGCCCCATAGAGCTCTTCAATGAAGCTCTCTGCTGCCTTGTTCCTCAGCTCCCCTCCCCTGTGGGCAGTAGTGCAGACAGGTAATTTAAGATGAACTCCATATGAAGTCAATAGTACTTACTTCTGAGGAGCTGTGGCTTGCAGCCATAGACTCTTCATCATCTTTATGTAGTTATATGTGCACTGCTTTGCTCACTTTCTCATGTGACAAACCACAAGAATACAGAGCACTCTAGCGCTCTGTATTTGCCCAGTCCTACCCAGGGATGCAGATGGCGCTGTGGTCTAAACCACTGAGCCCACGACTTGCTGATTGGAAGGTTGGTGGTTTGAATCCCCGCAACGGGGTTAGCTCCCGTTGTTCGGTCCCAGCTCCTGCTAACCTAGCAGCTCGGAAGCACGTCAAAGTCCAAGTAGATAAATAGGTACCACTCTGGCGGGAAGGTAAACGGCGTTCCTGTGCTCTGCCCTGGTTTTGCCAAAAGTGGCTTAGTCATGCTGGCCACATGACCCGGAAAAACTGTCTGCGGACAAATATCGGTTCCCTCGGCCAGTAAAGCAAGCTGAGCGCCGCAACCCCAGCGTCATTCGTGACTGGACTTAACTGTCAGGGGTCTTTTACCTTTATCTTTTTACCCAATTCATATAGAGCAAAACTAATAGGTTTTCTAGAAACCAATACTACAACATGTGACAGTTTCGTAGCAGATATTTTGGGGTTCCTCAGCAGCAAACTGGCACGGACAGTTCTCCCTCCAGGCAGAAAGTTTGAAGCGCACTAATTTATTATAGAAGAGTCATGTTACTGAAGAGCTACTCATACAGTGCTACTTTCAATACAAAGAAAGAATTTTCCCAGGACTGTGCCAATTGTTACGTGCTTTTCATTGACTTACTAGGACATCTTCAGCAGTTCATTAGTTTCTGGCTTCCACACACCTCTCACTAACTGCTCAAAGTTAGATATTAGGCCGCCCCCAGCTCCTGCAATTCAACAAGAAATTATTACATGCATAAAATTGGTTCCAGAAGATCTGACGACACTCAATTCTGCTTCCAGTCAGGACAACTGCAAAGCTGCTCACGTCCCTTTCTAAAAGGAGCAGGATATGGCCCTCAAGTTATAGGCACAAATGGAATGACCTACTTCACAGTTTTTGAAATTGGATCCTCAATTTGAGACTCATTTGAAAACATCCTATTGTCAGGGGCAAGCACCTAATATTTCGGGGGAGGGATTAATTCAACAAGGATCTTAAATTTTGTCATAGCTTAATAATAAATAATAATAATAATAATGGAGGCAGCAGCCAACATTGCCTGGTACGCTGGAGCTTAGAATTTGTGATTGTCCATTTAGTAAAAAAATGCTTCAAGAGAGAAAGATTCCTATATCTTACTGAAGTTTAGCACAAAATCTCTTCTTGCTTACAAAGCAATAGCAACACAGGGATTATGCACCCATTAAGGGCTCGTAGAATGACTTCCACTCTTCCCTGTGACTACTCCAGAAGAAAGACAACAAACTCATGGAACTAGTAGTCCAGCCCTAGTTATTAGTCTAAAAAAAATCTGGCTAGCCTACTGGGACCTGGCAGGGGAGGGACAAACCAGTGTTCTGTTTTTAAACACTATGATTGCAACTCTTGTGCCTTTTTTGAAACACCCATCACTTGTCAGCTCTCACCAAAAGAGGGTGAATAGAAGAGGGTGTGAAAGCTAGCAGTTTAGTTATATGTAACTAAACCAAACTGGAGCTGCTGTAGTATATTCCCTTTCCACCAATTCCAATGTTTACTTTTTTAAAAAAAAGGACAAAAAAGGACAAAAACACTCCCCTGCCCTCACATCCACCGTGCTGACCTCCCCATCTCCTACCTATGGATTGCTGTCTTATAATTTGAGCTTTAGACAAACCTCCGTCGGAGTTGACGTAGAAATATAAAATGCCCCTCCTAGTGTTATACCTGGCAGAGGTGGAATTCCGTAATAAAATGAGAGCACCTATAAGTGGCTCTCATCCAAGAACAGCATTTGCCAGTAAAACTGAAACTAGGGACATCTTATTCAGAGGCCACATAAACAGCAACATGTGACGAAGGCTGAAACCTTAGGCACGGGTTCTTTTCCTCTGGAGGATGGAACTAAACTTGAGCAGGATTGAGCTCTTAAGGAGCAGCCAAGAACGGGGTGGCAGTGGGAGGAGAAGAACACATTAACAGGATGGATTTAAATTGGTTTTTCTTCTAAGAGTGGCCCCGGATGCAATACCAATTCATAGAACAGTGGTGCCTAATCCACACAAGCCTTGTACACACCTATTTTTGTGCCCCCAAAATGTCACCCGAAATGCCCATGATTTTTGTGAGCTGCCCCAGTGTCCTTTAAAATAATAATAATTGACGATACTGGTTTTTTTTACAGAGGGTTCACTATGTGTCAGTGCAGCCCATAGCCCCCCAAAAGATTAGCAACCACTGTCCTTGAGATTCCCCCTTAAAATTTGAAATGTTTTTAAATATATATATATTATTTTTTATACATTACCTCTGGCCCAGCCAACTACTATCATGATTAACCAGACATTTTTGTAGTGCTGATGTGCATGTGCAATCCCGCCAGTTATTTTCCACGTTCTAGTCACTTCCTTCATCCCTGCAAGCAGCAGTCGTATAGGTAGAAAACAGAAACAGCGGTAGGCTAGATCACGCGGACAATAAAATACAAGATACCTAAAGAATTGGGGAAAAAGTTTGAACCTTAGCTACATCGCAGTGTTTGCAATGGAAGCATGCTGACAAAATGAAACAAACTGCTAACGGCTTTTTTTTTTAAAAAAAGCTAGATGTTAGGAAGTCATCGCTGTAGTATTACGGCTATCAGTCATTTTAAACCATAGTTAAACAAAGCTATGGTTTAAATGTGAACATGCAGTGTGCTGCTGAAATTGTGGACACGTGGCTCCTTCCCTGCTCTTTGGTTAAAAACAAACACACACAATTGCTGTTAAAAAAAAACCCAACACCTCATTCTTTGTGGTATACAGTGGTACCTTGGGTTAAGTACTTAATTCGTTCCAGAGGTCTGTTCTTAACCTGAAACTGTTCTTAACCTGAAGCACCACTTTAGCTAATGGGGCCTCCTGCTGCTGCCGCGCTGCCGGAGCACGATTTCTGTTCTCATCCTGAAGCAAAGTTCTTAACCTGAAGCACTATTTCTGGGTTAGCAGAGTCTGTAACCTGAAGCATATGTAACCTGAAGCGTATGTAACCCAAGGTACCACTGTATCAAGATCTGGCATTTTAAAGAAGTATATAGCATTAAAAATTCACATCCATTGTGTCTAGTCCACATGTATCCTCTTAATATTACACTTCTAATGTACAAATACAGCATTTTCCTAAAGCCCCCAAATTTGGGGGAATTGGCTAGGAGCCCCAAACATGCATTCACCAATGCTGCAATTGCAATTGCACTCTCTCCACATATACCTATAGGAGCAGGGGCAATTACATGAGCATTTTGTCTAGCTCTGAACAATCTTTCCCTCCCATTCACTTATTGAAAGATATATATATTCCCTCACTGTTCCACCCCAGCACAAAGGTTGAACAATTACAAATAAAGGCCTGGTAGGCAGCATTTTACTCACTTCCTCCTAATCATCTATTGCTCTCCCCTTTTGCCTCTGCCTCTGCAGGCTCCTTTAACAAAGAGACATCATCTTCATTACCATCTCCCTCCCACAGCCAAATTTGATTGAAAATCAAGCACGTCGGCTGACACAGAGTGAACAGAGATGCTGCTGGTTTACTGTCAGGATCAGAGGAGATCTCTTCATCAGGTTTCACCAGCCTTCTCCCATCTCTCTCCATCGGCATGCCAAAGGAATAAGCCTTCCTCAGATGCCTGCTCGTGTAGCAATGGAAGCTCAGAGGGCCAAGCATTTCTGCCTTCTTCAATCCAAACAGATATGCTTTATTATTGCAAGCCAACACTTGTGACTTCACTATATGGACTTTGCTTTTTCCGTTGTCAGAATCTGCATACGTTTCTTAACATCTATAATACGCAGGGCTTCAATTTGGCATGCGAGTTGCCTTAACACAATAGAATCTCCCTAACCTCCAGCAGGTGCATTGAGTGAAAATCTTTTTAAAAATAAACTTACATTTCGAAACATTGCACAAGATGGGTATTTTTTTTCAGACAGGTCAAATTATCTTTGCTTATGAAGCAGATCTTTCCCTAGCATCTTAGTGCAAAAGTCTTCATCAGGAATTTGCAATGCCAGACCTACCCTCCTAGGAAACACCAGTGGATCCAGCTGCCCACCTAGAAGCAGTAGGAGCCACTGTTTGAAATTCTGCACTTTGCACTTGACTATTGGCCAGTTGCAACCAGGTGAAGATGCTCGGGTGCCAGGATGCCGCCTGATGTCTCCACCACCTGGAGGTGCATGCCTGAGGATCCTTGGATCTTGCCTGTTTCTACACACTAGCAACACATCCTGCAGAATTTTATCCATTATATTTTATCTGCACAATCAGAACGGATTTCAGGAACCAAAAAGCTGTATTGAAAAATGGCAACTTGACATTCAAGGAGCCATTTGGCACCCAGGCTCAAATATCTGAGTGTTTAACTAGGATAGGAGCAGGTAGAAGTAGTAGTTTCTCTGTGGGTCTGTTTGACAGCACAGTCTGGCGAACCACACAGGGTACTCTGAACCGCCACTCTCCACCCTCTCTCAAATTTGCCTGTAAAACTAGTCACTGGCCAGGGATCTATACTAAATTAGGAGACTGCTCAGTGGTGATTTTGATCTCGTTAGAGAAGTGGTATTACACAATATTTGCTCATTACCGTACACCTGTGAAATCCCTTTTTTTTTTTCAAGGGAGAGGGGACACAAGAAGAAGAATTGGAGGGGAACAGCCAGCTTTTGTTTTTCCAGTTTTCTTCTGGGCCTTCACAACTCTAGAGGCACATTCCTTTCATGCAAAGTCATAGCAATGCATGTGGACAATTGCCTCTGCTGTATAGGAAGAACAGCAGATTCCTCGTTATGTCCTAGTCAGAGGAGGAAATAGTATATAGTATTCAAATCAGGCATTTATAATAAATAAGACTGGCTCTTGTAGAATGCAGAGATGTTTCCCATAGGTGCCAGTAGATGTCACTAGTTGACAGCCATATCAGAATCTCTATTAGCTTGGCTTGTTCAGTGAAAGGAAAAAGTTTCTTTTATTTTTATTTTATTTTTTTATTGCTAGTTACAATAACAAAAAACAGAATAGACGACATCAAAGTAACATAAAAAAGAGAAACAGCGAACAAAAAAGATATCAACCTAAAATACAAAAAAAACAAAAGTACACAAATCTTGACTTCCCTCCACTTGTGTATGACTTCCTTCTTTCTCTTTTATTTTAATTGTTGTGTTATCAATAATATTTTGCCTTTATACCTCTTATACCCAACTTCTCCCTGTCTTTACCCTTTAAACTTCATTCATTGCATATCGATATGTTTATGCCAAAACAATGTTTTTTCATGTACTCCTTTACACAATCCCACTCTTCTATCAGTTTTTTATCTGACTGTCCTCTTATTGCTGCCGTAAGTCTTGCCAGAACTATATATTCACAAAATTTAATTTGCCACTCTCTTATTGATGGAATTTTTTTCTCCCAGTGAAGGGGGAAAGTTTCATTTCAGATTTTATGAAATACAGAGGCAGCATTCTACACAATTCTAAAGTCGGCTGTATTTTTTATATGCAATAACAACATTCCTAAATGGTCAGCTGCTGAAGTCGATAGGGCTCATATTTCAACGTGTAAATGTAAACAAGGCTTGAGTGAAAACAAAGCATTTCACACTTGTCACGGGTTCTTGGTTTGTTCTGTGATGCATCTGACAGCAATCTTCAGAACTTTCCTTCTATTTTGAAGGAAGCATCCACACACCACTTCACACATCAAGGGGCTGCACCTTCTCCAATCCAATTCCTTGTGCAGCATTTTCAGAGGATGAGAAGGGAAAGGTTTAAATACCTACTTCTCAGATATATTAAAAGATTCAACTGCAGAAAACAGGACCCTGGTAGTGCATTTGCCATGCTTACTTTTAATAATGATAGCAGTGTTATTAACCAAGGTCATATAGAATCCCTTGCACCAGAGGTGGCTAGCAATCAGCTTAGGGTCCTGATGGGGCCCCAGAAACAACTGCTGGGGGGCCACAAACCCCACTGTTTTTCTGCATGGGTACAATCTATATGTAAGAAAAAACAGGAGTTCCTCATGGTGTATATAGCACAAAATCAGTATGTTGTACATCCCAAATACACCAGCAAAGCAGGTAGGGGTATTTTTGCTGGGGGACGACGACCCAGCTTCCCTAAACGCTTTAGGAAAACTGATTCTTATCCTAATAGATGCACCTTAAAGTAGAGATGATGGTGCATGAATATACATTCAAGCTATCCTATTAAAGACGGTGGCATCCTTTAAGTATGATAGCAAGAAACAAGGCAATGAAGTTATTTTTTCCTTGGCCTTAATTTGCCTGAATAACTGGAGTGTTTTATCAATCAATCAGTTAATTTTAATAAGACACCGTTTAAGTCTCTGCATATTGAAAAGCAGCTTCGACTATACCTCCCTATAGAGCCTCAGCGCCTAGGACTTGCTGATCGAAAGGTCGGCGGTTCGAATCCCTGCTGCGGGGTGCGCTCCTGCTGCTCGGTCCCAGCGCCTGCCAACCTAGCAGTTCGAAAGCACCTCCGGGTGCAAGTAGATAAATAGGGACCGCTTACCAGCGGGAAGGTAAACGGCGTTTCCGTGTGCAGCTCTGGCTCGCCAGAGCAGCGATGTCACACTGGCCATGTGACCCGGAAGTGTCTCCGGACAGCGCTGGCCCCTGGCCTCTTAAGTGAGATGGGCGCACAACCCCAGAGTCTGTCAAGACTGGCCCGTACGGGCAGGGGTACCTTTACCTTTACCTTTATGTCAAGCAATGGATACGGCTCAGAACGGCATCTCATAATGAGATTTTTGGATTCTAGGACGAGTAGAGGATGATGGTAAACACATGGACTTGAATCCTGAGGAGGGGTTACCTTGTCACCCAACTACCTGATTCATCAACAGGACCCCCCAGCTTATAGGGACAGGGGTTTGGGGGCAGGGGGCAGCAGGCTGCAGAGGGAAGCGAAAGCCCATTCCATGAACACAAACTCTGTTCTGTTTATGAAAGAAAAGTTAGGATCTGAGCCAGAAAATGCATGCTTTGTTTTTCAGGCCAGGAGACCCAATTATTCTGATTAATGGCGACCTAAATCAAAGCACATTCTCATACCGATGAACTTCTAATAAGATGATGTTAGTACTGCTTAAACTGAGAAACTACTATAGTGAAGGAAAAACACTTCCCCCCCCCAAAAAAAAGACCCCACAAGCATTCACCCCACCGAAATAAGGGTTAAGAGACAGTGGAAGAGAGCTGCATCCATTCCACAGCTCGTGTCACGGCAGCTAAAGAAGGGCTGAGATTCATAAATTCAACCCCAACTCAAAACTGTTAATGAGCTTCACTAATTAGGAAAAAGTCCGAAAAGGAACAACATGTACTTTATGCACGCATAAAAAGATACTGTTCTGTGCCAGTTACGAACACTGCTAAGTCCTATTACTGGGCCTCTCAGCTAGTTGGAAATTCACATGGAGGACAAATCTAGCTCACAGTAATTACTAATTTGCACGTACCAATTTTCTGTCTTTCTCCTAACTCCAATGCTCTGAAAGACTAGAAGTGTAGTGTTCAGAGTACTGGACTAGGACTTGAAAGACCAGGGGTCAATTCCTCAGCTGAAACTACTTCACAGGGTTGTTGTGAGGATAAAAGGGTCGGGGGAGAACTATATATGTCACCTTGAGCTCCCTGGAGGAAAAGTGGCTCTAATAGTCACAAAAATGCAAATCTTAATGCCGTAAACTGAATGACTGGCTTCCATTTACGTCGCAAGATACCAAGGTAAGCAGCCCGATCTGATCTATACTTACTAGAAGTCGAGGCCTGCTGAGTTTCAGGTAAGTAACTAAGACTGCAGCCTTTGTGAGAAAGGCGTTGATGACGGCATTCAAAATGAACCTGAAAACAGTAACTTTTACTCTGAGCAGGGCAAGCCCCATTTCCTCTTGAAAGACAGACGTACCTGCCAGTGTTCTGAAGTAACAGGTCTAATCCCACAATTGAGACAGGGTGTATTATTGCCTTTAAAAGGTTTTTTTCTTTATTGCAATGTTTTATTCTAGTCAATCTAACATACACCCAGTGCTCTTTTGTTAAAAATAAAAACCATGTAAAACAGCATGGGGGGGGGGGGGGAGAGAGACAAGAAAAGAGGGTTCTTGGCATCACTGGGATCAGCCAGTCAGGACCGTGAACAGCACACTCTATAGGAAAACCTGCGGATTATTCACCTTGCCCAAGCTACACCATGAACCAAAATAACTATATGTATATATTGTGGCAAGTGCCCTTTTTATGCATGTCTATAAACACCCAATTTTTAGCATTTGA
Source organism: Podarcis melisellensis (assembly GCF_964234715.1). Lineage (NCBI taxonomy): Eukaryota > Metazoa > Chordata > Lepidosauria > Squamata > Lacertidae > Podarcis > Podarcis melisellensis. Next base: position 28,981,921 of record NC_138534.1, read on the forward strand.
ACAGTTTCTAATTACAGGTGCAACACTGTGTTAACTAATAGATTAAATTGAATAAAAACCTTTTTCAACAAGGTGCCCAGACAACAACTTGTATTAAAAAGCATATTTAAAAACCATCGATTGCAGACACCCAATTCTCTTGAGCCCTGAATATTTTTATTTATTCATTCATATGCAAAACTATGCAGGTTTAATCTATTAAAACTCACACAATTAACTGACCTAGATTCTTTGAATCAGATGGCAGCTCTAAAACTCTGAAGCTGCATTCCATGACTTTGAGCACAGATTTAAGTTTTAGGCAACATCCTTCATCGTAAAAGCTGCTTACCAGACTGACGAGGCAAGTAAGACATTCGTGGTGTTGGCAAGAAATCCAACTGGAGGTTCTGCAAGCATCAGTGAAGATAAAATGGAGCCACCAAAACAGTAAAGCATTGCGCTAAACCAGCATGCAATTGGGCTGCGGTATGATACGTCAACTGCTCCTGGAACAGTAGAAAAGACAAAGTGTAAGTAGTTCAAACGTCTCACCTTTAATGTCTACAGAAAGAGCAAAAACCTGATCACAGTTCAGTACCAACCACCACCCTCAGCAATTTTCAGGTCATCCAGTGGGGTGCAAGTTTGTGGACCACTGTTCCTATCAATGTAGTTCATTAATTTGCTTCACACACCCAATAAATACCAAAATAGGCTTAAGCATTATTTATGAAATATATATATTTCATAAATAATGCTTGATAAAGCATGATCTCCAACGTTAGCCATACTCTGAGCAAACCCATTGAAATAAATTGATTTTTATTTAGTTCAGTGTGTTTCTGAATAAAGTGAATGAAGTTGGATGCTGCCCAAAGTATTTGAAATGGCATCACGAGTGTGACCTGTCATTGTGTATATCACCTGATATAACACCCCCCAAATTTCCTAAAGATGACCCTAAGGATCAAGTGATTCTTTGAAAGAACAAGAGTTGGAGAACGGGTCTATGGGACAGGATAAGAAAATGAGAAGAATTTGGTTGGGGATGCCTTGCAAAAGCAAAAAGGCCTGACCATTCACCTTTGGATCCAAGCAAATAAACCCATTGCCCACCTAGAGCTAAGGCATACAGAATAAACTATCTCTAGTCACAATCCTAAGAACACTTTAAGAGAGCAAATCCCACTGAATGTAGAGCTTACTTCTGAGTAAACATACTTAAAATTGCACTGTCAACCCCATTGCATGCACACGAAAACTCATACCAAGAACTAACTTAGTTGGTCTTTAAGGTGCTACTGGAAAGAATTTTTTGTTTTGTTTTGACTATGGCAGACCAACACGGCTACCTATCTGTAACCCCATTGATGTCATTTAAGATTTCTCCTTAACTGGCCTCCTTGTTGGGTTCTAAGCCAACCTTATAAGACGACTTTTGTTTGATTGTTTGTGGCATGAAGGACCGACTCCAGGCCACAAGGCAGAAAAGGTTTTCCACCCTCTGCCTTCTTTTAGGCCACAAATGACCGGCACAGGAGTCTTCGCAGTCAACTAATAAAAAAGCTGTTATGAGCTTTGTTTGCAAGGTTGTTCCAAGCATGGTCCACATTCAATATGTAAAATAAAAAAAATCCTTCCAGTAGCACCTTAGAGACCAACTAAGTTTGTTATCGGTATGAGCTTTCGTGTGCTTGCACACTTCTTTTATATAAAAGAATTGTTTAATTTTGTTTTGACTACAACAGACCAACACGACTACCTACCTGTAACTATTCAATATGTACTTATCGAGCATGATGAAATACTGTGCAAAGCATAAAGACTCCTCAACAATCAGCTACTACGTGAATGTCAAAAACAGAAGATACATCTACAATGGTCCAAGTAATAACACTGAATGCAACCATCATAGCATCAGAACAGGTGCAAGGCTTCATTCAAAAGGACCAACCCAGCTCCAGCTCTCTACAAAACATTCTACTACTGCAAATGCAATACTATTTCATTTTTTAAAAACTTGCTTTCTTTACAATAGTATGAGCACAAGAAAGCAGGCAAGTTAAGAAACTGGTATTATGTGGAAAAGCAAATTTTAATGGGAGAAAAGAAAAATGATCAAGTGATTTGCTTTCAGTAATCCACAAGTAATTAGATGTAGCCACTAATGACCTTTCCTTTAAACTGCCTTTAATTCATACCAAAAAATGAGGATCCAGTTAGTAGGTGCACATGCAACTTAATTCTTTGGAATTACTTTTGTTAAGCCAAATTAAACAGTGTGTATCAGCAATATCCAAATATAAATTGCCATGCTTTAATATCTGCACTGCATGTCACAATGAATATTAGTGCTGAGAACCCATCAATATTCCTTCTAGCATTAAAGCTGCAGTTAATTAAGCTTAATTGTGTGCTTGACAAGGGAGATAATTATCTGGATGAACTATCAGATATACCTAATTACAAGTCTGTAGCACAAGATATTAAGTCCAAATGCCCTGTTCACAAGTATATATTTACAAGGATTTGTGAGGTCAGAAGACAGGCACATATTCCATAAGTCTAATTTCCACTACCCCCAAAAAATAAAATAAAATCAGGCATTGAGAAAGATGTTTTGATATATATCAGGAAGATGCTCCAGATTCAGAGGAACAGGGGCTAGTGGATTAGTTGCAGGTTTTCTCTCCAAGCAAGAACAGCAGCAAGTGAAGACTTCACCTTCCCAGAGAGACCAAGAAACTCAGACTTCCAGAATGATGCCTTAGTGTCCAAAATTATACAGGTGCAAGCAATGATAACTTCTCCCTGCTGCTCCTCCTATGCTCAGTTCATGATTGAGATGCTGCTGCATCATTAAGCCAAATGCTATCCTGTTCCAAAGGGGTCATGTGAGCACCACCCCCTGTGCTTCCAGCTCCTTCTGCATCTGGTCCTCTGGTCTGCCACTTTCAGCTGGGAAGTCCTGCCGACCTGGCCTGAGTCTCCGGTCCCCTTCAGCTTTTGGTGTTCCTCCCTGGCCCCCTATGCCTCTTATGGTAGATAAAGGTAAAGGGACCCCTGACAGTTAGGTCCAGTTGTGACTGACTCTGGGGTTGCGGCGCTCATCTCACTTTATTGGCCGAGGGAGCCGGCGTACAGCTTCCAGGTCATGTGGCCAGCATGACTAAGCCGCTTCTGGCAAACCAGAGCAGCGCACGAAAACACCGTTTATCTCCCCGCTGGAACGGTACCTATTTATCTACTTGCACTTTGATGTGCTTTCGAACTGCTAGGTTGGCAGGAGCAGGGACCAAGCAACGGGAGCTCACCCCGTCGCGGGGATTCGAACCCCCGACCTTCTGATCGGCAAGTCCTAGGCTCTGTGGTTTAACACACAGCGCCACCCGCGTCCCCCCTCTTATGGTACGTCCCTTCTTTATACCAGCCTTGCCCAACTAGATCTGTGAGCCAAGCATTGCATTGGGGTAACTTAAGATGGCAGATGTTCACCATGGATGAGAACTGAGCTTAGCTCCCATTCAAAAGCACCACCACCATTCACCACTGCAGCATGTCCAGGCACCCGGTGGAGAGCAGCACTACCAACAAAGCAGCGGTGGTGCAACAGCCACTATGCCATTTTCACCACAAGCAGAACTGGGCCATGACCTGGTGTGTGGGGTTTTTTTGGGGAGGGGGTGTCATTAGCACCATTCCCAGGTCTCCCCGAAGTCTGGTGCCAGCTTTGATCCCCAGGATTCTTTGAGGAAGCAGCAACATGTAAAAGCCAGTGTAAGAGTGTGCTGCAAATACGTCCCTGGAGTCCAAGCCATCAATTTGTTTTTCTTCAGAGAAAAGGAACACTGCACATTATTTGTGGGTCCAAAAATTCAAGTTAATGATTATAGCATGGGCATGTTGTTACTATACTGTTATGCTGCTTCAATGGCTTGCCATTTAATGTTGCCATTTATAGCTATATTGTGGGTAGAATGATGAACTAAATTTAGTGTTTTGTATCATCAATCTGAACATGGTCTTGTCAGTTGGGTTTACCCCACTAATGATGAGACATCATGAAGGCATGCAGTGTGTGCTCCGGCCAAGTGGTGAAGATAAGGTTGCTAAGGGGCCAACTTCATGTCACACACAGCTCTTTTTCAAAATGAGAGAAAGCAGCTGAAGGATTCTGAGCAGAGAAGCCGCACGTAAGTGTGCCTATACCATAGAAGCATATCGCTTTCACTGTTTCCCCCATTCAGAATTTGCCTATAGCAGTTCCACTCCTGCAAAATGCAGGCAAATGCGGTGCATTTTCAACACTACCAAAGCAAAGTCACATAGTACTTCCTTTTGTCTGCCTAAACACACCTGTTTGAGGCTGAGGTGCCTCAACAGTACTTGTTGAGAGTCAAGGCCATGGTGAACAGTTGCCCAAGATGAAAACAGCACTAACAGAGTGTCGTGGAAAGGGATCTTTTTGTATACAAGTACACAACCATGATTGTATATAATCGTGAGGGTTATTATGGGCCAAGGAGAAGACTGGGGTGTGTGTGACATGCTCAGCTATCCCCAGTATAGACCCAGTTTTTAATTTTTAAGAGAGATTTCAAACACTCTTAAAAGTTCTGAAATGGTCCATGGCAGACATCGTGAGACTCTACAGTGCATGGTTGGAGAACTTGCAGGCTTCCAGCTCTTGTGGGACTCCAGTTCCCATCAGCCCCAACCAGAAATGGTGGGAGTTGTAGCCCAACACCTGGAGAGCTACAGATTCCCCATCCTTGCACTACAGAGTTTCACAACTTGTGCCCTGAACCAGTTCAGACCCTCAAGCCACATGATGCAGCAACAACCTAGCTGAAGCCAAGGAGGTCTGGACTGGTCAGTACCTGAACAGATTACCAGACACCCGACAAGTGCTACCTGGAATTTCATTAAAGAAAGCACAGCATAACAAAATAAGAGTCATCACTTTAATCCATTCATTGATATGTGATGTTAGTCAAATCTGCTCCATACACGCTCCAAATCCCACTCTGCATATTGCTTTTATGCCAAAGCACTAAGCCAGTCGTATTTGTGTCATTTCAGCAACAGGCTTTTGCCAGCCTTTTAAAAACCCCTGGATGTTTATGTGTGTGCGCGGCTTGGCATTTGCTTTAATTCTGCCAGCTGCTTTTAAATTTCAGTGGTATTTCAGTGTTCTTGTTCCCATTGGTTTTATTTTTAACTTTTGTAAGCCACCCTGAGAACCTGCTAATGCTAAATAAATAAAAGCTTTTAGGACAGTCTGAACTAGCCACAAATTTAACCTCTGGCAACCACTCTTCTTGATACATGAGCTGATTATAGTCTCAAAGTGCAGGGTACCATTCCTCAAGCTGGTGTCCTCCAGGTTTTTGACTACAACCCCCACCAGCCTCAGCCGGTATGACCAACAGTTGCAGATGATGGAATCCCCAACTTCCAACAACACCTGGAGTTGTCATAGGTTCCCCATCCTTGGTGCAAGGGGGGAAAGTAACTCTACACATGATCAGAAGCACTGTTGTTACTTCCAATTAGAACAAAAGTCCTGCTGGATCACACCAAAGGCCTATCAGGTCCAGCATCCTCTTTTTCACAGTGACCAACCAGACGTCTATGGGAAGCACACAGGCAGGAGATGAAGGCAACAGTTGCTCTTCAGAAACAGGCATTGTTGTGTATTAGCTTTGAGTATGGACTTCCATACAACCAAAACAGCTAACAGTCACTGGCATAATCATAGAACTGTAGAGTTGGAAGGGACCCAAGGGTCATCTAGCCTAACCCCCTGTAGTGCTGGAATTTCAGCTAAAGCATCCAAGGTAAAGGTACCCCTGCCAGTACGGGCCAGTCGTGTCCGACTCTAGGGTTGTGCGCTCATCTCACTTAAGAGGCCAGGAGCCAGCGCTGTCTGGAGACACTTCCGGGCCACGTGGCCAGCGTGATAAAGCTGCTCTGGCGAGCCAACACCAGCGCAGTACACGGAAACGCCATTTACCTTCCCGCTAGAAAGCGGTCCCTATTTATCTACTTGCACTTAGGGGTGCTTTCGAACTGCTAGGTGGGCAGGAGCTGGGACCGGAAGACGGGAGCTCACCCTGCTGCGGGGATTCGAACCGCCGACCATACGATCGGCAAGTCCTAGGCACTGAGGTTTTACCCACAGCGCCACCCGCGTCCCCCAAAGCATCCAAGATAGATGGCCAAACCAACCTCTGCTTAAAAACCTCAAGTGAAGAAAAGTCCATCAACTTCCAATGGAGACTATTCCACTGTCAAACAGCTCTTACTGTCAGAAAGTTCTTCCTAATATTTAGTCGGAATTTTCTTCCTTGTCACTTAAATCTATTGGTTCAGGTCCTACCCTCCAGAACTGGAGAATAGAAGCCTCCATGTGACAGCCCTTTAGCTATCTGGAGGTGGCTATCATGTCTCCTTTTCACCAGGCTACCTGAACCGTTCCTCATAAGGTTTGGTTTCCAGACCCTCTATCATCTTGGTCTAGTGGGTGCCAATATTGAAATATTGGGTGAGCCATGTAAGCCCTCCCCACATAACTGATCACATGGTGTTGCAAACATACACCATTTGAATGGCAATGCCCATTAACTCAAATATTTTATGTGGGGACTTAAGACTCCTTTGCCCCTAGGAGTCGGCTCCTATGTCTTTAGTCACCTTCCTCTGCATAGCATCCCTTCTAAACTGTGGTGCCCAGAACTGGATGCAGTACTCCAGGATACAATGATAAGACTTATAGCCTCTATGAATTTACCTAATCTGGCTACCTGTCAAAGCCATCCAACGAACCATGCATGCGTCTGTCACCAAATCGTATGGATTTAAATTTCATAAACTAATAATAATAATAATTTTATTATTTATCCCTCGCCCATGTGGCTGGGTTTCCCCAGCCACTCTGGGCAGCTACGCAGCAGGCAAAAGTTTTGATGGACATAATAATGGAATACTGAATAGTTTAGTTTGTGTAAAATATGCGTGGATTTATGGTATGCAAAATGAACCACGGAAAGAGAAGAAGGGAAGTCACTGATGTTTTAAGGTTATTTAAATGAACATTCTAAAATGTAAAACAGAAAATACAATATAGAAAAAAATGAACAAAAAAAATGCTTAATTTTTTCCCTCTCCGCCAAAAAGTTGAAAAAAGGGGTGTTTGTGTTTCTTTAGAAAACGTGCGGGCATGCAGCATACATTTTAAAAGAGAGAGAAAAGCGGCGTGGAGCTGAGCGAGCCCTCGCCTCGCAGCTAACCGCGCTCGTCCACAAGGGAGGGCACTCTGCACATGCCCAGGAGGCACGGCCAGACGCGAGGGCGGGCTCCTCCGGCGCCGCCATCCCCGCTGCCCGCCCGCCCGCCCGCCTTCCCCCTCACTCACCCGGCTGCTCCTTCAGCGACAGGACGGAGGCCGCGTAATGCGCCAGGTCGAAGAAAGGGAACATGGGCAGGCGGGAGAAGCGAAGCGCCACCTGCCCCAGGAGCTCCTCCATCGCGGCGGACTCCGCCGCGCATGCGCCGGCGACGGATTTAAAGAGGGAACGTGAGGGGGGCGGGGGAGGGCGAGAAGAGCCAAACGAGCGAGGGGCGGGGCTTAGAAGGGCCCCTCCGCCCGCTCTCCCTTCATCGCCTCAGGCCAAAAAGGGGCGCGAACGGTCCCAGTCGAATCCCGCGCATAGTTTTTTGTCCCGTACAAACCGCCGTCGGGCGGGAAGAGCGCTCGCGCCGCGGGGGCGGGGCAAAGGCTGGTCCCGCCCATTCCCCCACTAACGTTGCGCTGGAATGAAAGGCGATTGGCCGGGCTGCCGCGCGGTGGGCGGGGACAGGAGGGTGGCCGCGCGATCAGGCAGGGACGCTCAGGGGGGGGGGGGGTAGGCAGTGAGGGCCGGTCCCCCCATTGGGGAAGGTGAGGCAACTGCCTCAGGCAGCAGAAGAAACAAGGGTGTCAAATCCTAATGCAGATAATTATTGATTTCTGCTCCCCCTCTGTACCTGATGTAGCTCTTCAGTCCAGAGTTGCCACCTTTGTTCTGACATAATGAACATAATGAAGACGTTGGGTGCAAATATATTTTTTTCATCTGGTGCTGAAGTGACAGCTGTGTACAGCTGAAAACACTGGCAGCAGTAAGATAAATTCAACAGTGTAAATAAGTTCTGATGGATGGAATACTGAACGGTATAGTTTTTGTAAAATATGCAGGGATTGTTATATGTATGGAAAGAGAAGAAGGGGAGTCATTGATATTTTAAGGATGTAAAAATGAGTACTTTAAACTGTAAAACAGAACATTTAATTGTGTGTGTGTGTGTGTGTGTGTGTGTGTGTATAAAAAACATATATATATATATATATATATATATATATATATATATATATACATATATATATATGAGAGAGATGTGATATATATATATATATGTATATGAAGCGACTTCAAAACATTCTATTGCAATCTATTGTAGCCTCATAGGATGGTCCCTGTGGAATTTGTCCATACATGAGAATTTGTAAATCTGTCTGTGCTTGGCTACCCAGAGCTTAAATACATGATGTTTCACACACCCTTTTAAACACACGCATTTGGAGAAGATCCCTAACTTGGGGGAGAGAGACAACCTGAAATACAGGACAAACTGTATCAATACAGGATGTAGCATTTTACACTGAAATACGGGACAATCCTGTGCAGCTGTACCTCGGCTCCTGAACACCTTGGGAGTTGAACGTTCCAGCTCCCGAAGGATCGAAAACCAGAAGTGATTGTTCTGGTTTTCTAACATTCTTTTGGAAGCTGAACGTCCAACGGGGTTTCCGTGGCTTCCCATTTTCTGAATGTTCTAGCATTTTATCTGACCTTTGGATCTTAAATCAGGCCATACTGACGGTTAATGCAAACGGCAAATTTCTAAGTTCCAATGGCCGTAAGTCGCAAGCATTGTATTAAAGGAAGCTGTTTAATCAGGAGCACCAAAGGCAATGAGCATGGTTTACTGAGGATTTGCTCATATTAGTAAACTAGTCTTGACTGAGTGTCCTATAGGATAGTTCTTGAAAGCAGGTGTTAAATCAGACAGTTCTGTGGGGTGCTGTGATATGAATGCACATTAAAGTCAAGGAAAATCTTTTACTCTCATATTCGCAAATAAATTAAAGAACCTTCCTTCCAAAAAAGAAAAGTCTAGATTCACATCAAGGAATAGCTTCACCTACATGCATGCCCCTATAATTACATTTATCATATTGCCATAAAGGTCAGCAGGTTTGCAGTGGCATGGAAAATGGGGAATGTTTTCTAAATTGTCCATGTGGCGAAGTGGTTACACAGCTGCTATATGAACTCAGCCTAGATTGATACAGCTCACAGACGCCGCCAACCAGCTAGTTGTGTGAATTGGCCCTGAAAGACCACAATCTTAACAATGCATGGGGATTTCTCATGGAATGGGGATATTACTGTCAGTCCCATAATTACATCCTCAATTGAAGAAGGACAAGAATAGTTGCTGTAGCTATTATAGTTTTCAAGAAAATGTACTTCAAAGGTTTCCTGGCAGCAGCAGACACTAACTCACCTACCTCCCAAAAAATTGACTGACATATTTGTGACATCACCATTTGCCATCTACTTGTTGATCAGTCTACAAGTATTAAGCTGGGTTTTTACAGTATAGGGTGTGGGGAATTGGCAGGCTACAGAGCTGTCAAGTAGCAGCTTGACATTAAGAGGAGCTTGACATTAAGATGAGCAACTTGAAGTCTTTGGGGTAGGTCCAAGATGGGGGTTATGTTCCTCCAGTAGCTGTTCCGGAACTGCACTCTTTGCTACATTTTTCTATCAGTCTATTACTATCCCTCTTTAAGTGTTCAGCATTAGTGTTTAACTTAACACAAGAGTAGTGAAAAACACCACCACCCATCACTGCTGCCTTTTCCCACCAGGTGGAAGGTGGTCTTCTGAAGTGGAGGGCTTCCTGTACTTATGGAGGCTTCCTGCACCTTTTAGAAAACTGATTTTCAGGGGGAATTGGAGTAGAACAGGAGGGGAGGGAAGTTGGCACCCTCACCCCCATAATGCTTCCTCACATATTATGTTAACATGAATATTGATTTCATGAAGAGGACTATTTCGTAGGCCACAAACTTCTTGCTTTGACCCAGCAAACCTTTTGGGAGTGATAAATACGCACATCCTTATTTGTGTGGGAGATTGGAGGGAGCGCAAGGAATTGCCCCTTTCCCATCCCCTTCTGTAGTAAATACTCGTTGAAGAAACAGAACTTCCCCCATCACTGCAATCTGTGCCTCCTGACAGGACAAAAAGGCAGGGGGGAGAGAATGAGAGAGAGAACCCAGCTAAATACCTGTAGAATGATCAGGAAAAAATGGAAGACCTGAACTATTACATGTAACCCCAGGAGGCATTTTCAGACTTGCTCCCCAGTACTGGAGTTTTCCATCAAGGTTAAGGGCTTGCCGATCGGAAGGTCGGCAGTTCAAATCCCTGTGACAGGGTGAGCTCCTGTTGCTCAGACGCAGCTCCTGCCAACCTAGCAGTTCGAAAGCACGTCAAAGTGCAAGTAGATAAATAGGTACCGCTCTGGCAGGAAGGTAAACAGCGTTTCTGTGCGCTGCTCTGGTTTCGCCAGAAGCAGCTTAGTCATGCTGGCCACATGACCCAGATAAACTGTCTGTGGACAAACATTGGCTCCCTCAGCCAGTAAAGCGAGATGAGCGCCGCAACCCCAGAGTCATTCAAGACTGGATTTAACTGCCAGGGGTCCTTTACCTTTATCTTTACAATAGTTAATAGCTATAGAAACTGAGTTCTAAAATTTAGGGGAAATGCCCATTCTAATTATTATGCTCCAATGGTTTATATTTACTCTTTATGGTGCCACAATATTCATAATTAATATTAAGAATTCTTACCAAGGTCAGATATATAACAATATCTGACATACTCATATGGGAAGCGTGAAAGAACATCACTGTGCTCTTTGCAATACTGCTTTTTATCCACTGAGTGGCATCACATTCATGTCTAAGAAATATAAATAAAGTTCTGCCTGATTTCCTAAATTGAGGAAGTACAAGGAAAAGGAAAGAGTTACCAGGTAGTTTAGGATGGAGGTGGATCACTGGCAGCCTAGGGCCCAGTCTGGATGGCAAATAAATTATATCTGGTCATTGCTAATCCTACCAAAGTTGATTCAAGCTACTGTAAACAGTTTGTTCACAATTTTACTCATAAGGAAAATAACTATGGAAAATATCTGTTTCCTAGAACATAAACCTGCAGACATACAGTGCTGCAAATAGTATATTTTTTGGCTTCCACAGTAATGGGATTTGTATTATGATAACTCACAGGGAGGGGGGGAGGTTGTTTGTGTGTTTGAAATATTAATATGGGTCCATATAAATAACAACCTTTCCCTTTCCTAATCCATCCAACACACTCTCATAAAAGTTGAGACACTCTTCAGATGTCTATCCACCCTTCTCAAGATACTCAAGTCACATAGCACTTAACTAAATTAACAAATATGTAAAAAGAATGGAATGGACAGGAGGAAGAACTGAAGAAAGGAAGGAGGGTTTTTTCTGAGATTCCAGCTGCCCCAGGTAATCAGAGATGTTCCTGCACACTCTCTCAGTCCCCAAGAAGGTTGGAAAAGCCTTACAAAGATGTCTTCAAACTTATCCAGATTCTCCTTTTTCATAAATGTGACTTTCTCCTTAGCTGCAGTCTTTTAGAAGTAAATTTGCTGTTCATCCCAGCTGTTTCCAGGTGTGGCTTTCTTCTTGGACACAGATTTGTGAAACTGATTGTGGAAGTCATGCAAGCCAATTTCACTAGCATCCTGTACAACCGATGTAAGATTTTTCTGACAGTCTCTTCAATATCAGGTGAACCTGTCTTCCCAAAGTAGCTAGACCACAGTTTGTCCCATGTTTTGTCTTCAATTATACATGGGATCTTTCCCCCCATACTTTTTTCACAGCTGGAAGGGGGCCCATTTGGATTTTTAATTTTATAAAAGCTGAAAAAATCCCTTTCCCCCTTGCACCAAACCAAAGTAGCAGAGTCAGAACTGACACATAAGAGATACTTGGGCATATAGAAGGTGCCAGAGGTATGCATGGTTCGGTGAGCTCAATTTACTGCTCAGGGATGTGAGATGCAATTGGAACCAATGCCTGACCCACAAAGAATAACTGGTCCCAGGAATTCTTTTGGGTGGTTTCCATGCCCCCCATTTCATATTTAGAAAACACATCTGAATTATTTGCTGATATGAATATTCACAGTTACATTCTTTGATGAGCTTGCTTCCTGTTTCGGCTACAACTCATCAAACTTCTCATTACTTTTGGTCCATATTAGCCAACATCCATCTTGATTGTTCAGGCCCAAACATACCTTCTTTAGGGGCCTTTATGTTTCCTTGCAAACATTTCAGAAACATTGGTTGTTGTTGGTTTTTTTAGGCAAAGCTGACATTGTCCCAGAAGCTTAGCCCATCAGGAAAGAATACACCCCTATACCAAGTTTGGATTGGGTCAGATTAGGGTGTCCCATTTTACAATCGATACATATTTAAAGCAATTATTATGGTCAAGTCGGCTCAATGGGAACCTGGTTTCTGATAGAAAGACTGTCAGTAGCAGGACAATAGAGGAGGGATGGTGAGGAGCCAAGGTCAGTAAAAGCTGGGTAGAGAAGATATGAAAAGGCACAAAGGCAGTTCTGTAGCAAAGGCAATGGAATTGCAAGCAGCCAGTCCAGGAATGAGAGCTGAACCGATTTGCAGAAGTGCATCTATGGCGTGTTTGTTCTTTGTATAGTACTTACAGTCATCTACTTATGGGTATGGGTATGTATGTGCGCGTTTTTAATAACAAAAGACACAGAGGAAGAGCACAGACTTGCAGTCTAAAGAAGAGGAAAAGAGGATTGGAGAGAAATGGACTGTGGAGGATGTGTAGCTTTGTTTTCAAACAAATTGTTAAAGAGAAAAGATCAAAAGGAGATTTCCAATGGTACAGAGGGACAAGCCAGTTAGGAAGGACATCACAGCCTTTCCAGAGCTGTCGCTTGACAGCAGATTGCAAGTTTCTGCACCATTCCCTCTGGAGATAGAAGAGATTTCTTTTGGTGGATCCCAAAGCCCTAGATTGTAGACATGTGAGTGGGGTTTTCCCTCCTTATATACAAACATATAATTAAATAAACAACTCTTATTAATGTAGGGCACATCCAATTGCCTAACCTGCCCTGTAGTTCATAAATCATCATCTTGTTGTTGTTGTTTAGTCGTTTAGTCGTGTCCGACTTTTCGTGACCCCATGGACCAGAGCACGCCAGGCATTCCTGGCTTCCACTGCCTCCCGCAGTTTGGTCAAACTCATGCTGGTAGCTTCGAGAACACTGTCCAACCATCTCATCCTCTGTCGTCCCCTTCTCCTTGTGCCCTCCATCTTTCCCAACATCAGGGTCTTTTCCAGGGAGTCTTCTCTTCTCATGAGGTGGCCAAAGTATTGGAGCCTCAGCTTCAGGATCTGTCCTTCCAGTGAGTACTCAGGGCTGATTTCCTTAAGAATGGATAGGTTTGATCTTGCAGTCCATGGGACTCTCAAGAGTCTCCTCCAATACCATAATTCATCCCCTATCATCTATGTAAAAGGTAAAGGTAAATGACCCCTGAACGGTTAAGTCCAGTCAAAGGTGACTATGGGGTTGTGACACTCATCTCAGTTTCAGGCTGAGGGAGCTGGCATTTGTCCACAGACAGCTTTCTGGGTCATGTGGCCAGCATGACTAAACCGCTTCTGGGACAACGGAACACCGTGATGGAAACCAGAACGCATGGAAACGCCATTTACCTTCCTGCCACAGCAGTACCTATTTATCTACTTGCACTGGTGTGCTTTTGAACTGCTGGGACCGAGGAATGGGAGCTCACCCCGTCGCGGGGATTCGAACGGCCAACCTTCTGATCGGCAAGCCCAAGATGCTCAGTGGTTTAGACCACAACACCACCCGCTCCCTTCATCATCTGTGTTACATCATCTATGTAACAACCTTTGTCTCTTACATTTGCTCAAAACACCTGTTTCTGATTAAGGGTATGTAGTCTGACTGTTCATCTAGAACTCCCAATTCCATTTTCTCTCCCTTTTTGGGGGGTAACCTGTAGAGAGATTCATCAAATGGCCATGTAGCTGCAAAGGGAGGAAAGATGAAGTCCGCCTTTTCATTTGAAATAACTGGTCACACTTTTGGCTGGCTGCCTGTAATTTGTGGGATACACCCAATGCTGCCGTTGTGTTCATGCAACAGACTTCTGCTTGTGCAATGGAACCCTTTCTTCTCTCCAGCAGCCCCCCCCCATGTACACCCTTTAAAAAATGGGAGGGGTTAGGAAGAAGAAGTCCCATTGCACAAGTGTAGTGCACTCACTTCTTCTTCACTGGCAATCACTCATAGCCGAGTCAGATTGTCTTCCATAAAAGTGAGTTCATAAGTGACTGTGGAGGCCAATTCTGGATCCACACATCCTTCCACCGTGGGGACATAGGTTTCCAGGCAAGAGTTGATCATGGTGAGGGTTTGCCAAGCGTGCCTTCTTCTTAGCACATTTCTCCCTTTCGTCCTGAGTTCGAGCATCTTCAAAGGCCATGACACCTTTGGTAAAGGCTGTTCTCCAATTGGAGCGCTCGCAGGCCAGTGTTTTCCAGTTGTCAGTGTTCATACTACATTTTTAAAGATTTGCCTTGAGAGGGTCTTTGAACCTCTTTTGTTGACCACCAGCATTACGTTTACCATTCTGAAGTTCGGAGTAGAGCAGTTGCTTTGGAAGACGATCATCAGGCATCCACACAACATGACCATTCACACACAGCGATTGATACAACCCAATGTGTGTATTTTACAGTCCCAGGCACATGAGGATTCCACATTGCAGAACCTAAACAGGTCTGGGCCTTTTCCAGGTGAGTGACTACCTGGGAACCACAGGTAAGTCACTTTGGGTTACATGCTGAGAGAAGGCACTGTATTAAGAAAATCAGCAGTCAGAGGATGGTCCCATTTTTCCAATGAATGGTGTTGGATACATGCTTAAGGAAGTATAACATGCTGTCTGCTGTAGAAGCAGCTATTGGCTGTGCAATGCTGTGCACAGTGGCTTTTTCTATTATTGTTTAAAGTAAGGAAAAGAACTTGCAACAGGAAACAAACACTGTGCCCCACACCGCGAACTGATGGTTCCACCTTTCCTACCCAATTTAACAGCAGCCTGCTTGGAACACTCTAAATTCTCAAGAGCTTCGCAGCCTTCCCAGAGTGAGCTTTGTCTTCCGAGACAGAAGATGTTTTATTGTTAACTGACTCGCAGGCGCATTGTCCTCCATTGTTGCTGCTGCTGCCACCGTCGTCCCACCAGCCCCTGCGTGGGGCACCCTCCCTGGATCCCATTACCGTGTTTGGGATCATGAAGTACAAATTAGCATAATCAGATTAGCTGCATGGTGCTGTACGTCTGAAAAGGACGAGGGGAAGGGGGTGGAAATGACAAAGGGAGAAAGTATTTCGACAAAGGGAAGCCCTGAGGAGGGCAGAAAGGGTTTATTGGTGTTAGGCTGCGGAGCTGAAGGCTTTGCACCTGCAATGCGAACAAGTCCTCTTCTAACTAAGGACTCTTAGATGGTATTAAAACACGGGTGGGAGGGAGGGTGGGCAAGGCAGAGAAAGAAAAGCATACTGAATGAAAGAGGGACGGAATGAATCAGCCTGCATCCCATTAATTGATTTATCGGGATAGGGAATGTGCAAATTGCTGACAGTGGTAAAACAGGCCGTTTGATTTCTACTCAGCATGGAGAGCAGATCAGCCAAGTAATCTGGTCTATCGAGATAAGAGTTTTAGAGCCTCTGCAGGAGAGTGATAAGAAATGCCAAAACCACATTGGTGGTTATAGTTGTGTTTGGGGCTTTGCTTTTTCCCTTCTTCTTTCAAATCCTGCTGGAATTCTTCGTTGTTATTATTATTATTTATTCCGTTTCCAAATATGTAGCCTCTCCCTCCCCTCCCCGGTCCTTCTTTCTTTTGTGAATTTAAAATACAAAAACAGAATGGAAAGGAGGAGGACAAATCTGCAGGGTGACACAGTCTGCCTCAAGCAGGAAACCTAAAGGTACCATGAAAAAAGGAACCATTCCCAATAATTTGATACAGTATATTTATAGGTTTTTTTCCAGGATGCTTCATTTTGTTTTTCAGCCTTAGGCCCCAAAGTGAAGTGGGTTGCCTCTAAAGAAGATCACTAGTTAGATGGTGGCTTGGAAGGGCTACTCTAAAATGAAATAAAATAAGGACTAAAATGAAATAAAATAAAATAGTAAAATGACTGCCTTGGATTCAAATCCTTATAAGAAAACATTTGCTGGGGGCTGTATATTTAAGGCCTTTGTTTAATTTGCTGCTGAGATTTACCAGCGTTAGCTACTGCAAAGCTGATTTGCATGACTAGCAGTGGGGTTTGTTGCTAATTAATCCCATCCTCTTGTTCCATTACAGAGTGGGAGAGGGAGGGAAGGAGCTCTCACAAGCCTTAGTGCTGAAATTCCTCACCAAGATTACCAGCACTGTCCAACTGGGACAAGGTGCTGTTGTCATGTTGATTCTACAGAGCGATGCACACAATATGTTAAGACCAGCCCTCTGTGAGGAAAAGCTCGGGTTGCTTAAACATTTTCTGCCAAGCTTTTGCAAGATCCTTTATTGGCTAGTCTGACAAGCTCAACCTATTTCTGTATGAAAAGCCAGTTTGCTTACTGGGCATGGAAAGCTGCAGAGGTGCTGAAGAAAAACTCCAGATTGTTGCAATATGATGAAGTAGGCTAATCATGTGGGCTGGAGAGAGGGGCAAGAATAGCTTGGTATGGTTGGGGAGTTGCTGAAGCCCCAATCTGTTATAGGTCCTTCCTGCCAAAAGCCTGTCTTTGGAAATTAGGTTGTTGACAGATGCAAATAAAGACGGAAGGCCTTGCGATGAATAGGCATGCATCATAAATTCATCACAAATAATAATAACCACACAGACTGAAATATTATGAACATTTGGTGCAATCCTTGGCCTCTCCA
The DNA here is from genome assembly GCF_964234715.1 of Podarcis melisellensis. Classification (NCBI taxonomy): domain Eukaryota; kingdom Metazoa; phylum Chordata; class Lepidosauria; order Squamata; family Lacertidae; genus Podarcis; species Podarcis melisellensis. Next base: position 28,999,093 of record NC_138534.1, read on the forward strand.
ATCAGGGCTAGGAAAGATTCTACTCGGAAACCCCACAGAGCTGCTGACAGTAAACAATACGGAGCTAGATCAGGGTTTCCCAAACTTGGGACTCCAGCTATTTTTGGACCACAGTCCCCACCATCCCTGACCACGACCACGGATGGCTAGCTGGCCATCCCTGCTAGCTAGTTGTGGTCCAACAACAGCTAGAGACCCAAGTTTGGGAAACCCTGAGCTAGATGAACCAATGGTCCTGTCTGCCATCTTGGAAGGCCACTGCCAGTCCATGTAGGCAATATGCTGGTCTGATTCATTATAAGGCAGCTTCCTATGTTCCAACGTACTGTAGACTGCCCAATGCTGATGGACTACAACTCCCATAATTCTCGACCGTTGACCATGCTGTCTGGGGTTGGTGGGAGTTGGAGTCCAATGACACCTGAAGGGCCAGAAGTTCCCCAAGGCCAGACTTAAAGCATAGCAGTGGCCTTTAGCAGGGACCGGTGGTACATTGGTCGGGGTCTTATTATTACTCAAGATTTGGGACAGATCTGCCCAACGTGGGACCCACTATGATGAATGGAGGCCACAAGCCATGAATCAAGAGCTGCCAGACAACTCCCCTTGTTTTGCAGTCACAGGTCAACAACAAGAACAGATTTATCAGTTCTCTGGTGGGCTGTGCTACATGGTTTTGTGCAGTGTGGCGCTGAATCACAAGTTGTGCAGAGGGACCTGAGAGAGAGAGACCAGATGAAAAGGAGAACAGGGCTCTTGAACCCTTAATCAGGATGGAAGGTATTTCTGCAATGGAGAAAAAAAGATCCACTTCCCTGGATCCTCATTCCATCAGAAATAAAGGATCATGTCCAACAGCAACAGAGCTACCCAGAAGTAAGCCATATGGAATTCAGAGGGCTTACTCACAGGTAAGTGGGGTTAGGTTTGTAGCCTAAATCTTTTATTTTTTTACTCACCTTCCTCCATCCCTTTAGTTCCCCTCTTGGCACCTGCTGTTTTAAAAGTACAATCATGGCTATGGAAGGGAAAAAAGGATGAATTTAAAATCACTTTATCTCTCTGGCCTTTGGTTTTAACAATGTGACTTTTAGATGATCTCTGACCTCACAGGTCAGCAGTTAAGCTGGCCATTCTCTCACTTTCCTTTTATGGTTGAAGGATGAAAGAACCCATCAGATGTGAACTGTTTACCCTGTATCTTCACTTGGTCATCTCAGACAATTCCCTTATGGGTAAAATAAAAATAATGTGAAAGAATAATGTGAAGTGTGTGGAGTTGATGTGCCACTGCAGTATTTGAACAGCAAGTCTTGGGTACATTACTGACTAGCATAGGTCTCTTGATTTCACAGTGCTGGGTTTCTATTGCAGAAAAGCCCACAGATGGTTAATTCCAATGCAACCCCTCTTTTCTTTATGGATATTTAGGGTATACATGCACAGTGAAATACAAGGAGCTGATTCACATGTACTTTGATAGGAAATATAAGGCAGCTTCATATGTTCAGAGACATGCTTTGTTTATCTAGCTACTCTGACAGTGAGGTCTCATGTTGTGAGGCACCAAGTGTTTATCGGTTCTGAACTGAGATCCCATTTTAATCCGGAAATACCAGAAAGTGAACCGAAGACATTATGTATGCAACGCATATACCTCCCCCTTTCTGTAACTCTAGCAAAGGCTCGAGGCCTAAACTGCTGTGACATGCTAAAAGGTACCCCTGCCCGTCAGGGCCAGTCGTGACCGACTCTAGGGTTGTGCGCTCATCTCGCTCAAGAGGCCGGGAGCCAGCGCCGTCTGCAGACACTTCAGGGTCACGTGGCCAGCGTGACTAAGCTGCATCTGGCGAGCCAGCACCAGCGCCGCACACGGAAACGCCGTTTACCTTCCCACTAGAAAGCGGTCCCTATTTATCTACTTGCACTTAGGGGTGCTTTCGAACTGCTAGGTGGGACCGAACGACGGGAGCTCACCCTGTCACGCGGGGATTCGAACCGCGACCTTTCAATCAGCAAGTCCTAGGCACTGTGGTTTAACCCACAGCGCCACCCGTGGTCCCTTAGTTAGTGACTAACTAAGTTAGTCAAGTTAGTGACATGCTAACTTGAGATAAATGCTACCTCAAAAACCCAATACTTTTCAATAGCATCTCTTCCGGTGCTCAGCAAGGCATGTGTTTTCGGGACTCTTGTAGTGTTGAGTATTGCGTTATAACAGAAGGCCAAGCAAGCAGGGAAATCTTAGCTGATAAAGTCTAACTATTAACATCAGTTCAGGTGGGTACCATTGCCATCATAAAAGAACAAGGGAAGCATTCATTGCAAGTCCCGGTACCTCTTTTTCTAGAAATATAGCGCTGATTAGCATATCCCAAAGAAATGTATTTTCCTGAACTTTCTCTTTGCACATTGTCAAAGCACTAAAAGTAACATCCGAAGCAGACATAATCCATCAGAGGTAATATAGCTGTACACATGGTTAGAACCATAGAATCATAGAGTTGGAAGAGACCACAAGGGCCATCGAGTCCAACCCCCTGCCAAGCAGGAAACAATTAAACCGTTGGTTTAAATTCTAGCTTGGCCCCTTCTAGGATTTAGAATTCTAATCTGGTAAAATATAATGATGTGTACAGGATTATATCCAATGTTTGTCATACTCACCCACCAAGATTAATGAACTCATTAATTAGGCTAATCAATTTCAGTGAGTCTGCTCAGAATAGAACTTGGTTAGATGATATTGTTGCCTCAAAGAACAGGCTGAGGAATCAGGGTGCTGAATTTAAGAAGGTTTGGCTTTGTAAACTTGACTGGATGAGAGACGTTGACTAGGGGGACACTAAATGAAAATTATAGCTGGCTACCCACCTGGCTTTTCATAATGCCTAGATCTGGTAGAACTTACCTGTGCCCTAATATCATTGTGCTCTTCATCTCACAGCCCCAGTCACTGTTCTTTTTATCTACCTGGAAAGTAACTTCTGCAGCAGAAAGCCTTTGAGATTAATGGATGCTCCCCATGCATTTCAGATCCTCAAATGTTCTCCAAATCCTTGTCTGTGGACCATGGCTTTACTCAAACTACTTGGGAAAGATAGTGGATTTTATACACAGTAATTTTAGTGCTGATACCCAGATATGTCATGAGTACGTTTTTTGACTATGCAAAATGGCTTTCTCTAGATCTGGCCTGTTGTTGTTCTTGTTTATTGAATTTATATACCGCCCTATACCTGGAGGTCTCAGGATGGACACTCAAATGGATTTTGATGGTTGGTGGCTATTTCCACCCACTTTGAGTGCATGCTCACCTCCCTAGATGGAAGTGAAGAGACTTCTTTTTTTGGAGCCTTGAATTGGGCTGTATTCTGGGAAACCTACTTTGGAGTTTGGAGAGAAGGTTGCTATAGGTTTTTAGTGGGCAGAAGCAATTCCTAGGAAATTTGGGTACAAGACTGATTGCCCACAGGCCAGCACTACCTGTGTGCAGCGGCAGAGCATATGCCCAGGGCAGGCGTGCTCCCAAGGGGGGCATGGTACACAGGGTGCCCTCCTGGGTGCAGGATGGTCGCTCGGGTGCCCAGAGCGGCGCACGCACCCTGCAGCCGGGGCGGAGCGAGCCACCCATGGCCGACATTTGGTGCGCCGCCAGCCCGCAACTTCCAAGCCTTCCCCAAGCTGTCAAAATGAAGGGGGAAGGGAGGAATGCCGCCAACAAAGCAGTGCAGCTCCCCCCCCCCTTATCCCGACAGCTTGGGGTAGGCTTGGGAGTCGCAGGCGGCGCGCAAAATGTCACCCCCCTCAGTGAGGGCACCCAGGGCAGCCCGCCCCCACCGGCCCCTTCCTACGCCCCTGCCTGTATGTTTGCTTGCCATCTGTTCAACCTGTACATTTCGGAATCATTTATTACAAAAGTTAAGGGACGCAGGTGGCGCTGTGGGTTAAGCCGATCAGAAGGTCGGCGGTTCGAATCCCCGCAACGGGGTGAGCTCCCGTTGCTCGGTCCCTGCTCCTGCCCACCTAGCAGTTCGAAAGCACGTCAAAGTGCAAGTAGATAAATAGGTACCACTCCAGTGGGAAGGTAAACGGCATTTCCGTGCGCTGCTCTGGTTTGCCAGAAGCGGCTTAGTCATGCTGGCCACATGACCCGGAAGCTGTACGCTGGCTCCCTCGGCCAATAAAGCGAGATGAGTGCCGCAACCCCAGAGTTGGCCACGACTGGACCTAATGGTCAGGGGTCCCTTTACCTTTACCTATTACAAACATTACTGTGATCTCCAGTACACTTTCTTCGCAAAGTAACTGAGCCTATGGAGCTGTACATGCTTCTTCCTACTGCTAAGAGAAGCAGTAAGACCAGTGATTTCCTCGTGTAAACAATGACAAAAAAATTCTAGTTTGAACAATTTCATTTTTAATAGAAGAAACAAAGTGACCACTTTTGTAAATAATTTATTTCTTAATATATTAGCCATTAAATAGCATAGTATACAGGAAAAGGTATCAGTTACACCATATTTGTTCATAGCTATACAGAAGGAAATCACAAAACATAAAAAGTGCTGACAAAATAAATCTTTGGTAGATAAGTCTAGTTAAAAACGCAAATTGTACATCAACAGTAGATACTATTTTCCCCCTTTACTATAAAATTAGGCAGGACATTTTAGAAATATTACTACATGAAAACTTTCACCACCCTAAAATTAAGTGCCTGCCTTTTTCTTTTGTATCAGTACAATGTTCTACTCAAGGAATGAATAAATCTTCATTTGTTTGGGGTATTTGGGAAAGCTTATACATGCTAGGAATGATTGCCAAAATGAAGAGTCCCAGCACAAAACATAGATTGTTAGTTTGGTATCTAATTAAAAAATGATTTTAAGCCGTGAACATGGGTAGATTTATCATGAGGTAGCATCAGAACTACTCCATCACTTCTTCACATTTTAAGTAGCTTTCCTGAAAAAGAACGAGACTATCAAATATAATAGTACGTTTTCATACATAAGGTCTTCATACTTAAAAAGCTACGGCAGATTGTAGACAACTGTTTTCTACCATAATGCGAAAAATGTTTCAGGCTCATTTCAATCCCCAAGGATTTCCCCCTTAGTTCCTAAGCAGTTATTAAGGTCTTAAGCAGAATTTCTCACCACCCGTTTCCCAGAAATAAGTCCCACTGAATTTGCTTCTAGACATGGTTAGGATTTCAGCCTTAGTGTCTCACTAAGCTAGGGTTGCCAGGTGGCTGGAATTTCACAGACACAGCCAGAATACTGCAGCTGGAACACTAAGCCCAGTGGGACTTACTTCCACGTAAATATGTATGTTGTTTAAAAGGGCCAATCAATGGGTTCCCAGGCAAGTCAGAATCATGTCATAGCTTATCTAAGGTCTTGCAAGAACTGAGTGGCCGAGTGCTTCTTAAGATGTCCTAGTCTGTAGTCTTTCCACTGTGTGGTCATTATGCAATGAAAGAACTCTGTCAGTCCAGATCCCTAGAAGTGTGGGGTTGCTTTTTTAAGTAACTGCTACTGTTGAATTATTGAATTCTAATAATTTTATTCCCACCTGCAATTATTTAAAACATACCATTTAAAAATGTTTGGCGCTAGTGGGGAAGAGGCAGACCTAAAGCAGTATAATTACCACAGCGCTATCATTTAATTTAATCTCACAGCAGTCCTGTGATATCGGTTAAAACGAGCCATTTGCTAGAAGCCAAATATGACTTAATGGCTGAGCCGAAATGGGGGCTTTGATGTCCAAAGCGCAGCAGCTTCGCCACTTTGCAGTTGCAGCAAAGTACAATATTTATTGGTCTGTTCCTTGAAGCTCACTTAGAAAGCAGAATTTCAGTCAAGAGACTTCAAGTGCCGTTTAACCCAGGCAAATGGAAAGCAATGACCTCAGGACTCCATCTTGTCTCCCATGCTTTTTAACGTTTGCATGAAACATTTGCTGAGAGAAGACGTTTAAAGGTTTGGGGCTACAGTGTCACTGGTGTGCAGATGCCACCCAGATCTACCCTTCTTTTCCTCCTACCGAGACCACATAACACCAGTCCTGAAAGACCTACATTGGCTCTCAGTGTGTTTCTGAGCACAATTCAAAGTGTTGGTGCTGACATTCAAAGCCCTAAATGGCCTTGGCCCAGTATACCTGAAGGAGCGTCTCCACTCCCATCATTCAGCCTGAACTCTGAGGTCCAGCTCCGAGGGCCTTCTGGCGGTTCCCTCCCTGCGAGAAGTGAGGTTACAGGGAACCAGGCAGAGGGCCTTCTCGGTAGTGGCACTTGCTCTGTGGAACACCCTCCAATCAGAAGTCAAGGAAATAAATAAATACCTTACTTTAAAAAGACAGCTGAAGGCAGCCCTGTTTAGGGAAGTTTTTAATGTTTAATGCTGTATTGTGTTTTTAATATTCAGTTGGGAGCCACCCAGAGAGGTTGGGGAAACCCAGCCAGATGGGCAGGGTATAAATAATAAATTATCATTATTACTACAGTTTTACCTTGGGTTAAGAACTTAATTCGTTCTGGAGGTCCATTTTTAACCTGAAACTGTTCTTAACGTGAGGTACCACTTTAGCTAATGGGGCCTCCCGCTGCCACCGCGCCGCTGCACAGTGATTTCTGTTCTCATCCTGAAGCAGAGTTCTTAACCCGAGGTACTATTTCTGGATTAGCGGAGTCTGTAACCTGAAGCCTCTGTAACCTGAAGCATCTGTAACCCGAGGTACCACTGTACTGATCCCAGGGGGACTGTAGAAGTCCTCAGTGGGTACCTGCAAATGGTTTTGAGGTGGAGGAACATGAAGAAGCTGAGGCTTTGACCACCTATGGCACAGGAAGCCAGCCAATCTGGATGGGGATATGCAAGTGGTTTTGGATGGTTTGCATTCTCCTTGAAAGAGCAAGTTTGCAGTTTGGGGGGGGTGTTTCCTCCTGCAAACAGAGCTGTCTATGGAGGCACAGGTGACACAGTCAGTGACTGGGATGCCTCAAACCAGCTCCAGCTGCTCTGCCAGCTACGAACCTCCAGAGGAAAAAATATCTTCCCTCACTTGTTTACGTCCTGGTTACAGACTAGCCCACTGTAATGCATTCTATATGAGGCTGTCTTTCAAAATGGTTTGGAAACTTCAACACAGAGAATGCAATTGCCTGTTGAGGGGCAAGTGTTTGGAACACGTAGCAATTAGACTGGTCTTTAATTATATAAGGTCTTTCATTACATTTAGACTGTTTCTGTTTTTGATTCTAATCTGATCTGAATTGCCGTGCTGAGCCGTTATCCTGTTTTTAAACTGCTTTTCTTTTTCTTCAAAGTTTTGTAATGAAAGGGCTTTACGTTTTATGATTTCGAATGTTTCTGTAAGCCTCCTCAGAAGAGCTTTGCTCTTGAAATGCTGTATATGAATACAGGAAACAAATGAATGAATACTGATTTTCCCCTAATAAGCTTTAAAACTTTACAAATGTTTGTTAAGAAGGTGAGCATCTTCCTAAGATGAACAGTTTTTTAAAAAAACACACAATAAAAAATAAACCTGGATAATAGATAAATAAATAGATTTAAAAGGCCGGCGACAGCCACATTTATAATCAATAGTCCCCAGAACACTTTACAGTGTGCAAAGTGCTTTACATGAGGTATGTACACAGGGAGAGTGTGTGAAGCCAGTGAAAGGAAGGAAAGAGGAGAATTATTTCTTTATCAAAAAGATGTATGAAAATAATATTATATGATGCTATGTAAAATATAACAAGTGTAATTCAGGGTTTTTTGAGAACATTCGGACGTCTATTTTAGGTCCTTTTAAATTTCTTGCATTCTTTTTCATTTATTTTTTTGCTGTATGGGATGGGATATAAATTGTAATATAGTATATTGCTGTATAATTTTGTGAAATATGTTTAATAAATATTTTTTTAAAAAAATTAAAAAGGATGGAAAGAGGAGAAACATCCCAAAGCTTCAACTTATCCAGAAGCAGGCAGGTGTAACAAAATAAACATTTTAAAAGATGTTTTAAAAATAATAATAATGGGGAAACACTATTAGTGGCTAGTGTTTTTCCCCCCAAGTGGCAGATTCTCCTTGATAGTATCTTCAGGATAATTAAGGGCTGAGTGGCAACTTTTCTAAAAATAATAATAATAATGAAAGATGCTGTTAAAATTAAATGAAAGACTTCTATTTCATTGACTTGGCTGGAGGAGTTAACACTTTAGTCCAATCATTCTCGAAGTGTGCATAGGGACACACACAAGTATGCCGCCCGAAATCACACAATGACATCCTCAGAGGTTTCTGTGTGGGCTCAAAATGCTCTCACACAGAGAAGAAGGCTGCTAGTTGCGTCTCTTGCATGATTTACTGCTCCCAGCTTTGCCTTCTTCCAACCTGCCTCCTGGGGAAGCGGGATATTAACTCCACGGTGCCCCTTCTGCAGATGGGATTGGATCATCCAGCCCATTCTTCTCAGCGCAGGCAAACACTCTCAGAAGGGGCTGCCCCTTGCAACTGAAAAGACGATCGATCGGCTGGCTGCTCAAATTGGCTATTCATGCAGAAACACTGAGGGCAGGGGAGATCCTCCATAGGCAGGCAATTCAAACTTCCACTCCAAAAAGTTAACCTTTTTCGTTGTAAGAGTGAAGCCAGATTAGATGTTATGTTACTTTATTCACATGATTACTGCTTGTGTATTTATTTGTATACAGTGGTACCTCGGGATGCGAACGGGATCTGTTCTGGAGCCCCGTTCACATCCCGAAGCGAACGTAACTCGTGTCTGCGGATCACGTTTTGGCGCTTCTGTGCATGCATGTGACGTCATTTTGATGGTCTATGCATGCGTGCACGGCGAAACCTGGAAGTAATGTGCTCCCTTACTTCCGGGTCGCCGTGGAGTGCAACCCGAAAATGCTTAACCCGAAGCGTATTCATCCTGAGGTACGACTGTACAGTGGTACCTTGGTTCTCAAACACCTTGCTACTCAAACAATTTGGAACCCAAACACCACAAACCCGGAAGTGTTCCGGTTTGTAGGCTTTTTCCGGAAGCCGAACGTGCTCTGTTTTGAGTATTATGCTTCCGATTGGAGTGTTACAGTGAGGTCTGTCTGTTTTTGCTATTTATTATGCGTTTTGTTTTTGCGGCTCTTTTTGTGTGTGACTGTGTAGAACCCAGTTCAGCTATTGATTGATTGATAGTGTGACTGCAGTACATTGTTTATTGCTTTCATTTTATGGATCAATGGTCTCGGTAGATAGTAAAATTCATGTTAAATTGCTTGTTTTAGGGGTTGTTTATAAAAGTCTGGAACGAATTAATCCATTTTGCATTACTTTCTATGGGAAAGCGTGCCTTGGTTTTGGAACGCTCTGGTTTTGGAACGGACTTCTGGAACAGATTAAGTTTGAGAGCCAAGGTACCACTGTACAAGTAAGAACCACGGTGGGCTGCAGTGGACTGCTAGCATTAACCCTTTGCCGCCACTGCTGTCTCAGTCCAGATTGGGGAGGAGGGCACCCCTAAAGCTGCTATTTGCCCCCAGAAAATAACCTGCTTTCTGAGAGCCTTCTTCCTGATTTAAGAGCTCTCCCCCAATGCCACTCTTCCAATCTGGTTCAGGGTATCCAATGCTGCTGTTTTAGTAAATAAAACAGAAAGCACTCCTCATATGTCACATCTAGTCTGGCCCTGAATTGTTCAACTAGTTTTAATCCATAAAAGGGTGCCTTGGGTTGCAATCCTAACCGTACAAGCCTGGGAGTAAGCCCCATTGAATTCAGTAGGACTTACCTCAGACCAGACATGCTTAGGATTGTTCTGTAAATCAACAAAAGTTTGGGGAATAGTGCCTTTGATGAATGTCTGAGAAGTAGGTGAAATATAATGTAGTCTTATTTCTCTTTCATTGTAAATAATCCAAATACAGTAGCAACCTGCTGCCTTATAAAAAGCAGTGGAACGGGTATCTTTCAATTAAACTGTGTTTCCCATTAGGAAACACTTCTTGGGCAATTTGATTAGTTCCACTTGTTAAATTTAAATTGTGTGTGTTTAAAATCCATTTCCGTCTTCCCACTGACTATAGCCAAATTTTAAACCCCCCCCCCAAAAAAAATCTACAAAACCAGAGTAAATAGCTGCTGTTCCTAAAAAATAATCAAATTTGAATGTGCGTCTTTTAAGATTCAAATGTCTGAAAAATTAAATAAGCAACCCTAGTTTATTTCTTCTGGCAATTTTGAATCAAACTGCAGCAGGTGTACTGGGCATGATTCATCCTCTCTTGGCTCATGTGTTTTCACTCTGAAAATATACCAAATATTTTTTGGTTTGATTTTCCAGTTGCTGCAAAGCAGAAAGAAAAAACTGGAAATGAGATGCAGACATAAGAGCAATGACGATGATTCATAACTTGCATGGCTGATGAAGGCAACAAAAATGAGTTAGCAGGGGGCTTAGGTACTGTTTTCACCTGAGGCAAAAAGATTTTTGAAAAATACGACAACCTCTGCTCCAGGGCTCAGTTTTCAGACCAAGACTGAAGGCAGGGATATGGTGCTCTATCTGGAGTCTGCTGCTGAAAGCAACTACATTTTAATGTTAGGATGGCCTTGACTTTTAAAACAATTTAAACTGAAGGTAAATTGAATCTTCAGTATACATTACTCAGAAGTTAAGAAATGGGCTTGCAGCCCTTCCTTCCACAAGCCTCCAAAAATGTGTGACATGAAGATTTTCCTCATACAGCTTTTCTCTGCAGTGGCCCAACTCATGTGTTTCTTTCCTTTTAGGAAAGGTAAGAGGAGATCATATCATAGCTGTCAACTTACAGATTTGAAAATAAGGGACCAGCAGCTTCGAAAATACGGGATCAGCAGCCAAAATAAGGGATTTTCCGGGCACAGGTATGTTCAACTTCTGAGCCCTTCCGAGCCAAAGCCAGAAAGCCCAGCCAGCAGCCAAACGAAGCCTCATCAATAAGGGACAGCAGCGGAACATGGCGCTGGGATAAGGGACTGTCCCACCAAATGAGGGACGCTTGACAGCTATGGATCACATGCAGCCCTCATGCCACACATTGCAGGAAACAAGGTAGAGAGGACTCACTCCACCACGGAAAAGGACTCCACAGCCCAATAACTGTATGAACTAGGTCTAGAAGTTACGTTGCTGCTCAGTCACCAGCTATTGGCTCCAATAACTCTCACCAATGTGTCATGGGTAGTTTTCTGTGGCCCATATCAAAGATACTTGGCCTTGAGATCAAAGCACTTTGTGGCAAGTAGAGTTGTTGGAATCCTGATCAACTTCCAGAGATTTGATATCCCTCTTTTTAAGTACTGAAAATTAGCATCTCCCAAAGAAACTGCTACACAAAATACATTCGTTAAAAGAGCAAAAGATATATATATAAATACTGTACATAGGCAGACAACCCACAACTTGTATAAAGAAGGGAAACTATCAAATTACTACCAGGAGGGCTACAGCCCCGACAAACAGCAGGTCACGGAGATGAGGCCTCTGACCAACACTCTGGGGCATTGCTGCTTGTGTTGGGAGAAGGGACCTCAGAGTCTTCAATGAGAGTCAAGTCTTCCATGCTTTCCAAACTTGGACTTGGCTGGAACAGTCCCAGTATCCTTCCCCGTGGATTTATCCCTGGCTGCTGCAGGCCTTGTTCCCCGAGCACCTTGACAAGGAAGTTGATGTACCTCATGGCTAAGCGGAGGGTCTCGTTCTTGCTGAGCTTTTTGTCCGGAGGGTGGGTGGGAATGAGCTTCCTCAGCTTGGCAAATGCGCTGTTGACGTTCTGCTGCCTCCACCTCTCCCTGCTGTTGGTGAAGATCTTTCTGGTCATTCTCAAGAACCGGCAGAACTAGAGGAAGAGAAAAGTAGAAAGGTCATCATGAAAGGACTAGCTGAACTGCAGACAGAGGATAGAAGTAAACATCTTTTTAAAAACCCTTCAATAAAGGTAAAGGTACCCCTGACCATTGGTGGCGCTGTGGGTTAAACCACAGAGCCTAGGACTTGCCGATCAGAAGGTTGGCGGTTTGAATCCCCACGACGGGGTGAGCTCCCGTTGCTCGGTCCCTGCTCCTGCCAACCTAGCAGTTCAAAAGCACGTCAAAGTGCAAGTAGATAAATAGGTACCGCTCCGACGGGAAGGTAAACGGCGTTTCCGTGCACTGCTGTGGTTCACCAGAAGCGGCTTAGTCATGCTGGCCACATGACCCGGAAGCTGTACGCCGGTTCCCTCAGCCAATAAAGCAAGATGAGCGCCACAACCCCAGAGTCGGCCACGACTGGACCTAATGGTCAGGGGTCCCTTTACCTTTACCCCTGACCATTAGGTCCAGTCGCAGACAACTCTGGGGTTGCAGTGCTCATCTCACTCTATAAGCTGAGGGAGCTGGGATTTGTCCACAGACAGCTTCCGGGTCATGTGGCCAGCATGACTGAGCTGCTTCTGGCGAACCAGAGCAGCACACAGAAACGCTGTTTACCTTCCCACCAGAGCGGTACCTATTTATCTACTTGCACTTTGACGTGCTTTTAAACTGCTAGGTTGGCAGGAGTTGGGACCAAGCAACAGGAGCTCACCCTGTTGCGGGGATTCGAACCGCCAACCTTCTGATCGGCAAGCCCTAGGCTCTGTTGTTTAGACCACAGCACCACCCGTGTCCCTAAAGCCTTCAATAAGATAGCTCAAACCTAGAGTCCAACTGCAAACCCAGTGCCTCTCTATTTCATTTCTGCTTTGTACGGGCCTGAAATGTTCCAGTAGACCAAAGGTCACTAGCGCCCCATTAGCTGATCACTCCAAGGGGAGCAGCAATATTTGTGAAAGGATAGCCAGAGTTGCCCTCTTCCTTTCTTTTGGTCTCTGCTTTTGTCAGCACAAGCTCTGTGAGCAAATAGCGACCTTTGTGGGTTTCTCCGTTAGATGGCATGCTTCAAAATGCATCCTTGTCTCTCTGACATTTGTACAATATCAGCAAACAGAGGCCCCCATCCACCCAAGGAATCCTTTTCAAATAGCTGACAGACTCCCAGTTTGTAGGTGGGGCATTTATTTATTTACAACCTCCCAACATGCAGCCCAATCCTAAGTATGTTTACTCAGAAATTCCACCATGTTCAGTTGTGGTTAAGTTAAGTGTCATGGGATTATTGCTCTTGTCTGTTTGCTTCACCTTAAAATGTCTTCTTAGCCCTACCTCAGGGAGCTGTGTTTTGAATCCTTTTGCCTCAGACCCTCATGCCTAAGTGTCCCTGTTTCCCAGGGACAGTCCCAGATTTACAGAAGCCATCCCAGTTTCTAATTTGATCCCAGAATGTCCCGCTTTCCCTTAGGATGTCCCTATTTTCATTGGAGAAATGTTGGAGGGAATGGAGTTATGTGACCTCCGAGCCAAGGAGATAAGTAACTATACAACCTTTAGAAGACATCTGAAGGCAGCCCTGCACAGTGGTACCTCTTGATACAAATGCTTCTGCTTGCACATGTGTTGGGTTATGAGCTACGCTAACCCAGAAGTAGTTGCTCCCAGATGCGAACTTTGCCCCAGGATGCGAGCAGAAATCGCATGCCAGAGGTGTGTGCGCAGCGGGAGGCACCCTTTCACTAATGGTGCCTCATGTTAAGAACAGTTTCAGGATAAGAACAGACCTCCAGAACGAATTAAGTTTGTAACCAGAGGTACCACTGTTCAGAGAATTTTTTAAAAAAAATAATCGTGTTTTATTATGTTTTTATAGATGCTGGAAGCTGCCCAGTGTGGCTGGGGCAACCCAGTCAGATGGGCAAGATATAAAAATTATTGTTGTTGTTACTACTATTGAATAGGACGTCCCTATTTTCAGCAGAGAAATGTTGGAGGGTCTGTTGTCAAGGTTAGCTTTGCAAACAGAAATCTCTTGAGTAAATATTCCATAATAATGCAATAAAAGCAGATCCACATCCGGGATCCAAAGTGGCCTGATTCAGATTCCCTACTTTGAGTCTTATTTGAAGCTGCTCTGTTACATATGGGCACTTTTAAATGTCCAAACATCATGAAAATGTGAGATTTAGGGTTTTCTTGTCTGTTAGGTGCAAGGATGGTCCATTCAGACAAAAAAGCTTTCATGTTTATGACTGAAATTGCTTCACAAACCATTATGTGAATGGTGTCAGAGAATGAACCCCAAAGAAAGGATCTGATATATATTTGTTGAAGTAAGTCTGGCTTTATATAATGTCTTCTCAGCCAGTAGGGTTTATTGGCGTAGTAAAAAATGTGGATAAAAATGATTATGACCACACCAGAATATAGAAATTATACAGCTGTACATTGTTGTCCAGGGTGTGTATACTCATATCACTGCTGTATGCAGTCAAACATATTTCATAGTGCTTCAAAGACTTGTAAGACCTATTTGACCAAAGTCAACAATAGGACAAAGATGTGAAAGATCATTACCTTCACCTCTTTGAAACTTCACACAGAATGAAGTCTGAGCAAACAAGTTAGAATCGAGAGCAGCACCTCAGAAGCCCCACCAAATACCCAAATGAACATGATGAACAAAGCTCACCCAAAGGCTACTACCATACAAAAGATTAACCAATGCAGGGAGCTACAAATGAAGATCTGTTTCTCAATAGCCAAGGCTTTGGGCAGCATCACTTAGTGAATCTATTCAGGCTGCTTAAGCATCACCAGCCGCAGCAGTTCCTCGCACAAAAGCTGCATTTCTGGTGCATCTATTACGCAAGAAATGGCCGCTCAAGCAGCAGTAACTCTCATAGGCTAGCAGAGAACCTCTGTAGAATCCAGTGGGAATGAGGGCTTACGAACAAGTAAAATTTAAAGAGATTCAGACCTCCAGGGTATATAAATAGCTTAGATTTGTATCTGGCCTGTATCGTGCATTTGCCTGCTCACCATGTTATGATGGCAGAATCTAGGGGTGCACGGATGACTAAGGCATAGCAGGTCAATTGCCCAGACAGACCTTCCATATCACCCCAACAATAGGCTTCTCAGTAGTGTCCGTTCACACATCGAGTGCAGCAACTATTGGGTGTATGGTCTAATCAAGGACAGATAGATCAAGCTGACGTATATGTACGTGTCAGCTCGCCTTTAGCATCCCCATCGTTGAACTTTGAAAAGAAGAAAATATTAGGGCCCCGATCCAGCTCTATAGCTACTGGCTATAGAGATAGAATTATAGAATTGTCAAGTTGGAAGGGACCCCAAAGGTCATCTCCCAAAACAACAACAACAAGATGGGCCAAGATACTTTATGTCCAAGTGTATTTATTTTATTTAACAGAATTTGTATCCCGCTTAATTACAGTGGTACCTCAGGTTAAGTACTTAATTCGTTCCGGAGGTCCATACTGAACCTGAAACTGTTCTTAACCTGAAGCACCACTTTAGCTAATGGGGCCTCCCGCTGCTGCCGCGCCACCGCCACCACGCAATTTCTGGTCTCATCCTGAAGCAAAGTTCTTAACCTGAAGCACTATTTCTGGGTTAGTGGAGTCTGTAACCTGAAGCGTATGTAACCCGAGGTACCACTGTATAAATAAATCTCTAAGAGTATGGTGAACAGAGGACTGTGTACAATGATCTCTCTCTCTCTCTCGCTCTCTCTCTCACACACACACCACTCCATATGTATTAGGAAATAGAAGATATCCAGCTCCAAGGACCTTCTGGCGATTCCCTTACTGTGAGATGTGAGGTTACAGGGAACCAGGCAGAGGGCCTTCTCGGTAGTGGCGCCTGCCCTGTGGAACGCCCTCCCTTCAGATGTCAAAGAAATGAACAACTATCTGACTTTTAGAAGACATCTGAAGGCAGCCCTGTTTAGGGAAGTTTTTAATGTTTGATGTTTTATGCTGTTTTTAATATTCTGTTGGGAGCAGCCCAGAGTGGCTGGGGAAACCCAGCCGGATGGGCGGGGTATAAATAAATACAGTGGTACCTCTGTTTGCAAACACTTCTGGTTGTGCCCCCTTCGGGTAACAAGCTCCGCTAACCCGGACGTACGTGCTCCTGGAAGCGAACTTTGCCCCCTGGATGTGAGAGGAAATTGCACGTGTGCCATTAGCGAAAGCACGCCTCAGGTTGAGAATGGTTTCCGGTTACAAACGGACCTCCGGAACGGATTAAGTTTGTAACCGGAGGTACCACTGTAAATTATTATTATTATTATTATTATTATTATTATTATTATTATTATTATTATTATTACCATCCACAAAGAGTCATTTAGACAAGGGTCTAGTAGGTATTGGACAAGGGACGAGGGAGAAGTAGGTATTGGAACAAAGAAACAGCCCCATTTAAGGTCTTATCTCATGGGAGATGAAGATTCCTGATGGATGCTACACTTTTGCTGCTGGGATCTTGCAACAGAAAGCAGTATATAGACATGAGCCCTCATCTGGCTGGGACTGGGAGTTTGACTCCCTGAAAGGAAGCAAGTAACCTACTCCAAGACACTGGTTTTCCCCTGGTGGCTTGGGACCCACCACTGGTGGCAGCAGCAGCAGTACTACCAGCATACAAATATAAAGGAAATTGTTCCAAACTGCATGTTTGGTTAAAGGGGGTGGTGGGTCCCAGGTCAGAAAATGTTGCTGCTCTTTCTCAGAGTCCAAATCTCCACCGCTTCAGAAATATTCACTAGTTGCAACTTGCCTTTGGAATTCAAAAGTAACACAGAAACTTAGGCTCCAAAATAAATGGCCGGTGGAAGCCCAGGATATTTTGCTATCTGAAGCAGAACTCAAATGGCTGCCCTCCCTTCCCAACTAGGCAAACGAAGCAATAAGGAATATGGTTCGTTCCAAGTGCAATGTGTTTCGAGGGTGTGTGAAACTTCGTCCTCAGTGGTACTGCAAATATAGAAGCAAATGGGATAGAGAGTTTAAAATAGAATAAAGTTTGGTTCCCTCTCACAATCTCATATTAAGTGAATAAAAGTTACCAATTACAGATAGGTAGCCGTGTTGGTCTGCCATAGTCAAAACAAAAAAAATTCCTTCCAGTAGCACCTTAAAGACCAACTAAGTTAGTTCTTGGTATGAGCTTTCGTGTGCATGCACACTTCTTCAGATATCTGAAGAAGTGTGCATGCACAAAAATGTTACCAAGTTAGTTTGTGGTGGGAAATTACAGGAACTTAGAATGTGTAGATATATGTATGTATTAGTATAGCCAACAAAATTCAAATTAAAGACAGATTCCCAAAAAAATGAGATAACCCCTCAGAACGGAAAAATGCCCAAACGCCTAATTAGTAAGACTCAAAATGTATCCTAAAGGTCTCTTTTAAAATGTATGAAGAAATATCTTACAAATGTAAGAAAGTAAACAAAGTTTCTAGCTGAAATTCTCTAAGTGGATACTCCCAGGCATGGCCAAACTTGTCCTTCCAGCTGTTTTTGGACTACAACTCCCATCATCCCTAGCTAACAGTGGTCAGGGATGATGGGAATTGTAGCCCCAAAACAGCTGGAGGGCCGAGTTTGGCCATTCCTACTAGTCACAGCCTTCCCCCACCTGGTTCTCTCCAAATGTTTTTGACTACAATTCCCATCAGCCCCTGCTTAGTGCTGTCTGGGGCTGAAGGATGCTGCTCAGCATCCAAAATGAGACTTTTAATATCAACTGGAGCTAATTGCCTCCCTAAGCAGCCCAGTATTATCAAGGAAGCAGGCAGAATCCGAGACCAGGGAGAAGAGTCATTGGAAGAAGACTGGAAGAAATTTAAAGTTTATTTACAGAAACATTGTAAAATTAAGGAATGTTAGAAGGATGTTGGAATGAAGTCATGTGGTTTTAGCAGAAATGTTATAAAGGATTAAGAAAAAATAGACTGTTAATTGGTGAAAGGAGGGAAAGTAAAGTTACATTATATTAAGATAAATTATAGGACAAAAACTGGGAAAGATGGAAAGGATGGAAAGAAAAAAGGGAGGTGTGAGGAGGTCAAGGAAACAAGCAAATGGAAGATAAGTTGTGGGAAGGTCTGTTGTGTTTTTTTTTTAATTGTTTCTATTTTTCTGTTTTTTTCTCTCTTTTATTTTTTATTATTGTGATGTGTTGTCCTGTTTTTGTGTAATTTGGTGTTTTATTTTTTTCTTTCTGCAACCTTTAAAACTTTAATAAATATTATTTTTTTAAAAAAAAAGTATTATCAAGGAAGCAGAATTTTGGAGGCCTTTAACAACTGCAATGCTTAAGACTGATAGAGTCGGCTCTTAACCCCTTAACAACATACATGTTCCTGGTTCTAAATAAGTTGGGAGTGGGCTGGAAAATCTCGAGTGGTTTTTTCCACCCCCATTGTGATCGGTAAAAGAAAATGGAGTAGTCCCATCTGAGCCACTCTGAGCTCCCCCTGGACAAACAGCACAATACAGATGTGATAATAAATAAATACTACCTCATTTTTAAAATAAACAAAGCCCTGTGTGGTGCAGACAATGGCATTTATTCTTTTCCACAGCAGAAAGACATTTAATCCACTAGCAGCAAGGCATGGACGTATTATTATGAGTTGTGTGTTTCTTAGCCAAGGAATCAATGAAGCAGACTTCCCCACTTAGTTCTGTGAAGGAAACCAGCACCCTAAAAAACCTAGAGCTCTACAAAAAAAAAACAACAGCCCCAGCAATGCAGCTGATGTGGTTCTAGCATTATCCGGGCGCCATTTTGAGCGAGGGAGCCGGAATGAGATTTTCCAAGCACGAAGGGATAAACTGCCCAACTTCTTTTGTTCTGTGTACTCACACCAAACCTACAGTCGTGCAACCACAAAAAAAAAATGGTTTCAGAAGATTATCTATGCTAGGGGTCAGCAATTTTTTTCAGCAGGGGGCCGGTCCACTGTCCCTCAGACCTTGTGGGGGGCCGGACTATATTTTGGGGGGGAAATATGAACAAATTCCTATGCCCCACAAATAACCCCCGAGATGCATTTTAAATAAAACCACACATTCTACTCATGTAAAAACACGCTGATTCCTGGACCATCCATGGGCTGGATTTAGAAGGTGATTTGGCCGGATCCGGCCCCCGGTCCTTAGTTTGCCTACTCATGATATATGGCATATGGATTTGCTCAACAATGGAAATGTGGGTCCATGGTGGGAATGGAGGCGTGTGAGAAAATATTTCTACCCTGCTTCACCTTCATTTTCAAAGCAGCCTACAACAACAACAACAAGAACAGCAACAACTAAACCCCTTACACAATTAAATCAGCCCCCGTTTGTTAAAGCAACAATAGAAACAGCAATTTAATATGGACTGCCTAGCTAAAACAAAACAAAAATGAAAGCCTTCCGTGACATACAGTCAGCGCTCCTAGACAGCACCATCACAGAAAATGGATGCTGTTTTCAAAGGTAGCACTTGACTTCTAGGTGCTCAAAGCTTGCTCACCTAGCCAAACATTCACTTTTTAAAGCCATGCTCTCGAATCTCAGATGCCTGAGAATTGATTGCAATTTTTCAGTAGCACACATAGAAAATGCACACTGCATATGGTCAGAGGCACTTTTCTGTTATTTTCCTGTTCCACTGAGTCAATTTGGAAAAGAGGTAATGGGCTGAAGAGGAATTGAGGGTTGTATCCAGTGCAGACACACTGAAGTAAATAGCTATGACTAACTTAATTTCAGTGAATCTACTCTAAGCAGAGCTGGACAGAACCCAAAGCTTTTCTTGAATTTTCGCAGCCCAATAAGCAGCGGCATTTCAATATTATTGTTGGTTTTGTGGATCCTTTAAAAGAATTATAATAAATAATATTTTTTTCAGGCAGATTGAAGTTTCTGGCCACTTGAACAACAAAATAAATGTATTCTTTTTTACTGAATCTGCATGTATTAGATCACTGCTGCAATATAATTAATGTATGCAAGCCCAAAAGATTAAAAAATTACACTATTTTGTTTATTTATTTATTAAAAAACAAAAGAAGTTTTCAAATGCACATAGGGCTAGTTTTGTCCATTTTAATTTGAGTAGTAGAGGAAAACAAAAGTACTGAGACGCAATTTTTTAGTATTGGTGCATACAATTCCTAGATGCAGTGGTCCCAGCTCAGAGGCTTCGATAACCATGCAAGTACTGCACTATTCACATGGAGTTCCCTTATGAGCAGAGGGTACCTCATTCACTTCAGTCGGTTGTGCGTAAGAACCCTTGTGGAATTTTGAATCAGGGTGATTATGCAGCAATTAAGCGCCACGGAAATTAATGGGCCTGCATTCTAAGTAATACATCGGTTTCGCTAATGAAGTCTGTTTTTATGTAAGAATTACCCCAAACACAGCAATTAGAAGGGGGGCCAAATAAACAACCTAAGATTAGTACCCCCAATTAAAAGCGCATTTAGGAAAAGGCATTGCCAAGAGTCATTTCCCCCCCCCCCCGAAATAAAGGTTGTCCCCTGATTTAATTCATTTTTTAAATATTCTCTCTCTCTCTCTCTCTCTCTCTCTCTCTCTCTCTGTGTGTGTGTGTGTGTGTGTGTGTGTAAAATCTAAGAGAGAAATAGCCAGAAAATATAAGGAAGGAAAGACAGACAGACAGACAGACAGACAGACAGAAAGCAGTTTTTTAAAGGAAAAAATTGCAGCTGCTGGGGAGGGGGGAGCAGTGGCGTAGCATGGGGGTGCAGGGGGGGCCGCCCTCACCGGGCGCAACATCTGGGGGTTAGGGAGCACAAATCCATGGGTTAGGGGGCGCAAATCCACGGATTAGGGGGTGCAAATTACTTGCCTTGCCCCGGGTGCTGACAACCCACGCTACGCCACTGGGGGGGAGGCACCTAGATCAGAACCACAGAACCCTTTCCCATCTCGTGTTTTTGCTAATCTAAAAGCCCCCCCCCCGAAGCTGCTATTAAGTTCAGGAGGCAAATAAAATTGTGCTAGGGAGGACTAAGCCTACCTTCACAGCACCTGTCTCAGACTGCATTGGGGGATCCCCAGTGGTTGCATTTGGCCTTAAAAAAAGGTACAGTACAGTAATAATGATATCCCACCGTCATATCCAGTTTAGGGTGAAATGAAATGAGACAACGGGGGATGTGCAAATAGCTCTTTGGACTCTGTGAACTTTTACGAACAGCTGTGGCACGAGGGGGGGTGTGTGCATCCAGATATAGGGCCACAACGGGGCAGAGACTGTTCATTGCTTCCCCCTCCACTGCATACAAAACTCCCCTTCCTATTGAGCTGCTATTTGCCCTGCAAGGAAAAAAGCACACATTTTCCTAACAAGCCAAATAACAGCTTGGGAGGTGGTGGCTATAAGGAACAGGGCAAGTTAACCCCCTCCCTCCCCGCACTGCTACATTCTCAAACGGATTGCCCGACCCCCTTGCTGCCAATATTTGCAAAGGTTTGCAGTTCTATTTTTCATTATTCTTATTTTATCGCCGAAAAGGATAACCACCTAAAATTTGGGAACCATGCAGATCCAGAATTAAATAACCACCCCCCAAGTCATCAAAGGAAAATAAGATCTAAATCACATGGGATGCTTGCTGTATAGTGTTAATTATATTTAATATTTATAAGCTGGTTTTCTATGTGTGTGCACACACAGGCTCGAGTATAAAGAGTTTTCTCTCTGCCCATATCCAGTTTGGCCTTTCTGATGAGAGAGGGCCAGTTCTGAGATTTTTCAGCCAAAAGGTGTTGGCAAATTCTAGCTATATCAAAGTACCTTTTTAAGGTTGGAAGAAATAAGTATGTGCTTAAATTTCTCCTGCTGATGTCAACAGTATTCAAAGGTGTTTCTCCTTATCTGGATTTTGCCCCACATCATAAAAACGTACATATATTATGGAACTCAAATCTGTATATAATAAGGTACTGCCCGTGCTTTTTGGGGGGTAAAAAATAAAAAATGAGGTGCCTTGATAAATGTGCTGTGGGTGCCAGCCCATAATAGCTGCCATGGGCAGGGAAAATAAGAGGTACTCTGTATTGGAAAGTAGGATCACAAAAAAAGCACTGGGTATTGCAATATGACCACAGAGAATTACATTTTGAGCTGATGTTTTCCACTGGACACTGTATTTATTTTAAGTGGGATGAAAGTCCAAGGACTCTGCTGTTGCTGTTGTTATTATCTTTTAAACGGTGTTTAGGAAAGAATCTACAAAGATAGCTAAATAGTTCATATATGTATGCACATGCAAAGAACTTGCAACCCAGGCAAGGAATTCCTAGCTGTCACTGTCATATGCACTCAAAGGGGAGGAAATTCAACAAGACCTGCAACCTGCTCCCAAACGCTTTATATGGAAATGCCATCAGAAGTCATTTAAATGGAAACATACCCACAGATTTCGGTAGGATAGTTCCATGTAGTATATGCTTAAGACAAGGAATGCAAAGCTACAGATCTGCCTCTTGGGGCACTGAGTGAATCTGTATTTATTAAACACTATAAAAATATTCCACAAGACACATAATGAGCTAGCTACCTTGCATGCTAAAGCATAAGAATCTGTTACCTGAATATTCCAAAAATAAATACGACAGAAACTGTTGAGGCTGCTGTGGTTTTAAAAAGTGGCCCTATCATGTTGTATACATCGCATGTAATGGCATGTAGAATGCAAAGGAAGTCTCAAAGTGTCCGGTTTAGTGGCATTTTCCACCTAGGGGTGTACGTGATTTTAACACACCACATGGTTTTAAATGCTAAACTCTTGAAAGCTTCCAGAATTTCACTCGGTTGTTGATATTCCCTGTTTCTTCACAATTGTCATTGTTATTATTATGCATTAAATTTGTATACTATCCTATACCAGAAGGTCTCAGGGCAGTTCACAACATAGAAACACAAAACACAAAATAAAAACAAAAAATGAGGACAACCCAATAATACCCCCTCCCCGCTGAATTCCATACAATCTCAGCTGTGGAATGTTATTCAGATGGACAAAATGAGAACAGCTCCACTGCCGGTCTCTTAACCGTAATGCTTATGCCACAATGTCAGCAGCATGCTTATGCCACAATGTCAGCAGCAATGTGGGAAAGAGTAGAGGATACAACCGTCACACTCCAGGTCTGAATTTAGTCACCTGTGAAAGAGCAGCCCTTTCCAGACATAGCCGGAGCCATGTGCCGCCACCACCTAATGAGTGTCAAAAGGAAGCTGTCAAGATTCTTACTCCTTCCCCAGCACAAAATTCAGCGCGGATGTCTAAAAAGGCATTCCAGGAAAACCACCCAGCAATGCCCACAAAGCCTTTTGGTTTTGGGAAAAGTGGGAATGTATGCACATTTGGGAAAGTTGCAGAAAGACTAAAATGCTTTAAAAATAATAAAAAAAAATAAATCTAAGAGAGGAAAAACCACACACACATAATAAGCAAAGTAACTTACCTTTTCCAAAGCTGATCTTGCAGAAGTCTTCGCCTGCAGCCCAAGTTCGCTCTGGCTGCTCCCGGTACTTTGCACTCCCAGCTCTGAGACGCAAGAGCTGCTCTCTCTCCTGACAATCCAGCCAATTGCCGGTCCCTGCCTGCTGCCTCCTTTATAGAATGCCACATCCTTTGTCTGGCGCGTGTCACCACTAGTGCTAGCGATCCAGGGAGCTTATTCCGTATCTCCTGGGAGATCCTTTTCATGCTGCAGCTACTTGCTCTTCCTAGAATTCTAGCCCATGCTAGAATAGGTGGACAAGACAGCTTTGGAGCTTTGTTCTGAAATGCCAAGATGTTTGGATTCAAATGCTAAGGGGGAAAAACACACCAGACAGGCTATTTTTGCAAAAGGCTGTAAGTGGCAACGTGATGCTTTCTATGTGTTGTTGGACTCCCATCAGCCCCCAGCCAGCATGACCAATGGTCAGGGATGATGGATGTTGGGGGGCACCATCTTGCCTACCCCAGCCATAGCCTAACGAACTCTGCAGGGTTTTATAGAAGCTGAGCTTCGTTTAAGTCTGGGCTTAGGAATCAGGCAGTGGGGGGCAGGGGGCTCAGACCTGGAATTGATTTCCAAGTGCCTGGAGTGTTAGCATGGCAAAGGAAGCACCTCTGAGCATGTGCAGAGTGTCCAGCAACCCCCAGCATCATTGTACGCCTGGCCTTTTGAGCGGGGAGAAGCTTGGAGACCAGTAAGGGCAGCTTGGAGTCACGCTCAGAAACCTGGCAATGCTCTTTTTAGAAACTAAACACAGGAATACAACACTTGTGGGAAAACACTGGTGTGGAAAATGCCTCGTGGGATGTCATTTTTTAAAAGGCAACAGGAATGGTTGTCGAAAAAAGCAAAACAAAGGAGACGCACACTACTCTGGAGACCCGCGGAGGCTGTTTGTAATCACAATGTTTTTCCGTGTATCGTTCAGTGATGTGTGCACCAAATATTTCACGTAACTGCAGCCCAGGGACACACGTACATAGGTATGCAGCTACGAACAGGGGAAGGGCTGCAGGTCTGTTCAAGCTCAGACCTTGTGTGGGGTAACTCCAGTTTCAAACCCTGGCACCCACATTTAAATGGGTTTGTGGGGGGGTCTAGGTATTCCTCTGGTCACAAACCCTCAACAACATGGGTAGGCAAATTAACGCCCGGGGGCCGGATCTGGCCCAATCACCTTCTAAATCTGGCCTGTGGACGGTCCAGGAATCAGCGTGTTTTTACATGAGTAGAATGTGTCCTTTTATTTAAAATGCATCTCTGGGTTATTTGTGGGTCCTGCTTGAAGTTTTTACATGAGTAGAATGTGTCCTTTTATTTAAAATGCATCTCTGGGTTATTTATGGGGCATAGGAATTCGTTCATTTTTTCCCCCTTCAAAATATAGTCTGGCCTCCCACAAGGTCTGAGGGACAGAGGACCACCCTTCTGCTGAAAAGGTTTGCTGACTCCTGCTCAAGAGCTTCTGCCACCTAGAGCGTAACTGAACGAGATGCACCGATTCCCTGACCTCCGGCTTATAGTATGGCAACTTCAAAATGTTCAGTCAATTACGACCGTCACACAACAACTCAGATGATAGCCACAACCCACCCTTGGTGACTGGCCTTTAGTCTACAGGGTTTAGATGTTGGTTGCAGCAAAGCATGAGAGGAGAAGGAACTTCCCTCCTCTCAGCCATCCTCTGTATTGTATTACTATGCTGTGGTGTTCAATGCTTGTAAAGGTAAAGGGACCATTAGATCCAGTTGTGACTGACTCTGGGGCTGAGGCGCTCATCTCACTTCACTGGCCGAAGGAGCCGGCGTACAGCTTCCGGGTCATGTGGCCAGCATGACTAAGCCGCTTCTGGCGAACCAGAGCAGCGCACGGAAACTCTATTTACCTTCCCGCCGGAGTGGTACCTATTTATCTACTTGCACTTTGACGTGCTTTCGAACTGCTAGGTTGGCAGGAGCAGGAACCGAGGAACGGGAGCTCACCCCGTTGCGGGAATTTGAACCACCGACCTTCTGATTGGCGAGTCCTAGGCTCTGTGGTTTAACCCACAGCGCCACCCGCATCCCTCAATGCTTGTAGAAGGGTGCTAATAGTTTTGTAAATAAGTCCAATAGGTAGACTGATACCTTGGATAAGGTCTGTTCTGAAGTGCCTTGAGGCAGACCTTCTCAACTGGCACACTCAGTTGAGTGAGCTTTGTCCTGCTACAATAGCTATAAAATTAACACAGGGTCCCTAAGTCTGGATGCTGGACTTAGAAATAATTTGCTTGGTTTATTCAAAAGGTGGTTGTTCCTCACCTGGCTAATGAACAAGGTGGTGAATTTGTTACCACAGTTGGTGGCCAGACAATGGAGGCTGGCCGGCACATGAGGGCAAATGGTGCATGCCTCACCAACCTCTCTGCTCTCAGGCAGCCCCCACCTGCTTGTCTTCTTACTTAAACCCAGATGAGGGGAAGTCGCTGGCTGTCAGTCTCAGTATTTCGCTGTACGGAAGCATACCCTCCAACATGCCTCAGATGACAATATGAAGATTTCTCACCCTCCCCAACTGCCCCTCCTCAATCTCCCATTTTTTGTCTTTCCCCCAGAGCATTTCCTATCAGAAACAGGGCAAGTGCCACCACCGCTTCACCAAAAGGTAAAAAAAAAGATAAAGGGCCCCTGGGCGGTTACATCCAGTCAAAGGCAACTATGGGGTTGCAGCGCTCATCTCGCTTTCAGGCCGAGGGGGCTGGCATTTGCCCACAGACAGCTTTCCATGTCATGTGGCCAGCATGACTAAACCGCTTCTGGCACAACACAACATCATGATGGAAACCAGAGCGCACAGAAATGCCGTTTACCTTCCCGTGACAGCGGTACCTATTTATCTACCGTACTTGCAGTGATGTGCTTTCGAACAGCTAGGTTGGCAGGAGCTGGGACAGAGCAATGGGAGCTCACTCCATCGCGGGGATTTGAACTGCCAACCTTCTGATCGGCGAGCCCAAGAGGCTCAGTGGTTTAGCGCCACTCTCATCCCTACACCGCTTCACCAATGGGACACAGCACACATGCCTTCCACCATCGTGAGAAAACCCCTTAACCTCAATTTTATTATTCTTTGGTAGATATACAAAAAGAAAAACACACACCCATAAATAAATTTTAGAAAGGGTCAAGATTAGACACGCCATTTTTTTTTTAATAAAGAAACTCCCCCTTTCTTCTCATCCAGGATGGTCCTGCTCTCTGCCTGCTCCCCAGAGGTGGCACGTCACATGGGGCTGAGCCTCAGGGTCAGCAGCCCCTCGTCTGTTTTGCTTGCTCTCCAGGAGTTGCTACAAGCTGCCCAAGGAAGGAGGCCGACAGCAGTCGCCATGGAGTGGCCTTGAAAATGATTCTCCCTTGCCACCACAGCTACTTGGGACAAGGGCCGGCTCATCTTCCTTCACAAGCTCAACAGCAGCAACACTGGAGGGGAGGGGACATTCTAGGATCAAATCAGAAGCCGGGATGGCTTTCGTAATTTCAGGACTGTCCCTGGAAAATCAGGACACTTGGAGGGAGGAGAGCAAAACTAGAATTAGCTGGCTCTGCCTGTCATTGGCCCCTGGCTCTAACCTGCTGTGGGTCTCCCAGTCTTAGCAGCTACAGTACCAGTCTCAAAGAACCCACAAGACGTAACCTGTTATGTACTGAAGTTCTCACCCTGGGCCAGCAGGGGGATACTGTAGATAGTTTTCACTCAGGTCCACATATGCAAATAAGGGATTGAAAGTGACATTCAGTGATTGGATAGTTACAGAAAGTGGTTACTGTTGCGTTGTAGTGGAGCTCTATAGAAGCAGGCTGGCTGAACCCTTCAGTTCAGTTCTGTTCTGGCCTGTGAATAAACAAGAGCTGTTTGAAGAATCGCTGTGTCGTCTGATATGTTCACCCACAACTTAACATAACCGGCTGTACTTTTGAATAAATAAGGTCTTGTCTTAGACTCTGTGAAAGGATTCTGTGGAACTGTAACAACCCTTCATGTGGATTATTGGACTCTATGAACAGACAGGTGGAATAGACACTTATACATGTATGGACCTTACGCATGAACTGACTAGACAATGAACTGGTCCACTGGGTCTTCTGCTTTTTTCGCTGAACTTTATGAGACTTCCGTTGAAATTTACAATTTGACACAATGGATAGTATACCTTATTTATTCAAAAGTACAGCCGGTTACGTCTCGTGTGTTTATTGAGTATGTTTCACGTAACCACAGGTTTGTTGTTGTTGTTTTACCAGTCTCAAAGGGCACCAGCCACCACTGCAGTTCCAGGTGCATGGCAGACTTCGCTGCCTCTGCTCCTTGCAACCCCCTGGCTTTTCTGACATGGGGCGGGAGGGGTGCAAATGAGCTGGCTCCCTCCTCTTGCTCCTTGAGCTGATGCTCATTGCGCAGAAACCAGCATGGAGATAAATAGCTAAATAAATAGATGTGATTGAACACGTTTGTATGCCTCTCTTCAGTTGGGGGGGGGGGGGGAGCCTGACACAGCTTACAAATATCAATAAGAAAACAGTCCCTGCTTTTCCCGCTTATAACCCATAAGACTTGGCGCAGAAGAAAAGAGGATGGGGAGAGAGGTGGTCA
Organism: Podarcis melisellensis; assembly: GCF_964234715.1. Lineage (NCBI taxonomy): Eukaryota > Metazoa > Chordata > Lepidosauria > Squamata > Lacertidae > Podarcis > Podarcis melisellensis. Next base: position 29,027,222 of record NC_138534.1, read on the forward strand.
GACCCTGGATCTGAGTTACGGAGTGATTGTAACTCCAGCTGGAATGGAAAGAGGTCAAGGATAAGAGGAGCTGGAGGCTGCTGGTCTCTCTGCTGAGCTGATGGGGAGGCCCTGCATGCAGCCCAATCTCTCCTTCTTCTGCTGTAGCCTGACAGAGTGGCTGCTGTTACCTCTCCACACCGAACGGCTGCAAATGAAGCTGCTGCTCAAGGCACAACAGCAGAGGTCAGCTGAAAAGCAGGCTACCCCAGTGGCATATCGTGGATTGCCAGTGCCCGGAGCTGCATGAAGGGGATAGGAGGGAGGGAGAGGTCGCTTCCTGGTTATGGAGAAGCTGTTTTCAATGACACCCAGCAATGGAAGTGCCCAGCGGTACTGAGGCAGCACCAGGTGTTGAAATTTTGCTCCCCTAAAGTTTTTGTGCCCGGGGCAGCTGCCCCTGTGGCCCACCACCACGCTATGCCACTGGGGTACCCTATCTGATACTAAGCAGCTTGACACCTATTATTACTCCTACTCCTACTTCTCCTTCTTTGGCTGTCTTGCTTTTAATGCCCTTTTTTGTAGCCAAGCCTGCACACCTGGATTGGTCCATGGTCCACTTGACTGTTAGAATTCCTTCTCCATTATTGTAGTCATGGGATTTTTGTCTTTCACACGTTTTGACTCCACAGAGTGGGAAGTGATGGAGACAGGATGTTTGTGTTACTGTGTTCCGTGAAGTGGGACTATTGTCCTTTGTTTTTTTCTCTTTGCTTTCTGATGCTAGAGAGAGAGGGAGCGATGTTGCAGTGCTCTGTGTGTGTTTATATGTAAATAAAGTAGATTAGCCAAATTGCTGAGTTGCTGAGGTCTGTTATGCAAGCTGCGAAGACTCTGCAGATCCCTAAGTGTGCTGGTGTCTGTTGGCATCAGTCTCTGTGATGTTCGGGCTGAAGAAAGGTTTTGAAGCTTCCGAACGATCGACCAGAAGGGAGAGAACATGCCAATCGAACATGTGTCTCTGCTAGGGTCCTACTCGAGTGTAGGGCAAGCTCCTGACACTGACATCAATTGATCAACCTTTGATTTTCAGTCCTGAGCAGGCAGCAGAAGCACGGCTTACCGAGCCCCTGACAAGCTGCAAGACCTGGGTGGCAAGCCACATTCAGCTTGATGAATGACAAGTTGTGGCAGGCCGGCCCTGTGGTATGAAACAACTAGTCCTTAAGGTTCATTTCATCTGATCCTGACTCCCTTTTCACTATCATAAGTGCCCAGAAGATATCAGAGGCTTGGAAACTCAGGAAAAGTGCAGGAGAAGTTGAACCTGGCTTAGTTAGCATGTCCCAGAAACACAAACTATATTGTACTGCCTGGAAGCCCACACCTTACCATGATGTGCATACCAGACACACATTAAAACATGCATTTTGAAGCATGTAGCTGAATCCTACCAACTTCAAAAAAAGAGGTAAGCACAGACCCTCCAAGTGTTCCTATTTTCCAGGGATGTCCCTGATTTAGAGAAGCAATCACAGTTTCTGATTTGATCTTGGAATGTCCCACTTATCCTTAGGATGTCCCGTTTTCAATGGAGAAATGTTGGTGGCTGTGGAGTTATCTGACCCCCAAGCTGTCTGAAGGCAATCCTGGATAGGGAAAATTTTAAAATATTTAATGTTTTCTTATGTTTTATATATATATATATTGGAAGCTGCCCAGAGCAGCTGGGACAACCCAGTAAGATGTGCGGGGTATAAACAGTAAAATTATCACTAGGGAATGAGACCATCCCTAAGGCTGCCTTTAATTAGAAGGAGGAGAGTTGTCCTGACCATTGGATCCAGTCGTGGCCGACTCTGGGGTTGCGGCGCTCATCTCGCTTTATTGGCCGAGGGAGCCGGCGTCCAGCTTCTGGGTCATGTGGCCAGCATGACTAAGTCGCTTCTGGCGAACCAGAGCAGCGCACGGAAACGCCGTTTACCTTCCCGCCAGAGCGGTACCTATTTATCTACTTGCACTTTGACATGCTTTCGAACTGCTAGGTTGGCAGGAGCAGGGACCGAGCAATGGGAGCTCACCCCATTGCGGGGATTCAAACCACTGACCTTCTGATCGGCAAGTCCTAGGCTCTGTGGTTTAACCCACAGTGTAAGAGTTGACCATAAAAGCAGTATGATTGTAACATAATTTTGTAAACATTTCTGTTAGCTAAATACATGGAAAGTATTACATAGCAAACTTTCAAATAAGTTGTCCTAGTGGGCAACAAATAGCCAGAGAGAAAAATAATGGACCTTTCTCCTCCAAAACTGACCTAAAGCATTTAAGCTTCTTCGCTTCTTTTTAAAAGGGGTTGTTCTTTTGCAAGCTCTTTAAAGGAGAAAATGTTTCCTTCTTTTCAGAGAGGGAAGGGGTGGAAAAAAGAAAGTAGTGGAAAATAAGAAAAGCGACACTTCTTTGAAAGGAGTTGCAAAAGGAAGTTACCTCTGGAAAGACCTAAAGAAACTCAAAACAAATTCACTCTGGAAAGAGCTAAAGAAACTCAAAGCAAATTCACTCTGCAATCGTTTTGCATGTGTCCTGCCACCGAGTCCAAAGGGAGCTGCAATCCTATGTCACACTCATCAGGAAAGGTGAGATAGAACGGCAAGTTCGAGAATAAAAAGCAGGGCTTTATATTTATCTTTCTTTGGTCCGAGCATCCTGAATTGCTGCCTCTGCCGTGAAATAAAAAATAGTGAAGGCAGAATTGAAAACCCATCCACCTAGATCATTGAAATAAGTCACCCACGAAAGGGTTTAAATCATCTTGGTTTATTTTAACACTGCCCAGAATGTCAACACTTCAAATTTCAGTGGTTTGGAAATACAGGCCACACATTCTTGTGATTGCAAGTTCCTTCTCCTGCAGGACTAAATTGAGGCTGGTCTCTTTTCTCATGGTAAATTAGAGCAGCAGCTCTCCCCTCTGAAAGCTGTGTCAACTGCTTCATTTAGCACAAGTGTTATGTTAACTAATCCCCCACTAGCCCATTTGAAAAGGGCCTTTGGCCTCCACAGAAGCCTCATTTCCATCTAATTTACATTGGAAAGTTGCCAAAAGCACCTCCAGTGTGTAACCTCCTCCAGATCATTATTTACCCACAGCCTGCAGCGCTGAGATATTCCAGCCAGGAATATCTAATATGGGAGAGAAGGTTTGCTCTGTACGAAAAGAGATGGACAACCATTTGCATCTGTAAAATTGTGGGCGAGCAAATCTATCCTGCTTCCTGACGTCCCACAAGCAAAGGTTTCGACTTCTACTGAATCCGCTGAAATTATTTAAAACCACAAAAAATAAACTCAGGATCCGCTGAGATGATATGGTACTACAGTCGTACCTTGGTTTTCAAACAGCTTAGTTCTCAAACGTTTTGGCTCCCGAACACTGCCAACCGGGAAATGACTGTTCCGGTTTGCGAACTGTTTTTGGAAGCCAAACATCGAACAGGGCTTCCATGGCTTCCGATTGGCTGCAAGAGCTTCCTGCAGCCAATCAGAAGCCACGCTTTGGTTTCCAAACGTTTTGGAAGTCAAAAGGACTTCTGGAACGGATTCTGTTCGACTTCCAAGGTACGGCTGTACTTGTAAACATTTTGGCAGAAATCATGAAACACACTTAGCACTGATTAGAAGTGAAAAGGATTGCATTTTCTTCCTATAATGGAATTTTGAAGTTTTCCATGGGGACTAGTGTACTGTGGTGGTTGAGAGAAGGGTGGACAGACTAGGAAGTCTACAGTTCAAATCTTGCCTCTCTTCCAAGAACTGCCCAGGTAACCTCACACCAGGGGTCAGCAAGTGGCCCATGGGGTTGTTTAACCGGCCCATGGATCCTTGCCCCCCACTGCCTGCTCCGTCGGCTCCCATGCACCGTGCTAAACCGGCCTTGTGCGACGCTGGCCGGCTTCCCATTGGCTGCAGGAAGCTCCTGCAGCCAATGGGAAGCTGTGCACACCTCCTCCGCGCTGGAAGGAGCGCCAGAAATAGTGTTTGCGCACGCATGCATGCATGTGTGCACACACACACTCCGGTCCACCGCGGAGTCAGCGGGACTGTGAACCAGCCCAAGCCCCAAAACCTTTGCCAACCCTTGCCTTAGACTATATTTCAGTTCAGCTCAACCCTCAGTAATACCGGCGTAGAGGTTTGAAGTTTCAAAACTGGTTGGCGCCCATCTGTCTTGGGAGACAATGGAAGAGTGCACATTTGAGGATGAAGTCAAACTGCTGGGAGACTTACAGCGCCTGCCGTGGCTGTAGAGACCGATACGGGAGAGACATGTTTTGTTGCAGCTGGGGCAGATGAAGGCATCAGGTTGTACTGATGCATAGGTGGCAGCTCCTGAGGGCTAAGGCACTTTGGAGCCCCCAAATGTATTTTTTAAGGGGCCCGGGGCCCCTCAGTGTTCAGAGGGCATTTGGCTCTGCCCCCTGGCTCCTCATGACGTCACTCACGTAACATCAGGACGTTCTGCATGTGACGTCAGGATGTCCCATCGGGTCCTCTCAATCGTCTTGAGAAGCTGGCACCTCTGCGCTGATGCATGTGAATCACTGCATTTCTTCTTCCTGCACTTTCCCCAGATATCATTCCTCCCTCAGGTCACAAGGGATGCAAGACCTGAACGTCTGTCTCCAGGCACTGCAGTTGTCTGCAAGGTATTCCCACATGGCAGAGTTAACGCTGCCAGCCTTCATGTCGTGTTTGCAGGCAACTTTTGCTATGTAGCACCGGTGTGACTTCTTTACCTCTCTTTCCTTATTAATTTGTCACATACCGGCTTTGAAAAGCAACAGAAGCACACACAAAAATTCCTTAGTAATCATTTTTCCGCAGTTTGGCTTCTCATTGCTTCAGCTCTTTGAATGAGAACACCCAGCTCCTGTTCTTGTGCTACAATGGCATGCTCTATTGTCCATGTCGGAAGTGAATGTCAAGGGGAAGGGGCTATTGGCTTGCTTCTAGTTTTGTTTCATTATGTAGTTTGTGTTCTCATTTTGTATTTTTATGTTGTGAACTGTCCTGTGATCTTTGAGGAAAGGGCGGTTTACTAATTTAATCAATCAATTAAATTAATTACTAATTTACTAAATTAATTACTAAATTAGAAGGAAGGAAGGAAGGAAGGAAGGAAGGAAGGAAGGAAGGAAGGAAGGAAGGAAGGAAGGAAGGAAGGAAGGATAACCTCAGCCCTACCATAATCCATAATGATGGAGTAAGAGCAGTATTCACCCATCCAAGCATATTTTCCCTGCTCTCTTCTTAAATTAAAGGAATGCTTCACCCTAAGATTTCATTGCTATTTTACTGAAAAAGACTTTTTAAACATACGGTTATGGGTTGGATGTAACATGTCACCCCTTCCACATAGTGCAACTCTCTGTTGAACAGATGTTCTTTCGGTTCACAAATTGAAAATGTTGGATCCACTGGGAAATGATATACAATGAATTGAAGAAAATGTTGAAAATAACTTTTGTAAAAAAAAACAGAAGCCTTTTTGCTGGGTATTTTAGGCCAAGACATACTAAAAGTAATGAGGATGCGTGGTAACGGGCACTGCCTACCAAAGGAGGAAAGAGCACTTGCGCTGATTCACAAGCTCTGGGGCTGAGCTTGGAGCAATTCATTAGCAACAAGAGCTTGTTCAGGCTGAAGCTCAAGCCTGGCATCAACTCACGGGCTTCAACATTAATGTGCAGGATTGGAATTCTCCTCTCGTCATTCAGCAGTGCAGCACATGAATACTAGTAAGGAGGGAATTAAGATCTTTTTCTTTTTGTGATTGCTATGGATTCTCCATGGTTTGGAAGCTCCGTCCATAATAGACAGGTAGACTACCTATAAGGCAAACATGAAGCTTGCTGTTTGCCTTACACTCCCTGCCCCAATACACTGTCAAATGAAAACCCCAGTTGACAGGTACAGATAGGTAGCCGTGTTGGTCTGCCATAGTCAAAACAAAAAAAATTCCTTCCAGTAGCACCTTAAAGACCAACTAAGTCAGTTCTTGGTATGAGCTTTCGTGTGCATGCACACTTCTTCAGATACCCAGTTGACAGGAATACACTTCTCACAGGCGACAAATCCGACACATTGGTGGACTGAATTCATCCCTATCAAAACAGCGCCATCTGCATCACAACGTACCTCACATTAGCTTGCTTCAATTATCTTATTCATTAAATGCAGACGGGGATTTTTTTGCTATCTGGCAACATCGCATCAATGCAACGCCGTGTGGTTTCAGGAGGAACCAGGACACGCCTTCCTTGTTTTGTCTGGCTCACCCAGTGATTGGCTGCATCGCCTATACAGTCAAACCTTGGTCGTCAAACACAATCCGTTCCAGAAGACCGTTCAACTTCCAAAAAGCTCAACAACCGCAGCTTCCGATTGGTTGCAAGAGCTTCTTGCAATAAAGTGGAAGCCACGTCGGACTTTTGGGTTCTGAAAAATGTTCGGAAACCAGATCATTTACTTCATTGTTCGGGAGGCGAAATGTTCAAAAATGGAGCAGTTCGAGAACCTAGGTTTGATTGTAATTTCCCAGACTAGAAGATAGCAACCAAGCCGTACTGACTAGGGAGCAAGTATCATTAGGTTCACATACCCTCCAACATTTCTCCGATGAAAATAGGGATTTCCTATTCAATAATAATAATAATAATACAGTGGTACCTCGGGTTAAGAACTTAATTCGTTCTGGAGGTCCGTTCTTAACCTGAAACTGTTCTTAACCTGAGGTACCACTTTAGCTAATGGGGCCTCCCACTGCCGCCGCACGATTTCTGTCCTCATCCTGAAGCAAAGTTCTTAACCCGAGGTACTATTTCTGGGTTAGCAGAGTCTGTAACCTGAAGCGTCTGTAACTTGAAGTGTCTGTAACCCAAGGTACCACTGTAATAATAATAATAATTTTGTACTCCACCCCCTGACTGGATTGCCCCAGCCACTCAGAGGCTTCCAACACATGTAAAAACACAATAAAACATTTTTAAAAAACTTCCCTGCCTTCAGATATCTTCTACTTATCTCCTTGGCTCAGGGGTCGCATAACTCTATACCCTCCAACATTTCTCAGATGAATATAGGGACATCCTAGAGAAAAGCGGGACATTCCGGGATCAAATCAGAAACCAGGATGGCTTCTGTGAATCCAGGACTGCCCCTGGAAAATAGGGACACTTGGAGAGTCTGTCTATGGTCCTTCCCATTGGGTATCTGCTGAGACACTTGGCCCTGCAAGGGGTGCAATGGTCTTGATATGGAGTCTCCTGGTCCTGGTCCTCTTTTCTGTCACTGCCAGTCATCTCCAAGCATCTGCCTCTTTCAGACACTTGTGCTCTCCAAACCAAAACCAAGAAAGAACCTAAGAGTCATGCTTTCGGGTGTAGTTGTTAGGATATAGTTCCGTTCCACCTTAAGATGGACAGGCATGACTATCACATGCCTGTTTACTTCCAGCACAGTCTGCTGGGAACTTCCATTTTGTATATTGCTTTTGTATACTGCTGTTTGCTCTGACACAAAGGGAAGCAGACATGTTTTTCCTTTGTTCCTGCTGCTGAATAAATGCTGTAAATATGCTTACACAGGTCTCTGTCCACCACTTCTGTTGTGAGGATTTATTCACTCTGCTGATAAGAGCATGCATGGCTTCTAAAGGCTATCTATCTGAGGCCCGTGTCGCTGATTGATGCTGTACCGGAGATCGCTGTGCTGCCGGCCGGTGACTGGAGCAAGCTGGGGAACCTGCCAAATGCCCCCATCTCCCCAGCAGTATCCCAACAGTAGTAGCCTCCACATGAACTCCCTGTACCACATACTGCATTAGGTGAGTGTTGAAAGGGTGAGTAGAGTGTCTGAACCAGGATCAAGTCTCTACGGCAGGGTTTCCCCAAACTTGAGTCCTCCAGCTGTTTCTGGACTACAACTCCCATCATCCCTAGCTAGCAGGACCAGTGATCAGGGATCATGGGAACTGTTATGTACTGAAGTACAAGAGCTGTTTGAAGAATCGCTGTATCGTCTGATATGTTCACCCACAACTTAACAGGAACTGTAGTCCAAAAACAGCTGGAGACCCAAGTTTGCGAAGCCCTGCTCTAGCTGTTTGAAGAATCGCTGTATCGTCTGATATGTTCACCCACAACTTAACAGGAACTGTAGTCCAAAAACAGCTGGAGACCCAAGTTTGCGAAGCCCTGCTCTAGGTTACCACCACATCTTGCCATCTTCTGTCATTTAAAGTGGCCCAAGCTTTTATTATGGCATCCTCAAGGATAATCCAAAGAGATGAATTAAAGGTCACACACACACACACACACACACACACACACACACACACAGAGCAGTCCAACTTCGATGGCCACCTTCCTCCCTCTGCTTGGCCCTGCCTCGCCTGCACAGCCCCCACCTGCCATTCTTGAAGGGCTTGGCAGCCCTGCAGGTGCAGGTCTCTCTCTCTCCAGCGTGGTGAGAGCTATGAATAGTAAAGGTTTTTAGCTCAAGCACATGGAGGCTGTTTAGCAGCCATTGGATAATCCCCAGTTAATCAGATTATGCAAATTCTTCCTTCAAGCCCCCTCACCCTTCTCCCCCACTTTCTAAAATGAGAAATTTAGCCATGCTAAAGAAAAACCCCAAGTAGCATGAAGATTCGGCTCTGCCAACTCCACGCTTTCACCCACAAATGAATCCTCCCGCTATATATATATATATATGGTATATAATCACTATATATATATATATATATATATATATATATATATATATATATGGTATATAATCACTATATATATATATATATATATATATGGTATATAATCACCAGGTCTCTAAGAGAGATAGTAGCCACTCTGTAAGAATGAGCAACTAGAAGTCTTTGGGGGGAAACCCAGCCCCACGCTTTGTGCCCGAGTTGTGAGACAGGAGACAAAAGAGGTGCAAGGCAGGGGTGATGTCTATATTGGTATTAGTTACTATTTTTTAAAAAAAGATTTTTAAAATTGCTTGGCACAAGATATCAATGGAGCGCACAAGATAAAAGACAAAAGCTATAAAAGTCTAAAAACACACACATACCAAAACCCATCTCTATAGCTCTGCATCTAATATTTCACAAATGGCTACGCCTTCTCCGGCAGGAAGGTAAATGGCATTTCTGTGCACCGCTCTGGTTCGCCAGAAGCGGCTTAGTCATACTGGTCACATGACCCGGAAACTGTACACCGGTTCCCTCAGCTAATAAAGTGAGATGAGCACCGCAACCCCAGAGTCGTCCGCAACTGGACCTAATGGTCAGGGGTCCCTTTACCTTTACCTTTTCCTGAATAAGAAATGGATACAGTACACTCCTAAACATTAATTCGCTTTACACCTATCTGGCAACTCATTCCAGAGTGCTGGAGCTGCAGTACTAAAAGCCCAGTTTCTAATACAAACTAAGCACATCTCTGGGACATTTGGTACTCTCAGCAATGCCCTATCTCAGGGGTGTACCTGCTGGGCAGGGAGGCAGTCCTTAAGGTAACTTGGTCCCGAGTTATAGCACTGGAACTGGCAAACAGGATACCTGGAGCTCTAAGGTTACCAGATTTTCTTCAATGAATCCGGGGACACTTTTCAACTTCAATGGATTTTTGTATAAGGACTGGTTTGTAAATCCGGGGACGTCTGGTAACCATACATTACACCCCACTCATTTCTCAAAGAGTTACTCTGGCAAAAGTAGTTCCTGAAAGAGATCACTACAGTATAAAGAATTAGATCTGGCTCAAGAAGATATTATTCAGCTTTGTTTTACAGAACCTCACAGACGAAAGATCTATATCTATATATCTATCAATATCCATATCGGTTCCTGCTTATTTCCCCGTCGTTTATTTATTTGGGGAAAGATGCACAGTGTCCAAAGACTAACTAACAAACTGAGACCAGGTGAGCCCAGCATGCTGTAGGTTCAAGAGACTTCCAGCCCCCCGCCCTCCATATCATAATCTTGATTTGGTAAAGTCGATAACATTAGGATTATCACATCAAAACTTGGAGATTATCCCTGTATTTCTTGAAACAAGGTGATCAGACTGCTATAGCAATCTCCCCCTACCCCTGATGCAAGTCCTTTCCTCTGCTCAATCCTACCCCTGTTCATATACCGTATTTTTCGCGCTATAAGACGCACCAGACCACAAGATATTCTGAATCTCAGAAGCCAGAACAGCCACAGGGATCATTGCGCAGTGAAAGCAGCAATCCCTCTTGCTGTTCTGGCTTCTGTGATAGCTGCGCAGCCTGCATTCGCTCCATAAGACGCACACACATTTCCCCTTACTTTTTAGAAGGGAAAAAATGAGTCTTATAGAGCAAAAAATACGGTACCTGCTTGCAACAGCAGGTGGTGACTAGGCAGCAAAAGGTGAAGTAGATGCAGTTTCTTCATCTCCTGATTTCAGTACTAAACAGCTATAAGGGGAATCTCCAGATTACGATCTGGCAACCCTAAGCAACCCAAATTCTAATCAAAAATAGAATGATAATTATGCACACCTCAGACCAGTGGCCAAAATGATAGGTTTCTGTGCCTGGAAGATGAGTCTGCAAGACTTGAGAGGGTCAAAATAATCCAAAACCGTTGCTTAAAGCACACCTGCAACATCGGTGGGTGAATCCACAAAGCAATTGATCAAAAGATGTTTTGCATGTGCCAAAGGACAGTTGTCCCTTTGATTCATTTTTCTTGTTGTTTTGCACACAGCTATACTTTTTCATTTGTGCATGGAAATGTCCTTTGGTGTTGCGGTAAATTACTGGAGGGGCTACAACAGGTGCGGTTTGCAAATCCTGAGGTAAAGAGCCCTTGTTTTCCCTCCTCTTACTAGGAGGAATCTCAGAATTTTTCTATCCCAATTTAAGAAAAGGCATGGGGAACTCCAGGGACGTGGGTGGCGCTGTGGGTTAAACCACAGAGCCTAGGACTTGCTGATCAGGTCAGCGGTTCGAATCCCCACAACGGGGTGAGCTCCTGTTGCTCGGTCCCTGCTCCTGCCAACCTAGCAGTTCGAAAGCACATCAAAGTGCAAGTAGATAAATAGGTACTGCTCCAGTGGGAAGGTAAACAGCGTTTCCGTGCGCTGCTCTGGTTCACCAGAAGCAGCTTAGTCATGCTGGCCACATGACCCGGAAGCTGTATGCCGGCTCCCTCGGCCAATAAAGCGAGATGAGCGCCGCAACCCCAGAGTCGGTCACGACTGGACCTAATGGTCAGGGGTCCCTTTACCTTTACCTATGGGGAACTCCAGCATAGGAAAGCAGAAATGTGCCTGGTACATGCATGTGTACCTATACAAACACCCCTGCACTTCAGTGCCAGATTACCAAATAGGCAGAGTTGACACTGGCCTACGAGCCCCACTCCTAATTTAAATAATATTGATAGGCTCTTGCAAGAAAATTACAATGGAGTTTTCTTAGTTCAGTGCTATTCCACTAGAGCATGAGCACAAGAAACCTCCAGATACGAAGCTTTCTGTCAGTTAGTCTGTTGTGAGTTCCCATCGACTCCAGATCCTAGTAGAATATTCACAAGTAGAAGCATAAATATTGTTTGTCGTCGCTCTTGCGAGCGCTCCCGCCCCAAGATTTCAACTGCCTGGGGCCTCCACAGGGTTTAATCTGGCACTCCTGCACTTGAATATAAAGAATCTTTCTTACTGTAGTGCAGATCAACGGCTGCCACCTGCCTGAAGTGACTCTTTGGATTCCAGTTAATATACTTGCCACAAACCGTCCAACCATCCTCAGATAATGAGGAGGACATTTCTAACTCCCCACCTCTCCTTGACCCCCCATTTTCTGTCCTTCCCCACCCTGCACAGCATTTCCTATCAAAAGAAGAAAGGGCAAATGCCACCATTGTTGCACCAATGGGACACAGAACATGCACACCGTCCTCAGAAAACCCCATGACCCTGATTTGATTTTATTACAGTCGTACCTCGGTTTACGAACATTTCGGAAGTCGAACGCGTCGGATTTCAAATGCCGAAAACCCAAAGGTAAATGCTTCCATTTTCGAACGCACCTCAGAAGTCGAATGGCTTCTGCTGAGCCCCCCCATCCCATTTTCTCTATTGAATTTGCAGGCCGCCCTTTGCGCCTCGGTTTTCGAAGGTTTCGGAAGTCAAAAAGTCTTCTAGAACTGAGTACAGTGGTACCTCTAGTTGCGAACAGGATCTGTTCTGGAGGCCTGTTCGCAATATGAAAAGAACACAAGCCGCAGTAGCACATCTGCGCACGCACGATTTGCGATTCATCGCTTCTGTGCATACGTGTGACATCATTTTGCGCATCTGCGCATGCGTGAGCGGCAAAACCAGGAAGTAACCCTTTCCGGTAGTTCCGGGTCGCCGCAGGACGTAACCTGAAAGAACGTAACATGAAGTGAACGTAACATGAGGTATGACTGTATGTTCGAAAACCGAGGTGCCACTGTATTTGGTAGATTTGCAACAAACAAAAACAAAAAGGAAAACACACACCATTTTAGAAAGGGGCAAGATAAGCATTTGAAACCATAATAATCACAACTCCTTGCACTCTGCTCTGCCCATTCTTCCTGCCCGGGGCAGCCCTGCCCTCAACCTGCCCCTCATGTGGCTGGCACATGCTGTGGGGCTGGGGCTTAGCGGCAGCAGCCTCCCCCCCCTGCCTGCTCTCCAGCAGCCACTACAAGCTGCCGAAAGGAAGAGGCCGGCCCCAGCAACCGTGGAGAAGCAAGGAGATTCTCCCTCGCAGTGGCTGGCACCATCATGGTCGTCACTTGGGACAAACGCCGGCTCCTTCTCCTCCCGGAGCTCAGTGCTGGTAGCGCTGGCGGGGAAAATAGGGACCTCCCTGGATCAAACCAGAAACCAAGGTGGCTTTGATAATTCTGGGGCTGTCCCTGGAAAATCAGGACGCTTGGAGGATATGTTGTTCTATGCTAACTGGTTCATGCAGGAAAAGGGTATGTTTCAGTTACAGTTGTCCCATGCCATTTAAAGGTCGAAACCAACACTTTTAACTGCGCTCAGAAATGCTGGAGATCAGTGCCGCTGTTTAACAACCAGTGAGATGCTACCTACAACCAGATCCAGTTGCTGTATTGTGCACTAACTAAACAACCCGCACAGGCAGCCGTATGTGCAGGGCAGGGTACTAAACTTAGCGAGATGTTACCAGTGACTGTGGCTCTATCCGGCAGCAAGTACACGTTGGCTGAAATTAAATGAGTTCAAAAGAGCAGATTTTTCACTGCTCGTTGAGAGGCTAACAGCAACTGGGTCAGGACAGAGAGCATTCCAAAGTCACAGCTTCGCTGAGAAAGTTCTCTGGCAAGATTTGATTTAAAAATATAATAAAATATCCATAAAGCTAGGCCCCTACCAACCGGGTAGGTCTATAATGGATGACATGCTCTTGTATTAAGCTTCTCCCCGCATCCTTTTCCATACTAAATGCCAGCAACTTGCACATAAAAGGGGGAAAGGCTCCCATTGCTATTAAATAAATGCGGTTGGGCGGTGTATTATGTGTTTTCTGAGAAGTTCTCAGATGTCTTTTTATCCTCGGCCTCCCGCCTCCGATTGAGCCGAAGCCTACACAAGAGGCACAAAACCCACAGCAGATAAATAAAAGATTCCCTCGAACAGCAGGTACTCTTCGCACCATAAATTCTCAGCCCATGAAAAGCTGCAAACAACAGCCGTTGCTTCCTCACACCACACAGACACAGTCGCACACAAAGCTCCAGCGGCAGAGGTTGCCGTGCCAAGAAGCAGAGGCAGTTGCCAGCTAAGGGGTGGGCCTTTTCAAAGGGCATTGGCCAAGCGGCAGCGTTTGTGAGCTGCCCCTGTAATGCTGAAAACTGTCATTATTCCATTCCTGAAGGATTTACATGTAAAGGTCAGCTAGCATGAATCCGTCACCTGTTAATCTCGGTTCAGTCCTCTGCTAGGGTTGTGGTTTGAGTCTGGATCTGAGAAACTGCTGGATGACTATGAAGCAAAGTTGTCTCAGGGCAAGTCAATATGGATACAGTGGTACCTCAGGTTACATACGCTTCAGGTTGCAGACTCCGCTAACCCAGAAATAGTGCTTCAGGTTAAGAACTTTGCTTCAGGATGAGAACAGAAATTGTGCTTCGGTGGTGCGGTGGCAGCAGGAGGCCCCATTAGCTAAAGTGGTGCTTCAGGTTAAGAACAGACCTCCAGAACAAATTAAGTACTTAACCCAAGGTACCACTGTATAACAAATACCTACATGTGTTAAATAATCAGACATTTAACAGTTCTCAGGCTGTTTGAATTAGCTAGGTTGTGAAACTGTACTTTTCACATTCCTAAATCCTGTTTTGAGGATTAATTTCCCTGAAACGCACAAGCCAGTTCCTCACATTTCAGTAGCAATGCCGTAGTATTCCCCCTACTTTACAATTATCAGCTTCGCTTGTCATATTTAATGGCTCTTAACGCTTGCAAGTAATATTTGCATAATCAATGCAGCAACATTAATGCAATTAACATGAACATATGGCCTATTCACACAAAATTCCACAAACCAGCCTTCATAGGGAGAAGCCTCCAGGTGGCTGTAGCAGCTATCATAAGGTATAGCTAATACAGCAGCCTAAAGAAAGCCCTCTTCCACCCCTCACTCAGGAGCATCTCACTTGCTTGTTCATCAGCCATTCACCTTCCAAGAGCATCTGGCTCCCTGAAGCAGGAGACGGGAATAAGGACATTTCTGCAGCTTCCTTTTCGCTGTGACGTTCTTGTTCTTCTCTGCTTGCTACTGCTACAAGAAGCTGCATGCAACTTCTGAGCAGGTGCTACCAGAGGTTAAGCAAATGGATAAGTGGCAGCACTGCCAATGGCTCTCCACGTGTATATAGAGCAGCTGTCCAAACCAGTCACTGCTACAGTCACTTAGAGCCTTCTTCACACGTGAACCAGTCATAGTGACAGGATGATAAGAAGGCCGTCTGCTCTAAAGTACAGGAATTTCAATGGGAAACTGGAAAATGGGAATTACACGAACATCCTGCAAGCAAGCATGCAAATTATGAGATAGTTCAACAGTGATATTAGCACTGTAGATCATATACCTTTAAACGGATTGCTATGTTAAATACTATGTTAAATAACTAAATGTACAAGTGAGGGTTGTTAAACATCAGCACTAGTGCATTTTGGAGGAAATGTGAGAGAATTTACAATTAAATGAACAAAATGCACCTGCCATTTGGTATTAGAAGGAATTTTAAATATTTGCTTTTCCACTCTCTGTTGCTGACTAGAACAAAATAGCTGTGGAAAATAAACAAGTGTGCCTTTAACTGCAATCCATAACCCACACTGGCATCCTAATTGATGAATAAACTTAAGCTTGCAACTGTTTAAAAAAAAACACTTGACTTTTATAAAATGTCAGCTATGATACTGTTAAATCCAAAAACAGATGACAAGGTTTTGCTTTGTTTGTATGAGAACTAAACGTGATTTTAAGAGATTCTGTTTATTCACTTTTGCCTCTGATAAAGGTTTATGCACACAGGTGCCCAAGACATTTTTGCTTTCTGAACAGGACACACATGCACACACTCCCCCCCCAAAAAACCCCCACAAAATTACAGCACATAGTACCCAAACCGATCAATAAATTTTGTTACAATGAATTTCATAAGTGCCTCTCCCTGGGTGTCCAAAACACAATAAAAAATAGGCCATCAATGAAACACATAGCTTCCTTTTCAATGCGCCCAAAATCAGCTTACCTGAGATGGTCACCTCACTGAAAACCCAGAAGGCCCCTCCAGACATCTTTTTTTATTGTGCATTGATAATTATTGGAACTCATGTGGTATTGGGGTGGTTAGACATAATCCCTCTTTCAATACTGTTCGTGCCTGCAAATGTTGTGGGACAGGCCTACTGCTTCACGTCCCACCTGTCTATGCTCCACCGAGTCCTGCTGAAATCAGGCAACTCTGTATCCCACTAGTGTTTGGGCTTAATTTCTTTTCTCTGGCTTTCGTTGCACCATAGCACAAGATCCCCCTTCCAGATGGGAATATTGCCATGACACTGGCGAAGTGCTGCAGAGTGGTGTGTGAATGGTCCAGTATAAACGCACTATTAATTCAGTGATTTTGCATCAATTATCTGAGATCATAAGAAGAGCCAGGGGCGGACAAACTGGTGGGGGGGCGGAGGGGCGGGTCGCCCTGGGTGCCACTTGGGGGGGGGGTTGACACTATGGCCCCTGCCTCCTCCCAGCTGTACAGAGGCCGAGGGCACACACAGTCCGTACGGGATGCCGCTCTCACGTGCTGTCTATACACGTGTCCGTATGGGCTGCCACGCGTGCACACTCTGTAGGGGATACCGTACATGTGCAGTCCGTACGGGATTATGGTCGCCATGCATGTGCGGCATCCCGTAGGGTCGCTGCGCAGTTCATACTGTTGATATTTTCACCCCTCCCATTGCAAGAATCTCCTGATCCGATGTTTTGAGAAAGGATGGAGCGGAAACTGCTCTTCCGCTCCTGACTGACTGCCTGACTCTGTGTGTAGAGTCTTATCTATGTAGTAACTAGATGGCTGAGAGGGAGATGCAACTCTCATGCAAACCAGTAGTTCTTTAGTTTGTAGTAGTTATTAGAAATAAAAGGCGCTATGCTTCACAACTAGCTTCCGCATTATTTATACTCTGCATGAGTCTGGTGGCCTGGGATTCGGACTCGGAGGCTGAACCTGAGGAATCCCAGCCTGCACAGGAGTCCCCGCCTCCAGAACCAGCTGAGCCGTGACTGGGGCTTGGGCCTGAAGTGTCTTCACCTGTGCTGGATCCTCAGGTCCAGGCACCAGCTGAATCTGCTCTGGCTCCTGAGGTGATGGAAGGCCCATTGCCTGCAGGTGCTCCACTCTCAGCCCCGTCAGGGGAAGCTGAGGTTGCCTCTGGGTCCGGTAACCCTCCAGCCTCTCCGGAGCTGCAGAGGCTCAGGGCAGAGAGGTGGAGGGAACTAAGTTTCCGCAGGAGGAGTGCTCGCCTCCAGGCCAGGAGAGGTGAGTCACCTTTGGATAGGGGCCGCCCTATGCCTCAGGGCAGATAAAAGCCAGTCAGCCCCAGTCCCAGGATGCGGGAGCAACGTTGTTGGTAGCCTGTTCCTGCCTGCACCCTGTCCTGCTCTTCTGCCAGAGTTCCTGACCTCACCCGACTCCCTGCCTTGGACCCTGTTTCAGCTTTGACGGACAGCCTCCATACCGCACCATTGACCTCGGACTGGACTCGGACCTCACCTCTCGGTTAGCCCCAGGACCAGCACAGGTACTCACAATGCACAGTTGTGGGTCCAGTGCACTGAGACCTGCTTTCCAGGATTGGAAGGTCTCTGAAAGTGCTCCGGTCGCCTAGCCCAGTCGGGGCAGAACCAGTTACTGAGCCCATGCACTACACATCAATTGAAAGGCGTACTGACACATACGGGATGCCACACATGCGCACTCCGTATGGGCTGCCCCACCCCAGGTGCTAGAGAGGGCTCCTCCGCCACTGAGAAGAGCCTGCTGGACCCAGCCAGTGCCCCATCTATTTCACCCCACTCTTCTCACAGTGGCCAACCAGATGCTATGGGGAAGTCCGAAAACAGGACCAGAGTGGAACAACACAGCTTGCGGACTATCCTCACAACAAAACCACAATCATCAGCATGGAGAGGCCTTCTGCCTGACCAGAGATAACACCGGGGCAAAATAGGAAAGGGGGTATGAACAGGTTGGGAAGCAAAGCTTTTCTCAAAAACCGCCATCTCCAGTCTCAAAATGAATTTTGAGCATTTCTGGCTGTGAAATCGGTATGACATTCCCGTCGAAGATTTTGGGGCTCTGCTATACAGTATACTGGTGTGCATTCGTAGGCCCTCCAACTGTCCCAATTTTCCGGCTGTCACGGTTTCTAATTTGACCCTGGAATGTCCTGCTTTCCCTTAGGATGTCCCTATTTTCATCGGAGAAATGTTGGAGGGTATGGAGTTATGCCAAGGAGATAAGTAACTATACAACTATACCTTTAGAAGACATCTGAAGGCAGCCCTGTATCGGGAAGGTTTTATTAAAATATTTTTAATTAATTAAAATGTTTTATTACAATTTTTTTATATGTTGGAAGCCATATAGAGTGGTTAGGGTTACCCAGCCAAATGAGTGGGGTACAAATAAAATTTAATAATAATAATAACACAGTGGTACCTTGGTTCTCAAACTTAATCCATTCTGGGAGTCCGTTCGACTCCCAAAACCTTTCGACAACCAAGACATGGCTTCTGATTGGCTAGCTCCTGCAGCCAATTGGAAGCATCAGAAGCAGGGTCGGATGTTCAGCATCCAAAAAACGTTCACAAATTGGAACACTCACTACCGGGTTTGCCTAGTTGTTCGAGTACCAAGGTACCACTGTACTATTATTGAATAGGACATCCCTATTTTCATTGGAGAAATGTTGGAGGGCCTTCATTCAAATGTCTGGCTCCCCTTGTTTCTCTGTCTCATCCTTTACCTTCAGCTTGCCCTGAAAATGCGAAGCGACTGTTCAGAAAGCGTAAGGCAAGGCCTCCTGTTATATGACTTGAGAAATCAGAATCCCCATTCAGACTGTTGCCAGTAAATGGCAGCAATTGCTAGGGGATTTGGAGAGGGGGGGCAGGAGGGGGAGAGAGAGAATGGAGGGAGGAAGAGAAAGAGTGGAAGAAAAGGAGGGGCGGAAGAGGGTTTGCGTTTGGCTCTTCATTCTCTATTCATTGTGAAATGGGGATCACTCTAGCTAACTGGCCCAGAGAGATAAGGGTTTCAGACAATCTGCGTTAGACTGATAAGGACGGCTTGCATTGCGGAAAGATTATTTGTTAAGAACCTTGGTGGAGTAAAATATACAGTCAAAGGCCTTATCGCTGGAACTCATTACCAATTCACACACATGGTCACCGTCACCAATTTTGCTATAAACACAAATCATCCGCTTGTAGCCGAACAACACAGGGATGATATACATGCATTGGGTTGGGGGGAGGGGGAGACCAGAGATGGGGAAAGGAGGAGAGGAAATGAGCACATGCTTTGGGCTCCTACAGCCACCACCATTTGCCCCATTGTTTGAAGCCGCCATTCTCATTTAGCCATTTTTTAAAATAAAAGAGGATATATTCTTGTCCATCCTCGATGCTTCTTAACCACAGAGCTAGCTGAAGGTTGCTTTCCGCTATTCAGTTTTATCTGAATGGTATAGCTCACTCCAAAGGCAGTTCTTTTTCCTTGCGGCAAGAGTGAGTGCTAGAGATTTTCGGCATTTTACAATATCTGTTTCCTTATCAATATACAAGCTAATAGTGGCGCTGTGGGTTAAACCACAGAGCCTAGGACTTGCCGATCAGAAGGTCGGTAGTTCGAATCCCCACAACGGGGTGAGCTCCCGTTGCTCGGTCCCAGCTCCTGCCAACCTAGCAGTTCAAAAGCATGTCAAAGTTCAAGTAGATAAATAGGTACCACTCCGGTGGGAAGGTAAACTGTGTTTCTGTGCGCTGCTCTGGTTCGCCAGAAGCGGCTTAGTCATGCTGGCCACATGACCTGGAAGCTGTATGCCGGCTCCCTCGGCCAATAAAGCGAGTTGACCTAATGGTCAGGGGTCCCTTTATCTTTACGTTCCTGATTCGAGATAGCTTACAACTACAATTTTATTTCATTCCATGCGATAGGTCTTTTGAAAATTTTGATACCTCTATGGTAGTTTTGGTTTCGCTTTTGTTTTCAGAGCACCAATTGGGAACCGCTGTGCTAAACAACCTGGCTCTTTGACAACCTTTCAGGCTCAGCTGCATAAACCAACCAACCAAGAAGGCACTATATCTCTGCCTCACAAATGTACAAAACAAGGCCAGAGTCAACAATATGAGCTGTGTCCACCTTGAAACGTTTTTGTTCCTTTTCATGCTTATTTTGCCGATTTCCTATAGAGAAGACGGGCGATTTGGGGAACAGAAGCTGAAAGGCAAATAAATTCCCCAGGAGACCTGGCACCATATGCCTGATGAGCCCACTGAGTCAAACCTTGGACCTGTCCAAATGGTCGGGCTGGGCTTTTGTCTTTGGCGACATCTATTAAAAGCGGCTCTCCAATGTTTGCTCAGAGCATCCTCTTTCTAGGCAGCTGGGCAGAAACATGACAAAGCGGACAACCCAGGCCGATTAGAGGAGTCCAAAATGTAAACATGGAGACTTTTCATCCAAGAGAAACTGTCACAGAAGTGCAGATGAGGCTGCTAACACAGAGAGAGAGAGTGTGTGTGTATAATTGGGGTATAATGTCAGTTCAAGATGAGAGGCTACAAAAGTCAAACAAGCAGTTTGATGCTACTATATAGCTGCACTTAAGGGCCTTGACTTTCTATACCGCCTGAAAGGCCAAAAGCGGCATTAATTAGCTAATTTAGAAAGGGAGCAGGGGGGGCAATTCAATTTTGAAACAAGCCTAGGAATGGAAAGAAGTTAATAGGGGCTTTATGTTAGGACTGCCATTTCAAAGTTTCATTGTAAGGGTGGAGAGATTTCTGGGCGAGGGATCCACTCTTAAAATGTAATGGGAATTAAAAACGCCTTCAAAAAGTATTGGCTGCCTTTGATAGCTCATAACTACCAAATAGAAAGGTGTTCATGGGATCAGCTATGTGGGTTGACTGAAAAGAATGGCAGTGGTAGCAATGTCGGGTTGCCTCTCCTAAAATGACATCTTTGGGCATTGCCACTACAGTGGTACCTCAGGTTAAGTACTTAATTCGTTCTGGAGGTCCGTTCTTAACCTGAAACTGTACTTAACCTGAAGCACCACTTTAGCTAATGGGGCTCCCACTGCTGCCGCGCTGCCGAAGCACGATTTCTGTTCTCATCCTGAAGCAAAGTTCCTAACCTGAGGTACTGTTTCTGGGTTAGTGGAGTCTGTATCCAGAAGCGTATGTAACCTGAAGCGTATGTAACCCGAGGTACCACTGTACTTGAAAAGGACATCGCCGTAGCTTTCCAGCCAATATATTGCACAGAAAGGCAAAGTTTTCTAAGCAGAAGTAGGGCAACCACCTCAAGCTGTGTATTTGGGGTGCCATTGAAGGGTGCAGAGTACACCTGACAGAACTGCCTGCTCCATACCCTC
Source organism: Podarcis melisellensis (assembly GCF_964234715.1). Classification (NCBI taxonomy): domain Eukaryota; kingdom Metazoa; phylum Chordata; class Lepidosauria; order Squamata; family Lacertidae; genus Podarcis; species Podarcis melisellensis. The sequence goes on from NC_138534.1 coordinate 29,048,491, forward strand.
CAACATTTCTCCGATGAAAATAGGGGCATCCTAAGGAAAAGCGGGGCAGTCCAGGATCAAATCAGAAACCCGGGGCAACTTCTGTAAATTTGAGACTGTCCCTGGGAAGTAGGGAAACTTGGAGGACCTATGAATGCACATTGGTATACTGTCTAGCAGAGCCACAAAATCTTCTGCTACTCAAATCCTTTGAAATTCTGTATAATTCTCCCTCACTGCAAGAAGTGAGGCTACAGGGAACCAGGCAGAGGGTCTTCTCGGCAGTGGCGCCCTCCCTGTGGAACGCCCTCCGGTCAGATGTCAGGGAAATAAAAAACTACACAACTTCTAGAAGACATCTGAATGAAAGCCCTGTATCAGGAAGTTTTTAATGTTTTACTATGTTTTTATATGTGCTGTGCTGCCCAGAGTGGCTGGGGGAACCCAGCAAGATGGGTGGGGTATGAATTATAAAATTATTGTTTTATTAAATTTGAATACTGCCCTTCATCTGTAGATTTCACAACGTAAGAATACAAAATTAAAAATAAAATAAGAGAGTCTTAGTCCTGCTCCATTTCCAAGGAACTGAATAAAACTGGTTTGTGGATGGATCCCTTCTAAAAAGAGACCCCTTTCACAATTAAATTGAGTCAACATCTGTATCATCAGATGACGTAACCACATTCATGGGCTCCTGCTTTACGTCAATAGTTAGTGCAAGCAGAGAAATGTATGCAATGACATAAATAATAATAATAATTTATTTCTGCCCAGCCCATCTGGCTGGGTTTCCCCAGCCACTCTGGGCGGCTTCCAACAAAAGATTAAAAATACATTAAAACATCAGTCCTTAAAAACTTCCCTAAACAGGCCTGCCTTCAGATGTCTTCTAAACATCAGATAGTTGTTTATTTCCTTGACATCTGATAGGAGGGCGTTCCACAGGGCGGGTGCCACCACCAAGAAGGCCCTCCGCCTGGTTCTCTGTAACCTCACTTCTCGCAGTGAGGGAACCACCAGAAGACCCTCAGAGCTGGACCTCAGCGCCTGGGCTGAGCGATGGGGGTGGAGACGCTCCTTCAGGTATACTGGGCGGAGGCCGTTTAGGGCATCACAACATGGCGGGTGAAAGCATTTTTAGATTTCTAAGGGCAGAAGGGGTAGGATTTTGGTGCACGGGTGACATTAGTACATGTAAAGGTAAAGGACCCCTGACCATTAGGTCCAGTCGTGACCGACTCTGGGGTTGCAGCGCTCATCTCGCTTTATTGGCCGAGGGAGCCGGCATACAGCTTCCGGGTCATGTGGCCAGCATGACTAAATCGCTTCTGGTGAACCAGAGCAGTGCATGGAAACGCCGTTTACCTTCCCACCGGAGTGATACCTATTTATCTACTTGCACTTTGATGTGCTTTCGAACTGCTAGGTTGGCAGGAGCAGGGACTGAGCAAGGGGAGCTCACCCCGTTGCGGGGATTCGAACTGCCAACCTTCTGATCAACAAGTCGTAGGCTCTGTGGTTTAACCCACAGCGCCACCCGCGTCCATGTACATGCAGCCATGCCCTAAATTAACTGCTCCTGAATCCACCCTCCTTTCAGTCCATTTGCTTGGTCCTTACAGAGAGCAGTATTTTTAGCAGGACACTGGAAAACCCCAGCAGTACCATATATTTAGATCCTGGACTCAGATTTGCATTTACAGCCAGCCTGTCTAAAGCATCTGGTGTCTCATGACAAATGAAAGTGTCGCTGTGCGCTGTGTGTTTTGCATAACCTCTCTCTCCCCGGAGCACCATTTTGAAATTCCTAGCAAGAAAGCCTTGTCTGTGGATATCAGATGTAAGCAAAACATGTGTACATCTATAGTAGATACTGAGAATACTGATGTAAACCGAAGCCAGGATATCTGGTTTCTTTACGTATTTGTATGGCGTTGATCTCAAATATTTAGCATTCAGAATGAAACTTTTTCAAATTATGCAAGGACGTATTCCCTTACCTGTGCTAGTTTCTCCCAGTACAGCTGTGGCGCAACAGAAATGGCACATACCAAACTGCCCGGAGTTTAAGGTGCTCTTACATTTTCCCTCCAGTGTTGACATCATTTTCTCAGTTCCTCAGTGGAAGGTGACCCGGAAACTACAACTAATCCAGAATGCCGCAACTAGACTGGTGACTGGTAGCAGCCGCTGAGACCACATAACACCAGTCTTGAAAGACCTACATTGGCTCCCAGTACGTTTCCAAACACAATTCAAAGTGTTGGTGCTGACCTTTAAAGCCCTAAATGGCCTCGGTCCAGCTCCGAGGGCCTTCTGGCAGTTCCCTCACTGCGAAAAGTGAGGTTACAGGGAACTAGGCAGAGGGCCTTCTCAGTAGTGGCGCCCACCCTGTGGAATGCCCTCCCATCAGATGTCAAAGAAATAAATGACTATCTGACATTTAGAAGACATCTGAAGGCAGTCCTGTATCAGGAAGTTTTAAATGACTGGCGGAAACCCAGCCAGATGGGCGGGGTATAAATAATAAATATTAATATTTATTATTCCTTAGGTTCCAGATTGCATAGCTGCCAAAACACTGCATTCGAGTACATTGGTACGTTGGGCTACATACGCTTCAGGTTACAGACTCCGCTAACCCAGAATTATTACCTTGGGTTAAGAACTTTGCTTCAGGATGAGAACAGTAATCGTGCAGCGGTGGCACAGCAGCAGCAGGAGGCCCCATTAGCTAAAGTTGTGCTTCAAGTTAAGAACAGTTTCAGGTTAAGAACAGACCTTTCTGGTTTTAAATCCCCCCTGAATTTCAGCATAATTGCTGAATTACCCTCACAAATATACTACCAAAGCTGAACACGCTTGGCTCCAGGGAGTGAGTCATGATACAACTGGTGAATACTCACCTGTCAGCATCATTTGACTGCCAACCAAAACAGAAAAGGCCTTCAAATATGTAAAAGAAACCATGTTGGCAGGCTATTATTTCAAATCTGGGAGACACCGAGCTCTACTTCAGTATGGTAATGATTTAAAAAATGGCTTCACTTTGAAACACAGTCATACCTTGGTTTTCGAACAGCTTAGTTCTTGAACGTTTTGGTTCCCAAAAGCCGCAAACCCGGAGGTGACTCTGTTCTGGTTTGCGAACTATTTTTGGAAGCCGAACGTCCGACGGGGCTTCCGACTGGCTGAAGGAGCTTCCCGCAGCCAACTGGAAGCCGTGCTTTGGTTTCTGAACGTTTTGGAAGTCGAACTGACTTCCGGAACGGATTCCGTTCGACTTCCAAGGTACGACTATAAAAGCAAGGAGGCTTCTTGAGGCCTGCCTCATGGGGGAAGTAGCTGTTGTGGTTAAAACTGGTTGCATAGTGAAGATGTGGAGATGATGTCATAGGTCACATGCATGGAACAGAGTTCATAAGCACAGGTGCTCTTCGATTTTCTCAGCCGGGTTACTAGGGTTGCAGGGGTGTGGCCAAGTTATGTTCTTTTCTGAGTCCTCCTTCCTTGCAAAGACACTATGCATACTTGAGCACTGCAGCTTTACAAAAAGCTCAGCACCTAACTAAACCGAAGTGTCTTCCTTTGGTTCAAAAGGTGTCCCTGCTGTCACAGTTGAAATTCATACAGAGGCCAAAGTCAAAACTCAAGTGCTAAAGACACCAGGTCTCTATGTCCAGATCAAAGGAAGTAATAGTACCACTCTATTCTGCCTTGCTGAGACCACACCTGGAATACCGTGTCCAATTCTGGGCACCATGATTAAGAAAGATGCTGACAAGCCAGAACGTGTGCAGAGAAGGGCAACCAAGATGATCGAGGTCTGGAAACCAAGCTTTACAAGGAGTGCTTGAAGGCAGCTGGGTATGTTTAGCCTGGAAAAGAGGAGATTGAGAGGACAGACGATAGCCATCTTCAAATATCTCAAGGGCTGTCACATGAAAGAGTGAACAAACTTGTTTTCTCCTGCTCTGGAGGGTAGGGCTCAAACCAGAACTTTCTGACAGTAAGAGCTGTTCAAGAGTGGAACGGTCTCCCTTGGGAGGTTGTAGACTCTCATTCCTTGGAGGTTTTTAAGCAGAGATTGGATGGCCATCTGTCATGGATGCTTTAGTTCAGTGTTTCCCAACCGGTGTTCCGCGGCACACTAGTGTGCCGCGAGACGTTGTCTGGTGTGCCGTGGGAGGGAGGCGGGCGAGTCGGGCGGCCTTTCCCGAGGTGCGCAGGCCGAGTGGCGGCCGGTGAGGGGCGGGCAGGAAGCAGCCGGGCAGCGGAGCTCCTCCCGGGCCGGACGGGGAGGGGCTGCGGGGACTCGCCCCGGCGCCCCGTCCGCGCCTCCAGGTGAGGCGGGTGGCCGGAGGGCTCGGCTGCCCTGACCGACCCAGTCGCCAGTTCCCGCTTGGCCCTTCCCGGAGGAGCGCCTCGCGCGCCCCTCGCGGAAAGACTTCCTCGGGAGTAAGCCCCACCCGCCGCCGCTGGAGTTGCTGCCGGGAGGAGGCGGCTTTCCCCTCGGTGGGGCGGGGCGCGCTTGGCGACGAGGAGGCGGCCCCCCGCTTCTCTTCAGGCGCGCTGCTCTTCGCTCCGGGACCAGAGGAGTGAGGTGCGCAGCGGCGGGCGAGGTTGCGCCGGGTGGAGGCCGGGCGACCCGGGGCTGCTCCGAAGAGGCGGCTCTGCCGGGCGAGGTAACCCTTGGGAGCGGAGCCTGGCGCTTCTCAAGCCACGCTTGCTAATTTATGAGCAGCCACATTAAAATAAATCCCCGGCGCGTCTTTTCGGGTGCCCTCCGCTCTCCATTTTCACTCCCTCGTTGGATTCCCCTCTCCCAGCGCAGAACCAGAAAAGTTGACATTTCTTCCCTCTCACCCTCGCCTTTTGTGGAAACCTCCCTTAGCGGGGTTGCTGTCTGAACAGACAATTGTTCCGATTTCATTTTGAACAGTAACTTTAAAATTAATGTGCCTTTTCCAAAATCTTTGGCTCCGAGGCGGTTAGTTCATTTTGGCATGCGGAGTGACCTGCTTATTTATTGGCGGCCGTGAGGGTGAGGATAAACGGGGAAACCTTCCTTCCCCCCATTCCAGCTTTCCCCTGGCAGTGCCCACTTCTTGCACTGAGAATTTGCCCTTGTTTTGGAAACTCTTTGCAGTAGCCGTGCTTGGGCAACAACATTTTCTAATGGTGGTGTGCCTCAAGATTTTTTTCATGAAACAAGTGTGCCTTTGCCCAAAAAAGGTTGGGAAACACTGCTTTAGTTGATGTTTCTTCATTGCAGGGGATTGGACTAGAACAGGGGTCGACAAGGTTTATCTTGCCTGGGCCGGATCAGTCCTGCTGAGATCCCTCTATGGGCTGGATCATGCATGCATGCATCTGCATGCCCTTGATTTTCGGCGTCTGCATGCCCTTGATTTTTGGCGCCGCAGAAGTGAGTCCCTGTGCTACGCTGCACTGGTTTAGTGCAGTGCGCGAGCGGGTGTTAGGTCGTTAGAGTGGGCCTTAGGTTGGTGATCCCTGGACTAGATGATCCTTGGTGGCCCTTCCAACTCTACAGTTCTATGATTTTGTATCAATCTCCAATTCTCCCATCTCGGCTCAGAGGCTTCTAGCATTAGCACAGAAACACATGCATGCCTTCTCTCTCTTCAAGTGTCTCAATCCATACTTCCAAATACTCATCAAAATCCAGTCATTAAATTAACAGCAAGGCAGTCCTCATTCAATCATCAAAATATATCAATCTTTGACTCTTGATTTAAACCAGTCGGTTAAATACAGTTCATTCGGCAATTTCCAAGGTTAGATTAAATTAATTCAAAATTGACCAGCAATAATAAATTCTTCTGCTATTAAAGTTCATCCAGAAATTAATTTCCTCATATGGATTTACTCTACAAATTCATTCATTCCATAATGGGCTCAGAAACCCTCAGCCAAGTAAATTAACTAAGCTCATTTTACCTGACAATCAAACGGAGGTGAGAAAAGCAAGATTTCTGTACTGTACCTTGACTGGTTCTTCGGGACAAAAATCTATACCTTGTTTTAAAACACACTAAATTTTAAAAATAGAAATTCAGCATTGCAGCCGCATTGGCACCAATAGCTGAAAAGGCAAGCTGGTAAAGGAAGCCTGATCTTACTTAGCATTATATTTTCAGAAATTAAGAAGATAAGGAGGACATATACAGCCTATACCGGGATATATAAAAGTTTAAGTATGTTGTTGTCTATCATGCTTGTGTTGTTGCTGTTTTTGTATATATGACAAATGTAACCTTAAAACAAGAACATTGCTGAGCACTAACTGCACATTATAAACATATTTGCCAAAGGCATAGATTTTGATCTTCCATATTCTGAATAAATGTGACATTTTCCTAAGTCTCTTTTCATAAGTTTATTTTAAAAATTCAGAACGTATGTATTAATTTTAAAGCCTCCTTCAGATTATTTTGTAGTGAGTAACATCCTGAAATCTAGGTTAAAAGCGTACCTCTGCATGACAAGTACATTCAAACCTTCGTCCCAAATCCAGAAAAGTTACTTGATACTAACTTGTCATATTGATTTCAATAGGACAGAAGGAACAACCAACTCTTCCTTGACAGGAGCCACCGACAAGAAGAGCATCATCATACATTGTACAAAACAGCAAACAACTTCGTCAATAAGTTAAAACACAATATTGTACGTGGATCATTTAAATACTATTCGTTTTAGTGAGGGGACATGCATTAGTACCTTCTCTCTTTTTCCTTATATACACAAGATAAATAGTGGTTTTTTTAAAAAAAAAATAAAAATCCCATTTTCTGCCCACAAATAGAAATGTCTGCATTATTGTGCTTTGTATAACAGAGCTCCAAACAATGCAAAACAGACTTCAGGCCACAGTGAGCCACGTACAAATAAAATATACTATGAGAACTTCTTCAGAGATAACAGTATTTCACTTTGTCCTGATCATCAAGTTTCAAATCTCTTTGAACTGCTGCCCATAAGGTATGTGAGAAATTATTTTTGATTTTTTTTTTGTACAATGCCCCCAGTTATCTCCTAATGATGGGGAAATGGCAGGAAAGTCTTGAACTGTGGTTAAAGGTCAACGATACACTATTAAAAGCAGTGCTATTTTTCTAGAAAAATAGATGCCCAAACTCACCATGAACTCACCTCGTTCTCTTAGAAAGGCAATGGTGCCCACCTGAGAGTTCCGGTGAGTTCCAGCCGGGGAAAAAAACCCTGATTAAAAGTAGTATGGGTTGCTATTTTCCCATGAGTGAAATCCCACTGGGAATATCTGTAAAAAGGAGCCACGTTGGTCCCCTTTTTAATGCTATATGAGAATAAGAGGAATTGCTCTTATGCCTCCGTGAGTCACCTACCCCTGCATCCTATTTCCTGTAATGACCAACTGGGAACCTCAAGGAAGTCCACAAGATCTTCTTTAATCCTTAATGCAATAGACCAAGGATGGCCAGCATCTGTATTCTGAGCGGCCATATTGCATTGCCAACGAGTAAGCTGCAAAGGACTCTCACCCGCCAGCGATGCTCCCTCAAAAGTGGTCCTGAGTGGGGCTCCAAGAAAAACTTGGATTCGAGAGGTTGGAAGGAAGCTATGAGCAATTTAGGTGAAAGGGGACCATTTGAGTCAGATGGCCATTCGAGTAGGTGACATCATTTCCTCCTACATCCATTAGCTCCTAAAGTGATATTGGACCCTGTAGATTCAAACACAGGCTTTAACTAACAACCCATCTGTGGGATGTGATACATAGATAGCAGTCAAATACAACATTCCTTGTTTTCCTAGAGTGGACTTGCAAGGGGATGTTTGGTCCAGCCAGTTGGAACTTCCTGTTTCCTCCTAGCCTGGAACATATTTCCTGTAGCATGTGACTAGAGGTGGGTGTGACCTTACCTGGGCAGGTAATAAAACCACAAGGCACACAGCCCTCCTCCCTCTCTTTTCCACCTTCCTTCTGTCGTGTGAACTGCAGTGACCATATGGGGGATATGGGGTAGATCCACATGTATATACTTTGTAACTAAGTCTGTAACTAAGTCTGCCTTCAGGGACAGGTTAGCTTGCAACAAGCTAACCACTGTGCATTTAAAAGGGGAATGTAAAACTCTGCTAAATTACAGAACTTGCTAGCACAAGTTAGGGAGGATATTATTAAACAATATATCCTCTCCTGCCTCCCTGAACATTCCCACAAAAACTTCCATTTCGACTAAGCACCCAAAGCCACTGCTAAATAGTCCATGGCTTGCCATACAACTGGTATCACCCACCTGCGTTTTTCCAGTTCTGGGCAGAGAGCAACACCCAGAGATTCAGCGAGCTGTGGTGTAGACATGAATGGTGGGCTGTATTTGGTGACCCTTAGTTTGGGCAGAATAGGCAGCTCTTTTCTTGACTTAGGGACATTTGCTGCAACAAATGTTCAAAATGGCCACCCGGCATTACTTTTTCCTTAAATACAACTTTTATGTAGCTTATTCCCCGCCCCACCCCCCATCCTCAGCTGTAGAAAAGAGTTTTTCAGAGTTCCTGAAGAAGGACGTCAATTTGCTTGTGCGTTGACCAACAGTGAATACATCATTTACAGCATCTCCTTTGGAAATTGCTGGAGCATTCCACAATCGAAGACGCCTTGTGGGCAACATAAATACATGTCATTGCTTTAGATTGGTCAGTAGAGTTGAATGACTTCTTCCCATTCGTTGATAGGCCAGATCCCATTGGGCTGGACGTTGGGTGGAGAGTTTTTCCAGTCCCACATCTTCACGGGTATCTTCCACTCTTTACCGTAGTTGGCTTCAATGTAGTGGAGAGTTTCACATGGCACACGTACCTTGAGTTCTACAAACTCAGTCCAACATAGTGTAAATTTGGGAAACAGATACCTATGTCACAGAAAAAGAACAGGAAGGTCAATGATGAAGGAAACGGGCTTTGTAATCCAATCAGTGAAATGTGGTGCGACTTCGTAGAATCTGCATACAGATAATGTTGTAAGAATTCTGGGATTGAGTAAAAGTGTCTGCATCCAGATTGCATACTGCAGAATTTGGGCTAAAATGGCTTCTACAACTACATACTAAACACCTTTGCATGACTTATAGAGTCGTACCTTGGTTTTCAAACAGCTTAGTTCTGCTTCCTGCAGCCAATCAGAAGCCGCACTTCGGTTTTTGAATGTTTTGGAAGTCGAACGGACTTCCGGGATGGATTCCGTTCAACTTCCAACGTACGACTGTACTGGCAAATTTGGGTTGCACAATTATAGTTAAGCAAGAGGGTCCTGCACAACAAACCCACTTCCCACAAATGCTTGAATTTTTGCAATGTGAAAACTCACTAGAAAACGTGGGGAAACGCTTGCCTAACCTCGCTGCAAACCAATCAGAATGAAATGCTCATTAAATAGCCAACAATGTCCATTCTCCCTGCAAACAAATCGAGATGAATGCTGAACAGGTCCCCAAAAAGTGGCTTGAAAGCCACTGGTGGTTTGAAAAAGTGGTCTGCAATTCCCTCGTGGTTTATCGTTTTTATATTGGTGGTAGAATGAAGCTGCACTACACTAATTGCTAAGAATATCTCACGCTGCAGTTTGTCAAGCTCTATTTCCTTCCCCCACAGACGCCAAGTCTGACTCATACTTGAATTTCTTGCCCGATTTGGCTTGAGTTCCGCCATTCCACACGTGGTCATCCTCTTCATAGAAGAAAAATATATCGAGTTTTACTTCATCCTCTCCTTGAAAGGAGAGCTCCAAGCTGTCTTCAACCTGTAAGGTAGACAGGAAAAAGGCACCTTATATGACACAGATAATATTAAAAGAGGCTGCAAAAGTCAAACACTGCAAACATACAAGAAGGACACATGCCAGGTCTTTGTGCAATGATTTTTAGGCACAAATGACATGATACATAATCCATGTTTGAGTTTTCTTTATTTTATTTTTTTCTGTTACAAAAGCATGCTTAAAATAAAGCAGCATCTGCTGTGGAGAACCCAATCTGCACCATGCTCCCCATCTGGATTGGGGATCCTGCACCAAGTCTCCTGTTGGAAACCTTCCCAGACGACTTGCCTACCCAAGTACTGCTTGCACTATATGGCACCCTAGGGGTTGGGGAACTAGCAGCCACGGCAGAGAAGGGTATGCTTTGGCAGGAAACAAGAGGCCAGTTGGGACCTCACTCCAGACTGAGAGCTGGCACTTCTTCAAAATAAAAGGAGATAGTTTAAGCATGCATTTTTTAAAAAATCATAACCTGTAACTGGGCTTTGTAAAGAAAATTAAGACTGTTCTAACAGTTTGGCTCTTTAGTCACACCAGGATTCAATGGCCTGTTTGAAACCACCTTATCCATATACAAATAAACATTTATTCATGGTTATCAGGTATACTGTATGAAAAGACTATTTATATATCCAGCCTTTCCCCCAAGAAGCTCAAGGCGGCATACATTTTTGCCGGGCCTGATGCTCAGGATGCCTAGAGGTCTGTGGAGTGGGGCGTGTCATTTAGGGGTTTGTGTTAAGGTCAAGATTTAATTTCGGAGAGCCTTCATTTTTTGCTGTTACTGGTATGAACGCTTTGCATCTTTATTGCTGGACGACTGCTTACTTTTATTGCATGCTCGTTTTCATCTATGGCTTATGACTGCTTTTGCAACTAAGTAAATCTTTTGGTGTGGTAAGCTGTGATATATCAATATATCGCCCAAAACCAGTTTGAAGTCCATATCGTGATATTGGTTCCACAATTTTTGACCCAGCAATATATCATGAATCAGGGTGTGTGTGGGTGTGTGTGTGTGCGCGCGCGCACGCGCTCTCTATGCAAAAATCACAATGTGAGGGAAGCTTTTAATGTTTGATGGATTACTGTATTTTAATATTTTGTTGGAAGCTGCCCAGAGTGCCTGGGGAAGCCCAGCCAGATGGGCGGGGTATAAATAATATTTATTATTATTATTATTATTAATGCCTCTACATAGCTTCATCCTTATTTCAGACATCGTGGTATATCAGTATATCACAATGTTTAGTTGCTGATATATCCCGATATAGAAAACCAGAAATTGCCCAGCCCTATAAGCCACGCGGGTGGCGCTGTGGGTTAAACCAAAGAGGCTAGGACTTGCTGATCAGAAGGTTGGCGGTTCGAATCCCCGCAATGGGGTGAGCTCCTGTTGCTCGGACCCTGCTCCTGCCAACCTAGCAGTTCGAAAGCACGTTAAAGTGCAAGTAGATCAATAGGTGCCGCTCCGGCGGGAAGATAAACAGCGTTTCCGTGCGCTGCTCTGGTTCGCCAGAATCGGCTTAGTCATGCTGGCCACATGACCTGGAAGCTGTACGCCAGCTCCCTTGGCCAGTAAAGTGAGATGAGCGCCGCAACCCCAGAGTCGGCCACGACTGGACCTTTACCTTTACCTTTATAAGCCTATAAGCCGGTTTGAGCATGGAAAGGCAGCATACAAATAAACAACGCTGTTGATACATGGTTCTGTCCTCCCACCCATTTTGTCCTTACAACAATCCTGCGAGGTAGGCTCACTAAGTGTATATTGACTGGTACCCTGGGTCACTCAGCAACCTTCATGAATGCGAAGAGATCTGAACCCAAATCTCCCCAGTCCAGCATCCACTGCTCCACGGTAGCTCTTCCAACACAATATTTTCTTCCTGTTAGAGCCTGGCATTGCAGACCCTGGAAAGGAGGGGTTACAAAGTGCCCAAGTCAGGTGTGTCATCCACCAACCTTGCCAAACTTGTGCTTTAGTGGCAATCCTGCCTTCTGAAATGCTGGAATGATATCTGGCTGGTAGTCTTGAATGAAAATCCCCAAGTCCACATCTTTGCTGTAAGGAATAATATTGCACTGCCTGTACCAACCTGAAAACACAACAGTTCGGTGAGTTTCATGGCAGAAAGCTGGCACAGTACAGACCCAAGCCCACAAAATCTACCAGCCTATGAAGATTTCTCCTAGTTTGCTGGGGACTTGCAGAGGGGGTGGCAAAGGCTGTAAGGATATGGTGGCGAAGTGGGGTTAGGGAGTGGAGCAAGTTAAGGGTGGCAGTGCCTAGTTCTCTCCCATCACTACATAAAGAAGACTGATGACCTTCTTTCCAGGGCCATTCCAAAATTTCAGTGAGTGCAGGGGTGTTTAAGGCTTAAGCCATTTAACCATACATGTTTCAAGCTGTTTTGGTTCATATTTCAGTTTTGGAATATGAAAATGTGTCTCTGCACGTATGTGGATTTTGCAGCACCTGTTAAGACACCCCTGAGTAACTGAATGCCTTCAGTTCTCAATCTTAGCGACCAAACGTGACCACAAGCTCCTTACCCAGGCAAGTTCCACTGCTCAGCCAGAATCTGACTCCTAAACTGTTTAATGTCAGAGAAGCAAGATGGAGCAAGGCCTTGGCTTTCTTTCTGAATTCGACAGCATCCAGAGATACATCATCAGGGTACAGCTGAAAAATAAAAGGGAAATTGTAAATGACTCTTGTATTATTTTCATACAGTCAGGTGTTTACAGCTCCCACCAAACTACTTTTTTCTGCTGTTCCAGTATTTTAACTTTTGTTATGTTTTAAAGTCGAGTTGTAATTTTCCTTGATTTTTCTAGTTTTATCTTTTTGTATATCGCTTTGAAGTCTTTTACAATCAAGTGGTATATACATTTTCTGAAATAAATAAATCAATATTTAATGAACTTCAAGATATGTTCAAACCCAGGTAAATAACCATTTTTAATACAGATTTTTTTCTATGCCAGTATCTACTGCCATAGCACAGAAGATACTATTATTTTCCTGCTTTCCTATATAAGATAGATTCACCTTTGTTTCCATGCACTGGATTTTCATTCTTTGGCGCCACCAAGTGTTAAAGGATTATAGCAAATCTTATTTATCAGTATTGTACTGTGGCTGGCTTCGGGACTATAATATTAAGCTACCAGTGGGCTGGATGGGTAAAAGGGTTCATAGATTTCAAGCTATTTCCATTAACATTTAAATCTGAAATAGGACTCTGGGGTCAGGAAGCAAAGAACCATGCAGATATTTCTATGTACCAAGGGGAGCTTTGACTTGTGATTCATGAACAGCACTCTTCCACAATTTACAGCAAACAATGTTTCTAACTGTAATTCATTGGACCTTGGAATACATATGAGTAAATAATTATTTAAACATGAGCCACTTAAGAGATCAGAAGCTAGCTTCACCACCATTGCTTATCTCTGGAGGTAAAAAAAAAAAGAAAAGGTAAAGGACCCCTGGATGGTTCAGTCCAGTCAAAGGCGACTATGGGATTGCGGCGCTCATCTCCACTTTCAGGCCGAGGGAGCCAGCATTTGTTAATAGACAGCTTTCCAGGTCATGTGGCAGCACGACTAAACTGCTTCTGGCGCAGCGGAGAACTGTGACGGAAACCAGAGCACACAGAAACGCTGTTTACCTTCCTGTCGAAGTGGTATCTATCTACTTGCACTGGTATACTTTCGAACTGCTAGGTTGCTGGGAAAGAGCAACAGGAGCTCGCCCCGTCGTGGGGATTCGAACCGCCGACCTTCTGATCAGCAAGCCCAAGAGGCTCAGTGGTTTAGACCACAGTGCCACTCACGTCTTATCTCTGTAGTATCCATATAGCATATATAAATCAGCAAGGCAGGAGGAGTTAAATCAGGATTGCACAAATCACAATCCAGCCATGTACCGAAACAGCTCACTGTCTGCTTGACTACAACCCTCTCCTTTTATTTTCACAATCAGAGGCAAGCCGTTTAGTAGGCCACTGCATGTGGCTCATAGACAGATTTGGGCTTGGTGGGTCATAGGGTGTGCAAGTCTGCAGTAGGATATTTTCATATGATTCTACAGTCTGGGAACAAAGGCATCCATCCACACAAGTCTAGATCAGTGTTTCCCAAACTTGGGCCCTCCATCTGTTTTTGGTTTTTCGGGACTACAACTCCCATCAACCCTAGCTAGCAGGACCAATGATCAGGGATGACGGGAATTTAGTCCAAAAAACAAACACAAACAAAAACAGCCAGTGACCCGAGTTTGGGAAACCCTGATCTAGATATACTAGCATTCCCATTCAAGCATGTTAACTCTGACAACAACAACCATTTTAACCCTGGGGTGGTGGGGGAAACCAGGCAAGCAACACTGGAAAATATTTCACATTTTGGGTGAAATGCTACTTGATAACCACTAACCTGGAAGAAAGATCGAGCTTCTCTGTACCTACATTCAATAAACCTGGAGTGGGACCTTTCCTCTAGGAACTGAGATGGCTCTTTTGGAATCTGGACTGTCAACCCATCAATGGAAACACTTATTAGTTCTAGCCTGTAACAAAGAAGGAAAGAGTTACATTAACCTGGCCAGAAAACAAGAGCAACTTTCATGTCTGGAAGGTGAAACGAAACGAAACACAGGAGCAGCTGCAGTCGCTTCATATGCAAAGGCTGCAAATTATCTATTTTCACCCAACTATTCCAAAATAACTCATTCCATTTGGACCAAGCGAGGTGTTCTGAAGCTGTTCAGCCTATCTGCACCAACAAGAAACAAATGCCTGCAATGGGAAGGCGGAATGGAAAAAGTAAAACAGCACCATGCTCTCATCCAGCTGAATCCCTTTAGCAAAATGGATCAAGGACTCTGCCATACAGTGGACTCTTAGGTTATGTTACCTTCGGGTAACATAACTTTCAGGTTGCGAACACGGCAAACCCGGAAGAGCACAGAAGCGCTCTGCGCGTCGTGCGGATGCACAGAAGCACTCTATTGCGCCGCACGTGTGCACAGAAGCAGTTCCACTAGACGCAGACTTTGGGGGGCACATAAGGACCCCCAGAATGAATTAAGTTCATATCCAGAGGGTCTGCTGTACTAGAAACAACCCATCAGATACAAGGGCAGAGGTACATTACTTGCCTAATGAAAGATTTATCTGAGTGCCTTTTCCCCTTGGGGAACCATACTTATTTTCAGCTACTTGCATTTAAGGCTGTGTTGCAACACGATGAGCAACAAGCTATTTATTTCCCAGATATTTCTTCTGTTTGGCCCCATTTTGAAGCCTCACAGGCCAGTGGCAAGCACCTCCTGGTGATACAGGATTTCCCAAGTTTAAGATGCATTTATCTGGCCTGGCCTGATTTTATGGCCAAACATCATCACTGCACGATTCCCTGTTCTAGTATCATGCATCAGGTTGGGAGAATAATATTGTCGGATCATGAATGTAAAACTTTTCTCCATTGCTGTAATCTCATTGACTTCAGAAATCCTGCACCTCTGATTTCATTCGTCGTTCAGCAAGGATACAAGGCAAGCCGGACAGCTGTGTGCTTTGCATGAAAAACTCGTGCATCAAATAGAAACAGAAAACACTGCCCTGCCATTTCTTACTTGTCGTAGGCTCCCGGGTAGTGGCCAAATGGCAACTTCCGAAAAGGTACAAACTTCCGGTCCATGTGTCGCTTCAGCCGCAGCTGTCCGTGCCAGAGGTAGTTCCCGCTCCTCTCATAAAAGACCACCAGATGGATGGCATGCGCTGCCAGTCTGAAAATGTAGTGTAAGGGAATCTCCGTCCCAGAAAGGTCGTCCATCCCTTCTAGTCGTGGGTCTTTGCTCTGAATCTTTAGCCACTGGAAACCCACTCTCTCAGCAGCTCGAAACAGGCCCACCTGAAATTGACACGCTGCATTTTGGCTCAGTATATTAAACACACACACACACACAGTCCTGTTTTGCAAAGCACTTGCTCTTCTGTTTCAAAATGAAACAGAAACCCCTCTCTATGGTAATGCAATTATTCTTACAATCTCCTTTTTAGTTCTAATAAATACACTTAACCAACTTACTTGGCTTCACACAGTTCTCTGAATACCACTTAGCATTTATTTTCACACACTTCTTTAAGTGTAAAAAGTGTATTAAAACCTCTTTTGTGCTTTTCTGCAGTTTTCCTCCTGAGTAACAATACCATCTGTTAAGATATGAAAGCCAAAACAAAAAAACCCACAACCTTCAAATACGAACCACAGAGAGACACACTTCAAGAGATCTGTTGCTGTTGTGCGGTACCTTCTAAGCAACATTTCCCTTGTGGTCAAGTCACTCGCCATGTGACTCCCCCTTTCTCAAAAATTCCTCAGAAATGCACCATAAATGTTTTGATATTTTGTCTCTATGCTTACTTGATCTAACAATTGCAAAATTTAGCATAGATAGGTAAATAAAGAAGAGACAAATTTACCTCAAGTTTCCAGGCTTTGTCCAGGACTGCAAAGGTGGTGAAGTCCCGTCGAGCACAGAAGTATCTGCATTCTGAGTGGCTGCTATCAGGAGACGTCCTGAGCTGCTTCAAGTCTGTGTCAATGAGTCCCAGAAGCAATGGATCAATCAGATGCACAGGTATGTTGTGACTGGACATCAAACTAATGAATTTCTTAACAACGTGCTGTGTAAAGAGACAGGAAAGGGGAAAAACATCTTTAAAAAGCTTTTGAAGACCCCTAAGTCAATAAAGTAACAATAATGGGTATCATACTGATCAAAGCAGCAAGAGATCTTACACATCTTATACTCAGGGCTGCCTCTGAAGACGGTTCAGAAACTTCAGCTAGTGGAGAATTCAGTGGCCACGCTGCTCACTGGAGCAAGATGGTTTGGGCATATTACACCGATCCTGGTCTGACTGCGCTGGCTACCAATTAGTTTCTGTGCCCAATTCAAAGTGCTGGTTTTGACCTATAAAGCCTTAAACGGCTCAGCACTGCAATACGTCTTTCATGTGCCTCCTCCTCGAGAGGCCCGGAGGGTGGCAGCATGAGAACAGGCCTTCTCTGCAGCGGCTGTGGAATGCTCTCCCCAGGGAAGTTTGCCTGGTGCCTTCATTATCCACCTTTAGGCGGCAGGCAAAAACATTCCATTTTAACCAGGCCTTTGGCTGACCTAATCAACATCCTATACCCTTTAAAATGTGGCTCTTTTAGGGGGGTATTATTGCATTATTGTTTTTATTTTTATTTCCTATATTATGACCTTTTTTGTGACCCGCCCTGAGACCTCCAGGTGTGGGGCGGTATATAAATTCAATAAATAATAATAATAATAAAATAATAAAAATACTTTCAGTGCAAAAGTACTTACCCACCGACTACCGTCTTGTCCTGCTTTGTTCCCTTTAATCTTGGGGAAAACAGCTCCATTCTAACAAAACCAAACAACAGAGAAGAGGCTTTGCAAGTCAAGTCCTAGTGCTACCATCAAGACAAATGAGAAGTGAAGCTTTGGTGATATTTTTCAAAAATATTGCATTTTTAAAAATATTTGAACTAATCTATTTTAAACTCGAAGAGTACACCCTTCCTCTGTTGACTAACCTTCTGACATACTACACTGGAATCAAACTATAAAGATAGTAATGGAGCTGGAAAGCTCCACTCCACTTGACCAGAAAATGGCCAAACCGTAACCTGGAACATATGAAATCTGACTTTAACCATGTTTACGCCATATTGATTTCATTGGAATTTACTACCAAGCAAGAATGCTCAATACCAAGCAAGTCTCAATCTCGCGTCTCCCATCTTATTTTAACAAATCACTATAAACACTTGTTTGGATTCGTTCTGCTGAATGTAGCTGTGTGGTGTTGTTGTTGTTTTTAAGTGAGCTGCCAGAGTTCTTACCCTTGGTGATAAATAGTATTTATAATAGTACAGCTGGAACAGGAGAAAGACTGAGCTTGTCAAAGTAAGAAGGCCCAAAACCACGTTCTTGTTAATTCTCTGCATTAGTCTTCAGGGCTCTCTTGACTATCAGTTGAAAGCAGGAGCTTCGTTCTTCTCATCTTTTCAAGTAGCCTACCAACGTCTCTCCAGTGGAAAATAAAGCTGGGGAAAAGGGGAGGGGGCGGAGTTGAATTCAATGAAGTGTTTGTAACAGTTTTATATCAACGAGAATCACTGATTTGTGCAAAGCACATTAATGCTTGTTCGAATTACTTTTAAGTCTCTTAACAATGAGAAACATCAAAGTGCTTGTGTGAATCCCCGTTAGTTAGTAGCATAACACAGCTAGGTTCTCAGATTCCCCCCTCCCCACTTTCTCCCAAAAGTGTTTGAAAAAGGAGGAGCTAACCTTTTTCGGGTGCTTGAAGACAGCATCCCTCTAGGGAACTGCACTATTCAGGGGGTTATATTCCCCTCCTGACTCATTCAGTGATCAATCTGATGACAGGGACAGAGAATTTGCATCCTCATAAGGGTGATGGGCAGAGCAGAGAGGGATAAACCTCTCCACCAAATCCCAGTGCCATGTCTACTTTTAATCACCCCTCCCTTTTAAATTATTACTGTCTCTGCTAAAAAATCAATGGGGTTTTGCTGGTGGTAGGGTCACACTGAGTAATTCCTACCTGCAACACACTATCAAGGGTACAAAGCAATCGTAAACCAAGTTTGTTATTTCGGGGCTTGTCAGGGGCTCCCACATCAGGCGTTTAAAGCACATTCAACGCACATCTCTCCCCCTGCCTCCAAAGAATCCTAGGAACTGTTGCTTAAAGGTGCTGGGAACTGTAGCTCAGTGGCGTAGCGTGGGTTGTCAGCACCCGGGGCAAGGCAAGTAATTTGCACCCCCTAACCCATGGATTTGCGCCCCCTAACCCTAACCCCCAGATGTTGCGCCCGGTGCGGCCGGCCCCCCCTGCACCCCCCACACTACGCCACTGCTGTAGCTTTCCCCTCACAGAGCTACAGTTCCCAGCAGCTTCTCACATACACACACCCTCCCATCAGATGTCAAGGAGATAAAGAACTACACAACTTTTAGAACACATATGAAGGAAAACCTTGTATCAGGAAGTTTTTAATGTTTGACGTTTTACTGTGTTTTCATATGTGCGGTGGAGCCCAGAGTGGCTGGGGAAACCCAGCCCCAGCCAGATGGGCAGGATGTGAATTATAAAATTATTATTTTATTTTATTACATTTGAATACCGCCCTTCATCTGCAGGTGCCACAATTTAAGAATACGAGATTAAAAAAAACCAAGGGGATAAACAACTGCACAACTTTTAGAAGACATCTGAAGGCAGCCCTGTTTAGGGAAGTTTTCAATGTTTTATCGTGTTTTTAATACTCTGTCGGAAGCCGCCTTAGAGTGGCGGCGGAAACCCAGTCAGACAGGCGGGGTATAGATAATAATTTATTATTAATAATAATAAGCTAAGCAGCCAAATGGCTCCTTAAACCAGGGTTACAGTGGCCAAAACACAATGCCTAGTTGCCATTTTGGAGCCGGATATTTCCAATACAACTTTTGGGGGTTTCCAATTGCGCAGATAAAAATATCGTGGATAGAATTCAACGGGATGTGATTTTAATGTGTGGAAACTGGCAAGATCCAAGGCAGGCATGCGCCTCCAAAGTGGCGAAATGCGCCTGGCGAATTTCGAACGCTGCCTGGGGGGGGGGCGGGGTTGGGCTAGATGACCCTCACGGGTCCCTCGCAACCTTGAAACTTCTCTCCTCCTCCTCAGCCTCTCAACATCTATCCGCGGGGCGGAAATCTCCCCGTTTAACTTTATTTAGCAGCTACATTATTTAATCTTGTCCCGCCCCCGCCAACCTTGTCCCTGGGGCAGAGTTAAAAGAGGAGCCAAAGGCGAGCCCAGCGAGAAAGCCGCCCCACTAAAAAAACAAACACGCCTCATAGGAACTGCCTTCCTCCCCGTCCCTCTTACCTGACGGTGCGCCAGGCAGGTAGGAGCCGAGCGACGGGCTTCTGCCGTAAAGCGAAGCCCGCCCTTTACGGCACCGGCCGCCTCAGGGCGGCGCGAGGAGAACATAGAGTTAAGACGGGAGGGAGGGAAGAGTCCGTTTACGAAGGCGCGCAGGTTGCCTTTTCCCCCTTGAAACCTCATTTCCGGTTCCCGTTTGAAGGGCCTCTCTGTTTGCAGGGAGGGACGGAAAGCGGGGGTGGGGTTGTGCCCCGCACTGTTCGGTGGGGAGCCGGAGGTGTTGCGTGGCTTCACTTGAGGCTCCGACCCCCTGGGGTGGGGGGAAGGAATTAAAGCTGGCGTATACGAAGGAGGACGCCCGGTGTGCGCGTGCGCGTGCGATGCTGCGTCCCCAGCTGTTCCCAACAAGCCGCAGCTCCCAACGTGTCTGAGGCTGCTGGGAGCATAAGGGTCCCTTCGGTTTGACTTCACCCCCGGAGGCGCACTGCGTTGCCTCTCGACGTAGATGGAGGCAGACATCAGGCTGACCTTTTGGTTACTTTTCATAGGTGTTCGACAACTGGATACACTAAAAATAAAATTAGTAATAATAATAATAAACTATATTAGCAAAGTTAAGAGGGGACACCCACCCTGCAATCTTGCACTCAGGAAGTATGTGTTTATTGTTGCACGTGCTGTGCGGAGTCCTGCAGCTCTTTTAACATGATGATAATAATAATGATGATAATAATTATTAATAATAATTATAATTAACACGGTGGAAAGCACCAGTTTGAAAATGGTAAACCCTCACATCGAAGCAGGTGCACCTCAGTTCATTCATTCATTCTGACCCTAGAATGGTATGAGTTGGAAGGATCCCAGAAGTTCTAGTCCAACCCCCTGCAATGCAGGAATCGACTAAAAAGCATCCCTGGAACGTGGCCATCCAACCTCCGATTTTAAAAAAACCAAAACCTTCAAGGAAGGAGAGTCCGCCACCTTCTGAGTCATTATTTTGTCATTTCATACGATTTTTATACCGCTTGACTTAAAAACAAAACAAAAACTCACACACCTCAAAGTGGTTTACTAAAAGATGAAAAAACATTGGGGGGCGGGCGACCCACAATCCTACTTTAAAAGCATGCAAGAGCTAAAATACTGAAACAGATTAAAATTACTTAAAACTTTCTAAGGTAGGTTCATCTAGACAATTTTTTCCGCAGGCATCGAAAGGAGCACAGCGAAGGGGCCTGCTTTCTTTCAATAGGCAGAATTTTTAAATTTATCAGGTGAGGTTGCAGCGCAAGGACTGGAAATGCTATTTGTAACAACTATATGCAAAAACAAAACCCACAACACTATGCAATCCTAGCAGCTGTTCTAAACTCAGGTCAAGCAGGACAGCTTCATCCTAGGCTAAAAAATGGAAGAGTCTAATCTACACTTAATTATTGACAAGCTGTGCCATAATAGTGGTTTAAAAAAACAAAACAAAAAAACTGTTTGGAACTAAATCGGTTTTTCTCATCTGATAGCTACTGGAAGCCTGATCCAGCACTGCCACTATACAAATATATGGTTCCCCAATACATATCTTTAAACTAGTTAAGCCCTATGTCTGAAAAGATTGATTATGTGCTCAGCAGCCTCATCGGCAATTACTATTAGCCCAACAATGTTTTCGGTTGTTTCCCCTTCACTATTACCTATGTTACTACCAATAGCACCATATATATTAAGCCATAGCTGTCAACTTTTCCCCTTTCTTGCGAGGAATCCTATTTGGAATAAGGGAATTTCCCTTTTAAAAGGGGAAACATTGACAGCTATGTATTAAGCACCATATCAATAACTCACATACATTAAAGACAGCAAGTGTCACTCTATTTTCAGATACAGTTGCCCTCTCTGATGAAAGAATGAAAAGGTGCAGGAATAATTCAACTAAATATTACTAGCCTCCCTATTATCCAAGTTTGCTTTATATGTCTGCTAAAACCGCCCAAGAGTTAAAGCATTGAGTTACAGCATTTACTATATATTGTTTTTCAGGCAGACCTCCCAAAGCAGTTTACATAAACATATTTTGTTGTAAAATATAATTACATTATATTAAAATACTTGTTTAGGAAAAGCTGTTACTGCTGCTTCTCCCCTCCCAAGGCAACAGCAATGTTCAGGCAAAGATCTTCCATACCCAAAGAAAGCTACTATAGCGTATTATCCTCAGAAAAAGCACGACAAAAGATGTATACGAGTTTTCAAAAGTTTATTAATACAAAACCCCTGCAAGATGTGTTTGACTTAAAGACACAGCAAATTAAAACACTCCATGGGCTCTAAGGCACCCCAGTTGTACAGTGTTGTGGTAGGTAGGGTTGTTGTCCGAGGGTACTTGACAAGGATGAAGAGTGAAGCACTGGGTACCTGAGGTCAGTGCACAATTTCCCCATTTAGGAAGTTCAGTGTGACAGCAGAATATCAATAAGCTTTCTTATCTCAATACCTTACACTAGGAGAGTAATAAGAGCCATTTTGAAAAGGCACATGCAGAAGTGTTTTACTGGTGGTGAAAACGAGCAGCCCACTTGCAGAGAGAAGCCGCTGATTTGTACAGTACTAAGGGAGGAAAACGCGGCTTAAGTTTCCCTTTCAAGTCAGTAGGCTTCCAGAACACTTCAGTTTAATTCCAAGGACAAAAGTAACGACCAGAAAATATAGGGTCAACCAAGTGTGCCAATCGCATAGTAACAAAGTCAGTTGATACACCACACCAAGTTCTCACTTGCATAATTAAAATGCCAACATTTGCCAAATTAGTTTGCCTCAAAACTGTTCCTACATCACAGAAAGGAATCCTGTCCTAAGAGACAAGGGAGAGAACTGGCAGCCTTATAGGAGTATTTCTGCTTCCTTTAATAAAAGGAGAATGTATTATGTTCATTACATAGCCCTCAAGCTTAAACTGCATTATTAAGACTGTATTGTATAGTCACTGTATAACCCTTCCACTCTTACACCCTTAAAATGCCATTCATAATACGGTTTTGTGACTTGGGCTTTCAGCTGCTCTTCAGAAACCTCTAAGCAGGTTCACATAGTTTTGGATTTAAACCCAATTGTGAATTACATTTGCTACTTTATTATACAAAAGGGAGTCAAGTTGTGTTACATGATTATGTCACAGTAGACAATTCCATAATTTCTGTAAACTAAATTAACAATACACGTTTTCTTCTTGCTGTAAATATACAAAAAAACCCACCTTTCATTAGCTACAAATACAAAAATACTTCAAATTTTACAATGAGTAAGCAGACAAATTATATACACACTATGCCTTGTTTGTAACCAATCTAGCATATCTACCTGAAGAGTAAACACAATCAAATAATTGTTTTGCTCAAAACCATCAAACTGAGTAATTTGCTTTGCTCAATTGCACCAATTTCTGCATGCTTGCCACAGAATGCAAACCTATCAATGTTGTTAGTTCAAGTTTCATA
Source organism: Podarcis melisellensis (assembly GCF_964234715.1). NCBI lineage: Eukaryota > Metazoa > Chordata > Lepidosauria > Squamata > Lacertidae > Podarcis > Podarcis melisellensis. The sequence goes on from NC_138534.1 coordinate 29,071,776, forward strand.
AACAATATCTAAAGTGCTTAAGGCATTTCCTCGTGTCACCATACTCTAATTCCTTAAACTGATATGGAACTACCCAGCTGGGCAGCCAACAGAAGCACCTATGCCTCAGATTGTTCCACTAGCAGTAATGTTCCTCCGATAAGGATAACCCACCGCTCCAAATGTATGTTTCCCAATACATGTCAAACCTCTAAACACTAGTACTGCATCTGGAATAAATATTGCAGATCCACTGAGTTGTGGAAAATTCACAGAGATGCCTGCATAATTCAGTAGAACTTGCAACTGTGAAGTATTCAGTCGATTCAGAGTCTGGATCACACTTGACAGTTAGCAGATGCAACCATTTTAAGACAGTTAAATGCCTCTATTAACTGTACATAGAACAAAGGCCTTATTCCAAAATATGTAATTCCGAGAGTATAGCAGCTTGATTCTGACTAGTTAGAAGCCCATTTATACTGGTCAAAGCATCATAAAGGTATTTACCACATTATATTTTCTTCCTAGAAGTAGTTGGCATGTTATCTGCATTGGGCATAACAAGCCAGTTATCAAAACATCTTTATTTCACAAATCAAATATGCAAAGAATAAAAATGTGAACTTAAGTGCTGCAAATACAAAGGTATACGAAGCAGAACTACATGAAGGGTTTTACAGAACAAACACATTATTACAATGGGATAAATACTGGGTTCCTTGATTGTTAGAAAACATGGTAAGACTGGGTAGAACATGGTGTTTAAGGAGTTCTTAGGACATGAGACATTTTACTGTGATTTGCTACTCTTTTGCAAGAGGGACAATTGAGTAAACAGACTGGATTAACGTAGCCATTCAGGGATTCTGAGGAAGCCATTTACATGGTTCAGGTGGGAAAGTTGAACATTCAAACTCAATTCTTAACACTTCAAAGACAACTGCAGGTATCCATTTCTCACGAGTGAAAAATGCTCAGATGCACTTTATTAAAAAGTTTGTTTCATACTATTCTGCGAAATTTCTCAAGAGTGAGACAGTAGATCACAGAATGTAAAAAACAACACCTGAAAACCCTAGTACCAGGTTCTATGATGGAGAAATTAATAGGGAGCCAAGCTCAAAATGTTCAAAGGTTGGAAGTTACCATAAAATCTGAACATGCCTCTACATTCTTAATATATGCTTCCGACATCACGCAGGAAACTCAGAACTTATGATGCCTTTAAAACTGGAATGTACAATCCACTTTCAAAATCTACAGGAAAAGTGCTTTAGAGGTTTGAAGATAACACCATTCCGGACATTTACCATGTTACAAAACTAAGATGTCTGATGCATCTAGCAGTTGACTAGGTACAGTATATTATTTTGAGCCTCTGGAGCAGTTTTCAGGGCACAGCCTAGAAACTAAAGATGTGGCAACAAGCCATTAACTCACAGATAAGAATGGCTGGCGAAACATGAATTAATTCTAAGCGTACACTTAACCTCAAAAAAGTGTACCATGTGAAGTACACACTGAAACTGGCTGACAATACAAAAAATGGGACTTAAACTGCCTCATTACTGAGCTCAGGTGATTTAACAGAGGAAAATGGAAGCACTTCGCAAAGCTCCTTAAGCTGACTAGTCAGAAATACTACAATCTCTTCCATTCCTCAAAGCCTTTTTCATGGTTAATGGACACTGTCCAAATACCAGTTTAAAATGCACTACTTGAGATGACTGTGTAGTTCTTGGCAATGTTATTCATGGTGCCCAACTGCATAAAAACTACCTTGAATCAAAGGACAGTGATCAAAACCTAAGTATTTGTACCACACACCACCACCACCTTTTCATTACACTGAGTCATGGAAAGTTAGACTGGCTTTTTTAGATGGCTCTCATTTTTAAAGCTTCTGTGTATTACCCTCCAGCTCAACTCCTTTTCTGGGGTCAAGGAGTGAGTGTTAGAAACCTAGAGAGAAGAAAAGCAAGGAAGGCCTTTTAGACCAAGATCATACTTGCCTTTGTTGCGTGTTATACTGAAGTTATCTGTCAAGAATCCGTAAGACAAGTAGTCAAACTTAGTCTAACAGTAGTAGATAGCTACAACCTCAAATACCCAATTCTCTTTTTTAAAAAAGATCAGTCTATTTTCCTATTACACTGCAGATTCACAGTACACTCCTGCTAACGTTTTGGTTCAGCCCCACTAGTGGTGCTTAGGCCTCAGAAGTAGCAGGAACACATTAAAGCATTGCTCAAAAACTCTTTGAGTAACACCTGCAAAGAAAAAGCAGTTAACATGAAGTGAAAATATCATTGGGCAACATTGGTTAGGCTGCTGGCTGAACCGCTTAATCCATTTTCGCTCTTCTGCAGTGTTTTCACGGCACTTGGCACCTGCAGTCCTGTTGTCAAGGTGAGACCACCACACCAAACCTAGAAAACCGATATATAAAAGATGAGGGGTCATCAGTGCTCTCTTCTTGCTCAGAGTCAATTAAAATCATGGCAATCACTGTATATCACAGCATTTTTCTGTCTGTTCCCCGAGTATGTTGAAACCCCTATCTTCTCTATAATTGGCCCTGTTTCACCAAAGAGCTGACCAGGAGAACAGTGAGAATGACAATGATTAACAGTGTTGTCACTTTTTGAAAAATTAAGAGGCTCAAATCCAGTTTAGCCATAGTTATATTCTGAAACAGTTGCTCTGAACTGCTTAAACAGTGTCACCTTTTCTACTTTTAAAAACTACTGTAAATATAAAAATAAAACTCAGGTGAGGAAATTCTCGCTATCTATATAGAGAGGAGACAGATTGTTTGGCATTTTCTTAAGTTTCTAACACAAGGTGGGGTGGGGCGGGAAGTCTAGTTTCAACAGTGTTCTATATTACACTCCAGCTCCCATTCAAGTTTGTTTTAAGGGAGAAAAATTCACAACCCTACTTTAAAAACATACAAATGTTAAAATACTAAAACAGATAAAATTACTTCAGCTTTCTAAGTATCTGGCTAGGCTCATCTAAACAGGAGAAGGTCTGTGATGTATATTCAGAACAAATATAAAATTCTGCTCCCAGGCAATTTTGTATAAGTTATGCAGATTGTTTTGCAGCTACGAGGGCTAGAGTTATAATACAATCCTTTTTTAAAAAGTGTGAGCTATAGATTTTCAGGGATCTGCGCATCTTGTCCTCCTCCAAATACTGCTGGACTCCAACTCCCATCAGCCCCAGACCGCATAGGGAAAGGTCAGGGATAATGGGAGTTACAGTCCAGCAACATTTGAAGGGTCACAGGTTAGCCACTCCTGCATTTCCCCATTAGAGGTTTCTCTTCTTCAGGCATATACAGAGCCCTGGAGTTGGTCATCAAAGTGGCTGCCAGTTTTTCCTGGAGCAACCAAGTTTAATAAGCATATAAACATGTTTAGAGGTCAGACAGTGACGCATCAATAACCCGAAAGCATCTGTGACATTCGATGCGAGTCTTTTCCACATTATGAAATTATTCCTAAAAGTAACTGTAGAAAAATAGCCCTTGAAGCAGAAATGATGGAATGAATTAAATTAGGTAGGTACTGACCATGAAACCTGGTAGTAGCGGCTGGGTGAATTTTGTTTTGAAGGTGTACAACAACTGCTTTGAGCTTGCGTTATAGAAAGAGAGCTGACCTGAAGAGATAAAAGCATGTTAATACTTCTAAAAGAGTTCAGCTTATGTGTAACATTTGTCTTTTCCTTAATACAAGGAGTAACACTATTTCAGCTCTCTCGTGCGTAGTTCTGAGGACTCCCAAGTTACCTCCATCAAAGTCGCAATAGACTCCTATCCTGTCTGGAACCAGGACATCTAGCGATTTTGCTTTGTTGTTGTGTTTGGCTGCAAATGTAGTCTGGAGCCAGTTGTTCACATGCACGCACCAGCTTGTATTAGTCTTCCCGAGCTGGTCAAATTTCCCCAAATTTTTATACGCTACTCCCACACTATAGGATTTGCAATCCTTCTGGGCTTTCACTTCCCAGTAGTGTTGCCCATTCTCAATAGTAGTATCTCCTGTAATGAAACAGAGAAGGAACAATGAACACTTCCAAATAAACTTGTGCTGCCTAGAGCTCAAGAGTAAACACAAATTGTTCAAGGGTAAGATCCATAACTGATTGAGTAGAGATTTCATTAGCCAGTGAAAATCCCCAATCTTTTTGGTGTTGTAGAAATCGGGCATAGGGAACCTTTGGCTCTCCAGATGTTGCAGAACTACAACTCCCAATATCCCCAGCCGTGCTTGATAAGAGTTGGCAAGAGCTGTAGTTCAACAACATGGGGAGAGGACCAAAGGTTTCCCACTCCAGTGCAGATCATAATGATAAAAACTAAGAAAGCTTACCCCCCCCCCAAAAAAAACCCCTTTCCCACAATGCACATGACAAGGAACTCCTAAGTCACTTACTCTCAGCAGCTAGAAATATCATAACCAGACCCTGGAAGGACCTATCAGGAGTGAACATAAACCACTGGTACCAAAAAGTATGGGAAACTGCCCTACCAGAAAAATTAACCAAAAAATGTAAAACTAGCATGGGGACAAGCAAAAGAGGACACCTTCGCCCCGGTGTGGCTTCCCTTTACCACATATACAGCACAACAAGATAATGACCTACCCCCCGCATACAAATTAATATGGCTAATCTGGACACAACAATCCTGCCCCCCCCCCAAACAAACCATACTGCAACCAACCAAACGCAAGCAAGCAAGCTTTGGGCCCTCCCATCTCTCAACATGACAATAAAACCCCCAAATAATTATATAAATAAAGGACCTACCCATGAGATGCTGCCACAGAAACTCTGCACTATACAATAGAATGAAAAGACCATTATCCTTCTCAACCCTCTTCCTCTTTTCTCCCAATGTCTAAGGAAATAGTGTCTCACACCAAATGTAAACAAACTGAAAAAGATTTTATGAATTGAAAGTGGAAGTGCTATATGTACTTTTTCTTGTTTGTTTGTTTTTTTGTATCACAAATAAAAATTTAATAATAATAATAATAATAATAATAATAATAATAATAATAATAATAAATTTAGAAGTATTATTTTTTAAAAAACCTTACCCAACACTGTGTACGATTCCCCAGTAAATCTATCTCTGCTGCCCCTTATCAAAGGTGAACGTGAGCTAACAGATGATCGCTTTGGGGAAGGAGTTCCACTTCTGTAAGATGACAAGAAATGAGTTTGTTCTGCACTGCACCAAGTTAGTATTTTTTAAATCCAGTTTTAGACTGTTTCACAGAAGCATTTATGGTCACAGATGGCTCACATGCTGTTAGAGGGGTCTGTTCAGGTAGCCATGCTCAAAGTCTCTATATACATACAAATAGCCATGCACAGGAGAGGATACCAGTAGAAAAAAACATGCTAAGACAACAGAAAAGTTACTATTACTGAAGACTAGGAGGGATATGTGCAGGGTAGGAATGAGTGAACTTGAAGTGTAATTCGGGGGGGGGGGGGGAGGTGTCCCATTGATCCGATTAGAAATGAGTTATTTTAAAATAAGATAGAAACCCAGTCCCAATACATTAGCCATCTTCCCCACACCTCTGGTCGCGTGAATGTTGAAGTGGCATGAATATAGCAGATATAGCATTTACTGTTTTCAGAATGAAGTTCTACTGTGAATTCTTAAGGCATTTAAACGCAACACTGAAAAGGCCTTTGAACAAACAAAACGTATTAAAGGAAAGTTACTTACCAAAAGAAAAAAAGAAATAAGTGAAAGCATGAAAAGACAGCAAAGCCAAGAAATTAAAAGCATATATTCAGAGGGGGAAAGGAAGGGGACACACCACAGTGTTTGACCCTACTCCAAGTACATTGTTACTAGGAAGCCTACTATTTTCTGATTTCTATCATAAAAGCAACACGTTAGGTTTGCTGCCAGGTTATGTTGAAAAATAGCATGTTTGTTCAAAAGATGCTGCAATTGATACAAGGAAGGCACAAACTCAGAATAACTTCCCGCTTCTACCAGATCTACCAAAATGCTGACATGCTATTTTTCAGGTAAGTGCTCCAAGTTCCCTTCACCCAGAAGATGTCCTTAATATTAGCAGCCTTTACAGGTACACAATTGCATTTATAATATTTTATATTTGGTACATTTGAAGACATGATTCAATACAAGCCGAATTCTCTGCGTTTAATTGTACAGTAGCAATGCCAACATGCATGCCGGTTTTGTTTTGATAAGCCACTGTGGAACTAACTAATGCAATTTCTATGGTGTTTTATTTGTTCATGTAACATCAAAAAATAGCAAGTTCTTTGGACAACGTGCATTCTCAAAAGAAAAACACACATTGTAATTGCAAAATGCCAAAATACTCGCTTGGCCCGGAAAGCCAGTCTAGCTTCCCATTCTGTATGCCTAACTCAAGTACCTGCATCTCCAGAGGGAAGAATACACAAGGGCTGAAATCTATACTGCAGGTGATACACGGAGACCAAATAGCCTTGTCCCCTTCTCTGGTAATGCTACAAAACAAAGCATCATGCTGCAAAATGATCCACCTCACTTGATTGGCTACTGCTTGCAGAGGTTGGGACCATGCAGTGCAAAAACTCAACGCTACTTCTTGAAATAAAATTACTTAAAGCAGAGAACTTAAGACTGAAGGGCAGGGTCAGAAAAAGCCAGAATCTGCCTTTAAAGATTGTGAAGGATTTCTGTATTTAAAGGATGCAGTTATGTCTATTTAGTGCTGGCAGAATCAAATATCCCCATTTACTGCAGACTACAAAGTTAGAGACTAGGCCTATGGTCCCATTACAATTGGGGACACAGCCCAGTGTGTACCATAAAATACCAGAGGCATTAGCTTGCTGGCAACTGGTGCATTTTGCGCTGCCTATGTTTAGTGTTAGCGGTTCTCATTTCTATAAATTGTCGAAACTTATATACTGGCTTGGTGATTTTACAGAAAGGCAGTTTGAACGGTAAATACAAAAGATGACAAATAAGTGGGGGAAAGAAAGATCTAAACAACAAACAGTGGCTTGTCTACTGGTAAAGGCTGCTGGATTGATTCATGCTAACTCTAGAGAGCAAGAATTGAAAGGAAAATATTGGAGAGTAAAAAGCTGAACCCTATGGCTATGAAGAGGCACACTGTCACCTTGTATTGTTCTTCAGAAGGGTAATCTGGCAACTGTCAGACAAAAATAGGTAATTAAAAAGCTACTTCGTGGCTACACACAGACTTATTTTTTAAAAATATATATATTAGTATTTAAAACCACTACAAAACTGTTCTGATAACTATTAATAAATGTATGCTGTTCACAGACTTACAAAAAGAAAACACCCACTTGCTTACAAATTGAAATTTAACCGAAATGGTTTAAGAAGGCTGCATAAAATAGGTTTGGAATCTATTAAGCCCTATTTGAGTTTTATAGCCTTTTTACCTCTTGAACATAATGTGTTACCACTTCCCTGTTCACAGCTGGGGTGGGGGTGACATGAAATACGTTCCTATTACTGAGACTATGGATGTATAAAGTTTCCCAGGCCTGGAGCCTCCTCCCTTTTATGGAAAATACTTCCTGGGAAGTAAAAAAGTGGTTTGGGTATTTGGAGTTGGCAATAGCTCACTTGACAAGAATACATCTACCTGCTCCCAGACAATAAGATTCTTATAGTGTAGAAAAGCACATCATTGTCACTTATGCAATACACTTATGCAACAGCTTAGTTGTCGAACAAATCAGCTCCTGAACACCAGTTTGTGAACATTTTCCGGAAGCCGAACATTCGACGCGCCTTCCGCTTGAGTGCAGGAAGCTCCTGCAGCCAAATGGAAGCCGTGCCTTGGTTTTCGAATTGTTTCGGGAGTCAAACAGACTCCCGGAACAGATTAAGTTCGAGAAACCAAGGTACCACTGTATTTTGCTATGTGGCAATTGTGGAAGCTTATGGTATGCCAACAAACCCCCAACATTTAAATCCACCTTGGAGGGGGAGAGGACAGAGGGTGAAGAAAGAGCCATGAGTGGAGATGGATCCTTTCCCCGTCCTCAGGACCCTCTGGGAAACTCAACTAACCTGGGTGGGGAGAGAGCAGCTGAATGGGACACAGGATGAGAGTGAGGATGTGCCAGAAGGAAAATGAATTGATATTGATTCATATATGTTAGTAACTTTGTACTAATGTAACCTTTTCATATGTAACTGAGATTTTGTAATATTTTGTTTAATTGGCTGTTGCTGCTCCTTTTTTTGTACAGCACCTAAGAGATGTTTTTAATATATTAAGTGGTGTAGAAGTTAAATAATCTAATCTATTTGGAGAACATAAATTATTCTTTAGACCAACACAATCATCTCAGAAAAGCTCCCCAACAGATTTTGTTTTTGCAGGCCAGACTTTCTAACTTGCTAGAAATATATCAAATGATTTTTTTTTTTACAAAAATAAATTAAATTTCATTTCTCTAATTTACACAGAAAAAGATGCTTCTAGAGGGCTCATGATTTGTGCATAGGTCATACGACTGAACCACATAAGGGTTAAATTCTTAACCCTAAGAAGAATATGACTGCTAGTATTTTTCAGCAGGGGTAATCGTTTTTAGTAATTTGCCCATGTTAGGGGAAAAACAAAACCAGAGCTACCTTGCAACACTGTCACTTTTTCCAGAAAAAGAAATTCCCCATTTCCAACACAGGTTTCAAGGTTATTCTCTTCAATAGCTGCCTCAAAACTTTACCAGCAAGTATGCTATAGTGCCAAATACATTAAGTTTAGTGTGAATGGATTCATTAAGTTTATAGCAAAATGAAAAATCTCTTTTGCATAGGAAGACTTCCTACCTGATAGACCAAACTTCTATTTGCTGCAACAGCCTTTAAATATGACATTTACAAGTTACTTGATTTGATCAGAGGAGGAGCTCAGTTTCCCTTACCTGCCTTTGTTCTCTTTTCCTTTAATTTTGTTTTCTTGGCTTTTGCCTCCTGTAGAATCCCACTCCACATAGGAATCTTCAACTTTCAAATTAAGATGAGACGATGAACCATCCAGGTTAAATATAAGAGCTGCCCAGAGAAAAGATGCAGATCAAAAGGTTAGTCACACCTTTTCTGAATGCAAAGAGTGAAGAAGTTAACATATTTAGATAGGCTGCCCAGGTTCCCTACCTAAGACAAGTCTACTCTGATGCTATACTTCTAATTATTATTTTTTAAATGCTTACTCCACCTGCCTGCTTTTATTTTTGAGAAAAATCAGCCCTAGTGCCCTAATTCAGAATATTGCATCATAGATCCACAGAATCATAGAGCTGAAGGGACTCTCAAGGGTCATCTAGTCTAACCCCCTGCAATGCACGTGGCCTGTATGGGAATTGAACCCATAACCTTGGCATTAACAGCACTACACTCTAACCAACTGAGCTAACTGCTGCTTGCTTTTGATCTGCATTGCATGGATTAATATTGCTCCCTCCCACTCTGCTCTGAACCCGCCCCCCCGCCCCCCCAAAAAACCTGATATCCACTACAAACACCACTTTGGGTGCAAACAGCCCTGTTTAGGGAAGCTTTTAATCTTTGATGTATTATAGTATTTTAATATTTTTTGGGAAGCCGCCCAGAGTGGCTGGGGAAGCCCAGCCAGATGGGCGGGGTATAAATAATTTATTATTATTATTATTATTATTATTATTATTATTATTATTATTAGTCTGGAAAGGGCTGTTTTCTGCAGTAAATCAGCACTGGAGCATGTTCTAGATTAGGGTCCCTTGGCTGCTTTGTCTCCATAGTATGAGCATGCTTTTTGAAAATGCTAACTAATGTCCTATGCAGTTTAATTTACAGTGCCAGGGTGTGCATCTTATTCTGAAAGGCAGAGCCTGTTATAGTTCTCTGTTTTAATCTGGGGAGGGGGGAAATCAGTATGTAGGGCAATTCTTTGTGTTAACTGTCAAGGTTGTCAGTTTGCCAGCAGAGCTGCATAGCAGGGACGGGGAAGCTGGGTCCAGCCAGGGGACCAGATCGTTCTCTCTCCCACTGTCCAAGGGTCCATCTGTCAATCACCTGACATCACAATGCCAGGTGACCTGCTTTTGTTCGCAAGGCTTGAAATCAAACTCAGTAGGTAGAGACACAGCCCACAAAGCAATGCTGATCAGCAGCCCCTGCAAAAACCCTTTCAGCTTAGCTCCACATCTGATATCATATATTGACACCAGGTACTGGGCAAATGGGCATGGCTTGGCTAAAAGGGAGGCCTGCAGGCTTGACGTCCCACAGCATTCTTCAAGTAATAGGTTTCCAAAAGTTCTTATGACTAAAGGCAGAATACAACAAGTTATTTTTAAAGCTAACTAAAAGATGCCACTATAAGCAAGCATGGTAATTTGATCGGCAGAGCATTATAAGATACATAGAGGTTAAAAAAAATGTACTAGCATCAAATCTTTCATGGGTGAAGCCAAATGTGTAACAGGCAGAACTTAATATATGGAGAGAATATAACAGAAATAGCTACGTTTTACCCAAGAGATATATTCAAGAAGCTTTCTAGCTTTTACTGACACTCAGAAAATGACGATGAGGTAGGTAGTAACTCTTCCAGAGAGTTTTTAATACAACAAAGCAGTCGGACTGAGTCACTGCTCCTCACTGGAATTTGTTGTGGGGTAAATTTAATCTTTGTTACTTGCCAACTAAGCAGAATAATTGAGGCTATGTTGCTGTGTTTGCCTTCATTTTTGGAAGCTAAACAATATGTGTCACACTAAACAGACTCTATTCAACTAGAATGCATTAGACACGGTTCTTTAGTATTTCACAGAATACAAGAATTGAAATTCCTCTGTGAAAGGTCAACAGTATGTTTAAGCAATGCTGAACTTGATGATTCTACCAGGCAAATGCTCACTAAGAGCACTGTAAACACATAGTTTTGAAGGTCAACTAGAAATGCTCACCTATCACCAAAACTCTAAGAGTGTCATACGTTGAAAAGGCTTGAATAGTTCCAGTTGTTACATAGCAGACATGGAAAGTTTTCCTAATGCCCAAAGATAGTAGATGTGAAGCTGAGCAATGCAACTCCCTAAAATGTATGGCAATAGTTCTAATTTTAGAAGTGCAACATTTGGTGATACAACCCATTACAAATATACATCTGCAAGCTCATTTGCCGACAAGCCAAGTTCTTTTTAAATATGGAGATTGTTATGGAGATTGTTGCCTTGCACTCTGTTTTTGCCTTGCTAGGATTATAATCCAGTGCTTCAAAGATGTCCTCTGACTTAAAAATTCAGAATGCTTTTTTTATACCTTACAGTAACAATTTACCACTGAAAGCTTTCTAGAATTTTTCTTTCACCAACGTGCAAGTACAGAGACACAACTGGTAATTTCATATGGCATAAGTAAACTGATCTGACTGATCTGTGCATTAGCCCTCTGCTGATGACATCTTTAGCACACTCACATGCAACCCAGGCTTGTGCAAGTTGTCATAAATTGAAAATAAATCCCAAAGCTGGTTGGGAGAACTGACCCCTTTTACTAGTGGTGCACTTTGCAAGCCACTCAATGACATCATTAAGAACACTTCTCATCTACTAGACTACACTGGCAGTGCTTCTGCATTTCAATGAATCGTCCTGCTATTTTTAAAAATATAAACATTAAAATAAATGAGCAATATAGGATCCGTGGGCAAACAATCTGCAGCTTCTTGACTTTTCTGAAGAAATATCCTGAGCATGATTCAATATGCTGGGAGGCTGCTTGCTACACTTCTAATATTTATGCAGCCATATATGCCACTCAGGTGGAACTGGTGATATATGTGTTTGTGTCACTCACAGGGTGAGAGGCATTTTAAGAATCAGCAGAACATAAGGTTTCAACACTTATGACAGAAAATGATCCCAATCTCTATCATGGGATAGGAAGAAAAGGTACCAGGCTCTTCACTGTTATGGCCTCATATTGGTGCATTTGATATAACAGGATAAAAGTCTGAGAAAGAATCAGGCACATCAGCAAAAAGCCATGTCGTTTTACCTGTCCTCAAGTAAGTGAGCTAACAGTGCGAATCTGCTTTGGCAACATACTCCAGTCTGCAGCACTGAGACTTCCTAAGATGGCAAGAAAGCCATTAATGCCTCCCTAGCAGCTGACTGGGACGCAGGTGGTGCTGTGGGTTAAACCACAGAGCCTAGGACTTGCCGATCGGAAGGTCGGCAGTTCGAATCCCCACGATGGGGTGAGCTCCCGTTGCTCGGTCTCTGCTCCTGCCAACCTAGCAGTTTGAAATTACGTCAAAGTGCAAGTAGATGAATAGGTACCACTCCAGCGGGAAGGGAAACGGCATTTCCATGTGCTGCTCTGGTTCGCCAGAAGTGACTTAGTCATGCTGGCCACATGACCCGGAAGCTGTACACCGGCTCCTTCGGCCAATAAAGCGAGATCAGTGCCGCAACCCCAGAGTCGGTCACGACTGGACCTAATGGTCAGGGGTCCCTTTACCTTCTTTAGCAGCTGACTCACTTGCAGGCCAGGAAAGCTAACAAAATCTCACTACTGTTTTGGCTCAACTATCACACCAAGAAAGCTAAAATATTTTATTGCTGCAGGGCCACAAACAAATCCACCATGTGCCTCACAATTGATATCCAAGTGGTTAAATGGTTGCATGGCTTTAAACAGATGGCTTAAAATTGGTATATTTTTGTCAACTGCGTATCACAGCACAGTTATTTACTGAAGGGCTTTAGGATGAAAAAATCTGCAGCGTTTATCAAGTGGGAGTGGCACTACTTAGCACTTCCATCTCTAATCAGTGCCATCTCCCTATGCTAGAATTTGTTTAGAAAGCGTTATGTGCCCTCAGGTTAGTGTTTCTCCTGGTACCATGTCAACAATTTTAAATAGCAGCTCTTTAGACAGTGCAAATACTATAGTCCTCTGCTTCAATCCTTTCCTCCAATTTACTTAAATTGGCTTTTGGGCCTAACGACTGGAGGTACATTAAGGTACACAGCTGCAGCTCTAAAACAACACTGTACATTTTATAGCCAAGATGGCATTTGAGCATGCATTTCCTATATTCAAGCCACTATATGGTCCTAGTTCTTAGCTATCCAGTTTTACCTTTCGTCTCTAAAGTCACTGGATCAGAATAATCCCCAGCCACGGCCTTGTTGCAAGCTCTGACACGGAAGTTCATGTATTTTGAGTCAAACCTCAGACCTGAAAGAGAGAAGGTCTTCAGACATCCACTACCATTAAAATGAACAACAACAACAAAAATAGCACTATAAGGAGGAAAGGTATATGAAAACTGTTTTAAAGTGCCACTTCTCCCAAGCTACAGACAAATTTAAGTACTATATCAATATTAGCTGAAGTGGAGGAAACTGAATGAGATCAGATCTCCATTTATCATGCTGGGAGTGCAAAACATTTGCAAATGCAGGCTTCACATTAGATGGGGGAGCTGCCATTAAAAGATTCCCATGAAAAAGTATGAAGCTCATGTTACAACTCAAGTCAACTTGGAGGGAACAGAAAAATAAAATTACCTGATAATGTATATTCAGTGCCCTTAATGTAGTCCACAGATTCCCAGCACCTCTCGTCCTTTATTCGAGGAAGCCCATCAAAGTTGGTTTTCCTGTATTCTAGTATATAGTGATCAATTTTGTTGTCTTCTTCTGTCATTTGCCATGAAATCGTTACAGAGTTGTCAGCCACAATACAATCTGCTAGAACTATCTCTGGAGCTCTGGGCACTGTTAAGGAAATAAAACAGATCACTGGTAAACCCAACTGCCACCCACATACTGATCTTGTACTCTTGGCAAGATCCAGATGGGTGAGCACTGACTTAAGCACAAAAAGACAGACTTAACTCAGCTAAGATTAAAAACAAAATCCTATGGCTAAGGTTTGACCTGATCACTTTTATGTACTGCCCGATCCTATGCATTAATATTTAGAACTAAATCCAGTGAAATGGTGTGTACACAGGATTGCAGTTCTAAACTATGTGCATTCGTTCTGTGATGAGTCTTAAAGTGTTTTTGCCTGCCTTAGTTATTGACTTCTATTTCAGGTTGACCTTTTTTAAAAGCGCACTCCAGTAAGGCTTGTGCTTAAGGGATCAAACAGCTACTGGAACAAATATGCAATGCCAAGGAACATTCCCCAAAATAGTTTTAAAGGTTTGGTGTTTGAGTGCCACCATGTGTGAGGAATGCAACATCCTCCTCTCATTCTCTCTCACACACAGAGAGGAAGAGGAGAGGTAGATGGGGAGGAGGAGGGAGAGAGAGCAAGGTTCCCTACAACTATTATAGCACAGCAGAGTAAGAGTGTCCCCTTCTTCAGGGGTAAAAGCCCCAAGACTTTTAGACTAGCTAAATATTTAATCCCAGAGATTACTATTTTCTCTTAATTGGGAAAGCTGAAAAAGAAGTTTGCTACATTCAAATTCAAACACGGGGTGGATAAAGGTCTGTTTCTGATATATATATATTTGTTTTCTGCTAGGGAGGGGGAGAAAGAGAAGCAGGAACAATGAAAAGCTGTCAAAGACACAAATCAATAAGTATTTTGACATTCTGGACTGAGGTGTCAGCAAGACAGTCAGTATGAACTGTCAAAAGTTAGGAATGTCAGAAGACTCACTTTGGGTTTCATCATTTAAAGCTGAGCTGTTTTAGCCATCAGTTAGAATTAGTATCCAATGCAAACACTCAGAACTGCACAAAGTCTTTATACCAAAGGATGCCAAACAATTCATCATCCACAAGATAAAATCAGATTTGAAATCCTGACAGTTTTAATTTGATATTTCAATACAAAGTCTTAGATTATCCTTGCATGAGCAAACTCAGGCACAAAAATACTATTTGCAGAGTGGCTGTGCAAAATAGGGGAACTTGTATCCTTGCCAAACCTCTGCAAAAGTACATTTGCAGCATCCAGAGTCTCAGTGGCCCAGAGTGCCTTCCATCAGCTTCAGCTGGTGATCCCACTATGCCCCTATACACCTTTAGGCAGCAGGCAAAAACGTTCCTTTTTAACCAGGCCTTTGGTTGCTTTGATTTTAAAATGTGGGCTGGGGGGGGTAGGCTATTGGGTTGTTATTTTGGTTATATATTTTGTGGTTTTATATTTTGTTCTTTGAACCGCCCTGAGACGTCCAGGTGTAGGGCAGTATACAAATTCAAAAAATAAATAATAAAATTAAGATAAATAAATAATAATAAAAATAATAATAATAATAATAATAGTAGTAGTAGTAGTAGTAGTAGTCTGATGGGCAGCTTAAGTAAGCTCCAGTATTATATCTGTGAGCTATGAGTTTAGACCCAGAGTGGCTAGCCCTTTTCTGGCAGAGGGTTGCCGTAATCTATGGACAAGACCCCAGCACCTGCATGTCAAAGCTGTCATGTTGAGAAATGAAGTTTTCAAGGATGCCTTCAAAAAGGCTCCCCCATCACCTATTTCAAATTGCTTCTCTTGTTCATTATTCGTGATAACTCAATGAAAAATAAATTTGAAGAACCTTAAAAATAAATTTGGGGAACTCAGCCGGGGGGTGGGGATTCCAAATCACTTTGGTTCGCTGCAGAGGACCCACAGAACAATCTGCTTTAAAAAAAAAAAATGAAGTTTTAAATGGAACAGACTTAGGGAGGATTTTCAGGTGCACAATAAACACAAGAACTATGGAAGCAATTAAGAAATAGTTAACCTTTTGGCATCAAAGCAGGGGAATCAGAGAAGTAGTCAATATTAAATAATATTCTTACTTTTTTCAAAAGTAAGAAATCTGGGGGGGATCATGGGGGCCACAAAAGACCTTTGGAGGGCCAGATACAGTCCACCAACTAACCACCTCTTGTTGAACTCTGCAAACTTACAAATGTATTTCTTGCTTGTCATCTACACAGCTACCAACCTCTCTGCCACTCTCCCTTCGCCGATATGTCCTATCTGGATGTGAAGTGAGGAGAGTGTTCACCTTTGTCCCACTCTCACTTTAAATATATACAAAACGATACACTGTGGGAAGTGGGAGGAGAGCATTTCACTCTCACCCATAGGCATCTTTACAGCAAAAGGGAAGATTATTCCTCACCTCTTTGGAAACACGGCAGCAGTATTCCAAAGAGCTCAATGCTGCGCAGACTTATTTTTACCTGGCAAAAACTTTAGAGCCTGGAGCATATGCCTTTCTTGAGAGAAGTCCACCATCAGGTGCGTCATGTTGTCACTCACTTTGGGTTTCAAGGACAGGCGGAACGCTGGAGCCATTGTGACTCTAAAGGGTAGAAATCAGGTAAAAATCATTCAGGCAGGAGCCAAAAACAACCGAATGTCTAGATAAATGTCTAGATAAAAAGTGAAGCCGATACTGGAGCTTGGCACTTCACCAAACTATACCAAAACCTTTATTTAGATTGACTACTGATGACAAGTTGAGTCAGAACAAATCTTTTGCGGGGCTTCAGGCTGGGGGATTTTCCGTAGACCTCTCAGCCACCCAAGCTACCATGCTGAGGGTTTGTCATTGTAACTATCCACTTCTGCTCCTGCAACATCTTAAGGATAGAGTGTCGGAAATCAAGCCTATATCGGGAGTAACTGGCAACACTCCCAGGCACCCGGCTTCATTCAAAACCACTCTGTGGAAGCTTCACAAGGCTTATAACTTCTGGACGCCTGCTGATGCTATGAGCAGCAACTTGGCAAGTTTCCAGGACCCCACTCTAAAGAGGCATGAAGGGCTCAATGTGATGGTCAAGTTGCACACAATGCCTCTAACCCGTTAACATAAGGTTGACTATCATCAGCTGGTGTTTTCTTGGCAGCATGCTCCTAGTAACCAATGCCTGGCTTGGCCCTTAATAGTCAAGACTCATTTCAGAAAGAGGAGTCCATACATGATAAAGCTTAAACATAAAAGTGAGCATATGAAAGAGCAGGGAGTCTTGGTATAACACAATAGTAAGTGAAGTGTCTATCAAGCAAAAGCTGAGAAATGTTCTTGAGTGCCACTGGAAGTCTTCTCAGTCCCTGCCCAAATTTGAGCATAATTCAGGTGTATGACATGGAAATATTATGTCTTACATGTAGCCTATCTTTCTCTATTCTTAGCCTGAGGTATTAGAATAATAACGAAGGTGAGCATTACAAGTTAAAACTGAAAAGTTTTACATTTCTGCACTTTGGATGTTTGGGGGCTGCACCAAATTCCAACTATACATATGTGAACGTGCTTCAATGGTTTTGGGAACAGATAAGGGACAAGTGTACCATTTTCTGATTTTTCTAGTAACCATGCTGTTTAACTAAAATCCAGCTCAAATTATGTTGCCTTAAGAAGTTATGATATCCCATAAGTGAGGCCTACATACCATATAAAACAAACATTGGCCTCCTGTGCCACTTCCAAATTAAATTTGAAATGGCACCTATTTTAAGGGATCAGCATTAAGAATCATTTTTTCCCCTTCCAAACACATTTGTTTAAAAATGTGCCTGTGTTCTTTTGTCGCTGAATGAAATTTCACACACCACACAGGGAGAAGGAAGTGTAAAGCCAAAACACAGCAGTGTTGTCCTATCAGCATGCAAAACTTAATTTAATATTTTAGTTGCATGAATCTTAAGTGAAAACTGTTAAGAATTACTTAGCCAGAATCTTCAACGACAATTATGGAAGACTAGGAACAGAAACAAATAAGTTGGTACTGTACCTATCCTTGATCTGTCTGGCAGCCTTGAGGTGCATCAGGAAGAAGAGAGAGAAGGTAATTAATAGTTTCATGCAAGTTTCATCTGCAGTAACATGCAAGAAAGAGTTAGAGTTATCAATCTCACAGATGTCCAGCTCGGTTTCAAAACCATCTCAGAATTTTACCACTGAAGACCTGCCTCATAAGCCATTGTTAATACAAAGTTATTAGAAATTCAGCAACAAGCAAAAAAAAAAAGAAAAAAAAAAGAATTTCAACAAGCCACGCTAAACTAATTCCGTATGACACTGTCATCAAATCTCTGTGCTCTATTTTTAATGTGATCGGGCCAAGTGACATTTGAGTGTTTCGTTGGGCATGTCAGCAATTAGGTAGTGAGTAAGTGTTAGATTTGTGCCAGAGTTGAACCATTTCCACCATACTCCTCCATGAATATTAAGCACAATATCTTTCCACAAACCGCCCTGATCAAAGGAATTTTTGAATTCAGGGAGTTTTATCATTCAACTGGTCCTAGGCAACAAAATGTTGTTAGATAGGGTTTCTTGTCTGGCCCACAGATAATTAATGTTTCAAAATAGTATAACAAGTAAGTGACACAACATAGAATCCGAATTAAGAAACTAAAACATCAGCTTCATATACGTTTAAAAGTTGTTTGCTATTACAACTATCACAAATACAGTAGAAATTAGGACATTGCCATCTCTGTTTGCCAACAAAAAATAAAGAGTTTTAAATTTTGATCTGCGGTCCCTTTCATGGCACGGGGGTACTTTGCAAACATTTTTATCTTCATTCCTTATGTACTGAACACAGGAAAAGACTATGTATTAAGATTTTATATGTTATCACCACAAACAGTGTCTTAGGTGATAAGATGACCAATCAGAACAAAACAGAAAATAAAACATCCTCACCTGTCATCTGAGATACTGTGAACCACAAGAACTTGCCCAAGATCACTAACTTCAAATTAGGGAAGCTGTTGCTTCCTGCATCTCAAACTCAATGCTATCTGCACCATGAATGAAAATGCTTCCACAATGTTTTCCTCTCCTATCTCCAACTAGACCATATTAAAATGCAAGTTACAAAACCAGAAGCAGATATTCTAAGCAAAGTCCCCCTGCAACCACCCAGAATGGTTGCTTAAGTTGCTTATTGCATAAATAATTAAAAGTTGTTAGATCAAAGTAGAGATTACTATAATGAATTTAGCTGGAAGGGAATGCAGTCTTCTGCAACAAGCGTTGTGTGTCTGCCACCTCAGCAGTTATACGTAGTGCAGTGTCTTTCATGGCAAATTTATTCACCATTTACTTTGATAGTCACAAGGTAAGGCTGAAGAGTAGCAATTATACATGACCATTGAAAGGTATTATAAAGTCCGTTTTCATGATAAGTCTTTACTCTGACCACAAAAGCAACAGCAATCCTTTTCTCCCTGAGCTACCCTATCCCTCAATTCAACCCAGGGCATTTTCAGAATTGCTTCCGAAAATCTCAGTATGAAATGGCTACCCTGAGAATTATTTGAGAGCCCAAATTAACCTTGTTACAGCAGGCAAGTATAATTTGGTCATAGTCCACAAATAACTTGCTAGTACAGAAAAGGCTGAAAAGCAACTTTTCAAACATGCAGACATGTATTTAAAAAGTTTACAAATCCAAGCTATTTTGTATCTATGGCTGTTTGGCAGGCACAAAAACATAGGGCAAAAAAAAATCCAATAATTAGGATTTGTTGTCGGGCATAGCAAGGTGGAAACAATCCAAGAACTGAGAACAAGGAACCTGGATGAAGTCCAGGGGAAACGGTGTAACAAATGGAAAGGAACTGTGATGAAACAGTGTAGCATCAGTTAACCCTAGTCAAAAACTAGGATAGGCATTAATGGTGAACAAACAGAACCTGAGGAGCAAGTTTTATAATTCTGTTTTTGCCTTGGGTTTAATTTCCAGGGAAATAACACAAACAACTTCAGATGAGCTTGTTAAAAGTATAAAAACAAAGTTCAAATGCAGCCCTTCAACACAAAGAGCAGAACAAATTCAGATTTTGATGGATTGTTTGGAATTCTTTCATATACTGTATCAGTTTAAGCATTGCCTGCCCTTGATTGGATCATTCAGCTTCCTTTCCAACCAATCTACAAGAAACATGGTCCGGAGTCAATGTAGCATAGCTAATGCACATCAGCTGGAGGCATGATGCACTGACTGGCAAAGCCAACGTAATAAATCTATTTAACACACAGAGGCAAGTTAATGCATTGCCAAGTTTGTGTTTCTAAAAGTAGATTATTTTGCCTACTATATTCCCATTTAGCAGTTAGTCAATCATTTTATTAGCTGGATCTACAGAAATGCCAGAAGGGGCCTTCTCCCTAAGGTCAGAAGGTTCTGCTGTTTTGAGAACCATCAAAAATATCAGGCAGGGGCACCTTCCAAGAGTGGAGAACACAGTCACAGAAGATGGCTCTGCCTAATTTGGGGGATTCCTCCTCCCCCAAGCCCACTCCATTCATGAAGGTTCCCTGATCCTGGTAGGGTAGGCAGAGGGCTGCTGGGAAGGGGTGCGGCAAAAAAAGTCACTCCCTTCTACCAGTGTTTCTCCAGATCCAACCATATAGCAGAGACAATACTGATGACCTACCAATATTGAGCACAACATGCTTGCTGTGTATAGATTTTCTATCAAGTATGTGAATAAACAGACGTAATTCTCTGCAGGTACCTAATAAAATTATGCAAGCATTTTGTCATCTTAATTTTCCTGTTATTTTTTTTTAGCAACTGAGCACTCTTAAAATTCTCTGAACTATAATTGCAAAGACCAATTCAGTTTCTATGGGTGTTAGCTTATGGGCAGTATCCAACTAAACAGTTCCACAAGCAAAGCACTTTTGGCTGTACAGTCGTACCTCGGTCTGAGAACAGTCCTGTTAACGAATGATTCGGGCAACGCACTCTACAAAAACCAGAAGTAGGTGTTACAGCTAGCGAACTTTGTCCCGGAAGACGAACAGAAGCCGACTGGTGGAAGGACACCGGTGGCAGGAAGTCTCATTGGGGAAAGTGCACCTCAGTTTAAGAACGTTTTTGGTGTACGAACAGACTTCCGGAACAGATTAAGTTCACAAACGAAGATACCACTGTACAATATAACTTCTCCTCCCACTCCTCAAACACACCCTATAGTTCTCATTTCATTCATGAAAACTACTACCTACTGATTACAAAACCAGTAATCAGAATACTACTATTATCCTGGGGTAGTCTGAATACATGTACTTGAAACGCTCAGAAGGTAACGTTGATCACTCCAGAGCTTCTAATCAGCTCCACAACAAGTCCTCCACAATGTTTACTACACAATCTGTAAGTAGTTGCAGGCAAATGGCATGCAATTAAATAGCATCTCTCCTTTTCTTCTTCATGTCAGGCACACTTTTATACCTTTGAAAATTCCTCAGGGTCCTTTATGTCCAGTGAACGAGCAGCAAATTCCAACAGTTCTTCAGAGTTCTCCAGGGCATTACTACATTGGCTAAGTTGATTCTAGGAAAATAACAGAAAGCTGTTCAGTAAGCCAGTCCATAGCAGGAGTTATTAAGAGAACAGGGCTATCTTCTCTCCACACACCCCCCCCCAAAAAAAATTCCAGATGCCCATTACTAGCAAATGAATGAGGCCCTTATGGAACTCAAACCTTGGCATATTTAGCATAGAGTGTAAACATAAAATATTAGCATGAAACACAATAAAAATAAACTAACATGCAGTATTGGGGGGGGAGAACCTTTCTGGCAGAGGAAAATAAGACAGTTCTCTCTATGGAACTCAGCTCCCTCAGGCCTCTGCAATCAGTTGCACACCCACACAGGTTTATTCCCCACCCACCCCATAAACATATGAACATAAAAAGACACTCCCGGCTGAGTACTATGTACTTTGGCATGCCAAGTTCAAGGTAACACAGCTGTTTATCTTAGCCTATGAAGAGTGAGGCTCGATAAAAGGTGTGATCTACTCCAGGAAGTGCACCAAGTGTAGGCTGGAGAAGTGGCTCTTAATTCTGAAGAAGTGTGTTTTAGAATGCCTGTTCTTGAGTTTTCACAGTTTTAGATCCCAGTGTCTTTACTCCCTTACGTGGTGCTGGATACGCGACTATAAGGTTCAGGGGGTGTCATAGGCTATTAGGTGACAGTATAGGCATACAATATTAAGGTTCCATGTCATGTTGCTCAATACAACAGTACAGTATTGACAAACAAGGTTTCCAACTATCTGAAAGTCTTGGCAATTCACGAAGCAGAGTTATTTTTCCTTGCATGGTGAGATTACCAGACATTTTACTATCTAACCCAGGGTGGTCCAGCTCATGGCCCATGAGGACTTTTTTGGTGCCCTCGGCAACATTCAATAAAAATCATATTGAAAGCTTGGGGGGGTGGAGTGTCATGCATTGTTACCGAAAGTGCATAAATCTGTTTGTGCATTAAACTTGTTTAAGAATTTAAAGGATATTTAAACACACCATTAACAGATTTAATTAAATATATTAACTGTGTATATCAAATAATAATATATTGCAAACATTTTAATTTACAACGTGGAAATTTAATTCAGTGTGGCCTATGAATTCCGTGTCGAAGTCTTGTTGCTCATGTTTGTTGGGACTGCCCTGATCAAACCAGATGCTGTTGGTGTGTTTTAATATTTCAAATACTGTATATTCATCACTGGAGAGACAGGTCAGCTGCTGTATCTGTATTGTCAAAAGCCACATGTGCACCAGTGATTTAAGAGGTGAAGTTATTTGACAGCATCTGGTACACCGAGATTCTGAATTATACCAAAATTCCATGATCAAGTTGAACTAACTAACTTTGTATACATTTAGCATGTTTTACTGTGTGATAAGCTTTAAGCTGTCAGAAGAAGGTAGAATTCTTTCAAGGAACAGGGTGAAAGAATCAGCTACGATGACTAACACAGCACAACAACTGTGGATACTTGCAAACCATGAAAAATTTTGCTCTACCAGGAACAGCTGGGATAATTCAGTTGGAAGAGCTTAATCTCAGGGTTGTGGGTTTGAGCCCCACGTTGGGCAAAAGATTCCTGCATTGCCATGGGCGGGACTAAATGACCCTTGTGGTCCCTTCCAATTCTAATATTTGATGATTCTTAGCTAGTACAAGCACATTCCAATTCTCCTTCGGTATGAGGCCTCACAGATTGCCAGGATTACAAAGAGAAGTCAGATGCCATGTTTCCAATACTGTTTTACACACACAGTGAAGCTGTAGACATGAGGAGCAAGAGCAGCCCAAATTAATATCACATTTACTAATTCCATACTGTACTTCCATCTGCTGGCCATACTTGGACTTCCAGCCCTGTGTCCATAAATCTCCAAATCTCTGAATCCATTCAAAAATAAGTTGGAGACATTAGGGAAACCTCCTTTCCTCACTTTCTGCCCAGCCTATATATTAGAGCAATGCTGCTCCATGTAAAAAACTGAAGAGTGTCCTTTCTGGACAGCCTTGGGACAGTTTTGTTTAACCACTATTGCAGGAAAATACTGGACTCCAATATGCTTTTTCCAAAAAGTTCTAAGCAGTTTGTTTTGTTTTCTGCCTTCTGTGGTTTGTCACATATTTTATTGAAACATGGGAAATGAGTATTTTAGCATGACACATAAAAATAGTTAAGGAAATCTAGGCAACTAAGCATCTGAATCAATTTGCTCCAAAAATTAAACATTACACGGAGCAGATTGAAGACAACTACCTCCCTGGATAGGTTACATGTGTAAAACTCAACTCAAAGAACAGAACTGGATGCAATCAATTTAAGTCTCATATCAAACTCTTAAAGCATAAGTGCTAATCAGAAGTCTGGAAAGTGTAACTGCTTTTCATATATGAAAACTGAACTGTGCAAGCTATCCAAGCCTACTGGCTTCTATTTCATTTAATTAATGTGCTGACAAAGGGGTTTTAAGCACGTTTGGTACAGAGAAAGGCTTTATACAATCTAATATTGGCAACTTAGTGTTGTTGGCTGCTTTGGTCATTGCTGTATTTTCCTTCAAGGATAATGCGGCATCAGCCAAAATAATTTGATTGAGATGTTAAAAATACGTGTATAAACCATGTACATTCAAACAGAAAGCATTCTGTACACTATGCCTATTAGCTAGCATTTTTCTTCATTTTTTAAGTCTGCCACAAAGCTTGAATTCAGAGTCCTGTTTTGTAGCCCAGCAACTAAAGAAACAAGAGTTACACATTCTTGCTGCCTACATGTAGCTGACAAGTCTTTCATGCAAGGCACACAGGGCCAAACCTGAAAGTCAATTTTTAAGGTTGCTATCTGTGCTTGTTGGTAGAATTAAAAACTCCAGGAGTCTAATAGGAAGAGGCATGCACCAAGGCATGTGAAGTAATCCTCACTTAGAGTGCTCCAGGAATTCCAAAGAACTGAGAGGGGTTGTGTGGTCATTTGCATGTCAACATTCAAAACGCAACCTACTTTTACAGAAGTACTAGTGACTGCAAAGCGACTGAAATGCTTGCACAAGCTTACAGAATTTAAAGTGTTTTAGAAAGCAAACTTGTGCTGCGTGCAAAGCTAATTAAGTGACAGTCTACTAATTTAATTAGCGCACATTTCCCTATTCTGACAGAGCTTGAGAGTTCTACTACAAAATCATCAGAAACCTAATTACCTGAAGTTCTTGGCTTTTATGAGCTTGTTCTTGCTTGATACTAGTTGACATGCTCTCCTTCATCTCGTCAAGTATTGCATATAAGCCATCAAACTCCTCATCCAACTCAGCAATTACATTGGAAGAATTAGCCTGTAAACAAAATTTCAGTTATGAGTTGTGCTGTCAGATTTCGTCTATTTCTTCGGCAGAAACTATAAAATGTAATAAGCATCATAGAACCTTGTTCTTATCACAGTAGCGTACTTCCATTTCCTTAATATAATAATAAAATTAAGGATACTGCAGATCAATATCAATACATATAGTAACAGTCACAGGCTTGCACTTTTTCTTTAGTCATCCTGGCCCAAAGAAATCACTATCACACTTGGGTCCCCGGCTGTTGTTGAACTACAACACCCATCATCCCTAGCTAGCAGGACCAGTGGTTAGGGATGATGGGGAGTTGTAGTCTAACGACAGCTGGGAAACCACTTGACTTAGCAGTATTATTGAATTAATTTATTTTGACACATTTTGCATACACACACACACACACATTTTAGTAAGAGGCATTTAAATTTAATTTTTAATTTTCTAAACTGCTTGATATAAAAGGAAAATCTTGGTGCTTGCTCCAATAATACAATTGCCTCATTTACATATTTAGTGCATTTGTATCCTCTTGCCCTTCTTCAAGGGACTTTGGGAAGTGTGCATGGGGTTATCCTCAGATATAACCACAGAACTGGAGAGTTGGAAGGGACACTCAATGGTCATCAAGTCCAACCCCTGCAAGGCAGGAAACATTTTGCCCAATGTGGGACTTGAAACCATGGCCCTGAGACTAAGATTTTTGTGCTCTACCAACTGAGCAAGGCTGGGAAAAGTTTTGAAGCCACTTCACCCAGTTTAAAAGCAACGCAAGAACCACCACAGAAAAAAAGACTTTAATGTGAGGCATGCTGACAGTGCAGCTCACTAGCTTCAAAGAATAAGGATGTGTACCCATGAATAAACTCACATGACTTGCACAGCCATTATCTAGATTTGGCCCTTGGCCTATATGCTTTGCAATTGCAGTATTAAAGAAAACGACACTGTTTAGAGAAGCCCTTTCAGCTTTGAATGCAATGAGCTCTACAACCTACCTGTACACCTTTTAAAGTGTGATTTAGAGTTTCAATGAAGTTTTGGATTTCATCATTTTTGTGGGCCAATGTGGAGATAATCCTCTGGAGAGCTTCCTAAAATTATAAGAGTAAATTTAATTAATATATGCAAGGTCATATTACTTTGGTATATATACCCTTCTTGCTTCTGTACTGTGCTTTTGCACTATACAAGCCTGTAACTGAAATAATTTCATTTGGTTACATTTATTGTTTGTAATGTTTAACAAAAACAATGGGAAAAACTGTTTGCTTCAATGCAGCAACACTGGTGAGGTCAGACAGACTTGCATGTTTAATAGCAAGTGGCTTAATAGCTACCATAGTCAGATGTAATTGGAACCAATACTATTCAGAGTTATTGACTTGTTTGTTTTTTGCAAATGATTCAGTCAAGACCTTTTTAAATTTAAAAGCATTTATAAACTGCTTAATATTTTAAAAATCTCTAAGCACCATAGAACATAAAAATGTATTATTAGAACAAATGTGGCACATAACTAGTAATATAAAGGCATATAAACACAAAAGCAAGAAGTCAGTGAATTCAGACAAAGAAAGACAGGGACCAATATTAAGCGTCAGGGAAAGCCTGGAGCAACCCGATGTGCTTTTACAAGACTTCTGAAGCAACCGACAGTTGTTGCTGCATGTATGTTGGAGACAAGGGAATTCCACAATACAGTGGTACCTTGGGTTACATACGCTTCAGGTTACATACACTTCAGGTTACAGACTCTGCTAACCCAGAAATAGTACCTCGGGTTAAGAACTTTGCTTCAGGATGAGAACAGAAATTGTGCTCTGGCGGTGCGGCAGCAGCAGGAGGCCCCATTAGCTAAAGTGGTGCTTCAGGTTAAGAACAGTTTCAGGTCAAGAACAGACCTCCAGAACGAATTAAGTACTTAACCCAAGGTACCACTGTACAGTGGCAACTGTGGAAGATGGCCATTTTTGGGTCACTGGCATATTATATCCTACAGGGTGCAGAACCAGTAGCAGAATTTCCCCAGGTGATCTAAGTGATATTACAGGTCTATATACCTCTTAGGTTAAGCCTTAGATCCTATAAGCATAGCTGTCAGTTTGTGCAAGTCAGAACATGCTCATCTGTTCTTATTTGGATTTATTAGAACCCATTTAGTCTTGCAACATAGAAATAGTTTTATATCCATATACAGAGAAGCAATAGCTAATTTGAGGGCAAAGATTTCTATTTGAAAGGTGACAAGACAGTTCATTGCACAGTCAACTCCTAAAATACAAACATACCATGTTGTGTTATTTTCACTTACCAACTGTCTCACCCTAAACAAGGTTTGAGAATGAAGCTTAAATTAGAAGATGAACTTCATCAAATGAAAGTAGACAATGAAGAACAACTTATTAAATTTCAATGCTGGTTTACTGTGAAAAACAGATGGAAATCCTACACTTAAGTGCTACTTAAGCAGAAAGTGGGCTAATTTGTCATTTTCATACATGCAGTAAAACAAATTTTTATAACAAAATGTACAGCATTATAAGCATATTGTTCATATTCTCTTAAATAGATCCAGCAATATTTTACTAGCTAGATTAGCACTGAAGTTATGTGTTCTAAATACAAGGAGCCACAAGTTAAGAGTGTCCAGTTCCCTCTTGACAGTTTGAGAAGAAAACGATTACCTCTGGATATATCTACTACTACTCATGCATTATGCTAGTAAGAGAACCAATAAATTCATTTGAAAAACCAGACATCAACCTCTGTACATAGGACCAGTCTAGGTTCTAATTCTAATTATTCATACTAAATATTAACCAAGTCTTAAAATTAATCCATATATTCATGATCACTTCAGAACAAAAAACTAGAGTTGTGGCCAATTTCCACATTAACTGGAATACAGAAACAACCAATATTTTTACAGTATAGAAAGTCATGCAGCTAGTATCAGACAGCAACTCACTTAATGTAACTATGCTTTTACCTGGGCAATTCCCAAGTTACATCCTCTTCCAGTGGTCTGATGGTAGCATATTTCTTCCTCTAGATGCACACATTTAACCTTGCTCAACTTGCTTTATACTGAATTATTAATAGGAGTTTCTTCTGTTGCCTAGCACACTGTCCTACTTTATCAGGTCAGCATATTCACATATAAACATGAGATTTAAAAAGATTTTGTAGGATTATATATGCAATGGTCTCCTTCACTGCGCAACTCAACTCTCACAAAATCTACCCCACACAGCTATAGTTATTTGTCTCATAAAGCCTCTGGGTCAAAGGGAATCAGAGTAGACATTTAATGCACTGTGTGTTTCCAAGACTATCATACAAATAGTTCAATCCTTTCTAAATTACAGTTTGATGATGTATCAAGTATAAATGGATTAGCAATTGAGTATTTTTCTTTATCCCAAAGTATCGGGCTCTCTTCCACCTCTTGATCTAAGACAATAACCATCAATTTTGTGCTCTCTGTACATATTGCACTCTTTGTTGGCCAAACACAGCAACAGCTAGGAAACATGTTTTATTTAAGTACATAATCACTACAAGATCTACTATGATGTGTGGTTAAGTGTGTTACACCATTGGTAGGAAGGAAACAGCATCCTATACAGAGCCTAGCAGCACAGGAATTTTAACCTTTTCTATGACTTTAAAAGGATGGTGCCACTTTGAGATGTTTTCTCCTGTGTACAAGGTAGAATAGCCAACACCACAATTACTCTACTGGATGAACAATCATGATCAATCAAGAGAAAAAAATTAAGCCAGTGCTGTATAGTTGAACAAGTATTATGAAGAATCCAGTATTAGAGATTTCAGGTGAACTGTCTAAATATTCATAGAGTAGGTTATGAAGTGATCCACATATATTCCCCAGCCTATGTCAGATGGTTGAAGGCAACATAAGCAGATTCATTTACCAGAAAGGTTGCTGATATATCTAACTGCTCTTTCCCCTACTTCCCCCTTTCCTTCTTGAAGAGGCAGAGTAAAGCATCTCGGTACTGAATGGTTCAGAACTAAACAAAATTAGACAATTAGATGTTTCAGGAGTCATCCCCCTGCCAATCCAGTCTACATCCACTTACTCTTTCCAACAAACTTCAAGCAGCATATATTAAGTTCTTACTACAAAGCAAATCCCTGTAATAGGATGCAAATAAATTTAGAGTAGTTGTTCATACTACAGAGCAAACCGATGTGGGAATAGAGAGGATGTCAACCACCACTTTTTCCAGCCACCAAAATTCACTTTAACATTTGAAAATTCTTACCCTCCTCTTCAGCTAAAAGGCTCCCAGAGTGGCTCAGATAGATCAAGTACAAGACAATACGTATTTAGTTATGTGCTTTAAAACACTGCTTAAATAATCTGCACAAAACACTAGTAACCCTTTGGTGTGTCCTTTCACCAGAAGTCTATATAGCCCCCCTTTGCTGACCTTTAGGGGGATTTTAACAATATTCATTCTGGTCTGCCTTTGGTTAATGTTAGTTCACCCTGTATGCTTTTACCTGAGGCTGTACCTGCTGCTATTCCAATATAACTATTTGTTGTTTTAATGTTTCATGTATTGAATCTTTACTGTTTTGAAGGTCTGTTTTGTATTTCACAGTGTGCTGTGATTTCCTTTGTGAGGACTTTTACCCTAAAAAGTAAACTAAAATTCTATTCAATAAAGAGACAGCCAGCTGTTTATGTCCTACTTGGGATTCACTTACCCCCCAAATAAGAATGTTATCCTCATTATACGTTGTATGTTTGGGAAGATTTATCTGTAATGAGGTTACAGCCAATTTTCAGTGCAAACCCAATATTCTGGGTTTAAGTTTACAATACCTTGTTAACCCACAGATTTCAAGTCACGCATCCAAATATGAATGTTTTGGTTACACAGCCTCAGAACAGCTACAGCCTGCATTTCTTGCCAATGGTTTAAATGAAATGCAAGGTGAATGGCCCTTACTGTAGGACAGAACATATGAGTGGAATGCTTGGGAAATTAGAGAAAGTCCTATTTAATATTGAAAAGTGTTTAACAAGTACTTTAAGGCAGGGGTTGTCAATACTGGCCCCTGCAAATGTTTTTGAATACAACTAATCAGACTCAGTCAACACATCTGATGATCAGGAATGATGGGAATTGTAGTTCAACAACATCTAGAGGGCAACACATTGGCGACTTCTGCTTTAGGGTCATAAATTAATTCATGCGAGAAGTGAAATTAGAACCAGTACTTCCTATCTCATTTTCTTACCCAGTATATTAAAATAACAGGTCAAATTACAGTTCAGTCCTATGCATGCCAACTCAGAATTCTGTTCCACTGAGTTTACTTCCAGGTAGTGAGTACAGGATTGCAGCCATACGTGAAATATTTGTATGCTGCTTTTTCAAAAAACAAAAACAAATTAAACTGACAAATAGTGACTGATTAGTCCCTCGTTTCCTCCTCCAGAACCTTCACATTGTCACCAACTACCCAAAAGGTTGTATTTAAAAAATGAACCTCAGAGGTTTACTTACGGTAAATCACATGGAAGTATTACAAAAGTACTTCCTATGTGCTGCTCCATGAAACTGGGGAAGCCACCAAGAATAAAATGATATTCCACTAAAATAATTAAGTCATCTTAACTAATAAGCAGTTCCATTTAAATTGCTCATGGCTCATGCATGTCAGTAAACTCAAAAAAAGTGACACTGTTGACAAATATTTTATGATTCATATGTACTGACACAGATGCATATTTTGAGAATTCTAATCCAACTTTATTTGAATACTTTTTGCAAGTTATAATGCGTAATTATTTTCTCCCTGTTTAGTGGAAGAAAAACTTTGCATCACTCTTCAGTTTTTTAAGAAAAAAGAAGAAGAGACAGGCAGCAGGAGGAGATTGGCAACCTAACTCAGAAACCTTACTGTGTTCAAGCGCACACAGACTTTGTAGTCCAACCGTGTTTACTCAAGAGTAAATTCAGCACGGCCTACTATGTAGTCAATGGATTTAGGATGGCAGTCTAGCACCGCAATCCTATGCATCCTTATTAACTTAGCACGCTGAACATAACGGTAGCAAGAAGGGAAAACAGTTGACATCATGCCTTTTATTGGGATCAACTGAAAAGCCACAAAAACGCTGAGCAAGCTGTTGTAATCACCGGAACTCTTTGTTAAGCCAAAAAAAAAAAAAAAAGACAAAGAAGTGCGGGGGGGGGGAGAGAAAGAAAGAAAGAAAGAAAAAAGGTACTGCTGTGCAGGGAAACGCCACGACATTTGCAGGGTTCAAAACAAACAGCTTTTAAAAGAGGTGGTTCCCCGCATTTCAGGTCAAGGAGGATAAAATAGGGTCCCCGAAAGGCGTGGGAAAGCCGAAGAAAGCGGGGGGGGGGGTTGGGAAAGAGGGCTAACAAGACAGAGGCAACCCGGCGACGACACGCCACTCATTCACACCCTCCCCTTTCCCTGCATGCACAATCCGCCCGCCTCGGACACCATCCACGGGGCTTGCTTGCTTAGCCTGCAAGGTGCAACGACAAGGAAGCCCGGCAGCTTGCATTGCTGGGGCGTGAGCGCGCGTATATACTCGCAGACAGCAACAACCATGGCAATTCCATTATTTTTGCAAGCCACCCGCGGCTGCCGCGTTCCCACGAGCATTTTGCACGCGTTAGGGGTTCCGCGTAAAAACAAAAAACGGGGGGGGGGGAGATATCCACCACAGTCGTCTGAAAGACTCCTCCAGACACTCGCGGGGTGGGGGGGGGAGTCCCCCTTTCTCCTCCTGAGGGGAAAAGGCGCCTCTTTTCCCTCAGAAACCAGAGCGGTGGGAAGAGCTCCTGCACAAGACGACGACGCCCACCACGACCAGCCCCTCAAACCCGCTCACCTTCTGCGCCTCCATGGTGCGGACGAGCAGGAGCTACTCCCGGGGGTTTACGGGGGGGGGGGAGCAGCGAAAGGACGAAGGCCGACCCGCCTCCCTGAGCCCTGACGGCGAATGCTTCACGGGAGAGGCGCGCAGGTCTACTAATAGCGGCAGCCGCGCGACCCCAGCAGCCTGAGGGCGGGCGTCAGAGCGCGCCACGCCCAGGACGACGGCGACGCCGCCGCCTTGCCCTCGCATGCGCAGTAGCGAGCGGCGCCGGGAAGGGAAGGAGGGAGAGTGGGACGCGCTGTGGAGAGCGCATGCGCGGGTGTGTGTTGTGCTTTTCTACTCCTTTGGTCTCGCTTCTCCCTACCTGATAGCGCTTTTTGTCTACTTGATGGTCCGATCTGAAAAATACAAATTTTTAGGTTGCAAAACTACATAAAAATAAAGAAAAATTAAGTTTGCAGAACAATAATTACCGTGTGGTTAGGATCAACGCGTCGGTGTCCACTTATTCCCCAGGGTAAATATGAAATTGCAAGATAACTATAGCATGTACGCGAAAATTGATTTCAGATTTGAAATCAGCATTGAAAGAACATATATGAACAGTTGAAAAATCTCATGCAACAGAAAATGGGGGAAAAAATTGTTCCCCAGTGTAGGCAAACGCAAAGGTCGGGCACCTGCCCTACCTGTCTGGTTACGAGAAGTGTTCTGTGCATGGAGACTTGCTGCTGCCGCTGCCCCCTTGCAGAACGGAACTGTTCCTAAGCCAACGAATAAATATTTAGATCAGTGGTTTCCAATGGGTGTAGCCCACACAGTGCAGGATTTACCTATAAGCTAAACAAGCTATAGCTTAGGGCCCCACTCTCTTGGGGACCCCCCAAAAAAATTAAAGGAAAAAAACTGGATGTACATTCCCAAAATATAAGATAAAAAACAAATAAAATAAAACCTACATACAGCAACAGTGGCCAATGGCTTTAGATACTTATTAGGTCCATAAATTACCATATAGCATATATGATTGTTGTTAGCCGCCCTGAGTCCAGCTTCGGCTGGGGAGGGCGGGATATAAATAAAAATTATTATTATTATTATTATTATTATTATTATTATTATTATATTCAACACAAAAAACAACAACAATTTGCTGTTCACAAAGGACAGCTGGGCATATAAAGGGCCCCATTACCTTCAGTAGCTTAGGGCCTCATCAATCCTAAATCCAGCCCTGAGCCCACCTATGGTGTCTGTGGTGTAACAGATACTACCATAGAGATATCAACATTTTCAAAAGTAGAGGGTCCATGGCTTGACTTTTTTTGGGGGGGGGGAAGGGGGTGTTCTACAGTACTGAGCTAATTGGGAACAGCTGTTTTCGAGTTTGGGTGGATACAGAAAAGACCCCAGCCCCATTGTTTTTATTATTATTATTTTAGATTTATATACAGCACTTTGTTACAAGATCTCAGGGCGGTTCACAAGATAGAAATACAAGGTAAAAGCACAAATAAATAGTTAAAATGAAAACAGTAAAACAATAGCACTCCCACAAACACACTTTAAAGGCAGATGGTTATTAAATCACCCAAAGTCCTGGTTGAAAAGGAATGTTTTTGCTTGGCCCCTAAAACTGTATAATGAAGAGGTGAATCTCGCTGGAGAGAGCATTCCACAAACGGAGCCACTGCAGGAAAGGCTTGTTCTTGAAAGATTGCATATTACTACTACTACTGAGGGACGCAGGTGGCGCTGTGGGTTAAACCACAGAGCCTAGGACCTGCTGATCAGAAGGTCGGCGGTTTGAATCCCCACGACGGGGTGAGCTCCCGTTGTTCGGTCCCACTCCTGCCAACCTAGCAGTTCAAAAGCACATCAAAGTGCAAGTAGATAAATAGGTACCACTCCGGCGGGAAGGTAAACAGCGTTTCCGTGCGCTGCTCTGGTTCGCCAGAAACAGCTTAGTCCTGCTGGTCACATGACCCGGAAGCTGTATGCCAGCTCCCTTGGCCAATAAAGCGAGATGAGCACCACAACCCCAGAGTCGGCCACAACTGGACCTAATGGTCAGGGGTCCCTTTACATTTACTACTTCTACTACTACTACTACTATTAAGTTTGTATTCCACCACTCAATTGTAGGTCACAGGGCGGTTTGCAACATAAACATACAAAATAAAAATGCACAATGCATAATAAAGCCAAAGCAAACCAATAACCAGCCGCCTCCCACAGGCATATTTCAAAGGTCATAGAATGCTAATCAGCCAAATGCCTGGTTGAAGAGAAACACTGTCACCAGCCATGAAGGTACCAGGTGAGCCTCCTTGGGGAGAGCATTCCACCAGTGTCATATTTTGTTATCATCATCATTAAATCCTGGCACGTTGTGAACACTGGCTGTGCAGCCAGCAAGGCACTCTTGGGGGCTGCTTTCCCCTTTAAACCTGCTGTGATACGACACAGTGGGCTGATGTTGCAGAAGCACAAGCACAACGCCCTCATGGGTGTGTGGAATTAAAGCACACCTTGGGTTCTGGCTATTAAGGGGGACAGGGAGGGGTGGGAGAATGATGTGACTTTATAATGGCAAGCTTGTTCAAGGCATTTTATATGTTCCTTAATCACTGGCATTTCTAAGTTGTGGGTATCAAGATAAACAAGAGATTCAACAGAACTAAGATTCCTTCTAGAGGACCTGGTCAAGGACAATCTGAGAAGACCGGTGGAAAGAGATAGTTTGAAACACAGCTGAAGAGCACTTAATAGTGGAAGTAAAGCAGCCTAGTCTTCTACAAGGAAGGAAATGCATTTGGGAAAAACATTGCCAAAGAACAGGCTTTTGCAAAAAATAAAAAAATGGCAGCTAGCTTTTCAGACTGGCAACCAGCAGCTAAGAGTCAACAGAAAATTGGGGGGGGGGTGTCAATAAACCTAACTGGAGATTATTAATGAGGGGAATGCTGCCAATAAGACATCATATAAAAGTGAAAATGGAAAACTATGCAAAAAAAGCCACATGGGCTACTCTTCATTTTCTTCCGCAGTTGCAGTTGATAATGACAAGATGCTTCTAGATGTTTTGTGGAATTGCTGCTCTTTGTTCACACAAAACTTTCACAGCATCCACACATCACCACTGGCACAAAAATGCCAGGCCATATTTGATTCAGATATATTTTAATGGAAAAGCAGATTTTTTGAAATAACAACAGCTGTCACCAATAACCCACTTGCAATTTCTGGGCAACCCATTTGCTATCAGAGACACGGAAATCCAGGAATAATACTGAATGTGACCATAGCACTTAATGGAGTCCTACTATTCAGCAAAATGAGAGTGAGAAGCAGAGAAGTCTACTTCACTGCTCTTGGAAACTAGAGACTGTGGTGACGACAGAGCTGATGAAACAGAAAATATGGATTGTGGCACAGTTGTGCTCCCTCACCGAGCCTGTCACTTAAGGATTTCCCAGTGCCTTGTCCTCCATTCCCTACAGGTAAAGGAGTCGCATCCAATTCCCAGTGCATATGTTGAGGAAAAGCTGCTGTCTGGCACCTTGACAGCCCACCCTCTCCTTGCCATGGCCACCTGCATCTTCTTGCCCCTGGCCATTTTCCTGGCTGGGTAGCATTCATTCTATTTGCTGGACAGAGCCACTTGCCCACCGTAACCCACCAGGGTAAAAGGCTCCTAAAACAAGTTATGTGCCAACATCCTTTTCTCTTGACCACCTCCATCTGCAACTGCTGCCAGAAGCTGCCAATGCCAGAGGTGACTGTTGAGAGTTAGTTTTGCTACCGGTATGTCATCTTGCATAGACCAAGATGCTGGTATTTGGTTTTATTTCCATTTTGATCTGCCTAGTGCTGTCCCTCCACATTTCCCTGTCCTGACATTTATCCAATGCAAAATAGGGATTTCCTATTCCATATTTTTATTTTTATAATTATTATACCCCACCCATCTGATTGGGTTGCCCCAGCCTAGGGCTGCCATACGTCCTCATTTTCCCAAATATGACCAGGATTTCATAGGCAGAACTGAAATGGCAATGAATCTCCAAAAGGTGGTGCTTATTGTAAAACACACACACACACACACACACAAAAAAACTCAACAACTTTCAGGATGTCCTGGTATTTACTTTTTGAAATATGGCAACCCTACTCCAGCCAGGCTTCCAAAATTAACAAAACATTAAACATTTAAAAACTTCCCTATACAGGGCTGCCTTCAGATGTCTTCTGAAGGTTGTATAGTTACTTATCTCCTTGGCTTGGGGGTTGCATAACTCCATACCCTCCAACATTTCTCCGATGAAATTAGGGATGTCCTAAGGGATGACTTCTGTAAATCCAGGACTGTCCCTGGAAAACAGGGACACTTGGAGGGTCTGGAATTGGATGTCTAGGCAGTTCTAGTTTCTGGACACACTTCAAGGCCTGCTGTTTCCCCCTGTTGCTCAGACCCACTGGGATATAAGACTGGTTGTTAAGGTGCCTGGGAGAGTAGGAAGGGAGACAGGCTCAAATTCCCAAGCAGGGGACTTGGAATTTCACCGGCTGTTTCCCTACTCCTGAGGAGACCACTGTGAGTCAATTGAAATCCAGTGCCCCATGCTCTGGCAAGCAAAGAGAGGGAGAAATAAAGGGCAGTGCCATCTGCTACTTGGACAAGAATATCAGTGGTACCGTTTCCACTAGAAAAGATGGAGGACATGAGACAACAAAGGTAGTTTCACAGCTGCAAGGAAGTAACCATCAACTTACCTATTATTACAGACCGTATGTGGCACAATAAATCAGCCTAGCAAAGTAGAGAATTTTTGAATCCGTTGCCAACCACCAGAAACAACACATTTATTTTCAGGGCTCTCAAAGCTTATTAAATGAAAACAGGAGAGTAGAAAATGTGACTTTAAAAACAGTTGTTACCCGGTTACTTTTCCTGAAAGCAACATTTCTTGTGATTTCTGTTCTAAGGGATATTTCTGTGTGAAGGATATCTCCTCATCAGATTTTATTTGGCCAGTTTTAAGTTGCTCTTATGACAACAAGGAGCTTTGCTTGTTGTTATCGTGAATTTCTGTGTGTTGTGTTTTGCCTGTACCTCCTGAATACTGCCCTGGTATCTCCGTAAATGAAGAGGAGCTTATTTTTAAAAAAACCATAATTGTCCTACAGCATGCTTTCAAAATACATCCCTGTTAATTGCACTGTATGAAACGGCAGTCTGCACACCATTGCATGATGCCTTTGTGTTTGTGCACATCCGCTTAATATGGGTGTGCTCTGGAGAGAGGATAATCCACTCCCTCCACTTAGAAATTTAACTTCTAGGATATACTGAGAGGCAGCTGAGCCCTGATGAATGACAACTTGAGCAACTCACACTAATAAGGTTTTAATGAGGTATCCCCAAAAGGCAGAAACAAAGGAGGAGGATTTACCAGTGACAAGGATCAGGAAAGAAGGACTGTCTTCGGCATATGGGGACAACATATGCAGCATGAGAACTGGCGCATCGAGCACCTCATAGCGCCATTAATGTTCGTGCCTGTTTATTTAAGGCAAAATAAGCATCAGTTGATAGCTCAAATGATTATTTCTTTTTCAAAACTGCAGGAGAGAAAAAAATACCATATTTTTTGCTCTATAAGACTCACTTTTCCCCTCCTAAAAAGTAAGGGGAAATGTGTGTGCGTCTTATGGAGCGAATGCAGGCTGCACAGCTATCCCAGAAGCCAGAACAGCAAGAGGGATTGCTGCTTTCACTGCGCAGCGATCCCTCTTGCTGTTCTGGCTTCTGAGATTCAGAATATTTTTTTTCTTGTTTTCCTCCTCCAAAAACTAGGTGCGTCTTGTGGTCTGGTGAGTCTTATAGAGTGAAAAATACGATACCTTCCCGAGTTCTGCAGAATGGCAATATCTTCTGCAAAAACATCTGTCCATCTGATATGGCCATGAGGACCTTAGTGCCTCTGAATCTATTGGCGGGGCCTAGCTGCCTCCGTGTTCTGAGCCTGGACTATATTTATAGAGAACGCTTTTGGATAAGGCTAAATTTGACCTCGCTTGTCGAGGGTGAAGGGCATCGTTGAGCTGCAATGCCCAGAGTATGGAAGAAAATGGGCCTTCAAAGTGTGGTTGACTTCCGTGGACATCAGGTTTCCTTAATGTAGCAAAAAACAAATGAATAAAAAACACTTATTGCCTGTTTCAATAACATATTTCAGGTGTGGACAATAGTTGGCACTGTGGCACATCCCAGTGGATTTACTCCTGAGGAAATATTAGCGGAATTATGCTGCATGGCCTAAACCACTCTCTTCCAAAGTTTCCCGCTCCCAGCACCGATTAAGCACCTCATAGTGCTCAACACCTCCATTAAACTGTATGACTTGAACAGTTAAGCAGAAACTTCCCACCATGTGTCTCTAGGCAGAAGGTTTTTCTGCTTTCTGTGCCAGAAATATGTACCAGTAAAAGCATGCAGACAGTTACAGTGGCATATATTTATAACACTGGGAGCAAATACAAAAATAAAACTGGCATTCTGTATGAATTTCTACATGCAGGTCTAAATATAAAATCAATTCCTGTTGATCTCAGCGTGTTTAGGATTGCAGCCTCAACTCCCAATCTGAAAAAGAAAAATTATAATGAACAAATGTGCCAGCACCTGCACACTGCCCTCTGCTGTTTGGACTATTCATTGGGCTCTGTGGTTATTTCAGTGGGGATTGCTTGATAATAAAGGTTCGCAGCCAGGCCTGGCCCACCCATGAGGCAAGGTGAGGCAGCTGCCTCAGGCGGCAGAATGAACAGGGGCAGCAGATCTGGCCTCCAAGGAATGCTTTGTCCACTTCCACAGTGGTAGTGATGGCTGTGGCGAGCTCCTTCCAGGTTGGATCTGCTGCCTTCTCAGCTGTATCCCACCCTTGTTCCTGATGTAGATCTTCCCTCACCCCTTCTTCCCTGGCCAGGGGTGGGGATGCCATTTTGTGGTTCGCCTCAGGTGCCAAAATGTATTGGGCTGGCCCTGTCCACAGCACTGCAAGTAATTCTTCCTGTCAGCCTTCTCTCTGCAACAGAAATATTTAAACAACCAATGACACCCAACGTCTGTTAAAAGTGTGTTGAGGAGGGATTATTGAGTTGCTCTTGTTTTTTGTAAATGTATTTTGTGTTTTTATTTTGCAATTTTATGTTGTGAACTGCCCTGAGACCAGCAGGTATAGGGCAGTATGCAGATTTTAACAACAGCAACAACTCTATAAGGTAGGTCAGTATTTAAGATTATTGAGAGACTGTGTAACTTGCTTAGAACACACTAAATGAATGCTACGGTAATTTTATGCATTGCCCTTTTCTTATATGGACAAAGTGCTTCAGGCACATTAGGAGATAAGTACTGTAACTATGCAACCTTTAGAAGACATCTGAAGGCATCCCTGTACTGGGAAGTTTTTTTTAAGGTTTAATGTCATATTATGTTTTTATATATGTTGGAATCTGCCCAGAGTGGCTGGGGCATCCCAGTCATGTTGTTGTTGTTGTTGTTGTTGTTGTTGTTGTTGTTGTTGTTGTTAAAATTTGTATACTGTCCTATTCCTGCAGGTCTCAAGGCGGGTCACAAAGGGCGTTGGATGTCAATCAGCCCAAGACCTAGTTAAAGAGGAGCGTTTTTGCCTAGTGCCTAAATATGCGGGGTATTATTACTATTATTATTATTATTAATGACATCCCTATTTTCATCAGAGAAATGTTGGAGGGTATGCATTATTTCAGTGATCTTCCCAACAGTCCTATAAGGGACACACGTATGAACAGCCACAGCAACCAGCATTACTCTCAGGAAGAAAAGAGTAGTATTCTAGCAATGATGAAACATGTCTGTGATATGAATGATGTGTAGGACTTTGCTTTCCATACAAGTCCAAACACTAGTGGGTGTGGAGTAAGACTGAGCAGAGGAACTGTGGCTTTCTCTTACGTGTGCTGTTAATATAAAACAAACTTGTTAAAATTAGTCATAAGACATCGCCCAGGACGATATCTACTTTTACCTCCCCATCCCCATTTTATGTTGTTATTTCTATGTATATTATGCTATGGCCACACGGCTAATGCAATAAAATCTATTCTATTCTACATCTTTCCATGCCTCTTACTCTTCCAACCCAGGGGAGGCGGGGCGTGGAGCATGAAGGATCTTCACATACATCATGGATGCCCAAATGCTAATATTCCTGTAGGGCCAATCTTGCTATTTGTGGCTTCCTTCAGTAAATAAACAGTCTCCAGCTGATGCTGCAGTACTAGGCTCTGGAAACAAATGTTTCAACCAATTAGAACACAGGATTTCCTAAAGCTATTATGCAACAAGGATTATCCTCTGTCCTGTTAACAGGCTGAAGCCACTCTAATCTTATTCTTGCCCTGCAGGCCAGCTCCTCAACCTCTTGAACAACGGAGAAGCTAAATATATGTATTTGAGCTGTGCATATAAAGAGCTGTTGAGCTAGGATACGATCTAAACTAAAGCAAAATAGGAGACAGGATGCCTGTTTTTTGTTTTGTTTTGTTTTTGCACCCGTGCCCGTTTAGAGTTCCCCAAAGCTTCTCATCAGGCTATAAAACTTAAAGAAGACATATAAAGAATTGAAAGTACTATATTTTCTGAATCTCATTTTTCTATCTTTCTCTTTTTACCTCTTTTCTACTCTTATTTGTTTATTTCTTTTTCTTTCTCTCCCCCCACCCCCGACTTTTTGTGTTTTTATTGTATCTAGATAAAAGTCTTGGTTTGGTTAAAAAAAGGGGGGAGATATTAAACTTTGTATTTTTCTCTATAAACCTTAATAATTTTTTAAGGCTATAATACTTAAAGCAGAGGTTTGTGAAGCTTGAAAAGCTTTAGCACTGTATTGTCATATTTAACAATACAGGGGTGTCTCAGTATACAAACTTAATCCGTTCCTGAAGTCCATTCTTAAACTGAAACCGTTCTTAAACTGAGGGGTGCTTTCCCTAATGAGGCCTCCCACCGCTGGTGCCCTTCCACCGTTCGGCTTCTGTTCTTAGACCACGGTAAAGTTCACAAACCGGGACACTACTTCCGGTTTTGCAGAGTTCCTAAACCGAATAGTTCATAAACAAGGCTGTTCTTAAACCGAGGTACTATACAGGGAAGTTTTTAATGTATGTCGTCTTAAAGGTAAAGGTAAAGGGACCCCTGACCATTAGGTCCAGTCGTGGCCGACTCTGGGGTTGCAGCGCTCATCTTGCTTTATTGGCCGAGGGAGCCGGCATACAGCTTCCAGGTCATGTGGCCAGCATGACTAAGCCGCTTCTGGTGAACCAAAGCAGCACACGGAAATGCTGTTTACCTTCCCGCCAGAGTGGTACCTATTTATCTACTTGCACTTTGACGTGCTTTCGAACTGCTAGGTTGGCAGGAGCAGGGACCTTCTAAATCTGGCCTGTGGACGGTCCAGGAATCAGTGTGTTTTTACATGAGTAGAATGTGTCCTTTTATTTAAAATGCATCTCTGGGTTATTTATGGGGCATAGGAATTTGTTCATTCCCCCCCCTTCAAAATATAGTCTGGCCCCCCACAAGGTCTGAGGGACAATGGGCCGGCCCCCTGCTGAAAAGGTTTGCTGACCCCTGCTCAAGAGCTTCTGCCACCTAGACCGTAACTGAACGAGATGCACCGATTCCCTGACCTCCGGCTTATAGTATGGCAACTTCAAAATGTTCAGTCAGTTACAACCGTCACACCACAACTCAGACGATAGCCACAACCCACCCTTGGTGACTGGCCTTTAGTCTACAGGGTTTAGATGTTGGTTGCAGCAAAGCATGAGAGAGGAAAAAGAACTTCTCTCCTCTCAGCCATCCTCTGTATTGTATTACTATGCTGTGGTGTTCAATGCTTGTAAAGGTAAAGGGACCATTAGATCCAGTTGTGACTGACTCTGGGGCTGAGGCGCTCATCTCACTTTACTGGCCGAAGGAGCCGGCGTACAGCTTCCGGGTCATGTGGCCAGCATGACTAAGCCACTTCTGGCGAACCAGAGCAGCGCACGGAAACTCTTTTACCTTCCCGCCGGAGTGGTACCTATTTATCTACTTGCACTTTGACGTGCTTTCGAACTGCTAGGTTGGCAGGAGCAGGAACCGAGGAACAGGAGCTCACCCCGTCGCGGGGATTCGAACCATCGACCTTCTGATTGGCGAGTCCTAGGCTCTGTGGTTTAACCCACAGCGCCACCCGGGTCTCTTCAAGATCGAGTAGTTGTAGACAAAACACGTTATCTATTAGCCTCCCCTGTCCCTTATTTTGGGGTCTTCCTCAATATGTCTTGGGTTGCTAGTTGGCGTCTTCATTGTGCGCTTTGCCGCTGTTGTGATTACATGATTGTGGAGCAGGTTCAACTGTTATAGGTCCCTGGCAATTTATGAGCCTTGAACTACCGCTTAACATTTCAACCAGCACTGTAGTGAAACCCTTAGGGGGAAATGCAGGCTGTCTTAAGAAATTTGTCACAGGGGAAGTTACTTCTACTTGGGCAGCCGTAGCTCTTGTACAGTGCCTTCCAGCCTTTGCCGATGTACTGAAATGTTCATTCCTCTGATGTTGTCGTTATCCTAAACCTAGAGCTCAGGTGATAAATGAAAACCGGAGTAACCTTTTCGGCAACCAATGTTTACCTTTTTAAAAAAGTCCCATCAAGTACAGTGAGAGTGTCAGATGAAATTGTGCTTACCAGCAAAATCCTTTACATGTCTTCTCAGAAGTGACTCTCAGACTTACGTCTAGGTAAGTGTGCATAGCATTGTAGCCTAAATCTGACATGTGTAGGATTTAACTTTGGCCGGCTAGTGCTTCAGATAATAATGTTATTGTTTGTTCCCTGCCCATCTAACTGGGTTGCCCCCAAATAAATAACATAGGATAGTCAGGGGAATTTAGAGTTTCTCAGACAATAAAATGTTTTATAAGACAATGGAGGGAATTTGATGGCTCCATGAAATGTCAAACAGATTGCACAATTTATTTCAGGTTTAAACTCCTTTTTAACCTCCCACTCCACCAGTGGTGCCAACTTGAATGAAATATTTTGGGGGCAGCAGGTAACCCCCTCCCCGGCATAATTGATCACATGATGTAGTGCATGCACACCATTTGAATAACAATGCTTATCAACTTTGGGGGGGCAAAGACCCCTCCACCTCTGGGAGTTGGCTCCTATGCACCCCAAATAATAATAATAATAATAATAATAATAATAATAATAATAATAATAATAATAATAAATAATAAATAATAGTAATAGTAATGTGTTATTTTACCCCACCCACCTGGCTGGGTTTCCCCACCCACTCATTAGATCCATACAAATAATATTTTCTTATTATCACAACAGCTTTACGAGGGAGATCACTGCCCCTCCCAATTTTTAGCTAGACAATTAAGCCTGAGATAGTGAATGCATTCAGGCTTAACAGCAGAGCTAACCCTAGTTTATTGATATATGTTCAGGAAACCATGAGCCTTTTAGTCTGCATGGATGCTCCTTCCCTTTCCTTCCTCTGTATATAAGGGGCGAAAATTGGAAGCATTTGCTTTTCACAAACAGGAAACTATACTTTGTTGTTGTGTCTGAATGTGGCAAACTATGCTTTGTACAAAGCAGAATCAAATCAAGGTTTGGGGTCCTGATTTCTGGCAATCTGTGTGGAATCTATGGTTTGTACTTGCCATAGTTTATTGCATTCGAATGCAGTGACAAACTACGGTAGTTGCAACTAAGTAGAAGTTGGAGTTTTTAGTCTCATGCATGGGGGAAGGGAGGAGGGATCAGTAAGCGTGAGACATTTCTTGTGCAAGAACTGGCAACTTATTGTTTGCTGCTAAGTCCAAATGCAGCTAGTAACTTTTGCCCCTTAATTCCTCCAAGTAAGGCTGAAATCCTCTACCCACATACCTAGGCACAAGCCCTACTGAACCTAATTGGACTTAATTCTGAATATACATGAATGGGATTCAGAGGAACAGTATATTGTCTCCAACAGGGGAGGGGGAGCATAGCCACTGTGGCTGGTAGCCCCCAATGGCCGTATCCCTCCGTGAATTTGCCTATTCAAGCCCATCCAAGTTGGGGGGCTCCTCCCCAACAGCTTGTGTGTTTGGGGAGCATATTATAGATTCAGCATTTGATATTGCAGAGTTTATGGTGTCCTTTCTGGACTCTGCAGTGGATTCCTCATCCAAGATGTGCTAGGTGCCAACTCTTTCGTTTGTTTGGATAGCAGGTTAGAACACGGTTGTTTGCCTAGGCTTTTGGA
Source organism: Podarcis melisellensis (assembly GCF_964234715.1). Classification (NCBI taxonomy): domain Eukaryota; kingdom Metazoa; phylum Chordata; class Lepidosauria; order Squamata; family Lacertidae; genus Podarcis; species Podarcis melisellensis. The sequence continues at coordinate 29,115,705 of NC_138534.1, forward strand.
AACGACTAGTGTGTGGCTGGGATTTTTACAGAGATGGTAGTTTTAAGCAACTTTATAATTTTATCTGTTTGAATGTTTAGCATTATGCACTTGTCCGTTTACGTACGTTTTATTGTACCCTGCCCTCAGATCATGTTGGGCTATGAATATTTAAAATAAAATTATCAGACAATAAGACAAATACCCAGCAGAGGGTGCTATGAGATTACAACTTTAATCTTGGTAGGTAGTTCATTGCTCATTTTGGGTTTTCCAGGAATTGTGGACTTTAAAAAATGTAGTAATCAGAGGTGGCCAACGTGGCACGTTGTCCCAGATGTTGTCAGACTACAGTTTCCACCGTCCCTCACTATTGGCCATACTAGCAAGAACTGATGGGAACTGCAGCACCCCGGATATGTCTAGTGAAATGGATCTCCTCATTTCTAGCTCTCTGTTGACTTCTCATGGTGGCCTGAGCATTAAAGGTAAAGGTAAAGGGACCCCTGACCATTAGGTCCAGTCGTGGCCGACTCTGGGGTTGCGGCGCTCATCTCGCTTTATTGGCCGAGGGAGCCGGCGTACAGCTTCCAGGTCATGTGGCCAGCATGACTAAGCCGCTTCTGACGAACCAGAGCAGTGAACGGAAACGCTGTTTACCTTCCCACCGGAGTGGTACCTATTTATCTACTTGCACTTTGACGTGCTTTCGAACTGCTAGGTTGGCAGGAACAGGGACCGAGCAACGGGAGCTCACCCCGTCGCGGGGATTTGAACCGCTGACCTTATGATCAGCAAGTCCTAGGCTCTGTGGTTTAACCCACAGTGCCACCCGCGTCCCAGCTTGAGCATTAGGAATATATAAAAGGTTTCTCAAAAACCTAAACTGATGGTCTGTCTTGTTAACCACCTGATTGCTTCCTTGAGCAAAATCTCACTGGATGAACTAGGATCCTTCATCTCATTTAGAAAGCTCAGACTCAGGTGGATGTACAAGGGGAAAATTCTCAGCACTTTTACTCCTTCGAGTAACAGGGCTAGAATGGAGGCAGACAGGGTTTGCTTCGTTCAGCAGGATCTCTGCTGCAGCCTGCAGGGGGCAAGCGCTGACTTCAGTGCCACTGCAGCAGCTGTAGCCTTGATGATGTTGATTTAAGCATCCAGAGACCATGCAGTCTTCTGATAAACTAACAGACCTGGTCAAGGACAGTGAAAGAGGCCAGGTCATGTCCCCGCACAGCTATTGCAAGGAGAATGATGAATTCTCTCCTGATCTTGTGTCAGGCCAGTCACTGAGCAGGATCTTATCTGCTCTGGATACTTCCAGCTCCCATAGGGTCCTTGATGGTCTGGCTAGGGCTCAGATCAGGCACTTGGACAATTGTCAGTGGGAAACAAATATTGACAGTTAACCCTTTCTAAAACGGGAGTAGACCGGAATTGGGTCAATGACTCGTAGGAATTATAGTGTACAAAAAAACAACAACTGCTGAGTCTGCCAATGTCCTACCAGATGATACAAGCCCAGCGGTCTGTCTGCTACATTACTCTGGATTACTGACGTTCATAAAAGCTTGTGCCAGAATTAACATTTTTGTTGTTATGGGTTTTGATAAACACATGACGGATGTAAGGAAGTTGCAGTTTTCAGCACTTTATATTATAATTTATTTATTTTTTTAAAAAAGAAGTCTAGTGCTTCCAAGACAAGGACCTTGATATTGCAAATATGAGTCAGTCAGTACACAGTGTTTTCTACGTATGTTTATGACAGTCTCGGCGTTTTCTGGGGGCGCAATCCAACGTTGCACAAAAGCGATAGTCCCATCATTTCTGCTTGCCAGATGGATCAACCTCTCTTCTGCCGGTATGCCCTTTGGTAGCTGTTATGAGAATTATAAGGTCTAAGTTATAAAATAAATGTTCATAAATGTACCAGGCAAACACATACAGTGGTACCTCGGGTTAAGTACTTAATTTGTTCCAGAGGTCCGTACTTAACCTGAAACTGTTCCTAACCTGAAGCACCACTTTACCTAATGGGGCCTCCCGCTGCCGCCATGCCGTCACCACGCGATTTCTGTTCTCATCCTGAAGCAAAGTTCTTAACCTGAAGCACTATTTCTGGCTTAGTGGAGTGTGTAACCTGAAGCGTATGTAACCTGAAGCGTATGTAACCCAAGCTACCACTGTACATAAATATATATACCATATGTCTGAAACACTACAGGAAAACAGTCCTAAAGCCATTTTGACTCTTTCAGTGACCTCAAATATTCCTCTGCAGTTTGGATGGAAATGAGAAAAGCCTCTCCATTGTCTCTGTGCTCACAAATCCTGCCTTAAGGGCACATTTGGCTATGAACAGGGTGAGCCTGTGACTTGGTCTCAGGAATTAAGTATTTATCATCACAAAAGGATGGCCAGGGTGTCCAGGTAAACCCATTAACAGCTTTCCTGCCAGACAGGATTCTGCTGTAGACTGCTCCTTCTGCGATGTATTGCAGGGTGGTCTTGAGCTACAGGGTGGCAATTTCAAAAGTCTATATAAGGGCTTGCACACCATTGTTCTGGGTTCCTCCTCCCTCCTGCGTGGGAAGGGGGGCGGTGAGACCCTGTTGCATCAGTTTAATAAAGATCAGGCTTACTAGCTGCTTTGCTTCTCAGTATTCTCTGGTTGGTCTCTGTTATTTTCTCCTACCAATAGGGAACCCACTTAAGGACTCTATACGGCTCTTGGGTACGCCATAAGGGAAAAGGAACAGTTTTTTTTTTCTTATAACAGTAGCCTTTTCCTCCATGAGTTTGCCTAATTTCACAGCTGTCCAAACTGGTGACTGTCACTATAACCTGTGGGGGCAAATGCCATTGGCTGTGCAACTGTGTGACAAGTAAGTCGATAAGTCGATCCGAGACTTCCTCTAGGTTTCTCTTCATGGAAATGTCCTGTCCAGGGAGCATAGACAGAGTTGCATGAAGACCTAGAGTTACCCAGAGTTCTTGGGTTGTGGTGGACTATAACGCTAAAAGGGGGGAAGAAGGGGGGCTGTTAGACAGAACCAAAATAACTTGGCCTCCTTTGATTACAGAGATACGGTGAAAAGCAGGCATAGGCAAACTCTGCCTTCCAGATGTTTTGGGATTACAACTCCCACCATCCCTGACCACTGGTCCTGTTAGCTAGGGATGATGGGAGTTGTAGTCCCAAAACATCTGGAGAGCCAAGTTTGCCTATCCCTGGTGAAGAGGGTGAATAGGATTTTTCTCTCTATGTCCAGCTAATGCATTTCGTTTGCCTGTGGTCAGCCAGCCAAGGACAGGCAAAGTTTGGCTTTGTGTTTGCCACCTGACAAAGCATGTCTAGAATCCGGACACTTCAATGCTCAATTCTCAGTGTGTTGCTAACCGGCTATTTTACAACTTAATTTGCAAAGGCTCATTGCCTCATTCACACTTGCGGTTTATCCCTACTGATCTGCCATTCAGTCTTAGCTGGAGTGTGAACACAGCTGCTCAGGCAATTGACACTTAATGCCACATGCATGCAAGATCCGGCAGCTTTTCTCCCCAGATTAATTAACCTGAAATAACTTGGGAGACCCATTACATATTGGCATGCACCAAACAGGTGGACTGTCTAGGCAGCTCCTTAGCTTGTCTTTAAGGTGCAAAACCATACAAACTTACCTAGGAGCAAGCCCTGTTCAACCCAGTGGGACTTATTTCTGAGTAGGCAAGCATAGGATTAGGCTGTTAAATGCCGTTTTAGGAGACTTTGATCTTTCATATTATTTTTTTCGGCTGAATTCTGCCTTTCCTCCAAAGGGCTCTGGGTGGTGTGCCGTGTGTTATTCCATTTCATCCTAATGATCTTATGAGGTGAGCTAAGGTTCGCCAGAAGTGGCTTAGTCATGCTGGCCACATGACCCGGAAGCTGTACGCCGGCTCCCTCAGCCAGTAAAGCGAGATGAGCACCACAACCCCAGAGTCATCCGCGACTGGACCTAACAGTCAGGGGTCCCTTTACCTTTTTTAAGGTGAAAAACAGAGACTAGTTCTTTATCTCTCTCCTTCCACCCAAAAGCTGCGATAAGGTGGTGAGAAATCATGACCAGCAGTAGAATGAGCAAGAAGGGCCTTCTCTGTAGTGGCGCCCTCCCCGTGGAACACCTTCCCTTCAGATGTCAAGGAAATAAACAACTATCTGACTTTTAGAAGACATCTGAAGGCAGCCCTGCATTGGGAAGTTTTTAATGTTTGATGTTTTAGTATGTTCTGATATATGCTGTGAGCCACCCAGAGTGGCTGGGGAAACCCAGGCAGGTGGGTGGGGTATAAACAATGAATTATTTTTATTATTTTTATTAATTATTACCCTTTCACCTCACACACAGCGTTCCCAATGCAAATTGTGCCCCTTTACATTTTGGGGGCTGGGAAAGAACCCAGACTTACAGGCTGCTAGAAGACTCGAAGCAGCAGAGTTCTGCTGCTTCTACCTTAAAGAGGAATTCCATGAATTGTTATTTGGAAAGGCAGCATTTACATACTTTAAAATAAATAGATTTGGTGCTGCTATGTTGTCCACAACTAGAAGCAGAGAGGTAGAAAGTTGTTCTGGGAAGCATGTGTCTAAGTCTGCATATTTAAAACACGTGACTTTTCCAAAGGAATCCTGGGAATTGTGCCCTTTGAGGGGTAAACTATAGTTCCCATGATTCGGGGGGGGGGGGACACTACTTTGTAATTTGGCTCTGGGTAATCCACAAATTGTTTTGTGCAAATACACAGCCAGTGGCGCCGTCAAAGTGAAGCTTTTTGAGAAGATGTGTTTGGGTCACATCTTCACTCAATGCATCAGGACTGACTGACAACATCTTGTAAATAATGGTCTTACAAGGGCCTCTCCGCTTAAGTCCAGAGTGGAAAAGAGGGGTGGGGAACCTTTGCTTCAGCACTCTATAAATGAAGGTGGTGCCTTGGTAGACTTAAGTAATTTTAGAACCTTTGCACACATACACCCCATATGTTTCTGAACTACAACTCCCATCAGCCCTAGCAAGCAAGGCCGTATGCAAGCTTTTGATTTCTCCAGCATTCTTCAACAGGCTAAATAGCAAATAAATGGGCCAGTTATGTGTGTGGTTTTGACTGATGGTAATGCTAAATCCCTGTCTGCCTCCTGTAAGTATCTTAAGATGGATAGACTGGGAAACAGCAGACATTCAAATTATGCTGCATTGGGTACCGTTTAGTATAAATGATGTTGCATTAGAAGATCAAACCTATCCATTCTGAAGGAAATCAGGCCTGAGTGCTCACTGGAAGGACAGATCCTGAAGCTGAGGCTCCAATACTTTGGCCACCTCATTAGAAGAGAAGACTCCCTGGAAAAGACCCGAAGTTGGGAAAGATGGAAGGCACAAGGAGAAGGGGACGACAGAGGACGAGGTGGCTGGACAGTGTTCTCGAAGCTACCAGCATGAGTTTGACCAAACTGTGGGAGGCAGTGGAAGACTGGAGTGCCTGGCGTGCTCTGGTCCATGGGGTCACAAAGAGTCGGACATGACTAAACGACTAAACAACAACAATGTTGTATTATGTGCTATTAAGGCATCATGTTGCACTGATATCTCTTCTTGAGAAACAGAAGCATGCAGAAGACTGTTTCCCTAGCTGGGCAAATACAAAACCCTGCACTTATCTAGGCCTCCTGTTCTGAAGGTGAAAAACACAGGCTCCTTTGGAGGTGGATAAAAAGAGAACAGAGAAACTAGCTTTTGTGTTATCAAAGGTAGACCTTAATTGTAGGTGGACTGGATGTGTTACGAAAAAACAAACAAACCCAAATGAAACCAAACTCAGTAGCTTTACTTAGCAGGTGGAGGAAATTAACATAGTTAAACTGGTTAGGTATTTGCAGCAATGAGGTTGGTTGTATTGGAACCACCACAATTAACCCTCTCTCACCTGTTTGCCATCAAGCCTGCCGAGGAGTTTTGGAGACCTTGGAATCTTGAACATAATTCTGTGATGTTGTGGCCATCCAATTAAAGGCATCACCCTAATGTGAAGTTTTCAGAGCAGCCGAGTCACTTCGCTTTCCCTTTCCTTTCCATGCTTCAATTTTGTGTCAGTAATTGCCATCTAAGGCTACAAACTATTTATTTCATGCCCACTTGCAATGCAGTGATTGGCTAATCTAGCCATTTCGCTGGAATCTTTGTAATTCTCCGAGCTTTTTAGCATCGCCAGACACTGTGATTACTGGACCAAGGAAATGATTTGAGATTAAGCTGTGCCGATTTGAAAACACCACGATGCGCAGGCCTAATCGCATTTGCCCTAAGACTGCTGAATATTGGGAACACGCATTCAGATAGTTGTACACAACTGACCCCCTCACACCCAGACTGGTTTCTTTCCCAGGCAGAATATTTTTATAAATAATATCTGTATCACATCAAGTTTACAACTGATTTACACTGCTTACTTTCTCCTATGACAACTTTTGGTAGCTGCCACCACACTGTTGACTTTCCCTGCGATTACATACCCTTCAACATTTCTCTGATGAAAATAGGGACGTCCTATTCCATTATTAGGACGCGGGTGGCCCTGTGGGTTAAACCACAGAGCCTAGGACTTGTCGATCAGAAGGTTGGCGGTTTGAATCCCCGCGACGGGGTGAGCTCCCGTTGCTCGGTCCCTGCTCCTGTCAACCTAGCAGTTTGAAAGCACGTCAAAGTGTAAGTAGATAAATAGGTACCGCTCTGGTGGGAAGGTAAACAGCATTTCTGTGCGCTGCTCTGGTTTGCCAGAAGCAGCTTAGTCATGCTGGCCACATGACCTGGAAGCTGAACGCCGGCTCCCTCGGCCAATAAAGCGAGATGAGTGCCGCAATCCCAGAGTCGGTCACGACTGGACCTAATGGTCAGGGGTCCCTTTACCTTTACCTATTCCATTATTAATACACTGCCCATCTGACTGGGTTGCCCCAGCCACTCTGGGTGGCCTCCAACATATATAAAAATGTAATAAAACGTGAAACATTAAAAACATTAAGCCACCTTTCCTATACAGGGTTGCCTTCAGATGGCTAGGTGGGCAAATAACTCCATACCCTCCAACATTTCTCCAATGAAAATAGGGATGTACTAGGGAAAAGCGGGACATTCTGGGATCAAATCAGAAACTGGGATGGCTTCTGTAAATCTGGGAATGTCCCTGGAAAATTCGGACACTTGGGAGAGTCTGAGGGTGGGGCCTGGAAAGAGGCCCAGGGGCCAGATAGGGCACATTTGGCCCCACTCCTGTTCTACCAACTTGCCACTTTGCTTTTCTCCTCTTTTGAGGAATCTTGCAGCCTCTCTCCTCATCCTAAAGACCGAGAAGTGGAGCAGGAAGAGTGGAGGGTAGCTTTCATTTCTTCCTTAGATTAAGCCATAAAGTAACTATCAATTAGGTAATTAGCAATTAAAATAGCTGCTCATTATGTAATACATTCTTTTCCGTATGAAATATTTAGGCAATGCTTTCAAGGTTAAAAAAGAAAAGCAGACATTAGCTTGCCTGTAGACTTAGGAAGAACAGCAGCCTCTGTAGAGCGACACCTTTGCAGTTCCCCTGTGGGCTGTTGGCTTCTTGCCTAAAGCATATTAAGTTACTACGGAGGCACTACTACACGAATTCTAAGGTGTCAAAAACAATAAAATAAATGTTCATAAATACACAGCGTGGGCACACATACATAAGGTACATAAACCATATTCTGAAATGGTGCAGGCCAGCAATCCGGAAGCCATTTTGACTCTCTTAAATGACCCCAGGTATTTCTCTGCAGTAGAAGGATGTATCCGGGAAAGAATGCCTTTCCAAAATAGTTCTTTTGTCTGTAAATCCTGTAAATAAATAAATTGCTATAAACTGCTTGGGTTTAAGGGACTTATCCCTCTGCAAAACTGAGTCTGGCAAGTATCTGTTAAGTGGAGCAGACATGTCAATAGAGCATCTTTCTGTGTATTAATAGGTGTAAATTTATGAATGGGGATTCAGGAACTAAGGTATTTCCCATTTCGAAAGGATGGCCCAGATTGGCTAAGATAGGGCAATCAGCAAACCTTATCGGATATCTTGACAGACAGGAGACAAGCCACACTCTCAAATTTCTGTTGCAGACTGCCTCTTTCTGTGACAAGTGTCTGATGCTCTTTGGGTGGTCCCAAAGACAAGTGTCTGATGCTCTTTGGGTGGTACTTGACTAAGGGGCAGGGCAATTTCTGAAGCCTTTAGAGTTCTTGCATACCTTTGTTCAGGGTCCACCTCCTACCAAAGGACAGGGAAACTTGTTGCAACAGAATAATAAAGATCTGCCTTGCTTTCACCAGATCCCATCTCAGCTCATTGGTCTGACCGAAAATAAACTTGGAAAAATCTGACTGATGCCTATCTGGAGGCATGGTATGGAATGCCTTGAAGTGAAAAGGAATCTTCTCCTGTGTGGTGTGCATGTAAAACTGGGGCCATAGGAACAAGTTGTTTCAATGCTATCCTTCTTTTGGACAGTGTTGGTCAAAAATGGCCATATTTAGCTCCAGGATCTTGGGAAATTTTCTAGGCAAAGCACTAATGCTCAAACTGCAACATTGGGAAATGGCTGCAGCTCAGGCCTAGAGATATGTTCTGATGTAAACAAAATCTGCTCCTTTTCCTTTATGGCGTGTCCAAGAGCCCATATAGAGTCCTTAAGTGGGTTCCCAACAGTAGGAGAAAATAACAGAGGCCAACCAGAGAATATTGAGAAGCAAGGCAGCTAGTAAGCCTCAGTGGCGTAGCGTGGGTTGCCAGCACCCGGGGCAAGGCAAGTAATTTGCACCCCCTAACCTGTGGATTTGCGCCCCCTAACCCTAACCCCCAGATGTTGCGCCCGGTGCGGCCTGCCCCCCCTGCACCCCCCACGCTACGCCACTGGTAAGCCTGATCTTTATTGAACTGTTGCAACAGGGTCCTCACTCACCACATGCAGGAGGGAGGAGGAATCCAGAACAGTGGTGCGCAAGCCCTTATATAAACTTTTGAAATTGCCACCTGTAGCCCAAGACCACCCCAAAAAACACCATACATACATCACAGAAGGGGTGGTCTAAAGCAGAATCCTGTCTGGCAAGAAACCTGTTTAGGGTCAATGATTGGATTACCTGGGCAGTCTGGCCATTCTTTTGTGATGGTTAATACTTTAGTTCTTGAATCCAGGTCACAGGCTCACCCTATTCATACCCAAATGTGCTCTTAAGGCAGGATTTGTGAGCACAGATACAATGGGGAGGCTTTTCCCATTTCCACCCAAACTGCAGAGGAATATTTGAGGTCACTGAAAGAGTCAAAATGGTTTTCCTATACTGTTTCAGACATGTGGTTTATATATTTATATATGCCTGGTACATTTATAAACATTTAATTTATATATTTGAGACCTTACATTCTTATAACAATTATTTAAAAACAAAATAAGTGGAATGCTTCCAGTTTTACTGCCATCCATTGAACCAGGTATCAGAAGCAAGTGTAACATGTCAACAAGGCCTAAAGACTGCAGCCTCTAGCTGGCCCTGCCTTCCAAGATGTTGCCTTTGTAATTAATAGTACCAGATATGCTGCTGTGTTTCTAGAAAGCTGGCAGGGCTGAAGTTGACAGAGCCAAGTGGTTTCAGCCTTGACAAACTGTGAATGACTTCCGAACCTAAATAGAAATCTCCTCAGGGCACCATTGTACAAATTAGAAGGCACTGAGACTTGAAGCAAAGATAAATGGCATTGTTTGGGCCACGGAGAACTTACAAGGCTGTGCAGAAGCTGGAATCCTCTACCTCACATCTGATGGAGGGGTCTCTAGCCCACAAAAAGCGATGCCTATTGGTGGTTAAGGGGCCACAAGACAATGGCCTTTGCCACCCATTTTATTATGTTAATAGTAATGTTGTTGTTGGCGTCAATCTGTCTCCAGAGACAATGGAGACTCTGGGAGTGAAGTCAAATGTCTGCATTAGCAGCAGCGAAGTGAAGCAGACCTGGGCGGTGTGTATGGATGTCCTGGGCTGCCCAGATGCCAATGATGCTGGGCCTCATTGATGTGGTCCAAAGGAAAGCAGAGCAATATGTTTGGCACTAGCTTGGCTGCAAGGAGTTGCTGGAAGGAGGTTACCATCCAAAGCACCAGCCAATTGTCTTAGGGACCCCAATCTGGATTTCTGTAGGGTTCGCCAAACTTGGCCCTCCAGATGTTTTGGGACTGCAACTCCCATCATCCCTAGCTAATAGGACAGGTCAGGGATGATGGGAATTGTAGTCCCAAAACATCTGGAGGGCCAAGTTGGGCTATGCCTGGTTTAGCCTTTTATTCTCCCTAAGTGGAGGTGTCGTAGTCCTATGCTGTCAGCCATGGCAGAGCTCAGTGGAGGGAGAAGCCAGCCAACCAGTCGAGTCTCAGGGGGATACTTGCCTGGAGGCAGAGTCTGTATACAAGGTGCAGTCCAATCCTATCCTAAGGTCAGGAGTACCTCAGTTCACATAGTCAGATGATTGGGGCCAAAAAAGCCAAAGGTCCAAGTCACAAGAAGTAGCAAGGTCTGGCCAGGGATGATGAATGTTGTTTCCAGCAACTAACTGAGGCTGGAAACCCTGCTTAAGAAAGCTGGAGCCAGCTGGTTCTCATGAGGAGCAAGAAGGCTGATCAGCAGCAGGTGGAGTCACTTCTGAGCAGGTGAAGCCGACTCCTGGCCCATGGCAGGAGGCAAGGCAGTGGGTAAGGATTTTTCCTTAGCCATTCTTTCCTGAAGCCTTTCTCGTGGATGAGTATGGCCACAAGGTAGTGGAGGTTTAGTATCGGAGTTTTTCTTCTCCTAGATGGGCTACCTTCCCAGGTTGATGAGCCCCATCTGCTCCTCTACATGCAGAAACCACCACCTTGGACCTACTATTGGTCTTGTCCATCCAATCTGCTGGAGCCTCTTTTCACATACAGGGGATGTCTCTAACTCACCAAGGGTTTGAGAACCACTGGCTATCCTCTCTTGGTTTAGCTAGCCTGTCAAAGCCATTCCTGGGGTGCGGTCACCGTTGCATGCTGGCAGCTTCTAGGAGCCACAGATGCATGTTCAGTGCAAGGTGAGGACCAAAGGTGGACAAACTACCCCAGAAGGAGCACGATGTGTCCCCCACCAGAGGTACTACCCCTCCTCTGACACCCCATATACCCAATGTTGATAGTAGTAATAACAATAATCCTAACCGTATTTTAAACTTTTGCCCTTGGCTGATGTAAAAGGTCCATTGGTAAAAATCTGCATTATATATATATATATATTTATAATAATATTTATTAAAGATTTTCTTAATACAATAGCAAAAACATACAAAATAACATATAATTTTTCAATATCCACATTTCCTTCACTTCATCGGACTTCCTCACAACTCTCGTTCCTGCGTTCCAAATTTTCAAGCTTTACCCAGCAATTTATTACCTTGTTTCAATTCTTATATTATAATTTTCCAATATTGTATCCCTAATTTTAGATAATTTAGACCCCAACCTTAAAAGCTTAATTTTAACATAATATTTATCCAAAATTTATCTTTTCTTGTACTTACATTTATCTTCATATTCCTTTTAACTACCTTATTGGCGCCATATTGTTGCTACTCTTACATCTTTCTTAACATTCATACAATTTACAGTGTTTTTGTAAATAGTCCTTAAATTTCTTCCAATCCTCCTCCACAACCTCTTCTCCCAGGTCTCGGATTCTGCCAGTCATTTCCGCCAGTTCCATATAGTCTATCAGTTGCATCTGCCATTCTTCCAGTGTGGGCAAATCTTGGGTTTTCCAGTGTTTGGCGACAAGTATCCTTGCTGCTGTGGTAAAAATCTGCATTATAAAGGCCCATTCCTAAGCTCTGTCACATGATAGCAACAATAGCAATAAAAATGAAGGAACCATAAAGTTGAGGGCTATACTACAGCAAGGATGGTCCACGATGGTGCTCATGACATTCTAGACAGGGACAAAACCTGCAATCACAAGGGGCACATTTAGTCTGCATCTCAGGGCTGATCTTAAGTATAACCTTTGGCTTTCATGGGACAAAGTAGAAAATGATTGCAATCTAGACCTTGAAACCTGATGAAAACTAACCGTTTCCCCCCAAAACTTGATGTTCCGGACACCAGGAAGACATTCAGCATTTACAGAGGCCATCTAACAAGACTAAAATGACATGGGCCCCTATAACTTCAAGCAGGCTTCAAAAGTCGCCGTCTTTTCCACCCCAAACATCACTGCTTAACTGGTCATCATTCCTCTCTGTCCCAGCATTGAAGTACAGATAGTACACTAGCCAGGACTGAAGTTGGTACCAGGTGCGCTGAATAAGGTTGAATGTGATTTCCCCCTCCCCCTTTTTGCATGATATGGGCCTTGGTATTTGGGAAACAAGTGATAACTGCAAGTTCACCACCTAAGAGGTCTGTGACGTGTCTCTGTGCTCATCACTACACTGGATGCCCTAGGTTCTTTGCGGTACATTGGCCCTTGCCGTACCCTGGGGTGGAAAGCCTTATATTCTGTCAAGTGTCACATTCCTTCTGCAGAGAGGGAGAGAGAGAAGTGATCTGTTGGACAGAACCATGAGCATCAAGGCAGAAGCCAGCAGGGGCACAACCAGAGCCAATAGTACAGTGGTACTTTGGTACTTGAACGGCTTGGCTCCTGAACAAATCGGTGCCTGAAACCTGGAAACGTTCCAGTTTGCAAACGTTTTTCTTTCGATTGAGTGCAGGAAGCTCCTGCAACCAATCGGAAGCCGTGCCTTGGTTTTCAAACGGTTTCGGGAGTCGAACGGACTCCTGGAACGTATTTAGTTTGAGAACCAAGGTACCACTGTATGTGTCGTCTTCTTGTTCATCCCTCTCTTTTCACCATCCCTTCCCTCTTTCTTCTTTGGGGATGGCCAATCATTTTGCCAAGGATCTGAACTAATCATTTGGCCAAGAACCAGAGCTTTTTCCCCCCAGCCCGAACTCTCTAGAACTCAGTTCTGGCACTTCTCAGGTGGTGGACACCATTGCCATTCTAAGAGAACAAGGGATGTGTCCATGTTGAGTTCCAGCACTTCTTTTTCTAGAAAGCTAGCACTGCCAGGAACTGCAGGCTACCCTTCCTCCTTGAATCCTGTACTTCATCAGCCACCACTGGACATTTTGAAAGTTCAGTTTAAACTCACTTCCACTTTCTATCTCATATTTTTAAAATTGCTTATGAAAACACCCTCTGGTCTCGGTCCCCCCCTCTCCAAAATGGTAATTGTATTGCACTCCGGAATGCTGTGTGCCTCAAACCACCACCCTAAAAATGACATTTGACAGATGAAATAAACTCATTTAGGAGTAGTTCAAAAAAACGAAGATCATGGCCACTGGTCCCATCACCTCCTGGCAAATAGAAGGGGAAGAAATGGAGGTAGTGAGAGATTTTACTTTCTTGGGCTCAATGATCACTGCAGATGGTGACAGCAGCCACGAAATTAAAAGACGCCTGCTTCTTGGGAGAAGGGCAATGACAGGCCTAGACAGCATCTTGAGAAGTAGAGACATCACCTTGCCAACAAAGGTTCGTATAGTTAAAGCTATGGTTTTCCCAGTAGTGATGTATGGAAGTGAGAGCTGGACCATAAAGAAGGCTGATCGCCGAAGAATTGATGCTTTTGAATTATGGTGCTGGAGGAGACTCTTGAGAGTCCCATGGACTGCAAGAAGTTCAAACCTCTCCATACTGAAGGAAATCAACCCTGAGTGCTCACTGGAAGGACAGATTGTGAAGCTGAGGCTCCAGTACTTTGGCCACCTCATGAGAAGAGAAGACTCCCTGGAGAAGACCCTGATGTTGGGAAAGATGGAGGGCACAAGGAGAAGGGGGCGACAGAGGACGAGATGGTTGGATAGTGTTTTCGAGGCTACCAGCATGAGTTTGACCAAACTGCGGGAGGCAGTAGAGGACAGAGGTGCCTGGCGTTCTCTGGTCCATGGGGTCACGAAGAGTCGGACACGACTAAACGACTAAACAACAACAAAGGAGTAGTTAGTTCCACAGCATGTGGTTCCCCAACATATGCAGGAGGCCTGAGTTGCTTGACTGGTGTGATGAAAACTATCCATAATTCAGCGGATTTTCGCAATGGTCTGGACTGCACGCAACACTCTCCGATAAATTAAAACCCCTTAGGTGAGAAATCCTTGCTTAAGTGGCTTGCGGTAAACAAAGGAGGCAGGAGATGGCTCCGCTCAGCTTGCTCCAGTTAATTAGACCATTTGGGAGGAGCAAATGGAGCAAACATACACCAGAAAGGTTGACAGAAATGCCCTACAGAGCAGACAGCGCTACACGGATGGGAGATGTGCAAGTCTTTCTCTGATTGGGCTGCAACAGAGCCAAACTCTTTGCCCTGCAAATCAGTGAATAGCTTGGTTCATTGCCAAACCAATTCAGGTAGCTGCTCAAAACAGAGCACAGCAAAGTGAGGGAGACAGCGCTCTGGAGCTGCTTTGAAAAGTTTATGCCTGGAAAACTCTGGATGGGGCCCAAAGCCCATCCCATCCCCTTGGGTTGCGGGGAGCAATTTACACTTAGGGCTTCTTGCAGGGCGCTGGCTTTTAAAGTGCACCTGCTATCTGCCCTCTAGCAAACTCACAAAGACCTTGGGAGGGCAGATAGGCTTTCTGCTTGTTAAAGATGAAAGGCAAAATCAATCCAAGTTGCTTCACAGAGCTGATTGAAGGCAGCTAAGAATACTACCTCATCAAGCTCTTCCCTCTCTGCCCACTTGCAAACTACAGAGCCAGATCCTTAGATGCAATCAAGGAAAGCAGCTCATCAGATGGTGGAATTGTTCCTGGACTGTACCACTTCAGGCCGAAGGTGGTCACTTACATGAGTAACCAAACAAGCCCATTCGTGGAAAACTAGATGGTCCAAGAGAATGGCTCAAGTCTAGCTTTATTCCCAGTGTGTTATCTTTCCATATTTTCCATGCAGAAGCCTGAAAATGCCACCCCTTATCTGCAGTCTGAAGTAGTTCAGCCTGGAAAAGTTTTAGCATGTCGTTAACCTATTATATAGACCAGGTTTGCACCAGGGGAGCTACTCTGCTCAAGGCTTTTTCTCTAGGTGGTTTAGTTTGGTCAGAATCCAGTATACACTTACCAGAAGTAAATACATAAAAAGATAAAAAAACCCTGTCCAGTAGCACCTTAGAGACCAACTAAGTTTGTTCATGGTATAAGCTTTTGTGTGCATGCACACTTCTTCAGATACACTCTAAGCTTTTCGTGCATGTACACGAAAGCTTATACCAAGAAGAAACTTAGTTGGTCTCTAAGGTGCTACTGGACAATTTTTTTATTTTGTTATATATTTCGACTGCATCAGACCAACATGGCAACCTCCCTGAATCCAGAAGTAAATATATTACTTCTGGTAAATGAGCCACCATAGCCATGAAAAATTGTGTCTTGGGCTTTTTAGACTCATCTGCCCACTTAGTATCTGAAACCAAAGGGCCAGATGTGAATTTTGTCCCAGCTCTCCTACCCTACTGAGAAAACACAGAAGGGCTGCAATATTTAATTGTTCTAATCATTAGATTATGAATCTTAAACTTTAAGCGATTAATTGGAAAGGGCTGAGACTTAAGGACACACAAGTTAAGGGCACACATTTCTTTTTTAAAACAACTTTCTTAACACCAAACACATAGCTGTTCTGCCCTCTGATGTTCCTGGGATGGGCTGAAGTCTTACAGAATACAGCCCCTCTTGAAATTACTAATATTTGATTGGTTACGGTTCTAATACATTAATACTTGGCCAAGTATACTGATATGCCTACACTCAGAAGTGTATCTGAGAAGTGTCCGGGCTTCAGGTAGCATGACCAGATCACCTGCACATGGATGAACACCTGGGGGCATGGGTTCACACATCAGCTGCCATTTGCACAGTAGCGTCTTTTGAAGATTGAAGCTGCCTGAGGGAAGTAATAGCCACAAAACTTTTTAAACACCATGTTAAGAAACCAAATTTATTTGTAAAACAGGACCTGTATATAAAAATGCTGCACAATCAAGGTATACAAAAATACAAAATTTTTGTTTCTGATTACAATTCTAGTTGCAAGTTCAAACTCCGGAAATGCATCTCTCTTTTCCCAGGGCTTCCGACAAGCAGGGAACACAAGCTGGTGGAACCTGGCGACGCAGGTGTTCGGATGATGTCCAAGGTGAGCCAAATCCAAGCCTCCCGTCTCGAGTGATCCTTTCTAAAACAGGTTAACAGCAGTTAACCTCAGAGGAGCTGCATATAAGTGACCCATTTTCCTTGCTTTGGGATCCAGCCTCTGTGGTTTTCAACCTGCTGAGCCCAGGTCTTCTTCCCACTGTTGTTGCCATACTCCCAGTGACCGAAGCAAACGGTGTCCAAAACCCAGTGCCACGGCACTTCCTCCAACAAATTAAGGCTCCTCTTAATTCTCCTCCTAAATATCCTTACAGTAACATGTAATATATACATTAAAAGAGACTTAAAGCAGTGCTCTAGTTTAAGCCTAGACTAACGCCTTGGTTCCTGCTAACACACATGCATTCAACGTTGATTCATGTCAAAACACCTAATGAAGATTTCATGGCAATAATTATGTTGGAAAAGTTAAGCACGTTGGGTTATAGTGTTAGCAGGAACAGAGGCTAATCTAGTTTCCTAGTCTTAAAATGTACTTCCATGATTGGTTTCTGTGACCGACTGAGAAAGGATTATTGCCCCCCCCCATTTTTTTTAAACTTGTCCTGAAATTTATTGCAAGTAGTCTGAAAAGGTTTTAAGATGTCAGATGATTTATAAAAATGAAACTGAAGCGTTTAGTTACACAGCAAAGACCACCGATTAATTACAGAATGCTATGTTTCCTTCAGCAGCAATTTTAAAAGGTCTGATCCTTTGAAAGGAAGCACAGAATCAAAACAGCCATTTATAATAAAAAAAATTGGTGGCCATTCAACTCTACTGGGTGTCTGCACCCGTTTAGCTAAGCTTATCTAGAACAATAGCTCTCTTTTTCCAAAAAAGAAAGAAAGAAAAAGATTCTCTTAAGGAGTGATCCATCCATTGAGGCATTACCGTACTTCTCTCTCTCTCCCTCCCCACATTTGCATTTAGTGCAATAAAGTTTAAAAATTCTGCTCTGAAATATTTAACTTTACATTAACAAAAATAGTTCTTTTAAAAAAATTGTAACAAAACGGAATATATCGCATAAACAGATCATGAAATTATTCTCTGCAATTACACTGTAAGCATTTACTATTACAATAAGCCAAACAATGGAATATTAGCATTCATTATGTAGTGTAAAGTCTCAGGAATGAAGAAAGGAATTTAACACATATAAAAATGGTCAAGTTCTTATTACTGGATAAATGAAAGCTACTTAACTCGTAATGAAGTTCTTCAGGAGGCCTCTGTGCATTTGCATTAATGGGGATTGAGCCCTGTCAAACTTTGGAAGCTTCTGTAAAGGAATGTCTATCTGTAAAGGTCCCACTCTCTGGTCTACACAAGCGGCAGGTGCGGTGCCTACAATTGTTCCTGTTCGACTTCAGACTACAGGGCGAGATGTCAGGGAGGAGAGTTCTAGCCCAGCCTGACATGCTAGTCTTCTACATACGGTGACTGGGCTTGTTCAAACATGTGACCTACACACACAAACACAAATACGCCTTGCTTTTTAAAAAGGTATAGTTCAAAAGCAGTCTTGCTACCTGACCTGCTGTATGAGAAAGCCATGTAAGGAATGCAGAGAGCACTCTCAGTTCTTTCCTACGAGAACCTTGCACTGTTAAACTAGGACATACCGTATTTTTTGCTCTATAAGACTCACTTTTCCCCTCCTAAAAAGTAAGGGGAAATGTGTGTGCGTCCTATGGAGCGAATCCAGGCTGCGCAGCTATCACAGAAACCAGAACAGCAAGAGGGATTTCTGCTTTCACTGTGCAGCGATCCCTCTTGCTGTTCTGGCTTCTGAGATTCAGAATTTTTTTTTTCTTGTTTTCCTCCTCCAAAAACTAGGTGCGTCTTGTGGTCTGGTGCATCTTATAGAGCAAAAAATACAGTACATTTAATGGGAAGCCTGTCTACCTAGAAAGGGCTC
Organism: Podarcis melisellensis; assembly: GCF_964234715.1. Taxonomy (NCBI): domain Eukaryota; kingdom Metazoa; phylum Chordata; class Lepidosauria; order Squamata; family Lacertidae; genus Podarcis; species Podarcis melisellensis. Next base: position 29,133,938 of record NC_138534.1, read on the forward strand.
TCTCTCTCTAAGAAATCCGTTACTTAAAGAGCTGGTGTAGTGTAAGATTTTAACCTCTGAAGGAATTTCGAGGCACCAGATCAAGCCTTTGGAAGTTAGGCTCTCAGGGATGGGCGAAAATGTTGCCTTTTAGGTCTCTCATTTCCCGTCTTAGTGGTGCGTAACCACAGCGCGAAGATCAAAGATAAGCCTCTGCCCGCTCTCTCACAGCAAAAGGCAGCAGCCAAGATTTCCAGTTAATATTAGTGCTATGGTGCTGAGATCCCATACAGGAGAACCAATAGCATTAAGGGATCTTAACACTTAAGCCGTCAAGTGAGTGACAGGTAGACGCAGTTGGCCCAAAATGGCCTTGCGGATTAAATTCAGGTGGCCTAGCAGTTCCCCGCTGCTGATCTACAGGCATAAAATGGCTGTTCTGTAAACTGAACATCCTCAATTCTTTCAATGAAGAACCCCAAGAGATATCCCCACGTGTTTTCACTATGGTAAGGGACAGCCAGAAACGAACAGCAGAACTACGTCCAAGGATAGGGGCTATACCAACTTCCTAGGGACTGGAAAGATCGGAGGCGATTTAAAGTGCAATATGGGTGGAGAACAAAGGCCACTGAACCCTTCTCTCTTAGCGTTTTTTGTCTCTCATCTCCTTTTCTCTGGGTGGGGACCAAGATTTTGGATGGGGGGCTATGGGCTGAAGCAGTTTTTGGAGGGGGGGGGACATCAACATCCTTCTGCAAGCCAATGCCATGCTTCAAATACCCCACTCCCTATACAGTGGTACCTCGGGTTAAGTACTTAATTCGTTCCGGAGGTCCGTTCTTAACCTGAAACTGTTCTTAACTTGAAGCACCACTTTAGCTAATGGGGCCTCCTGCTGCCGCCAGAGCATGATTTCTGTTCTTATCCTGAAGCAAAGTTCTTAACCTGAAGCACTATTTCTGGGTTAGCGGAGTCTGTAATCTGAAGCGTATGTAACCCGAGGTATAAGCATTTGGTGTGCTCAAGCATACGGCCTCTGCCACCACAACATGTGTCTCGCCACTCCAATAACCAAGGTAGCAGCTCGATCCTTCCTTCTCGGAGCATGGGAAAGGTAGAAAAGGACAAAGATATTGCTATCTGGAAGTTTCTGAAGTATTCATGTGGCACTCAGGTACCATGAGCATTGAATGCACAGAGGCCACTTCAAGAACTGCTTTAGATACTAAGGCAGTGACATTATTCCCCACCTCACCCGCAAAAGGTTTGTCTGCTCTTCCCCACCGTACTCCACTAATAACCAAACGTACAATGAAAACCAAGACCGAGAAATGGTTTCAACCGTAAAGAGAAACTTAAATGACTTACAGTACATAATTTTTCTTTTTGTGTATAGTTGTGTATGGTCTCTCTCCATGAGGTCATGGATGAACAGTAATGTATATATCTGAGGCTGAGCTATAGAAGCCTGCTTTCCAACTGCTTATTTAAAGAGTTTGCGTAGTTCAAAGGAACAATGATGTGCAAAGGACGATACTGAACTCAAGGGGAAATGATAAGGTGAAAGAGGACAAAAATTGCATAATATAAAACTCATCCTCCCTCATATGCCTTTAGTTTGTCCTTCACAGATTCAGGGGCTGTCTCAATATCTAAATACCTGAGGAGTTGGTTAGGTTTTCTTAAAAATGTGTTAGATATAAATTGTCTAATGTGTTAATGAGGAAAAAAACTGGATTAAGTTGAACTTACTGGATCTTATTAGCATCCCATTGCGAAAAAGCAAGCAAAATCCAACATGATTAATGTATTATTCATCCCAGTTCTTTTTTTTTTTAAAAAAAAATCTATGAAGGATTTCCCCCTCCAGAACAGTCATTATCCATTGAGTTTTAAAGATTTATGCTCATTAAAATAACCACGAGGGAAAATTACTTGACCCACTTACGTTATTCCAAATCGGCAATCTTACACGATTCTTTTAAAATATTATGGAATCCTTCTCCAACTTGTGAAATATCTCAATCAGATTACAATCATAGCACTGCCACAAACCACAATGGTTTAGAATTTGAAATGGAACAATGATAAAAGTTGCTTGTAAAAGCCACCCGTATGAAAAGAGTACATGTTTCACAAAAATAATCATTAAAAAAGTATTAAATCCCTGTTCCTTTTCTCTGATTTTGGCTGCTTTTTAAATAATATATATATATATAGATATATATAGAGAGATAGATAAGATAAGATAAGATAGATATTGTTTTGGAATGTTGATGGTTTCCATAATGGCTGACCAGCTTCAAGATGAACTTGCTCCAGAGGCCTGGAAAATATAAATAAGTCATAAATGAAGTTAGGAAATGATTAAAAAAAGACACTGATGTTTACAGGCAGAAAAACACCATCATAACCAGCACAGTAATTTTGAAAAGTTATCTGCATTTGAAATTCAAGCCGGTAAATTTAATGTAGTGGATTAATTTACTAAAGAATTGGAGGAGGGGAGAGAAATGTTGGTTTTTACAACAGAATATCCTCAACAAAATGTGCGTACAGAAGTCTCGCTATATGGCAGTTCTTAGGACAATGTTTCATTAATTAATTGTGTTGGTAACTTACAGTGTGCTGTGTAATTACCAGGCATTTAATTTAATAATACTTGTCTGATTTCCCCTAGTATTCTGATATTAAAAAGTGAAACATTAATTCTGGATAGCCTCCTTAAATATATATATATATATATATATATATATATATATATATATATGAATGAAAATGCCTTTGTGGAGCTCTTTTGAAACTTTAGCAATCGACACTAACATAAAGGAAGCATAATACTGTACAAAATTCTCAGCAGGCAGAATATTCCAACAGTGGGGAGAGGCAATGGCACATACCTGGCTTTCTGCTTTCGGTGTTGCTATGACTTACTGGGAGGAAGATGGGCAAGGCAGGGGTGCAGTGCAAACACCAGCAGGGGGCAGTGGATTGGCTCTGCCAGTGCATTTGCACCATGCTGAACCTCACTGGTGATGGAAAATCAAGTAAATTCTGTTGCCCCTTGCTTCTAACCAGGGACCTGCATTGAAACTATGGTTTTATTCTAAGGGATACAGTCAGACTAGCTCATACTTTCATCTAGGGTGAGAATGTCCAACAATGCAGGAGTTTGGGGAAATGGTTGCTGATTACTACCAGAATTTTCTCCAGATTAGTCTACTGCAGGTAACTCCCAAAGCTATGCTTCCTCATCATTTTGAACCTAATGACCATGGATTCCTGCATACACCTTCTTAAGCAATCACATACAGCAACAAAGTTTCGTATAGCACGCAATCTAAAGTATCTAAACAACCATCTAAATGCCAGTGGCTGAATAAAATCTGGGAGACATATGTACAAACTGAATCAATGAGGAATCCTGGTTTTTAAAGAGATATTATGGCACCATGGTTTCTTTTCATTTTCTATATGCAAGCCCTTAAAACTTCTAATCAAATTTCCATAAAGTACAAATGCCCATCTTATGCTGATAAGCATGTCATATACAACTTATATATAAACACCCTATGGTGTTTGTGGGAGGGGGTTTATTGGTTTTTGTTATGCATTTTGTATTCTTGCTTTGTATTTTTTATGTTGTGAACCACACTGTGATCTTCAGATGAAGGATGGTATACCAATTAAATTAATAATAATATAGTTAGTGAGCTAGTTCTCCCAAAGCAAAATATAGTAAGGATTGTAATCAGTGAGTTTCTTAATTCCTTTAGTAACCTTGCTGTGTTGTGCATGTGTAGAGTTGAGTTTGGGTTTCTTTTTAACTCTGCTTCAAAATAAAATTCCATTAAAGTAACACACACACACACACACACACACACACACACACACACACACACACAGACACACTTTTTAGAAATGATATTGTTCCTATATGCTTCTTTTTCGAAGCCACAGCAAAGGCCAGGATCCAAACAGCTACTTTTCACATCTGGTGGTGTTTAAAAACGACAACACCCCAGTTTCAAAAACGGTTTGCTACAAATTATGGTGGAGCTGCTTTTCAGGAAGCAGAAGACTGCATAGCCCTGGTCTGCGCAGAACCAGTTCTCAGAATCCTGCTCAAAGTTAAAAACAACAACTCATTTTAACAAACTTGGTGAGTCACGAATTAGGGACACCGAAAAGCTCTTCAGGAATCAAAATTCAGCCAACAGCCTACAAAAAAAAAAACACCTTTAGAATTATAAAATTTAAAAAGTTCATCGCCCTAGCATTTTGGAAAGATGTTTAGGTGCCTGCCTTGGTTGAATAATTAGATCAGTTTCTCTACTAAATGAACGAAGTGGATCCAAAGAAAACAAACTATTTCATGTTTCAAATGCAACAGGCTCTCACAATCTCAGAAGGCTCTGGAAAGCATTTTGCTTGTCTATCAACTGAGAATTTACTAAAGCCTATTTCAGATTTGTAGGTGGCTCTTCATTCGGTGAGCTGAGGTTGGCTTATGTGATGTTGATCCCATTTTATCCTCACAACCCCATGAGACAAGTTAGGCTGAGAGAGTGCAGCTTCTTGACAGAGCTGGTTGTGTTCCTGATCCAAAGCTCACACCCTGTCCACGACACGATACGGAACCACACGGTCTGTGATACGCAACCATGTGACGGAAACAATTTGAACACTTCCCTGCTTCCTCAGCTTTCTGCTTTTGCACAGGTGTGTGAGAAAATCCTCCCTGGCAGCAACGGAAGTCATCACCTGGTAAATGATCAGCTGCATTCAGTCTTTGCTTATTATATTGATAACTTCATTCAGGTGCCTAAGTCAGATCAACGGGGAATCTGCCTTCACGTGTCAATGACAAACATTAATAAAATGTGCAAGTGAAAAACAACAACTAGCCAAGTGCCATGGAAAATCCACTGGTCTGGTTGTGAAAAGGTGCCTTATAGTCAAGTTAAATAAATAAAATAGCTACAAAATATATGTAGGCCTAATCAGTGCTTTTTTTCCTTAAAAAAATGTTTAGGGGTACTCTCATTTTGGCTGCTCCCTCTCTCCTCGCACCCTTCCTCCCCCCCTAAACCCTGGACGAGGGACTCAAGGTGGCAGCGCTGAAAAGAAGGGAAGACCCCCAGCAGCAGTGGGGTCGGCTTGAGCAAGGAGGGGCGAGAGCTCACCGGCTGGTTCTAGCCCGGCAAGAGGAGGAGGAGGAGGAGTGCCAGCGCCTCCACTATGGCCACCCCAGACTCCCCTCCCCAGGCACCAGCGGGGAGAATGACAGAGCTCCAGTCCACGCTGCTACTGCGGAGACAGCTGGCATGCCAGTCCATCGGTTGGGGCAACACAAAATGTTTAGGGGTACATGTACCTGCTGCGTACCCCCAAAAAGAAAGCAATGGGTCTCATTCTGCTTCAGAATCTGCTTCAGTGTGGCTTATGCTTTTTGCCATTTGCACGAGAACCGCTGTATGCATGTACCAACACCTATAATAAGTATTACGTCTGTTAATAGCCCAGCTTCTTTTTTTCTTTTTCTTTTGGCCTTTTTATCTTTAATAATTGAAAATAACCAATCTTCCCCTTAAAATAAAAGTATGACATTTTAAAATTTTATCTAGTATTATCTAAAAAGTCCTGAAAAAATTTATTCCTGGGTAATATTGTATATATTTATGTGCTTGTGTACATAATATATACCTACACAGACACTTTTTAAAATTTTAGTCAGTTTTAACACAATTTGTATAAACAATCAATCTGATCACATCGTAAACATAAGAATCTCACACTTTTCCTGCAGTTTCCTTCAATCCTTTAACCCAATTATACATTTTGCCTAAGGATCCCAACAGTGCATTAATTGTTTTTACTACAAAGTACCAGTAGAGGTAATTTTTCAGAACAGTGTATATTTAGAACATAGATTCATAAGCATAATTGAAAAATGTATGCTGCACTGACACTAAAAACTTTTCTGCTGCACCGGTTTTCAGTCCTTGGCACAATAAACAGAGATTTGATTGATACGAGAATGAAGATCTGAAAAATTAGACATATTAGTCAAACTTTTTCAAATGTGGATATATATATATATATATCTACATAGTGTGATTTTTCTCTCTGGCTGAACCTAGATAAAGCAGCAAGCTGCACTAGGTTTGTTTGTACAAAGCTGTGTGCCCAATTAATAGCCCAGCTTCCCCAAGCACAGTTCTAGATGCGGTAGTGACAGCATTTTTTTTGGAAGGATGCTACATTGCCCTGATCACCATGGGTCACCGTTGGGCCTCCGAGTTTATCTGCATGCTGCTTCCCTCTCCCTCTTTTCACAGCAGCAGAAACAGCAAGGTTGTGGCTGGGATGGGGAAAAGCAGAGGAAGGAATGGGTGGAGAAGAGGAAACTGGCGAGAGCAGTGGAGGGAGCAAGACTGGGCCTGATCAAAAGAGTCTGTGGACCTGCTGATTAGACCTAGAGGCCTCTCCACTTGTTTGTTTTTCTTTTTCTTTTTTGGTGAACAAGTCAAGATCATAAAACACATTTTGATCTTGGCTTGTTTGAACTAACTCTAAGCAGTTTGGGTTTGGATGTATCAGGAAGCATGGGCTTCTGATCTTCACACAGCTATGCCAAGAGAAGAGAGAAAGGAGGAGCATGCAAGCTTGAGGATTGTGCAGAGTTATTTGTTGTTTAGCATTATGTTCCCCAAAAAATAATGTTAATTTTTAGCTTCAGCTTCAAACTGTAGCAATCAGGGCTACAGAGAGGATTGGCAAGTCCCTGAGCAAACATGTGAAAGGAATATTAGAACTTCCTTGCTGAATCAGATCAAATATCTATCTAGTCAAATATTCTGTTTCCAGCCTTGATCATGCAGAAGCTCACAGAAAGCTCAAAAGCAGAGCACCCCCTGTTGCCGGCCCCCAAACATCTGGCACACAGTTATTAGAAGTCTACAGCCTCTGCACACTTAGGTCTCATTCTGAGTTATCATTCATTAGTAGTAGCCTCCGAGAAACCAAACTTTCATGAATTTATCTAATGACTTTCAGGAGGCATCTATGTTCATGTTTAATACAGCAGCTACGTCAATGTGTTAATTGTGCTCAATGAAGCAATATCTCCTTGTGTTTGGCATGGACCTACGGCCAATCTGTTTTATTGAATTCTAGTGTTCTAGGGTCTCTCACAACTTCATAAACATGCATTGGTGTTGCCCTCTGTTTTGAATGCTATTCCGTGGTCACCCTACCATATTGTCTTCAGGCTAGTTCATATCCTCAGACAAATTAGCCACATGGGTGCCAGCACATGGGTACACTTTTAGCAATTATTACATTAATTATGTTGTATGCTTAGTTAGCCAGCAACTAGTCTTTCATTTTCAGCTCCTTAGACCCCCTGAAGTCTAATGCATGGTTAAGACCATTGAAGAGCAAAGTGCAGGATCTTCTCCTCAATTAACTCTCATGTCAGACTTAGAAACTATTTGTGATAGCCGTCATTTACATTGATTAAATCAACTAATCTTACAAGCTAGTTTACAAATGCATTTGTATCAACTCATTTTTTGATAACCCACAGCCAAACATTAGACCTGCTTTGAGTGAAAAGGAGTGATCAAATTATGGGGAGGGGGGGACCCTTAATGAAATCCACAGGCCCCTGCCCCATGTCAAATCATGCCCACCTATACATTTGAAAAAGAAGAGCACTGCCAGCTGAGCCCCGGTGAAAAGGAATCAGTTAATACAGCTTTTCCCAATTTTGGTTCCCCAGGTATGAATGGACTACAAATCCCATTATCCCTGACCATCAGCCATGCTGGTGGACATGATGGGGGTTGTAGTTCAGTAACATCGGGGGACTTAAGGTTGGAGAAACCTGGTTTAAGAGTTCTCAGTTTTTCAAGGGAGATTATAAGGGTCCAACATCTAATTCTGAGAGGTATGAGCTCATTTGTATGTTATTCTTGCCAAGTCAATGTATCTGGCTGCAAAAATTTAACCCAACATACAGTATTATATTGTGGCAGGGGGACAGGACACGTTGCTTCCGTATCGCTATCAATATGGAGTACATGGAATATATAATTTCTTCACACTGTTTCCTGGCTTTCTCTTATCACCAAGAATTTCATGACTTATCAAAAAGTTACTGCATGTTAAAATGGAATAAGGACGTGTTTGAAGTGAGGGAGCCCAAATCCACATTTCTCCACCAGGCACAATGTTGAAACGCAGAAAGAACAATGGCAAAGAGAGAAGAATTAGGAGAAATGTTACTTTAGCAGGTTGAAAGGAGTAACTGTATCAACTTCCTTGATGATGGAGGAATGCGTGGAAACTTAAAAAAAAGAGTGTTTAAGCGTCAAAATCAGGCTGAAGTGAATTGGCCTATGTGGCTGGAAATAAACAGGAAATTGAACAAGCTAGAATCACTCCAAATCACCTCAGAACTTATCAGCCAGATGTATCAGGTACCCAGAGGCAGCAAAGTGGAGTGGAGGGAGGTCAAGTGACTCACAGAGATAGCCACTGTGCCTTCCAGAATCCTATTAGCAACTCAGTCTAATATCTTATTTTCCAACAAAGGGATGGTAAATGTCAAGTTAAAACCATGGACTAAGTTTTGAAACCCTACCACAAAAGGATACCTGGGCACATAGTTATATATGTTTCATATTGACTGTTTCCCTCACTCTATGTATACAACCCAAAGGTACCGTATTTTTTGCTCTATAAGACTCACTTTTTCCCTCCTAAAAAGTAAGGGGAAATGTGTGTGCGTCTTATGGAGCGAATGCAGGCTACGCAGCTATCACAGAAGCCAGAACAGCAAGAGGGATTTCTGCTTTCACTGCGCAGCGATCCCTCTTGCTGTTCTGGCTTCTGAGATTCAGAATATATTTTTTCTTGTTTTGGTCCTCCAAAAACTAGGTGCGTCTTGTGGTCTGGTGCGTCTTACAGAGCGAAAAATACGTAATTTTGAGTACCAGTAACATCACTACTGAGAGAATTCGGTTGTGCTCTGGGGTTAGAGAAACACAGTAGAAGCATGAAGATACAGTTCCTTTCAGCTTACTTTTATGGGAGATGGTCTCAGCTGTGACAAAAACTCTGCCATCCAGGTGATAGGCAAGCTCACAAACAAAAAAAGCAGAACATCCTGAGTGACACAAACGACAAAGACTTCTCCTGAAGAAGCATAGTCAGTGAAAACAGAAAGGGACAGGAAGTACACATGAAACTCTTGGAAGAGAGCAGCCACTTCTTCCAGAGGACCTACCATTGGTTTGAGCTCCCTGCCTTCGGCTCCAACTCCCCTGCCAGCTTCCTTCATTGCTTTTCTGCTGTTCTCCACAAATTCCTGAAAGACGGTAAGGAAAAGGTCCTCCATCATGACTCATGATCATAGAAAATCATTCTTCAGTTGGGAGGGTTGGGGCCCAATACTGAGCCTCATCTAAGATGGGTCACAAGAGCAGCAGTACTGCCAACCTAGCAGTCCGAAAGCACGCCAGTGCAAGTAGATAAATAGGTAAAGGTAAACGGTGTTTCCGTGCACTCTGGCTTCTGTCACGGTGTCCCGTTGCGCCAGAAGCGGTTTAGTCATGCTGGCCACATGACCCGGAAAGCTGTCTGCAGACAAATGCTGGCTCCCTCGGCCTGAAAGTGAGAGGAGCGCCGCACCCCATAGTCACCTTTGACTGGACTTAACCATCCAGGGCTCTTTTACCTTTACCCTTTTACTACTGCTATGTAAGCAGATGATAAAATATTTAAGAAATGGTTCCCACAAATGCGTGTTTGGGTTGGATCTGAAATGGTTGAAGACTATTGTCACAAACAGTCTTTGGAACACTGGAGAAGATAGTGGAGAGAATTTTCCTCCCTTGATTTGTCTTCCATGCTTTTAAAGAGCTGCCAGGATGTATGACAGGTACTTGGTTCTCTTTCCCTGGGTTATGAGACCCGGGCTTCCAGATAGGGAAAACCAGTCCCTGTCAGCCAGACCACAGAACTACCACCCACTGTCCTATTGTTTTCGCGTCCTATTGTCTTCCCAGTGCCAGCCGGGTTGCTTGGGCAAGAGGTGCACTCCTGATATGCTTGTTGGACACCCTCCTCCTCTGGTTGCCCTGGGACATTATTGCCCATGCTCTTGTAAATATTACAAGATGATGAGTTGGCTTGCAAGTAATGTCAAACCACACTTTGGTGCTGCAGGAATAAATCTGGTACTTGTGCACCCTCCCTCCCTCTCTCCACATGCTCTCTGCTTTAATGATTGTTGTTTGTTTATTACACTACTATCCACTCTTCCTCCAATGAACTCAGGGTCGCGTGCAAGGTTGTCCATCTTCATGTCAGTCTCACAACAATCCTGTGTTGTGACTGGCCTTGAGGCTCCCCAGGGAACTTCATAGCCGAGTGGTGATATATAAACCACTTTGTCCCCACTCCTAACTTGACAGTCTTGAGCACTAGTTTTCCATTAGTTGTGTTCTGGTTTGTGTCAAACAACATTTTACCACAATATCTAAAGCAGAAAACCATGGTGCAGTGGTACCTCGGGTTACATATGCTTCAGGTTACAGACTCTGCTAACCCAGAAATATTACCTCGGGTTAAGAACTTTGCTTCAGGATAAGAACAGAAATCGTGCTCTGGTGGCGTGGTGGCAGCAGCAGGAGGCCCCGTTAGCTAAAGTGGTGCTTCAGGTTAAGAACAGTTTCAGGTTAAGAACAGACCTCGAGAACGAATTAAGTTCTTAACCCGAGGTACCACTGTATACTGTTTCCCTGCAAAATATGGTCGAGGGTCCAGCAAGATTCGCTAGTGCTTGCTTCTTCAGCAGAGCAAGCAGCTACAGCACAGAACCCTCAAAGAAGCAACTGGTTGAGTACATGGCTCTCTCCCCCATATATACTGTATATCTTTATCTTACTGGACTGTTGCCATTAGAACCTATCATCTATCTATCTATCTATCTATCTATCTATCTATCTATCTAACTATCTATCTATCTATCTATCTTGCTGGACTGCCATCACAGGAAAGAAGAACTGAACTTTCACGCACCTTCCCACGTGCCAGATTTATATGCTAAGAAAATACATTGGCCCACAAATAGACAAGCCAAATGATGAAGCAAACCAGAACAGAGTCCCTCCTATCACTACTCTTAAGATCTTTTCACTACACGATTCCTTGTATTCTGAAGCACACCACATTCTAAAGAACTTACCATAAGAACTTTATCCATGTAGAACTCCTTCCCAGGGCTGCCATCGTTATACTTGGTGTCAATGGCAAAACATAAGAAGAGGACGTCCACGACCATTTCATAAATGGATAGGAAGCAGTGGGCGACTAAGAATGCAAACAGGCAGACAATGATGAGCGGCAGCACCCACACCGTGTAGTCCCGTTGGTAGTTCAGCAGCATGATCCCTGCCAGGCCCGTGCAGCACACTATTAGAACCTGAAGAGCAGACAGAGAGCAAACACAGTTGATGAGAAATATCACAAGCTTCTCGGTGTTGCCAAGCCTCCACTTAAACCACATCTGGAGAAGAGAGGGAGATACAGAAACCCCCCTGCAGAGGCAATTGTGGTCCTTTGCCTTTCTAGAATGGGTGGTGAGATACTGCACACGCATGTCATAAAATGTGTATGAAACACACATGGAGATTCATTATTTACCATATTTTTCGCTCCATAAGGTGCACCGGACCACAAGGCACACCTAGTTTTTAGAGGGGGAAATCAAGGGGGGGAAGCCTATCTGCTTCTCCCAGAGCTTCTTGGGGCTGCAGGGGGAAGCCTGGGTCCCCCCCCCCAGCCCCAAAGAGCAAAGAAGCCAAGACAGCCAGCGGGATCTATCTCGTTGGCTGTCTTGGCTTCTGCCGTAGCCGCGTGCAGTCTCCCCCGACTGGAGAGGTTGCGCGCGGCTAAAGAGGAAGCCAAGACAGCGAGCGGGATGGATCACGCTCGCTGTCTTGGCTTCTTTAGCCCTGCGCAGCCCCTTCGGCTGGGAGAGGCTGCGTGCGGCTATGGCAGAAGCCAAGACAGTGAGCGGGATGGATCGCGCTCGCTGTCTTGGCTTCTTTAGCCGCGAGCAGTCTCTCCGGCCAGGAGAGGCTGCGCACGGCTATGGCAATTCCCCCACCTCCCGCAAAAGCCCACAGGAGCCGCACGCTCCTTAAAGGGTGCACGGCTCCTGCGGGATTTTCTGACTGGCCGCGTCAGTCCCTTCTCCCTCCTCGTAGAAAAGCCTGCAAGAGCCGCGCGGAGCTTGTGTGCGGCTCTTGGGGGCTTTTCCTGCCTGCCTCCCCCCTGCATTCGCTCCATAAGGTGCACACACATTTCCCCTTACTTTTTAGGAGGAAAAAAGTGCGTCTTATGGAGTGAAAAATACGGTTATTTCAAAACATTTCACAAATACACACACCGAGGGGTAGCTGAAGTTGTTTCTTAAGTCATACCTATTCTAGAGAACAGCAGCAAGAAAGCATACTGTGATCATTTGGGTAAAAAAAAAATGGGTATGCATGCGTGGCAAGTATCTCAAGATGACGACTACGCTGCTCTCTGAATCATTAGATTTCTCCAATCTCTTTTCTCACTTGTAAAAGGAAAGTGCTCCTTCTCCCTATGAATCTTTAGTACACGTTTTTGAAAAGCAATGGAAACCATTTCAAAGTTTCTTTCGGAAACATTTCCCCAAGAAATACATGTTAGTTTCATAAAAATTGATTTTCAGTGCATTTCCCGGCACAAATCTTGTTTTTTTTTAATGATAACTTTGTGCACAAATTGATCGTTGCATCTTACTTCAATCCGTATCTTTGCTTAAGTTGAAAAGCAGAGCTCGTCTGGTATGGGCGGCAGTGTTTCACTGACATTAACGGAGAGTGTTCTGCAGAGCAAATGTCAGCATTTCCCATCGTTCTTTTATTTTCAGCCATCTGAAAAACGTGTTCTCCCTGCCTCGAGGGAGACCTTCATGGTACATGTCGAATCCATTCTAAGCAAACCTCACTGTGCACTCCAGTCCCCCTAAGGCCATTATATCTAATTATGCGCTCACTCCTACCGCGACTTATTGATTTGTTTATTTGGGGGATTACAAAGTCTCCGCTTGGAAGTTGGGTTGGTTGCAGTATGAATTAATGCACAAAGAGCAGGAGGGAAGGAATTCATAAGCAGGACCCTAATGCCATGAGGTGGCGGTAGACATATTTGTCTTTGAAGACTGGTGCAAAGAGCACTGCAGTCAAATAAAACGTGCTTTGAAATAGGGGGGGAAAATACGGTTTGTTCATGGGTTACCTAGCAGCAAAAGTTAAGATCAAAACTGAACCATCTGGGACTTCAGAAAGAGACGTCTTGGAGTCAAGGGCCAAATCATAAGCTTTCAAATATTTAGAAAAACAAAAGCTCCTTTTTACTCCTCAACATGGATAATGCCTTCATTCCTATAGTCATTCATCCTGGCCAGTTCCTCCTAGCTACATTCACCTAAATGGTCAGACTGGCTCATCCTTTGGTTTATCTTCCAAGAGGAAAGTGAAAGCAAAAGAACACTAGCTGGGTTGGGTGAATGCCGTGATTCTGCAAAAGTACAGGATGTGGTCTCAGGTGAAGAATTCAGCTTCCTAAGAATCTCAGTCTGCAATTAACTGCCCCCCGGTCAGAATTATCAGAATTTCTTCCCCCCTACTTTGAGCTTGACTGAGCAATTGCATGGTGTTTCTCTTTCTGGATTTTAATTGTTTGATTAGTTATGATTTGTTTCACTGTTGTTTGTTGTTAACCACCTTGAATATTACTCTGGTAGGCAAAAAGGCAAGAGGGGAAATGAGAACTCTGTTTACAAACAATTGCCAGTGTTACCCTCTGGGCACAGAGTACAGACTGCCCTGCAGTGTGCAAGAGAAAGAGACTGTTTGAGGAGAACTTCCATTTTTCGCACAGCCCTACCTTTCCTAGAAAGAGCATGAAGTCTCCCACTGTGTTTATGGCAGCCACTCGCAGAGCGTTCTCCACTAGTATCACAAAGGCATCCTTTGCTGAGGTGCAGAAGTTGGTGCTGTTGATAGCTGTGGCTGTATATGCATTCTGGGGAAAGAGAGGCAGAATGCCATTGGTTAGGTTCTCTTCCACTCAAACTCCCTGACATCTAAGACCTTCATAGACATTAACGTGAGTTTTTGATGGATACAACCCTTCACTTAGTCACCGTCGTAGCAAACAGTGAAGGTCTGTGCAAGATCTGATGAACAGACCAAAAAGATAATCTAGATAAATTGGGGAGGGGGGTATTATTATCTGGCCCTTCCTGAGGAGATTTCACCCCTCCCATATCCAAGAATCTCCTAATGATCTCCTGATGATCTCTGCTGACTCTCCAGAGAGGAGGAGGCGTGTTCTGCTATCTACTTATTCTGCCCCAGCACCACATCAATGTGTGTGTGTGTGAGAGAGAGTCAGTCAGTCAGTGTATCGGAGAGAGAGAGTGTTAGAGATCGTGTCTAGAGATAAGGTTGCTGCTAAGAGCAGCTGCAGACTCTCAGTGTAGCATTGATTTATGCTTAGAATATTCAGCTCTGTATATAGTTTTGTATCATAGTTGTAGTTACAGAATAAAAGGAAGATATTCTACAGAGCTGCTCTCCGAGTGGTTTATACTCTGCAAGACTCTGCAAAACTCTGCTGCGCAATGACTGTATTATTGAGACAGTGAATCCGGTGCTCTCAGCTCTAAGCTGTGAGTCCACAGCACTGTGACCTGTTCCTGTGGGAAAGGAGGTCTCTGGCAGTGCTACCCAGCTCGCCTAGCCCAGTCGGGGTTGAGGTGCATGAGTCCAGTTGGTGCACTGGCTCAAGGGCGATGCTGACACTTCCTGCACATAGAACAGGACGCAACATGCCAGGCAGGTTCACCATTAAACTGTCCATTAAACACCCACCCACTCCATGTTTCTATCAAAGGAAACTTGTGTATGATATAGTTTGTCCACTGCAATTCATTGTGAGTGTTCTGCAGATGAGGACCACCCACAAATGCTCACTTTCTAAAATGCCCGGTGTTTTAAGATTTTCACTCTTATTGCAAGGCATACAAACTGTAATAGACCCATATTTAACCATTGCACAAAATGTGCTTTAGCTCATATGCAACAGTGTCATGATGGCTTCTCCTCCAAAACATTAGACTTGTTCTTCTTTACAGCCAAGGAACCTCTGAGAGACTACAACGCACTTTAATTTCAGTAAAGGCTCTATTCTTGCAGTCCGTACCTGCATTCAAACGTTAACATACCATTCAGCATCTTTCAGTTTAGAGCCAATTGCAAGAAGGTTAAAGTTAAACTTTCCAGCTTTTGAAAAGGAATGCCAGGGAAATATAAATTCTTACCTGATTTAGGTAAGTCAGGCACTTTTCTAAACACCAAAGGCAGCAAATGCAGGCTTTCAACATACATCTAGCGCAGGCATTTTCCTAAGATGGGGAGAATGGCGACAACAAAATGGAAATAACAATCAGAGAAAACATTAAATTGCATTAAGTGCTAGGGCGTGGGTTGGTATCTAAATGGTAAGTAGTTTCATATACAAGTTTCAGTTTACACATATGCTTCCTCTGTAACAAAGGGTTCATAGCCCAGCTTTAATACAATGGCTCCTGTAATTGGTGGCCACATAAGACCAAGTCAAACATGCAAAAAACCCTTCTTTTTCCCACCATGAAGGAGAGAAATGGAAGATGGAATCAGGCAAAGAAACTTAAGTGTAATCCAGGTAGTACACGGAGACAGTTAACCGCTATTTCCACATGTTGTGGTGACAAAAGTTATTCCTGCAATTGTGGAAATGGCCCTCTCTGTGTTCATGCTGGTTCATGCTGAGACACCATCACTCCAGAGGAAGAATTGTGTGGTGGAAAAAGTGGTTGGTGGTCATGCCTGAATCAACCCACAGATCATACGGGACAAGGCTTTGGGGCCCACCCTCCTCATTAGCTAGACTCTTGTAGTGGCCAAGAATCTCACCATCCACTTTCCTGTAGAAAGTTGTTATAAGGTAGATTTCAGTCATGAAGAAAGCTTGCCAAAAGCTCTCAAAAGTCTGGCTTCATTTCTTTATCCACAACCTGAAAATTCTGCCGTGTTGACAAGAACACTGAGATCCCTCCTCTGCATCTGAAATGGCTAGCCATGTCATACTTAGACACAGCCTTTATTTTTGACAACCCCTTTTTGAACAGGCTTCGCTTTAAATCATTACAGAAGTCTAAAAAGGTAGGACAAGAGTTTCCGCCAACATCTGGACCAGTGTTTTCCAAAATCGGGTCTCCAGCCGTTTTTGGACTGCAATTCCCATCATCCCTATCACTGCTCCTGCTAGCTAGGGATGCTGGGAGTCCAAAAACAGCTGGAGACTTAAGTTTGGGAAACACTGATCTTGACTATTGTCCAAATGACATTCTAAAGATATATGTGCATTTTCTAAATGTGCATTTAGTTAAATAATAAAAAAACCCAGGCCCCAACAGAATCTGTTTTTTGCCCCTTTTCTGCACTACCCCCAAATAGGTGTTTTTGCCACTTTTGCTTCAAAAGGCTTGTTTTACTCATGAGGGAGAGAAGGCGACTCTCCTTTTTAATCCAGAGGTATATCTGGCTTGTCACTTTGGGAAGCAAAATGCTGAACTAGATCAGTTTTGGGGACCCAGCCGGGCTGTTCTTATGCTCTATTTACATTTTTCATCTGTCAGTTCCACCAATGGCCCACACTTCTATAGCAAAGTGTTCCCCTTACTTTTCCTTTGACTTGGGTATGAATATACATGAGTATCATTCGCGGAATCTTCACTAAGGTAATAATGAAAGACCCTTTAGCCACAGTTCCTAGGTGGTAACAGATCAAGCGATTGACAGACGCCAGAATAGGTGTGAATGGCAGATTCCGTTTTTCTCTGTAGAGAGAAATTAAAAAATACAAAAACAGTGACAGATAGCATCAGGAGACAAAAACAGGTAGCAACAGTGTTACTCAGAGGCCAACTTGAGATGTGAAGGACCCTACAATGGTAGTTCTGTAGTGAGTCTCAGCAATCATTAAGACCTCTGTCCGTAAAGCCCAAGAAACAAAGACACTAAAGGGATTCTTGATTAAGAAGGCAGAACTATCTAGTAACGTGTCTTGTCCATTACAGCGTTAACTGATATCATGTGTTTTCTTGTTCAAATTAATTTTTTACATATCGCATTATGGCAGCCCCTTGCTGGCTTTGAGATGGCTATGAAGTTCTGCTTCATTAGCAGAAAGTAAGATTTTGATTTCACACAGAACTGATCCAATCGTCTCCATATACTATGGCAGACAAAATGATGGCACCAGTTTCGTAAAAGTATCAAAAGACACAAACCAAGCTAACCAGGATCTGAAACCAGGATTTTAGAGCCTGGTTAGTAGACTGAGATCAAACCACAGTTTCCCCATTCAGATGTAACAGGAAACTGTGATTTAGATTATCCACAACAGAAGCACATCATTTATTAAGCTGAGATTGTTGCATCTGTTTCCTACTATAATGAAGGCTGTTAAAGGAGATCCAGGCGTATCATGATCTTATTGCTGGAGTGAAATTGATTCAAAGAACCGGTATATGTGTTTAGCTATCTAGTCCAAAACAATCAGAGTGCCAGGCTATACATATTATGGGGCTAAAATAAACCAACAGTTTAAATAAGTTTTTCCCAAACTTGGGTCTCCAGTTGTTGTTGGACCACAACTCCCATCATCCCTGACCACTGGTCCTGCTAGCTAAGGATGCTGGGAATTGTAGTCCAAAACAGCTGGAGACCTAAGTTTGGGAAACACTGATTTAGATGAAAGACAAACCTATCCACTTCAAATTAAACCACTAGTACACTTGGGTAAAAATCCTAGAAACCGGACACTAGTTTTCACCTGTGCTTAAAACATCTCATGCGGTCTTTATCCTCTGCTCTGCTTCTTTGCCCATTCTCCTCCTTTCAGACAGGACTGCAATTCATTTCTTAAAAACATAGCTTTAAGAATTATGCAAGTATTCTTGATGAACACACACAAAAAGTCCCTGACAGTAATAGCAAAGAACATGCAAAACTTGGGTTATTTACAAACAGGCCTGTGAATGAACAATGGCTGATTTCAAGAGAGAGAGAAGCTTAAGGCATGGGTAGGCAAACTAAGGCCCGGGGTCCGGATCCGGCCCAATCGCCTTCTAAATCTGGCCCACGGACGGTCTGGGAATCAGCGTGTTTTTACATGAGTAGAATGTGTCCATTTATTTAAAATGCATCTCTGAGTTATTTGTGGGGCATAGGAATTTGTTCATTTATTTCTTTTTTCAAAATATAGTCAGGCCCCCAACAAGGTCTGAGGGACAGTGGCCCACGGCCGAAAAAGCTTGCTGACCCCTGGCTTAAGGTATATGACAGAAATTAAACCATGCCAAGTCACCATGAGGAATCTATTTCCTCAGGAGCCCAGGATGTAACTTTCATCCATTTTATTCACTTGGGAGTGGTCCACTTGCATGAGGAGCACAACATGAGAGAGACTGTCAGAGAGACAGCGAGAGACTGTGGAAGACGCCAGTGGACACATACTGTTCTCATAAAAACAAAAAAGCCCTCTCTGGTGACGCCTGAAGATGTCTAAATTCACGAAGAGACTGGAAGGAGAGTCAATACCCTCATTTAGGGGAACACTTTCAATCTGCAAGCAGTGGTTTGTTGGTTTTAGTGTGCTTTCAGCATTTTAAGCTGCTGTAAATGGAAATGTTCCACCGGTATAGTTCATTCCTTTGAGTTTTACAAGCAAAGTGAATTATAATCATCACCATCTTTGGGTGCTTTAATAAATGTAAGAGAACTTTTGATTTAGTTATATTTATAATATAAATAATATCACATTTAATAAATCCCCCCTTCCTATACTGAATTTCATTCACGTTAGACAGGAAACTACTCCCTTAAACCTTGAAGGGAACAGTCTTCTGTCTAACTTAAATGAAATAATCTGAAGAATGGTGATTCTTAACAAAATGCACCCTCTCTCATTTGAGACTAACTTTTTCAGCAAGGGGCTGGTCCACTGTCCCTCAGACCCTTTTTTTGGGGGGGGGGGAACGGACTATATTTTGAAGAAGAAAAAAATGAACGAATTCCTATGCCCCACAAATAACCCAGAGATGCATTTTAAATAAAAGCACACATTCTACTCATGTAAAAACACCAGGCAGGCCCCATAAATAACCCAGAGATGCATTTTAAATAAAAGGGCACATTCTACTCATGTAAAAACACGCTGATTCCCAGACCGTCCACGGGCCGCATTGTGAAGACAACTGGGCCGGATCCGGCCCCCGGCCTTAGTTTGCCTACCCATGGAACAGGTCATACAGATCAGAACAGCGTAACTGCAGGGGTGGGTGGGAACAGTGCTCTCTGTTGCTCATCTAACATGCAATATATATTTTTTGTACTTAGCATTTTTTCATATTTAGCCTACAGGCCTCAGCAAATAAAGCACTACACCCAGCAGTATTGAACTTTGATCGCCTCTGATATAGTCATATGCTAAACAGCCACAGCAGACGTATCAGATACAATATTGACCAAGGTACTGTTTACACAGAAACTGTGTCCTAGGTGAATAATCGAGTGGACTGTATTGGAGCGAATGCATTTATAACAGATCAAAACCAGCCAAGCACATTACTGGAGGCTTTTGCCTTCGAGTTTCATCTTCTCATTACACCATCTGCCCATGCCCTGTTTACTTCTGAGGTTTTAGAGAACCAGCCTCTCGTGATTAAACTGCCCCGGAATCTCTCACCTTGTAAAATAATATGTCACAACGGCTCCTGCTACAGTCATCTGTTGACAGGCAAGGATGAATTCACTGATCCAAACTAACCCCACGACGTGATACCACCACATGTACCTCAGTGGGCCTGCAACTTGGAACTCTACAAAGCCCTGGTCGTTTTTGACAGGGCTACCTAGAAGCAGAAATGAAGAGCAAGGGAGAAAGGCATTCAAAAGAGCCATTCCACAGCAACACAACACGTTTAATATCAGCACAAAAGAATTATGCTCATGGAGCAACTCCTTGCTTTATGAGGCCAGCAATAATGGGTCCAAAAGGGCTTCTTTCAGGAGGCCATTTCAGAACGATGGTGCCACAAAGCAGAAATGTCCCTCTGCTGTGTAACCGCCTGCTAACTCATAAAGAGTGGGGAATGCAGAACTTAATCGAAGCTGGGCTGGGGTCCCTCCTGCCTGTGGGTCTCATTAGGCCTACCAAGCTCCCCCACCAACATCTGATATATTGTGCACACGTCTTACACCTTACACGATACATGATGTCAGGTTTGGAGTGGGTAAAGACCCGGATCAGCCAAAGGGGGTTTGCAGGAACCGCCAATCAGCTGATCAGAGGCCTGGGCAAAGGCGTGGGCACTGCAGGCTCCGACGATCAGCTGATTGTCGGGTCCGCAAAGCGCCATGCGCAGCAACGCGCAAGCGCTCATGGTCAGCTGGTGGTTGGGTCTTGCAACCCCCAGTTGCACGGTGCTTGCTGTTCTGATTTCAAGCGGTTTTTGACTTCAAACTGTGTGTGCAAAAACACGCCGCCCACCTGTCAGACTTGGTCTGGGGGTGAGGTGAGGGAGACAGAAATCTGGCCTGCCAGCCAGAACCAGCTCCTCACCCCTGATTAGGCAGGTACGTATAAGAAGAGACAATCCTTCAGCTATTCTAGTAGTGGACTGTTCAGGGCCTTAAAAACTAAAATCAGCACTCTAATTGGGCTCAGAAACAAATCAGCAAAGGGTGAAGAATTTTAAATATTGGTGAAAAGCATTCACTATCGCAGATCACAGGAAATAAAAGGGCTGTCATATTCAGGATTGGCTGGAGTTTTCATATGCTTTTCCTGCAGACACAAAGCGGGAAAGTTCAGTGCCTGCCTTTAACATCCATGCGCACCTGCTGCGAAGCCACGGCTCAATGTGCTCATACATAAAGATCAGCCATGCTGCATTTAACAGTACTCATGCCTTGTTTTGTTTTCATTTATTTTAATGCAGACTCGTTTACTTGGCTGAATTTCATTTGATTCAGTCAATAGAGAAGAGCGACACTAACACTTTCTGAGGTTACCAAAAAGAAGGAGAAAGGAATTATGAAATTGTGCGGGATTTACATACCTGTGGTACCTAGGAAGAGCAAGACCGCGATCCAATAGATCCAGAAGAGCATGAGGGCAAAAAACGTCCAAAATGGCTGGAAGACGAGTAGTGGCAGGTGAATGAAGACCTTGCCAGCCACGTGGAACAAGGCAATGGTGAGAGATACTCGCTTGCGCATAACTAACATTATCAACAGTAAAATAACCTGCAAAAGTAAGGAGACTTGTTTTAGTTGAATTTTACCTACTGAGACAAGACTCAAAAGTCTCACCCACAGCTCCGAAATTTAATTTTATATGTAATGTTCCTAGCCTTAGTTTTCAATACAAAATGTATGATGTCATCCTGACTTCATGAGCCACCTACTAACAATAATGGGTGCATTTATGGGCATCACAGCACATAACTGGTCAGAAAAACCTGATCCTGCCCACCAACTGATGCAGCCCTTTTGCTGCCCACCAGTATTTCAAAAAGTGGTAACTTACTGAAGTGTGTATCTAACCAAGGATATTTCACTATACTTCCACTTCCTTACATTTCTGGTTTAAGAGCAAAGCTTACAGTCATACCTCGGGTTGAATGTGCTTCGGGTTGAGCACGTTCGAGTTGCGCTCCGTGGCAACCCGGAAGTAACAGAGTGCGTTACCTCCGGGTTTCACCGCTCGTGCATGTGCAGACGCTCAAAATGATGTCACGCGCATGCGCAGAAGCAGCAAAAAGTGACGTGAGTGTGTTCAGACGTGCCTTCGCTAGTTACATTTGCTTCTAGATGCGAATGGGGCCCCAGAACGGATCCCGTTCGTATCCAGAGTACCACTGTACATCACTATGCAGATGAACACTACCACTAGCTTCATATGTAAATTTAAGCTTTTATTATTTTATATATCCCTCTCCTTGCCTCCAAACTCATCCTTCTCATGCTAAAAACAAGACAAAAACCCTTCAGTACCACTGACACCTGTCCATCTCTCACTCACACAGAGAAACCAAACAACAACCATAATGTTGGTATAACTGCACTGCTGTCAATGGATTTCTATGGGCTGGTTCACATAAGATCTCAGTGCCAGCAGCGGAGGAAGCCACTTGGGCGCCTGGGGTGGCGTGCCCATAGGGGCGGGGCGAGGCAAGCCTGTGGGGCCGCCGGAGTCTGCCTGCCTCCTCCCAGTCAGCCGCCTTACAGCTGTGGGGGTTGGAGGCAGTGGGCAGCGTGGAGTCTGCGTGTGCCCAAGCCACCGCATCACTCCCAGGAGAGACGTGTGGCTCGGGCGCACTGCAGGCCCCGTGGTGAGTGCCACCCGGCATTTTGTCACACCCCCCAGTGGCGACACCCGCACCCCCTTCCTCCACCCCTGCTCAGTGCTTAGTTTCACATTTGGCAAAATGCAGGAGCAAACATTGGCTTTGTGCACTTTCCCTACCAAGTATATGATAATGTGAATTGGGAGAAAGGGGCACATGGGTGACATGAGAGGGACATATGCACTACGGGTTGCATCAACTAATTTTTACTCAGAAAAGACCCATTGAAATGAATGCATCTTTGTTGATCGTGTCCGTTAATTTTCATTAATTCCAGAATCTCAGTATGACTGATGTCGGATACAGTCCAATGTCCTAACTGATGCGGCAGGTTCCAGGCCCTGTGGAAGGCAGCAAAAAAGCCTGCCTGCCTTCTTCCTGCACAGAAAACCTACCTGATACTCCACAACGTACGAGGGTTGCTTCACTTTTTCCTACAGGGAGGAGGGGGGAAGGCCCGTACCTGTGTACAGCATCACACATAGGAATTGCAAATGCTTACTGCATGAACGAGAAAGCTGTCATTTGCAGCCGTGAAGCTGAATACTTTGCTTCCTGCTCTGGCCTACACGGTTTTGCAGCATGTGTCAAGGAGCCCTGACTCCACAGCTATGAAATACGTACCGTGAAGACCGTAGCTGCAATGGCATAGATCAGAAGGGCCTGACGATTGTCTTTGGCTATTTGAAGCTGATCAACTGTAAGAGTATCGCTAGGAGACTTCCGCTGCTTGGCGTACAACCACCACAATACTCCTGTACCACCTGTCACGAAGAAGAAGATATTGTGCATTTCGGTTTCACAACATATGTGTAATAACGTACAAGGAGCACAATTAGCTTGGCCAGTTTCATCCTTTACCAGGCTAGACTCAGACTTAACTGATCTGCTGCAACATAAATGTCAGGACGGTGTGGCATTCTGATATCGCAAAAGACAACTGATCAAAGAGGGCTTGCTTTTTACAAGACATCTTACCACAGCTATGATGCTGTTCCGTAATTAGAAGCTGAGGAGTTCCAGGCAAGAAAAGGTTATACACAGGAATTATTAACTAAGACACTCAATAGGCTAGGATAGGATGATCGGCACGAACCAGAATCGCAACTGGCACCTCTCCCTGAAGCCTGCTCATAGATGTCTCTCTATTTCTTGAGGCCTTGTTTTTCATTCCACCTTCATCACTGGTGAGAACTAAGAGGGCTGTTTTTTTTTTTAAAGCTGGGATCAATGGAGCATCCATTTGCCCTCCCCCCCCCCAATACATTTTTTACCTCAGCTGAACTTCTCAGTTCCCTTGGGTGGATGCTGTTTTTGCTGCAATGATAACTTGACAGGAGACAACCATCTTAACTGCTTAATACTCTTTCAACTATTGTTTTCCCTGGTCCTTTGTATCCTGCTTTGAGCACATTCTGTTTGCTGGAAACTGAAACTCAGAATTCTATAAATAAATTGCCCTCTTCTCTGATCTCCAAATCATCTTGCCCAAGGATCCTGAGGTGGGAAGGGTTATCTGCTTCCTCCTCCAGCTGCTGGCTTGAAGAAAACTGCTGTTTGTGGGTGGCTTTTCACAAATGCCTCTTGCCAATATTGATGCAGCGCATCCATACAATTAGGGCAAAGACAGCCAAGAACACTCTTGTAATTTTATTGCTTTTTATCTTGTATCGCTATATTTCCCTTGCCTGCTTCTTTTGCACTTTTCTATTCAGCCAAGTCTTATTCCCTGAAATCATCAATGGGAGGTAATTGTGGAATGTAAATATTGCCAATGCTTTGTCCCTTTATTTTTCTTCCTAATAATTGGCCGCATCCTCATTCAGTCCCATAAATCCTTAAACCAAATGGATATTGCTCCCATGGGCATAGCTTTAATAGTGCAACAATGGCTGCAAATCAATTGTTTCTGAAGTAGAAGGTGAATGGTTTTAAAGGAAGCAAGAAGGACAAAGGGAAGCATCACTTCCCTACTGATCTCCTCCAGTGGCTCTCTTTAAAGGCAGGAAAATGAACTCCCATCTTTGCAATGCTCATAGAACAACCCAGGAGGACGTATGCGCCCCATTCTCGAGTCATGCCTTAACATTTGCCTGAGCAGATAAATGCCAATGTGTGGACAGAGGAAGGGAACATACACAAGCTCCACTTCAACAATGCCATTGTGTGCACCCCCCACCCTTGGCTCCGTCCCTGACCTTCCCAGCGTTGCACAGCCTTCACTTGAACACAAGTAAAGTCTTCTAGGTGATCAGGGACCCAGCTTTATCTGGGATTCTGATCACTCCAAGGGGTTCTACTCGTATTCAAATGTACACAAGTAGAAGCTCCATGCAGTGATTACCTGTGCAACATGGGAAGGGCAGGGGCTGGATGAGGCCCATGACAACGTTGGGAACGAGGCTTGCACATGATCTGGATTCTGGCAGATAGTTAACCATAGCTAAGGGACCATTTGGATAGAGACTACACTAGTTTAAAAAACCACAAACACACAAACATATGGGATTTTCTAAATCCATTTCAATTGGGGTTTAGGCCCAGTTTTGGCACATAAACTGCTTTGGTCGCCCTGCATTTGTTGGGAGAGAGACAGGGGAAATATGTCCTAGTTAATTCTCCTCAAACTCTTAGCGGCTTTCAATATCATCAACCATAGTATCTGCCTGGAGAAGCTGTATGAGTTGGGGGTAGGTATACCTGTATACCTGAAGGAGCGTCTCCACCACCATCATTCAGCCCAGACACTGAGATCCAGCGCCGAGGGCCTTCTGCCGGTTCCCTCACTGTGAGAAGTGAGGTTACAGGGAACCAGACAGAGGGCCTTCTCGGTAGTGGCACCCACCCTGTGGAACACCCTCCCTTCAGATGTGAAGGAAATAAGCAGCTATCCTATCTTTAAAAGACATCTGAAGGGAGCCCTGTTTAGGGAAGTTTTTAATATTTAACGCTGTATTGTTTTTAACACTTGATTGGGAGCCGCCCAGAGTGGCTGGGGAAATTATTATTATATTATTATTATAGGTGTCATCACTTTGCGGTGCTTCCAGTCCTACTTGGGAGCTCAACAACCAGAGGGGGTTGCTTGCGGAGTGCTTTTCAACCCCATGGAGCCTTCAATGTGGAGCTCCTCGGGACTCAATTTGATCCCCTGTGTTATTTAACATCTATGTGAAACCGCTGAGTGGGGCCATCCAGAGTTTTGGAGGACGTTGTCAGCAACATGACGATAACACACAACTCTACTTCTCCTTTATGTCTGCAGGAGAGGCCGTGGGTGTGCCTTGGTAATGGATTGGATGAGAGCCAACAAACTGCAGCTCAATCCAGATAAGACTAAGGAGTTGTTAGTGGGTGGTTCCCTAGACCGGATGGATGAGAGGTTGCCTGCTCTTGATGGGGTTACACGCTCTCTGAAGGGGTGGGTATGTAGCTTGGCAGTACTCCTGAATCCTTTGCTGCCGCTTGAGGCTCAGTTGGTTCCTTCACTGCAAGAAGTGAGGTTACAAAGAACTAGAGAGAGGGCCTTCTTGGTAGTGGCGTCCGCCCTGTGGAACACCCTTCCATCAGATGCCAAGGAAATAAACAACTATCTGTCTTTCAGAAAACATCTGAAGGCAGCCCTGTATAGGGAAGTTTTTAATGTCTGATGTCTTACTGTGTTTTAATTTGTTGGAAGCCACCCAGAGTGGCTAGGGCAACCCAATCATCATCATCATCACTACCATCATCATCATCATCGACCAGCTTCAGCAACTTACCAAGTGATCCCAGAACAACAAGAATTGTTAAAATCCAAACAAGTACTCTTGAAATGTATCTTATTATCACCATCATAATCATGGAAAGCACTGCAGAAAACAAAAGAAAATAAGAAGGGTAATTATTTAAAATGGAAACAGCAAAAACAAAAAAGGAGACTTTATTAATGCAAATACAGTTGAATTCACTTTTTAACTGTTTGTACAAAAATGTACAAGATAAACTAGCTATCCTACTCAGTGTCTGATTTGCCAGTTAAACAAACCAACCCTATATGAACATTTACACATCATGGGACATATGTATATAACAGAGAGATGCAGACACATACAATGACAGAACTAATGTTGACATGATAGAACTGCAACTTTATTATCATGAGTTGCAAAAATACTGCACAACTCATGTTGAGCACAACCCAAAAAGTTGCATGCAGACACACACATGCTCAAAAAGCACAATTATTATGACAAGTATGAATTAAGATGTCAAGATTGTGATAAGAACCACATGCTACTTTATGCTTGAGCTGCGTTTTTCAGGAGAGGTCATTAAATAAGATCTTTTCACTGTCAATCTTCTACTTGTCTAGCTCTTTGTTGATTTGGAACATGAAGGTCTCGTCTCTTGGCACTTAGGATCATAATGCCATCAAGGGCGAGTTTCTCCTACAAACTACACTGCCTTGGAAAAGCATGAAGGAGCTTCAATGGCTTCCAGGCTGCAGGTATAATTTGGGAGGTGGCCACTATTCCTGAAAGGAACCTGGTTGGTCATTCACATCAAACAAACCAAGTTTGTTTATGTGTGTGCAAATGTAGAGGTATACTATAGCAAAAGCCTAAAATTAGCAAGTATCCAAAAACACAGAAGAACAGGTGAATGCTGACAATCACTTAAATCTGACTCAGAACATACACCAGTGAATACTGATAAAATGGGGAAATGTCTACCTGTTTTCAGACACTTAGTAACTTCAACCGGGATTGTCAACATTCACGCATGCATGCCAGCATTCACCGACATTTGGAATATTCACTGCTGCATGAAATGTGAAGGCTTTTAAGTAAAAATCAGCTACACTGACCGTAACTTGGCAACAATCATGCAAAATCAATTTAACTTAGTTGCCAAGTTTCAGAGGTCTACATTTCCACTATTCCTCCCAAGGTGATGAGTTTAACATGCTTGTGCTTCGCGGTTATTTTAATTGTCTATTAATCCTATTGTAACAGGCCTTGATATAATCAATAATCAATAACTGATGTAATCATTCCCCCCCCCGGGGGTATATAACAGCTGGGCCAGTTTGGTTTCCATTTTTAATCAATTGAGTTTTCCATCGGCTTTTTCTATTCTATTCAGTCATCAGATTAGTATATGTTTAAACAGAAACTTTAGTATTAATAATTAGGAGCTGTAGGTGAAATTCTGCTTGCATGACAGGATTTCTTCTTCTTTTACCCCTCTGGCAAAGTCCTCCATGTGCCGCGATCTGCTTGAGAGGGTCTCTCAACTTCCTGAAGCAGATTTGAGGGGACTGCAGGTGGAATGAGAGGTCCTTTTGTACAAGCAGAGTCTCATCTGCAGACAAATGGGCACCATTGGATACTAGGTAATATGTTTTGGCAAAGGATTAACACTGGAATTGCTGTTGCTGGCTTCTGTCTGGGTTAATTCATACCCAAACTCCAATGTCACGTAATAATGCAAGTATTGTTTTCATTCCAACTCTGCACAAAATTAAGAAGAGGCTTTAGCTACGGCTGCAATCTCTAATCTATTTAATCGATTATTCAAGTAAGTAGTTGATCAATCACTGAAAGCCAATTTTAATTAAAACTGCACTGAATGTTCACCCTTGAACATTTAAAGTTAAAGTGAAGTTTTATAGGGGGACAAGCATTCTGCCCAAACCTGCTCTTTATTGCAGTCATTTCCTCTCTATTGCTGTTTCTGTGCCATTTTTTTAATTAAAAAAAATTCTTTCTCCTTTGCTACATAATCTCAGCCAATTGAGGATCATGTAAAATGATAACATCCTAGAGCCAATCAGATTTGACTACAGGGCGATGCCAAGGAAAGCAAAACTGTGCTACCCTCATTCTAAAGCCAACCCAGCTGTAACCATGCCAGAATGTGCTTCAGAATGCCCATTCAAGTATGCTGTGTCTCATTGAGAGCAGGCAGAGAATGTCTAAACTTGGATGAACATCCCAGGACACATTCTGATGTGCATCTGGGTCTGTGCTCTCCTTTTGCTGCATTTATATAACTTCATTTACCGTATTTTTCGCTCTATAAGACGCACCTGACCGTAAGACACACCTAGTTTTTAGAGGAGGAAAGCAAGAAAAAAAATATTCTGAATCAAATGTTGTTGAAGAGGCTTTGCGTGGCTATCCCTGAAGCCAGAACAGCAAGAGGAATTGCTGTTCTGGCTTCAGCAATAGCTGCACAGCCTGCATTCGTTCCATAAGACGCACACACATTTCCCCTTATTTTTTAGGAGGGGAAACATGTGCCTTATAGAGCAAAAAATACGGTATATGGCTTCAAGTGTCCTCTCAACTGTCACTGAAAAGGTTATATTTTGAGGGGGACATGTGTGTGTCAGCTCTGCTCTCATTTGAAATAATCAGATAAAATTTTAATTCATGGGACTAGAACATAAGGTACATTTAATTCTTTTTTAGGGTTAGTTAGGTATGTTTCAGAAACAGAGAATAGGAGAGTTATGAAATATGGGCCTTTTCTTCCAATAATGACCGATAGCCTTTGTTTATTAAAGTGCAAGCTCCACAATTCATGCAATCATGATCAAAAACGGCAGCTATACTAAAGCTACGATAATGTTCACATTTACTTAAACGCTATTTTCACTGACTTCTTGTTTTGCTTTGCAAGATCTCTGAGGGAGCACCTTACATGTGGTTCTCAGGCGATCTCCCACTGAACTGGGAGACTGACCAACTAAATGAAAAAAATAAAAATATCAGCCCTACTTTTAACCCAAGTCCCTGAAGATATTAAGGGTTAAGTATCAACATTCACTTAGCAATCTGAACCCAAAGCTTAAACCCAAGGCTTATGAATACTGTACACTTGGGAGGTTGTTTTAAAGGAAAGCAAAGGGTTCAATGACAGTGACACAGAGCTGAGTCAAAATCCGCACATTAGTTACATATAAGGAGAGTCAAATGCACATACATGTTAAAAAAAACATTTAATTCAGCTGCTGGGTAGGAAATATAATTTGGAATCGTCTGCTATAATAGCGAATACTGAACATGCTTTATTTCCACATTGTGGGGACAGAAGATGTTCACATTCTCCTGTTGCATTACTGTAGAAATAGCTAAGAACGAGAAAAACAATTACCTAGTGATAACAAGCAAAGTCCCAATATAATCTCTCTGCAGGTCATTACTCCACTAATCAGCCTGTGCAAGACACTACTGTCACTGACAAAGGTGATCAGGGCCTCTGCAAACTTGGCATAGCAGGAAATGTTCACAGGAGCACAGCGATGGAAGAATGGAATAGGTGCACTGGTGATACAAGGAAAAAAAAAATCAGAAAAAAAAATTACTCCTAGGTAATATAAATGCCACATCAACACACAAATGGAAGGTGGAACTGATGCAGTACACTCCACCCTCGTAAACATCTAACCAAGAGCTGCAAGGTTAACGGAAAGGTGCTGCTGTAAATGGAGATGACTGTAATGGGTCGTGATGCTGTTTTTAAAAACCAAGATATCCCAAGAAGAGGGTGGAGTGCACATTCTGATGTTTCCCGTCCCATCAACTCAGAACACAGAGCAAAACCCACCAGCCCCAAATACAATTTATTATTATTATTTTTAAATACACCGCTAGTCCAATATGTCTAGATACAATTAATTACGTGTAACGTAGAAGTTTTGAGACATTTCCAGAAAATATTCAGAGTGTGGTGAGCCTCAGGCAGACAATTTTCTGTAACTCCCAGAAGTAAGGCTGCTCACCTTAGACTTTATAGAGACTGCAGCATGACATAAAGGCAGTTCAGGGCGTTGACATGTATACAGTGGTACCTCAGGTTACATATGCTTCAGGTTACAGACTTCGCTAACCCAGAAATAGTGCTTCAGGTTAAGAACTTTGCTTCAGGATGAGAACAGAAATCGTGCTCTGGCAGCGCGGCGGTAGCAGGACGCCCCATTAGTTAAAGTGGTGCTTCAGGTTAAGAACAGACCTCCGGAACGAATTAAGTACTTAACCTGAGGTACCACTGTACATATCAGGGACCATGACAATTCCCCTGCAGGCAGCAGCTAATATATTCTCCACCTACAGCGCCACGTACAATACTGAATACTGCTCCGAAAGCTCTGTCAATATTCAGCGGCAGGTTGGGTAAGGGAAAAACAGAGATAGGGCTGTGGGGGTTGGGGAGGGAGTCCTGGAAGTTCTCGGGCATATGATTATGGTTACCAGATTTTTTTTCAATGAATCCGGGGACACCTTTTTTTTTTTGCAGCTGAGTAGCAACAGGGAGTCAGTAGTGGGGATGGTGAGGCAAAAGACCCTGGGCCCAAGCACACATGCATATTGCATAAAGGTGCAAAGCCCTTCTTTTACACCCTGTGAAACATAAATGCGCAGAGTTTTTTAAGAAACTGGGCAACGGCATGCCGCCTGCCTGTGACTCCTGAGGCTTCCCTGATCTCCTTCCCCCTTCCCCCTTTGTTTTGACAGATCAGGGGAGGCCCGGGAGTCATGGGTGGGTGGCCGTTGCCCAGGAGGGGCCAGCCTGGTAGTGCAGTTGGCTCTGGCTGGCTTCAGGAGCTGCTCATTGCCGTGGCGCAGGAAAAATGGGGGGCGCCACGGCAGCGTGCAGCTCCTGAAGCCAGCCAGAGCCAACTGCGCTAACAGGCTGGCTCCAGGCTGCCGAGGCTGCCACTGCCATGTTTCCCGGGGACAGATTTGCAAATCCGGGGACTGTCCCCAGGAACCGGAGACGTCTGGTAACCCTAATGTAGATCTCTATGTAAAACTCCTTAGATCAAAGTGGGCAACCTTTTAGCCCCTAAGGGCTATATGGGCATACAGGCGGTGCATGCCAGTGGTGTGCTCTGGGCATGCACGCCCACACACACTCCACATATCTCACACAAACATTATTCCCTCCACTCTTTCACAAGCAGCCTCCACACACCAGTGCAATATACCTAGAATTCCAAGCTTAATTCTGCAGCTACCAAGCACAAAGTCTCAAACACAACCATTTGTTTTGCTTTATCCATATCAAGGAGTCCAGTTAATGACTGTTTCAACTCCGCTGTAGTCAAGCAGGAGGGGAAATGCCTTCAAAAGCAGTGGTCCCAATGGCAATAGCCTCCTGGGGCAGAGAAGGGAAGATTTCCCTCCAAACCAGCACAGAACAGAACATGTTCCTCCCAGCCTGTCAAACAGTTGTTTGGCAGGCTGAGAGGAGCATGATGTACACATGCACCTTCTCATGATTTATATGTTGATGTCCTGTGCTCTTCCTCCTCCCCCCTTGCAATTGTACTCAGCTCAGCTTGGGCAACTGGCAGCACTCTTTACAGGATGCTTGGGCCGGCTGCATGGGAGGCCTGTGTTGGTCACATGAGACCTGCTGGTCAGTGATTGATTTAGATCATGGGTAAGCAAACCAAGGCCCAGGGGCCGGATCCGGACCAATCGCCTTCTAAATCTGGCCTGCGGACAGTCTGGGAATCAGCATGTTTTTACATGAGTAGAATGTGCCCTAGTATTTAAAATGCATCTCTGGGTTATTTGTGGGGCCTGCCTGGTGTTTTTACATGAGTAGAATGTGTGTTTTTATTTAAAATGAATCTCTGGCTTATTTGTGGGGCATAGGAATTCGTTCATTCCCCACCCCCCCAAAAAAATATAGTCCGGCCCCCCACAAGGTCTGAGGGGCAGTGGACCAGCCTCCTGCTGAAAAAGTTTGCTGACCCCTGATTTAGATCCTGGTTTTAAGATTTCTACTGATGTTAGAACAAAAAGGTGTCCAACGATTGTAGCAAAATAGCATTAAGAAAGAACTGTGTTGGAATGCCAAACACAGCAGACCTTCCCTAAATATTTTATTTCAATGGTGAACTCTTCTATTTTGACATACCACAGCTAAATACAAATTTTGTTCCCAGTTTATAATATTATTCCATGTGCTGCAAAAGCATTGCTGAAGTCGTGCTTTGGCAGTGGTGCCGAAGTATCAATTTATTGCTTTTGCAATAATATCCAAATCTCTACCGTAAAGAATGTTAGGAAAATCCCACATTTCAGTCATCAATATGTTGCATGGAATTAGGGCCTACGGAGAAAAGCACAAGTTCCTGGTGTGTTAGTGTTCCCATCAACCCCCATTCTTCCTACATAGAAAGCAGCATTGCTGCCACCAAAATATATACCGGACTGTCAAACCTATTTTTAGTTCCCTTTGCAAAGAGAGAAGCTTTCGCATTTCTATTTGCAAGACACTCGACTTTCTAATTGGAATCAATGAACAGAATCACTCTTTCATATGCAAAGGGAGCTTTATTTAACCTCTAGGTTCTTCTGTCTCTGAATCAGTTCCTGCTGTCCTACTTGCCAGGTTCAAGCAAGTTATGGCAAGCTGAGTATGCAGTGCCTTTTGGGTTCTCGATGGGAAGCCTTTCAAAACATGCTCAACCTTCGCTTCATGCAGGCAGAGTAGAATATGCTGCCTTCAACAAATCCCTTTCGCGATTTATTACTTAATCACTCGCAAACATACTTAACACTCATTGTCTAATTATTATCCCCAAACTGAGAGGAAATTGCAACCTGCCACATCTAGAGAATTTTTAGAGCCTCCATTTCCACAGAGCTGACAAGCAGTTCTAACGTGTAAGCTCTCAAGCGAGCTGCAATGACTAAAGCGTAGTTTGTGCAGATGGGAGTGCTAAAACTTCCTTGGCTTGTACAACTTCAGATTGCAAAGGCAAGCGAGGCCACGGAGTCAACAGCACACCTTCATGCTCCTCTAGGTAAAGGTAAAGGGACCCCTGACCTTTAGGTCCAGGCGTGGCCGACTCTGGGGTTGCGACGCTCATCTCACTTTATTGGCTGAGGGAGCCAGCGTACAGCTTCCGGGTCATGTGGCCAGCATGACTAAGCCGCTTCTGGCGAACCAGAGCAGCGCACGGAAACGCCGTTTACCTTCCAGCTGGAGCAGTACCTTGCACTTTGACATGCTTTTGAACTGCTAGGTCGGCAGGAGCAGGGACCGAGCAATGGGAGCTCACCCCATCGCGGGGATTCGAACTGCTGACTTTCTCATCGGCAAGTCCTAGGCTCTGTGGTTTAACCCACAGCGCCACCCGCCTCCCTCATGCTCCTCTACTGAAGCCCTATTTAAGAGTTCATTTCCAGATGCCTGAAGGGTCCAGTGAGAACCTCACTCTTTCTACATCATGTCCACCACCACCAACACCCTCCCCAGCAAAAACACGATCACCTCAGCCTGATGGGAGGTGTTCCAGGATGCATGGAGTTCCTGATGTTGTCCTGTGCATGATGAGGGGGAAGATATAAAATCCCTGAAGCTGTTTGTTTTGCAAAAAGCAATTCTAACCGTAAGTATTACCATTATGTAAGAGTCATTTCCCTTAATTCGGAATACTTTCTTACGTGACACCATACTTTCTAAAACTTTAGCTGTACAGTCAAACCTCGGAACCCGAAAGTAATCCGTTCCGGAAGACGGTTCTATTTCCAAAATGTTCGAGTTCCTGGGCGCAGCTTCCGACTGGTTGCAAGAGCTTCTTGCACTCAAGCGGAAGCCGCGCTGGATGTTCCAAGGAAAGTTTGAAAACCGGAACACTTACTTCCGGGTTTTTGGCGTTCGGGAACTGCGACGTTCGGCAACGGAGCCATTCGAGTTCTCAGGTTTGACTGTATACAGAAAATATACACTTGAGGCAAGAGGAACCCAGTTTCTATGAAAGAAATCTTACCTAGCTCTCAAAAAACACTGGAGAAAAACACTCAAATATATTGTGGCATTAGGTCCTGTCTATTAGCAACTGCTTCCCCTGGATGCACCAGATAGTAGGCCTTGTTCTACTTGCTTGGCTATGAAACTAGCTGCATTTGGTTCTTCTCCTCTCTGAACTGTCTGGGAAGGGGCCATTCCACCAGGCTACATATGAAAGAGAGAAGGAGAGAGGTGAGAGTGCTTCTGTTTGAGCTGGCTACCGCAAGAATGATTTGGGAACCTTAAGAACTGGGGTCTAGATTTACCTCTCTGTCCGCTTCTCCTTTATTAAAATGTGCTTGTTTCATTTTACAATATTTGCAGGACACCCTACAACAAAACGTTCAATGCGACTAACAATGTAAAGCAAAACAAGTAGGAAGCCAAAATAAAAACAAAAACGAAAAACAGGAAAGCAAATGTGTTCTGTCTGCTATATTGTAATGTTATGGGCCGGCATTATCTTGTTTTTTTATCTTTGTGCAGCACTTAGAAATCTTTAGGTGTTATTTAATAATAATAGTAGTAGTAGCAGTAATAATAATAATGTTATATCTATTATTACTATATTTTACTATAAATATTATTACTATATATATTTATACTCTGCCTTTTTCCCTGACATGAGTCAATATAGCTTACAGATAAAAACAAGAATTGCCAAAATATAGGGGGGAAATCATTAAAAACAAGTGAGCATTAACAGAATAAAAAATATATAGATATATAAAATTTTAAAACATACACATAATTACAGCAATAACAGCACTTGTTATTAAAATAATAAATGAATAACATAAAAATAAACATGAATAAACATTTTCATTACTTGTGAATTCACAACTTGACTGAGAGAAAGGCACATGGGTCAAAACATTAGGTACCAAATTTTAGGATTATTCTCCACCCAAAATAAATGAAAATACTCACTGCTGAGAGCAAAGTCTTCACAATTTCCCCCCTATAAAGGGGTTTTTGTGGAGAGCAACATATTAAAGATAAAACTTATAAAACTTCGCTCATGTAGTGGACAGTGTGAACAAATGCTCTTAAACATGGTTTTGTTTTTCTATCTTTACAATGTGAACTGCAGATTCAGGAATAGCAACTTCTGTTATCAGAGAATTACACAAACGTCAAAGATTCGCCACCAGCCAAGGCCCATGAAGTGGAATAGTTTGCACGTGATTTGCATGTTGGTGCAATTTTACGAGGAAATAACTGTTTTCGAACCAGCATAGCATAGGTGAGCTCCTCCTCCTGAAACTTCCCTCCATTTTGAAAGAGGTCTGCTATGCAGCACTAGGTGGCTTGACTGTTGTTTGAGGAAGAGCAAGTGTAAAGCCACCTTGGCTTCACTGAAACCAGTTTCATGGTTGTTCAGGTACTAGCCATAACCCTTTGTTGGCAGGGGAGGCCTGATCCAGCATAAGGCAAAATGAAGCAGTTGCCTCAGGCGGCAGATACTGAGAAGCAGGGAGTGGACACAGATGCATGTGTTACACAGCCTGCTCCATGCCCTATACAGTGGTACCTCGGGTTACATACGCTTCAGGTTACATACGCTTCAGGTTACAGACTCTGCTAACCCGGAAATAGTACCTCAGGTTAAGAACTTTGCTTAAGGATGAGAACAGAAATCGTGCTCCAGCGGCGCGGCAGCAGCAGGAGGCCCCATTAGCTAAAGTGGTGCTTCAGGTTAAGAACAGTTTCAGGTTAAGAATGGACCTCCGGAATGAATTAAGTACTTAACTCGAGGTACCACTGTATAAGCTAGCCTGCTGTCCTCAGGTGCGGCGGAAGACAGTATTCTGGCCCCATTGTTAAAATAAGATTCACCTGCCAATCTGGCTGGCTACTGTAAATGGCATAGGGGTAGGTGCCATTTTGTCCTTTGCCTCAGGCGGCAAAATCTCTTGATCCAGGACTACTCTTGCTCAGAGATGGCCTTGTCCTCTGCAACCCCAAATTTACCATAGCTAGCCATTACTACACTGAACTCCCTTTTGCTGAAGCCAGGGATTATCTACTACCTGGTTTTATGTGTAGGAGACAAAATCTAACTTTGCTATAATGAATAAAAAATGAGGTCAGTGGTTACTACATGATGTCTTGGAATAAATGGGACTCTTGAGAATCCAGCGCATGAGACTAATTTCTATTTCAGGAGTTCTGACTCGGGTAGGTGTGAGATGTGCTGCCCCCTTTTTTAATAACGAACAGAATAATAAATTTATTCAAAGTGACCCTCTGTTCTTTTATTAATGGCTGTTGATTATATCCAGGGATATTACATGTCTTAATGGAATTGCAACTTCTCTCAAGTATAATCCTTCGTTTAATAATGTTCTGAGCTCTGTATGGGCGGGAGGGATTCTACATTAATACACACACACACACACACACACACACCTACTTTCCAACACATGGATGCATACATACATATTCAGACCTTCATTTTTACCATGGCATACAAGGTTTTTTGGGAAGGCAAAAGCTCCATGGAACATTAGCATCAAAAATGAGCCTGAAAAACAGAAAGAAGTCGGGGGGGGGGTGGAATTCTCCCCCTGTGCCCATTTCACTTTTCAAAAGCTTCCCATCTGGCCCCTTATTACACTGTTTTGCAGTTATTTCAGGGAAAATAAAATACAACCTACCGTTGTCACTTTTACTAATAATAAGTTTTCTTTAATCCAAATTATTGGATCAAATAAACCGTAACACAAACTACAGAACTGGTTAGGGCTGCCATAAGTTGGGGTTTTCCTGGATGCTTTACACTTAGGAATACGGGGAAAGAAAATGAAATTAAAGTTTCTGAATTTAAAAATCAAAATTGAGATTTGCAGATATCATTCCCTAAAAGCTTTGTTTACTTTCTGTGCTGATGAGGGGAAAAGGCTTGAATGCAAGAGAAGTGCTCATAAATTCAAGCAATCCAACCATTTTAGAGATTTGGGGATTAGAATCAGTCAGAAATTAGCTGTTTGAATGTTCAGACCGAATAACCAGTTTTAATTTTTCATTAAGTGGCCTTCAGTTTCCTTTAGTTGTTAGGCTATATGCTGATCAGACAAGCTCAGTAAACTACAGTGTAAAAGGTTGTTTCCAGATTAGATGTTAAACCGTGGGTACAAAGGGGATCCCTGCATAGCTGTGACTCTAGTTTTCCACATTCTAGACTGAGAAACTCAGGAGCAGGATGTTAGGGGTCCAACAAAAACCAGCCAACAAACCAAGTGTCACTCAGTGAAATAAAAGAGAAGACACAACAGTTCTGTCACAATTGACAAAGAACCATTCTCATGCACGTGCATCAAACACACCCCTAAGCTGTTTATAGCAGAGCATCCTAAAAGCGCTAAACTCCTCCAAGTTCCAGGCTGAGTGGTGGCAGCAGTATCAATATAAGACATTTTCCAATGTATTTTTAAATGCTGTCTTAACTTGTAAAGTGTATCAGATAAGAAACTGGTCCTTTTCCTTAGACGAGGGCGTTAAAGGGAACACCTATAAATAGACCCTGCGGCTCCATGCTGAACTAGCAGTAAGGCTGCTGAGTCATTTTATCTCATATTAACAACCACAAAAGTTATGTTTTGACACAAGAATGAGACACAAAGCAGTCATTTCATTACCTCTCTGGAACTGGGAGCTTGGGGCAAAGCTTGGCAGCCCTTGGATCTGTAGTGTATTCAGATGGCTTTAGTTCATAACTACACAAAGTGGAGCCTGTTTAAAGAAAAAAGAAAGGGAAAAATGGAAAACATGACTTGAGGAGGAACGATCCACCACGTCCATTGATCTTATAAGCATGAACAGCTTTAGCGGCAGGGAAGCTAGATCTACAAAATACCAATTTTTCAAAGATAAAGCCCCCCCCCCACAAGCCTAGTTCTCCCCAAGAAAGAACTGGTGTAGTAGTTTACACCTGCAACAGCTCCCCACCCGCCTCTACGAATAAAGAGAATCAGGATCTAACCCAATGGATCAAAAGATTATGGAACTCTCCATTCCGATAGCTGAGTTTTGAGCCCCATAGCTAGTGGAGATAAAGCAGCATGGTTCTCCTAAATAATGCCACCCTCTGTGAACTGAAGCAAGCCACCGAATCCCATAGCTTTAAACTTGTATCAAGGGGTGACAAGTTATAAGTAGGAATGGCAGAAGGGCATTAAACATTCATGCCGCAGAGCTCACAGTAGATCAGGTTTTTTTATCACTGTACATTTTAAGTGTGCTCCCTTTTATCAGCTGCAGAGCCCCTAGGCCTACTGTGTCTATCTGGAGGCAGTTGCGTTTCTGGGTTGCAAGAAAGCCGCTGAAAAGGCTTCCCTGAGCAGCAAGGTCTCTGTGGGGAAGAAACGGAGATGGCACAATCTATTTGCACATTCAGAGCTTGTTGTCCTGGCAGTTCTCAAACTGTCGCATTTCCACTGAACTCTTTGGACTCTCCAGCAACCGCTCAAGAGAAGTGGATTTCAAACTCTGTGACCTTTTGGAAACCCGTTCTGTAGCTACCGTATTTTTCGCTCTATAAGACACACCAGACCATAAGACCCACCTAATTTTTGGAAGAGGAAAACAAAGGGGGGAAATTCTGAATTG
Source organism: Podarcis melisellensis (assembly GCF_964234715.1). Classification (NCBI taxonomy): domain Eukaryota; kingdom Metazoa; phylum Chordata; class Lepidosauria; order Squamata; family Lacertidae; genus Podarcis; species Podarcis melisellensis. The sequence continues at coordinate 29,172,900 of NC_138534.1, forward strand.
CAGAAGCCAGGACAGCTGTGCAGCGATCCCGCTGGCTGTCCTGGCTTCTTGCTTGGCCGTGCGCAGCCTCTCCCGGGCAGAGGATGAAGGCTCCCACTGCCCGCGAGAGGCTGCGCGCGGCTAAAGCTCCCCCAAGAGCTGCGCTCCCTTTAAAGAGCTTTCGGATTGTGTGTGCGGCTCTTGGGGGCTTTTCCCCGAGGAGGGAGAAGGGCAGCCCTTCTCCCTCCTTGGGGAAAAGCCCCCAAGAGCAGCACACATGCTCCATGCGGCTCTTTAAAGGGAGCGCTGAGCAGAGCCTCCCGCCTGCATTCGCTCCATAAGACGCACACACATTTCCCCTTGCTTTTTAGGAGGGGAAAAGTGCGTCTTATAGAGCAAAAAATACAGTATTTATCAGTGCAGGAACCACTACACCGAAACCCTGCACACTACAGGTGATTCTGACAGTGGCGTAGTGTGGGGGTGGCCACAGGGGCAGTTGCCCCGGGCACAAAATTGTTTTGGGGTGCAAAATTTCAACACCCAGTGCTGCCTCAATACAACTGCATGCTTCCTGGGCTCCGTTGAAAATGGCTTCTCTAGGAAGTGACCTCTCCTGACAACAGAGTGACTCTTCTTATCTCTGCGGCTGCAATCTCCTGGGTGACGCAGACACCATTAGGCTGTTGAATGTGCATGCCTACAGTTTTGCTCCCTCTCACCCCCCCCCATCCATGTGGCCCCGGGCACTGGTAACCCACGCTATGCCACTGGATTCCGAGGCACTTACTTGGGTGCAGTCTCCATTTGCGAGACCTACCAGACTTTCTGGGGCTACAAAGAGGGCAACCTAAAGCAAACACACCCTTCTCCATGACCTGTGCATTTTGGTCGAAGATTGGTTATGGTGGACAACTTAATTTTTGCCGTTGCTGATATTTTTCTGGAAGAATCTTGATAAAACCCTTGGTTTCCCAGAAACATGGTCCTTGCTACTGACCGCACACGAGTTTACACAAGACTTACCAAACAGAAGCTCTTCTCCATCATTCTTCCATGGTGAAGCTTCATTGAAATGAACAGATTGTTCATATTCATATTTTAAGAATTATTGGAAAATACATAGTTATTTAAATTCCTCTTCTTACAGTGATCCAACTCTGCTGAAGCATATTCACAACAAAGCTTTACCAAGAAGGAATGAGGGAATTGTCATCACATGCCGACATTTCCTTCTTTTTACATGATCACAGATTCCTTTGGAATTACTCCACAGTTGTCAAACTCCTGACTCAAAAACTAGCTTCACAACAGAGGTTAATACAGAGAAGATTTTTTTTTTAATTACAGCAGACAAAAGTTGTACCAGAATACTGCAAAGAAATCCTTTTTTGACCAGGTAAAGACCCTAAACCCTAGCTACCGAGACACAGAGAATCAGGGTGGAGGGAGGAGAGTATAAAAAATAACAGGAAAGTGTATGAAAAATCTTTGCAAGGTTTGTGATCTTCAAGTCATCAAAAAGCACCTGCAGGTTGAGCGTTTTAGTATAAGAAACAGTCCAATTTCTCCCACTTCTGGACAATCCCTCTGTACATTTTTAATGGACCTAAAATGTGCTCAAAAGTGTTTTTCGTTCACTTTGTGATAGGCAGTCGCTGATGTAAACACGCTCCATTAAGAAAAGGTACCGCCACTCTCAGCAGCAAAGCACATTGTTTCAAGTTTCTTTCCCCCACAAAGTCTTTTTATATTGTCTCTAAAAATGTACATGGCAGCACTGACAGATACAGACAGTCCTAGGCTATTACGATGGACGCTGAAGAAGACCCCCACACAATACCACTGAACCGTGAAATATCAAACCAAAACATCTTATGTATCCATTACAACTTCTCAAAATTGCATTTCTGTTGAAATGACAGCTTGGGGCTACATGCCATCTGGCAGAAATCCAAAGGTTACAAGAAGCCGTTTTCCCCCATAGCACCTTTGACTACTTCTCCTAGGCAACGACCCCATTCACACTTACCGTATTTTTCAGTGTATAAGACAATGCTTTTTGCTAAATTTTGTTAGTCAAAAATTGGGGGTCATCTTATACATGGAACAAACGGTATTTCCTTGATCTTCCCACGGCTGCCGTGAAAGCTTCTGCTTCACTCAGCGGGCAGCATTGGTGCCCTGCAGAAAGCTCAACAATTTTGAGTAACTTCTTAGTTTTGGATTAAAAAAAAAATAGAGGTCATCTTATACATGGAAAAATACGGTACTTATGAGAAAATATGGCAGAAATTAGCAGGGTTTGCTTTAAATAACACCATGCCTAGGACTGAGTTGGTACTAAGAATTGCCTTCGGTGACAATTTCTTGGCTCTGATATTAAATTTGATTGGCTTTGATTAATTTTGACAAGTTAAATTTAATTAAAATGCAACTGTTGTTCACCTTGGGATACTCAGGTCTAGATAATGCCGTACTGAATCTAGCATAGATTTAAGCCCCTCTCTTCTTAAACCAGAAGGCTCTGTAATCATTTTTTCTAGAGAAAAATACGACTCACTTACTTAGAGGTTGGTAGCATATCTTAACATCTCTAAAGGATTTTCAGTAAACCAGAAGCATGGGATATGTAGACGTGTCCCTTAAGACCGATTCTCACAACTCCCACTGAAAGTTTCAAACTATCTTAGGTCACAAAGAAACCTTAAAGGTGGCTCTGCAGCCAAATGAGTCAAAGATGCAATTTATTCCTTTCAAGTCTCCACTGGTGGGAAAATTGCTAAAGCCACAACAGCTCATTTTAACATGGATCAAAGCAAGAAAGTGATATATATATATAAAACCAAAATCAATTTTTTAGAAGTCAACATGGCTACATATTTTTAACATTCCAATACCACAGGGCAGAGAAAATCCTTCTCCACTACTGTTGGTAACATAATAAATTAAGTGTTGAATGATTGGTTATGATTACCGTATTTTTTGCTCTATAAGACTCACTTTTTCCCTCCTAAAAAGTAAGGGGAAATGTGTGTGCATCTTATGGAGCGAATGCAGGCAGCACAGCTATCCCAGAAGCCAGAACAGCAAGAGGGATTGCTGTTTTCACTGTGTAGCGATCCCTCTTGCTGTTCTGGCTTCTGAGATTCAGAATATTTTTTTCCTTGTTTTCCTCCTCCAAAAACTAGATTCATCTTGTGGTCTGGTGCGTCTTATAGAGCGAAAAATACGGTATAAGCTGTGGGAGATGAGAAACTTCTCAACTTGTCTTTTGTTAGCCCAGCTAATTGAAAATCCCTGTATTTAATAACTCCAGGTTTTCCTTTCTTATTAAATACATTCATCTTAAAAGGTTTGTGTCACTTGTCTAAGTGTCAGGCTGATGCACTCCGCTGCCCCACCCTGCACACTGCGATTTCTGCACTTACTTCCTGGTTCTCACCAAACCATAGTTTGTCCAAACCAGGATCAAAAATCATTGCTGTCAAATGAGTATGGTACAATCCATCTGTAGAATTACTTCCTCCATGTGATAAAGGGTGAGGGTAGTTAAGATGCATTGACTGAGATTTCTGCCGGGAACCTAATGCATAGACAAGGCCTTATTTCAAGTTAAATTGTCCCTAGAATGAAGTCCTAAGACTTGGGTTCACATGTGGCCTCCTTCCCTCATGTGCAGTGATTTCTGCACTTCCTTTGTAGTTCTTCACAAACCCTTGTTTTGTTATTTTCTCTGAAATGGAAAAAATGGTTTGTTTCAATCCTGGTTTGCGGTCCTGGATTGTGGGCAAACAATGGTTTGCACAAACCATATTTGCCTGGTTTGAATGTAACTGCAAGCATGATTTGATACTTAAACAGAAGTGAGGGAAGAAAACAGGGTATGCAAGGGAAGGAGAGAGAAGAGACTACTCAAGCACAGGCTTCCTTCATGTTGCACGAAAGCATAGGTAAAGGTAAAGGTACCCCTGCCCGTACGGGCCAGTCTTGCCAGACTCTGGGGTTGTGCGCCCATCTCACTTAAGAGGCCACGGGCCAGCGCTGTCCGGAGACACTTCCGGGTCACGTGGCCAGCATGACAAAGCTGCATCTGGCAAGCCAGAGCCGCACACGGAAACGCCGTTTACCTTCCCGCTGGTAAGCGGTCCCTATTTATCTACTTGCACCCGGAGGTGCTTTCGAACTGCTAGGTTGGCAGGCGCTGGGACCGAGCAGCGGGAGCGCACCCCGCCGCAGGGATTCGAACCGCCGACCTTTCGATCGGCAAGTCCTAGGCGCTGAGGCTTTAACCCACAGCGCCACCTGCACCAAAGCATAATGGCCCACAATTTATTGTACCTATCTATTAAGCAGAAAGTCTGAAAAAACTCAATTACAAACCCTAAACCAGAAATTTTCCCATTTCTACAAGGCAGTCAAAATGTTTCCAGTTAAATAAATCAGATTCCAAAGTATTTTAATTATGAAAACTTAACTAAGTCTCCCCTAACAATAATGTCTGTAAGAAATCTTTCGGTGGAATTCCATTTTTCTTGATTACTTTATCAACACGTTCAATGCACCCAGTGGTTTGTCCCAACCCTCAGCGCTTGCATCTGCTTTCTGGTACGCTTACTTCAAACACAAGCAGTTGCCCCCGCAAGGTCACACAAAGTGAAGAGAGATTAGTGTGTCTTTTCTGATAAAATCCAATGCCTTGGTTTAGGATTAACGTGCTAATGCTAATTTAAAAACCTGAGAGGGCTGGCAGAGGAGAGCAGAACGCTGAGGGAAGGGGAAGCTTTTTAAAATAAGAAGAGAAATGGGAATATCACATTATTAAAGAAGCATTTTCCAGCAAAATATTAATATTGCTCGTTTGTCACACAGAGTCAGAAATACTGGTTTTGGGCTAGCCGAACATGCTTATTCTCACAGAAGCCTGGGCATCTCCTGAATCAGGGGAGACTATCATCATCATCATCATCATCTGTACACCTCCCTATTCCTGTAGATCTCAGAATGGTTCATAACATAAAAAAGATGCAGGAACTAGGGAGAGAGCCTGTTTGGGATAGGTTGTGTCCCCCTGAAGGAACAGGAATGTAGCCTGAGGATCTAACAGGCCAGGATGTCCAACAGGTCGATCACGATCTACTGGTGAGGTTTTGGGAAATCGCGGTCGATCGCTGGGTCCCTTTCCTTAGCATTGGTAAAATGGAATCTTACATGATTTGCAGAATGGAAGATGGAGTTCACTCAGTGGAGCTGTTTGTTTCCCCAGCTTTCCTCCTCCCTAAAAAAAGGTCAACAACTTTGAACCCCCCAAAAAACAGGGATAGATCACTGCCAGTTTTTAATTCTGTAAGTAGATTGCAGTCTCTTGGTAGTTGGCCACCCCTCTAATAGGAAATCAGTACAGTTCTATCAACACCAGTGTAATATGTGCACTGCTCACAAATGTCTCACAAAGCATCCTAGCAGCTGCATTTTGCACTAACTACAGCTTCCAAACCAGATACAAGGGTGGCCCCACATACAGTGCATTACAGTAGTCTGTAATCATGCACACACATTATAGCAGGAACTTAGAGAAGCAGAAAAACCTCTTCTTAGATAGTGGACCACTTTGTTTACTTTTTTTTAAAAAAAACATGCTCTCTGATTACCGTATTTTTCGCACCATAGGACGCACTTTTTCCCCTCCAAAAATGAAGGGGAAATGTGTGTGCGTCCTATGGTGCGAATGCAGGCTTTCGCTGAAGCCTGGAGAGTGAGAGGGATCGGTGCGCACCGACCCCTCACGCTCTCCAGGCTTCGCGGACCTCTTCGCAAGGAGCGGGAGCACTCCGGCTCCTTGCGGAGAGTTGCCAGCATGCCGAAGCCTGCGCGCGCTGAGCTCAGCGCGCCCAGGCTTCGCGGACCTCTCCGCAAGGAGCCGGAGCGCTCCGGCTCCTTGCGGGGAGTTGCCAGCATGCCGAAGCCTGCGCGCGCTGAGCTCAGCGCGCCCAGGCTTCGCGGACCTCTCCGCAAGGAGCCGGAGCGCTCCGGCTCCTTGCGGGGAGTTGCCAGCATGCCGAAGCCTGCGCGCGCTGAGCTCAGCGCGCCCAGGCTTCGCGGACCTCTCCGCAAGGAGCCGGAGCGCTCCGGCTCCTTGCGGGGAGTTGCCAGCATGCCGAAGCCTGCGCGCGCTGAGCTCAGCGCGCCCAGGCTTCGCGGACCTCTCCGCAAGGAGCCGGAGCGCTCCGGCTCCTTGCGGGGAGTTGCCAGCATGCCGAAGCCTGCGCGCGCTGAGCTCAGCGCGCCCAGGCTTCGCGGACCTCTCCGCAAGGAGCCGGAGCGCTCCGGCTCCTTGCGGGGAGTTGCCAGCATGCCGAAGCCTGCGCGCGCTGAGCTCAGCGCGCCCAGGCTTCGCGGACCTCTCCGCAAGGAGCCGGAGCGCTCCGGCTCCTTGCGGGGAGTTGCCAGCATGCCGAAGCCTGCGCGCGCTGAGCTCAGCGCGCCCAGGCTTCGCGGACCTCTCCACAAGCAGCGGGAGTGCTCCCACGGCTTGCAGAGAGCTGCCTGTTTGCGGGCTGGGGTCGGGGGAAGCTCGAGCTTCCCCCGCCCCAGCCCCGCGCCTGGGGGGGGAAAATAATTTTTTTCCCTTTATTTCCCCCCCAAAAAATGGGTGCGCCCTATGGTCCGGTGCGCCCTATGGTGCGAAAAATACGGTAATTTATTCCATGATAATTTCTACACTGCTGGCTTGTAAGAAACAACAACCAACCTTAGAGGGGTTTACAAAAAGATAAAGCAATAAAACTGACAAAAATTCACAACTGTACTTTAAAACATACAAAACTTTTAAAGGGACAGTTAAAATACAGTGGAACCTCTATTTGCAACCATAATCCGTTCCGGAGGTCTGTCTGGAGGTCGAAACGGGTTGCTGGGAGAGGCGCCATTGTGCGCAGGTACGGGTGGCGATTGCCCACTCCTGTGCATGCGCAAACGGCGGCAAACCCACCGGTTACTTCCGGGTTTGCCACGGTCGCGACTTGCAACGACTGTAAGAAGAGGCGGTGGTAAGTAGAGGTTTGACTGTACTAAGACAGTTTTATAGCCCTCTATAATACTGAGCAGAAATAGAAACAGCACTGTTGTTGTTTTTTTGCCTTACCATTAGTCTCTGCAAAATTCTGAACCTCAGCCAGGGTTTTCAACTCCTTGCGTGGACATGCTGATACGCAAAGAGCGATGGACTTGATCTTCCGTTTCACCAGATCTACATTGCATGGCTCCAAAAAGAACACGTACCTTTAAGAAAACACACACACCGAAACATTCAGAATGGATCAAAAACAGACTTAAAAAGGATTTCTGTCTAGAGATATCCTACCGGTAAGGAAACTCCCAAATCGCTAAACAAACTTTCTTCATTCTAAAACTTGTAACCTTTCCCTTTCAGAAGTACACTGTTCACCCAGAATTTAGTAGTGGCTTCCCCTTGCCCCTTTTCCTTTTGAAATGACACTAAAATCTTCATAAGATGAAGTGCAGCCCCTTCCCAATGATGGATGCATGTCTGGCTATATAAACCATCACCAAAAGGCAAAGAGATAATATATGAAAATAAGGCACTGTTGGCAACTTACATCTCATCTGCTAAAGTACACCATGATTTCTGATTCCTCCTTGAGCTCTCAGGGGGCAGTGGGATGTGTGTGGCATTTCTAGTTACATTTTAAAAGAACATCATACTTTAAAAGTTTATTTCAGGGCATACCAATAGGATAGGTAAAGGTAAAGGGACCCCTGACCATTAGGTCCAGTCGTGGCCGACTCTGGGGTTGCGGCGCTCATCTCGCTTTATTGGCCGAGGGAGCCGGCGTACAGCTTCCGGGTCATGTGGCCAGCATGACTAAGCCGCTTCTGGTGAACCAAAGCAGCGCACGGAAATGCCTTTTACCTTCCCGCTGGAGCGGTACCTATTTATCTACTTGCACTTGATGTGCTTTCGAACTGCTAGGTTGGCAGGAGCAGGGACCGAACAACGGGAGCTCACCCCGTCGCGGCGATTCGAACCACCGACCTTCTGATCGGCAAGTTCTAGGCTCTGTGGTTTAACCCACAGTGCCACCCGCGTCCCATATAGGATATTCAGCAACAAAATCTGGCAGCCACTAGGATATTAGCCAATATATAATAATATATATAATAGCCAATAGGATATTCAGCAACAAAATCTGGCAGCCACACAACACCTGAAGCTGACCATAATTATTTCCTAAATGCTTTTCATTTTTCTGAGAATGGACTCAGCGAGTGCCAAGTTTAGAGAGTGATTCAACAGATACTGTAGCAGGGAAGCTTGAAATGTGATACAGAAAAGTAGCAACTTGCTGCAATCGATTGTTCACAGTTACAGATTGATCTCTAGCACATTAAAGTGGTGCCGTCACACACAGCTCCATCTATCCTTTGTAACTGAAGTCACAATGTAAGCACTGAGTGTTTGCTCCACATTGATGTCTTCAGGATGATCCCGGCCATCCCACCTCACCGCCCCCCTCCCATTAAAATACCAAGCAAAAGTCAATTAGTAAAATTATATTGGTAACTTGAAAGCAAAACAGAGATCCCAATGTTTTCCAATGGATAAGCATTATGGAAAACAGCTTCTTATTTTAAATAGATTTTCCACATGACTGGTTTGTAATTCAATGGGCAACTTCAGCACATTTTTTGGAAAGATAACTTCGGGTACCTGATTCACACCCCCCCCCCCGACAATAGCTTAAAATAACTTATCTTAGAGAACTGTGTGATTTCCGTCGTTTAACAAGTTTTGTGAAAGCAGCAGTAAGTGCCAGAACCCAATGTCAACTGGCATTCATTTGGATCTATAAAATAATGCATGTATTTTCCTTGAGAGAATAAATATGCACTGATAAAAGCTTGTGAACAAAGGCAGAAAACTGTCTTTCTGAATCGGTGTGTGTACTTCTTTTTTTTTTATCACCAGAAGTGTGTAAAATGTGGCAAGCCCTTAGTTATCATTAGACTATATGGTTTTATTCACACATATATACGATCTGGGCATAGGATGGAGGGACTCAGAGCATCAAAACTCCAACAGATCTTGGCTCACTTTTTCCAGGGAGGCCTCTGAACCCTGAGCTATGCATTCAGCCCACAGAGAAAGCTAAGCTTCCATGTCTCCTTTTTTTTTTGTTTCCAGGTTCAGCTACACTCATTCCTGGCCTATTGTTCTCCTTCCTAGGATGAGTGGCACCTAACCAGTTGAGGTGAGAAAAGGCACATGTACTGTCCTCCCGGAAGCATTTCCAGTTGTCTCTATGGAAACACATTTGTTCTGCACCAACTTCTTTACATGTGCAGAGAAGAGGCTTAACAGATTTGGCCAGAGCCAAATGATCTTGAATTCCCTCTGCTACTGCCACAGGCTCGGCTGGGATCCAGCGGCATTATCTAAACCAGAGGGGTCCAATGTGCGGCCCTCAAGGACTTCTTTGGTGGCCTTCAGCAGCATTTGACACCCACCCATACCCACACCATGCAGCCCTTGTGCTGATTTCCCAAAGCCAGGTAAGCGAGGCGCTGGGCTTTGGGAAGGAGGCGTGAAGGCTCTGAGAGGGTCCTAGAGTCCTCCCAGCTTCTTCCCAAAGTCTAGTTAGCACTTTCGCAGCATTGGGAAGGAGATGGGAGGGCTCTAGGACCTCCTCACAGCCTCACACCTCCTTCTGAAAGCCCCAGAGCAGGCATCCCCAAACTTGACGCTCCAGCTGTTTTGGGACTACAACTCCCATCATCCCTAGCTAACAGAACCAGTGGTCAGGGATTATGGGAATTGTAGTCCCAAAACAGATGGAGAGCCGAGTTTGGGGGTGCCTGCCCCAGAGCCTCACTTAGACAGCTTTGGGGAGCTAGCATGAAGGCCGGAGAGGGGGTGTTAATTTTGGGCCTCGTTACCTGCACTGCTGCAATGTGTAGCTCATGGGTTCCGTGTCAAAGTGGCCCGCTTGGTATGAAAAGTTGGACCGCCTTGTTAAACCAACCCCCAGTCCTATATCACTGCACCTGATCATTTATTTCCTTTGCAATTGTAGTATCTGTCCCACAGGTATCTGTCACCTGCAGACATGGCGCAATTTGATTGCAGAGGTTTCCTTTTAAAGCACAAATTTACTGTGCAGCATTTCGTTAAATATGGACAAGGCTAACCAAGATTTGGGGAAAGAGTTCTTTAGCTCCTTCATTAGTATTATGGTCATGCTACTGGGAAAGGATGCCTTATGCGCATACAAATCAGGAATCAAAAACTTTTCCACGTTAACGATTTAAGAGCTTGCCTATTTGAAGTCGGGAGCACGACTGCAGTGACCAAGTCCGTCTTGAATCTGAGCTTTAAGGTACATGCTCCCTAGGTTTTCCGATTTCATTGATTTTCTGCAATTCCTCTAGACAGCTCTATACTGTCAAATGAGCATGGCGCAGAAACACCAAACAGTATGCTCTATTAGAGTCTCAGGACAATTCCAGAGGCAAGCGTGGTCATATAACGGCTTCTTTGCACGCATCGCTAAGCCTTGATTTAGCATTACGCAGACAAGTCTCAGTCAGCAAGAGTGAAGTGTGGGGCTTGCATGCATCTCCTCTTCTATCCTTCTGCATGGACAGGAAAAGTCTTCTGGGGAGTTACTTTTGCAGAATCTTGGCTTAGTGTTATCTGCAAACCAGGAATCCTGGTTCAAAACAAACACTAGTCAGCTGCTAAACAAGCAAATTTTAAACCACAGGTTTAAAAGCTTGCTTCTTTGGCAGTTAACAATAGTTCCTTTTAAATTGGGATTTTTGGTTTGCATGTAAAACTAAGCCAAGAGTCTTTGAAACTGAAAGTGCCGTATTTTTCACTCTATAAGACGCACCAGACCACAAGACGCACCTAGTTTTTGGAAGAGGAAAACAAGAAAAAAAATATTCTGAATCTCAGAAGCCAGAACAGCAAGAGGGATCGCTGCGCAGTGAAAGCAGCAATCCCTCTTGCTGTTCTGGCTTCTGGGATAGCTGCGCAGCCTGCATTCGCTCCATAAGACGCACACACATTTCCCCTTACTTTTTAGGAGGGAAAAAGTGAGTCTTATAGAGCAAAAAATATGGTAAACTTGGCAAAACCAAGTTTTTACATCACCAGATTTTAAAAATTGCTCATATTGGACCATATTGTTAGATAAGAGGGGGGTGAAGCTGAAAAATCAGGACTGTTGCCTAAAGCCACTAGGGATTTTCCTAGCTCACAAGCCATCCATGACACTCGTTGCCTCTGTGTTACACTAGCTCTCTTGGAAACAAATTGCACATCAGTTTCACATATTCTAGGGTATCTGAAGGGACGAGGAAGGCAATAGGGAACAGTCATTATGATCTCCCAGGGTATTGGAAGAGGAGATTGTCCAAAGCAGCCTTGCCTTAAATGATGCTCTTCAGATGTTGGAGTCCAATCCCTATCAACCCCAACCAGCCTGGAATGATGGGAGCTGTAGTTCAAAAACATCTGGAAGGCACCAAGTTGGTCCAAGGGGGTGGGTGGGTTATACTTAAGTTTAAAATGGAATTAGAAGGGTTCTCAGGCAGAAACCTTTTTCGTTTATTTTTGAGAAGGAAAATAAGCTTCCTGTGTTTCAAATTCACTAGATGTTCTGAATCATTACATTTTCTGAAATGGAAAAATTCTACCCATCAAACTATTTCACATCCAGGGATAGTGGGAAGCAAGTCAAGAAACTCGCAAAAAAAAGTTGTGGCCTTTTTGCTGCCTGTCTTCGGTTACACGTAATGTTTCCATCTCTTTAAGAAATAAGCATTTTTCACATTCTGCCTTATATGGATGGAAAAGATGACATTTAAAAAAACCAGATTTTTAATAAACATTTGGACCAAAAAAGAAAGAATATGAAAAAAAATCTGTACGATAAAAATCTTGCAATAAAACCATCTGCTACGTCAGCTGCTGAGCAGATGGAGAACTTTTTGTGGCAATCTCAAGGAAATATATAGTGTATTAATTGCTAGTACTGTTTTATGGAGCACATTTTATTTCCTATAGGCCAAAAGGTTGTGTGTTCCATGGAAAGGTGATGACTGATATAAAGCATAAATAATTTGGTAAGAAGCGACTAGTACTTGTCTTTTGAGATGGGTCCCCGAATATAAATTAAACAAGCTCAAAGTAGGGAGCCTCTATTCCACGAGCAGAAAGTGACCCTCCAGATTTCTCATGGTACTCACCCTAGGCCACGCCCCTCTCCCCAGGTCACACCCCCAGGTCACACCCCATTCTCAGGCCACGCCCCCTAAACAGCCCTGATCTGTGTCCCCCTCGGGGGATTTTGTGTCAATGAGCTGGGATAATGTCTCCTGCTTACCTGCAGCTGCTGGGTGGGGTTGCATGTATTTTGCATGGTTGGAAGGTAGCTGTGGTGATCACACAGGGCCCCCGGACAATTGACGGTCTATTGACCCTGTGCCACCACTGTCATTGCTTTCTTCGCTGCCACCAACCCGTTTCTCACGGGTACACACGGAGTCCAGTCAGTTGTTAACATTAACAAATACCGTATTTTTCGCCCTATAAGACGCACTTTTCCCCCTCCAAAAATGAAGGGGAAATGTGTGTGCGTCCTATGGGGCGAACGCAGGCTTTCGCTGAAGCCTGGAGAGCAAGAGGGGTCGGTGCGCACCGATCCCTCTCGCTCTCCAGGCTTCAGGAAGCTATCCGCAAGCCTTGCAAGCCCAGCGGGAGTTCCTGCGGGCTCACAAGGCTTGCGGGCAGCAGCCTGCAGCCTGAAGCACAGGGCGCTCAGCACAGCGCGCCCCGGGCTTCGGTTCCCTGACCTGGTTTGGAGGCTGGCGGCAGGGAGAAGCGCGCTTCTCCCCACCGCCAGCCCCACAAGCTCGGGAAACAGCGGGGAGGCGCAGCGCGACCTGGTCTGAAGGCTCAAACGCCTCAGACCATGAAAACCCCATTTTGTTAGCCTGAAGACAGAGTCAAGAATCAGGTTCTTTGTACCTTTTCAAAAAGTGGTAGTTTTTATTACTTCTGCGATGTTTGCTCCCTGTGTCTCGCTTTCAACATCTGAACTGCACACAGGGGAAAAGTCAGCGTAGCCATATTGTCACTGCACTAAAACGTGACTGAAGTCGAAAAGGGGTTGAATTCTGTTACCACACATTATGCAACAACGAAAGGTAGCGCAAGAAGAAATTTCACAAAGTCATAGAGACAAATCTTGTTTCTTCCAAGCGTCATTGCTTTCTGCGTCAATGCCTGCATGGCTTCTATCAAATTTCATTTTCTCGTTCACTGAATATATATTTTGCTTTTCAAAGGACTCTGAATTTTAGAGAAAGGAGGAAAGCCAAAAGACATGCCTAATAATGGAAACTGATAGAATCCAACTGAATTATAACCTATCTTTACCGTATATTGCATCCACACCTTTGGCCTTCCCCATTTTGCTGCTGTTGCTCCCTTATTCTTTTCATTTTGGGTGACTTTTGGCCAGCTAACAATGGCAAGCAGTTACAGGACTAAACAGGAAGGTACCATAGTATGGTTCTCTTTGACTGCAATTAATGCTGTCTCCCATGTGTCCAGCAGTATATATCCTTGTTACTTTACAGCATATCCAGGGCTAAAGCCCTGGATATACACACACTCTCAGTTCTAGCGACCGGCCTAGGTCCAATACCTATCCCTGTTCCTTTGCATCATCTCTATTGTTTGATTTTCAATAGGATGTCCTTCACATTTGCAATGGAAAGGACTTAGGTTGTTCTTAAGTATTGTTCCTCAAAGGTCCACATACATACACTTCAGCTATCCCAGAGCCCTTTAAATGTTTCTGAGCTACATAAACTCTGCCTTGCATCACATGACCCTGAAAATATATTCCAAAGCTCCCATAATACTAAAACATCTAAGGGCTTTTCTACAGCACAAGCTCAAGCTGATTTGTTGTTGGTTAGTCGTGTCCGACTCTTTGTGACCCCATGGACCAGAGCACGCCAGGCACTCCTGTCTTCCACTGCCTCCCGCAGTTTGGTCAAACTCATGCTGGTAGCTTTGAGAACAAGCTGATTAATGGTCATTAATCCTCACTGAACTGTAGTCAGGTAAGAAACAGAAAATTCACTGCGCTTTCAGCAGTGATATGGGTCTTCTAGAAAAGCTTGAATTAGAAAAGTTGACTTTAGGTACATCAGAAAATGTTCAATTTGGTTATATTGTCTAAACACCAAATCAGTTGTTGCATATGTTATTATTATGAAAAGTCATTTTTTTGTTTTACAGCTCTTATTTTAGAAAAGTGCTGTTTGTTGTTCACATTGCTAAATTATTTTTAAATGGAGATATGTTCAGTTTGCATCAGAATTTTTTTGTGATGTCCAAGAGAGTAATCTGATTTAGCATGTTTATTTTACATACATTTAGTAAACCCAACGCCTTTGAAACTGCCTTACTTAACATCACATTTGCAACTGGTATCCATTCACTGTTACCAATGAACTTATGAACTTCACAGAAAAATTTCAACCCCATGTCACTACTTCACAGAAAACAATTCCTTTGGCGAAGACTAAACTGGTATATCACTAATATAAGTGCTAAAATAGTGTGTAGCTTATATATTCATATGAATTCTCCACAACATAAGAGAATTACAAAAACATAATTTTGTAAGTAGTTCAGGAAACCCTGGAGGGGTACTAAGAACTCAGCACTATCTAAACACACAGAAGCATCAAAGGGATTCTAACTTGAAATTTCAGAGTACGTGGTTCACAAGTATGAAAGCCAGGAACACATTAAGGATGCACAAGTACCCAGGTACAAGAAGTGTTCATGAGAAAGTGATCACTTGACATAAAACTATGGTGTTCACACTTAGAGTAAGAAATGCATTAATGTTCTCCCTAATCTTGCCACCCACAGCCAAAATGAAAGAAAACTATATTCCATCAGTTAATGAAACAACTGTAGCAGTAATTGGACCCCATTACTCACTTTTTTTTTGTGAGGTCTAAGCCACTGTTGTCTATTCCATCTATTTTTATATTCTTCTGTCCACAGATATTTCCGTAACTATCATATCCTGAAACCAATCTTGCAGCTGCTCCGGTAGCTATTGAAAAGCCACAAATAAGACCCTGGGAAGAAATGAGATGAGAACGAAAGCTTTCCATGGCAAACTGTATTAAAAAAGACCATTCTTTTTAACAGCAGCTTTCGGATATGTTCCCCGCAGAGATATATAAAACAAAAATTACTCCCGTCTCGCTTTCATCCTTATTTCAGGATCTTTTAAAATGGAAAAGTGTCCCCCCCCCCAAAAAAACCCTCTGTAGCATCATGTGAAGTATGAATATATACCAGTTACATAAAGGCGGTCAATTTAAAACTCTGTGTTGAGAGAGAGACAGAGAGAGAATCTGATGCATAAGAAATCTAGATGCATCTTGCTCTGAGTTGTCACAAACTTCCTAAAATAGGTTTGTGAACTGCATGAGTTTTAAAAACAGGGCTGCTTTCAGAAGTTCAGGTAATGGTGGAGACCAGCAGTACACATTATAAGTCACATATAATACGGCTGGCTGTGACCCTTCCTTTAGGATAAACATCTTGCACTAGTGGTGCCCATGCCCTAGGGATTTTCAGGCTGGGCTACTGGCACATGATATGGGGCTGACCCATTGCACTCTGTATGAGGCTAAGCCCCTGAAGGTGCTACAGAAACAGCAGCTAGTGCAGAATGGAGCTGCTGGCCTGTTGACAGGTACAACAGGCAGAGAAATCGTGTTATGCCGATTCTCAGCACTTGCTGCCATTTAGCTTCTTGGTCCAATTCAAAGTGCTGGGGATCGTACTTAAACCTCTTAACACTTTACATCCCTTGAGGGGGACCACCTCACAACTGGAAAGACTCTGCTCCATGTGTCTTCTATTAAAGGTAAAGGGACCCCTGACCATTAGGTCCAGTCGTGGCCGACTCTGGGGTTGCGGCGCTCGTCTCGCTTTACTGGCCGAGGGAGCCGGCGTACAGCTTCCGGGTCATGTGGCCAGCATGACTAAGCCGCTTCTGGTGAACCAAAGCAGCACACGGAAATGCCGTTTACCTTCCCGCCAGAGTGGTACCTATTTATCTACTTGCACTTTGACGTGCTTTCGAACTGCTAGGTTGGCAGGAGCAGGGACCGAGCAACGGGAGCTCACCCCGTGGCGGGGATTCGAACCATCAACCTTCTGATCGGCAAGACCTAGGCTCTGTGGTTTAACCCACAGCGCCACCCGAGTCCCAGCCTTCTATTAGGAAGGGAAAAATTAAGAGTGCTGAAAAGGAGTTTCCTCTGAGCCGGTGTTTCCCCAAACTTGGGTCTCCAGAGGTTTTTGGACTACAACTCCCACCATCCCTAGCCATAGCTGTCAAATTTTCCCTTTTCTTGCGAGGAATCCTATTCGGAATAAGGGAATTTCCCTTTAAAAAAGGGAAACGTTGACAGCTATGTCCCTAGCTAGCAGGACCAATGGTCAGGAATGATGGGAAATGTAGTATAAAAAAAAATCAGCTGGAGACCTAGGTTTGGGAAACACTGCTCTATGTGATCACACGAGAACAACTGAAAAGTCTCTAGGACTCATCTGGCAATATTCTTGCACTGCTTTTGGGTGGAATACAGCAGAATGCTAAGGCACAAGAATTTCCACTTGCACAATGGAACATTGTCCCCCAACTACTGTCCCTGCACACCCCAAAATTCTGCTCTTGGAGTTCCCTCAATGCTCTGGAGCAGATTTGGGAAGCCTGCAGGGCACAAATGGGGAGAGGAAGAAATTCTTGCACTGACAAGTGAATACCACTGTGTATTCCCCCAGGCTTCAAGTGTTCAAGTGTTAACTTTGGCATGATGGTAAGGAGAGGGCAATTGTATTGCAAGGGTGCTGGATGTAGTACCGTATTTTTTGCTCTATAAGACTCACTTTTTCCCTCCTAAAAAGTAAGGGGAAATGTGTGTGCGTCTTATGGAGCGAATGCAGGCTGCGCAGCTATCCCAGAAGCCAGAACAGCAAGAGGGATTGCTGCTTTCACTGCGCAGCGATCCCTCTTGCTGTTCTGGCTTCTGAGATTCAGAATTTTTTTTTCTTGTTTTCCTCCTCCAAAAACTAGGTGCGTCTTGTCGTTTGGTGCATCTTATAGAGAGAAAAATACGGTACTTAATTTCAGTATGTGGTTTTAATGTTGTATTTTAATGTATGCAACTGCCTTAAGGTCTTAAAGAAAGGCAGTCAAAAAGTTCTGAAAAACAAAAGCAAATTGTAGTTCAATGAAAGGTTGAGAATTTTTTTAAAAAAGTAATTGTTGGTGCCAGCATGTTTTAAAGCAGTGTTCAGATAAGTAGGTCAGCATTCTACAATAAGAGGTGTGTTGGCAGAAGAGGAACTGTTGTGTAATTTCTAATGCACAAAATACACTGATCTCAGAGTTGCGCTGAAGCCAGTCATATTAGTATTTTATCACAGCCATTTAACATCACACACAAACACACACACACACACATATATAACCCTGCACCCTAAATAAAGGTTTCGACAAGGAGTCCCTTAAAATAAGTCCTGCGCTGATTCCCCTTTAGAGCTGTGTTACTTACCATGCCGACGCAAAAGAGAATGAACAGCAACAGCCATGGGATATCTGTGCAGCTGCGATCCTCCAGGGGCTTCCACTCTCGCTTGGAGCTCTAGTATTTTTGGACGGGACAAGGAGAAAAAGAGGATGGAGAAAAGAGAAAGGTTATGCAAGACTAGTCAGAGTCAGACTGTTCTGCGCGAAATAAAAAATGCAACTTAAATAATATTCTCAGACACTGAGTCTATCCCTGGTTATTCTACTGCAGACCTCCTGTTGGGTGGGCTCCAACACTTCTAGGCTTCAACGTCCCAGAACAGCTGGAAATTAATTCCTATGCTTTTTATCACTGTCAGGAGCAGCAATAAAACCACCAGTGCAAATAGTTCAACAGCCGGACACTAATTCAGACATGCGTGTGTACCACCTGATGGGAATAAAAAACAGATTGTGAAGCTGTGCTAGAAAATATTATTTTTTACATCTGTTTTTGATCCCTTTTGTGAATCATTTGATCACACGGTATCTGATCATCAACAAAATGTAACTGTCTGTCTGATCTGCAAATGTTCTTTTTACACATGGTACAATAAGCATATCAGTGATCAATCAGCTATGCATTAGTAGTGAAACCCTAATGTATTTCCTATTATAGAAATATTCAATGTGAACACAGCCATGGACATACATTAATTTTCAAACACGTATACATCAATTCTTCGGCATCACATCCTTACCTGAAGATGCATGAAAACTAAGGTCAAGGCTATACCATCATCAAACTCGCACTCAGAAACATGTGACCTGGGCAAGATTTTTGTGCAAGGTAAATACCCTACCATCTCATACACCCTTAGGTAGAACTTCCAATATTTCATCATTGTGCTTTTTAAAAGAGCAGAATTGAATTTGGTAGGAAGTTATCTAGTCAAGGCACTCCAGCAAGAAACTACCAAAAGAGCAAAGGGAAAAGAAGGCAGGGATGAAAGACATCGTTTCTGTATCCCTGGCTGGAGCAGAAAATGGGAAACCAGCCTGGTCAATCAAGACATTAGTAATTTCAGCATCCCTCCACAGCCTCTGTACATACAGTAATCTTCTTTACAAGAGGGATAAACAAATAAGCTATTCACAAACTCCTCAGTCTGAACACTACATGCAGGATTAGCTGCAATAGAGACAAAAAGAGACATACAACTAATAAAAGGAATCATTTTTCATTGCTGAAGATGAGGACAGGGGTGGCTTTGCAATTTTGGTGAGGCCAAAGGAGGCCAAAGCTTAAAGGCGTGAGATTGAAAACAATCCACACTATTTAGATTAGGCCACTTGATGATTTTAAGGTACCCATCTTTAACAGCAAAGTGAAACTGAGAAGGTATAATAAGACAAGATAATACTCAAACTTTGTCTGAATCTGTGGCAGGTGCTCAGTGAGTGCAAAGCTACTGTTTCTGGGAGCTATAAATTCTCCATTAAGGCTCATTTAGATTTATAGTCAACTGTATCAGGCTCTAGACAAGTAGCAATACTTCATCCACCATCACAAAGCAAGGGATCATTATTACTGTGCTACAAATGGAGAAACTGAGTTTGTTAGCGACCACACTCCTGGCGCAAAGGTCGCACCAACCAGCCATCTTGTTTGAATTGCATTTTAAATTCTTCTGACAACTCAAATGTTTCCTCTTTGCTTCCTCCTAGGCAACACTCACACCAAAGTTCTAAATTTTATTAAAACATGCTTCGGGGACATGAGTAAGGGGAGCACTTCAAAGGAACCCAAAATGATAAGCATGTTCAAAATTTGCACATCCAGATCAACTAGAAAAGAGTCAATAGGTGAGCTGGAATTCGAACTCCAGACCCGCTTCAATTAATCACAAACACTTTATCTTCCTGCCCACAGACCTGCTGGCTAGCAAGCTCCTTAAGAGGCTTTCATTTTCATGACCACCTGCCTTCTATTTATCCATGCATGCCATGTGCACATACATCCACACACACACACTAAAATCCTTTACTAATTGGAGAACCACATGCTAGAAGTAAGCCAAATGAAAAGTGTGCATGCAGATTATAGCTAAGTTGTCAAGAGGTTTTATTAAAAACTGACATTTCTTACCCCACATATTTTCCTGACGCTGTTTCTTTACCAGCAGACGCTGCTTGTGCAAGATCCTCTGATCAGCAGGTGCTGACAGAATGGGGGCGAGAAGGGAGAAGGCAAGTTCCTTCCCCAGTCATGGTGGTAGCTGACAGCACCAGGGGATGTGTAGTAGAAGGACTAATTTCTCTCTCCGTGTTAAGGAAAGAAGGTAGTCCAGCTAGCTCCAGGTCTGTGAGAACCAGTAAACATGCAAATCCTACTCCAACCAGTGCATGCTAATTCTTAATATATACTCATCATACAATGCACCTGACAAAACTGGCCTCATTGTGAACTCCAGCAATAGCCTATTACTGTACACTAGATTTATGCCGAGTGAACTTCAGCTTGCTCTGCTCTGCTGACTGTACCCCGGGCAATAAGCCACGGCATTTTGCAAAGCAGTTTCAAAAGCATGACTCTGAAAAAGCAAATGCTACTGTATTTGATTCATTTTTTCCTCCTTATTCTGTACACAGCCATTTCATGTTGCCCATGATTCCTCCTGTCCAATTACCAGCTCCGCCACTTTTCTTTTTCTAGAAAAAGAGGTGCTGGAACTCACCATGAACTCTCCCCCTGTTCTCTTATAATGGCAATGGTGCACACCTGAGAACTGAGAACTGAGTTCCGGCTGAAAAGAAGCCCTGACTCCATCATTGTTTTCTGCAAGGTGATCCCCTAGCCCCAATTTTCTTCTGTAACTGCTTAAACAAAATACTCGTAGGTTTTTTCTAGTTTACCCCTATCTCCATTCTGCCCTCTATTGTTTCCCTTGTGTCTATATTTAGATTGTAAGCCCCCCAGAGGAAGGGAATTGTCAAACCTGTTCTTTGTAAAGTGCAGCCTTTGGGATCAGAGCCACTCCACATTTTTCTGTGTGTTACAAGATGCAGTGCTGCAATCAGAAAGGCTTCAGGTGGCCTGAGCAGAGGAGACAGGCAGGTGTAGAATTTGTAATACATGGGCAGACCAAGAGGGAAAGAGCAGGTCAAGGTAGTAAGACAGGGAAGCAACAAACAGGCAAAACTGAACTAGCTCAAGGAGATCTAAAACTAGCAGAAGTGGAGCAGGGCTGGCTCTTCATCATCTGCCTTGAACATTCAGGAGGATTCTGGCTAGCAATGTTTGCTGCCCAGCTTAAAATGCTGAAGTTCTCTTCACATACTATGGCACAATGGTACGGGCAATAGGGAACAAGAATATGGTCCACAGGGCTCCTGGCTTCTTGGAACACCATTGCATTTAAGACTGGGCAGCCCACATCTTCCATCTACCGTATTTTTCGCTCTATAGGACGCACATTTTCCCCTCCAAAACTTAAGAAGAAATGTGTGTGCATCCTATGGAGTGAATGCAGGCTCCTTGGCTTCAGCGATAGCAACGCGAAGCCTCCAAAACGCAGAGGGAACGCTCCCTCCACGCTCCAGAGGCTTCACGTTGCTTTCGCTGAAGCCGGGAGAGCAAGACTCTCCCGGCTTCAGCGAAAGGAACCTGATGTCTCCGGAGCACAGCGGGAACTCGCACTGCGCTCCGGAGGCTTCGGGCTTCTTTTGCTGAAGCCAGGAGAGCAAGACTCTCCTGGCTTCAGCAGAGAGGGAGAGCTGCGCAGCGCCCCTTCAGCGAAGCGGGAGGAGAAATGGGAGGGGTTCCGTTTCTCCTGCCGCTTCGCTGAAGGGGCGCTGAGCAGAGAGGGGGAGGTTTTTTTCTTGTTCTCCCCCTCTAAAACAAGGTGTGTCCTATAGAGCGAAAAATACGGTATTTCCTTGGTTAAGAAGTGCCTTTGCTTATGCAGTCTAAACAGCACTACTCAGCCACAGAGGCGAGGTATCATCAGGCTCGGGGGGGGGACGGGGACAGGGGAGAAGACAACACCCATGTTTGCAGGAAGTGCCAAAACATATTTAGGGGAACAAACCCTAAGGAAGTGGGGGAACCCAAAACAGCCTAACAAGGACATAGTGTGCTCAGTGGGGAAGGGAAACTAACTATTGGGTTCGGGTGAGGTGGAAAGCCAGTCAGGAGAAGGGATGGAATAGTGTATCATGGAGAAGGGTGTAGCCAGGGGTGCCAACTTGAATATAATATTCAATGCATGCACACCATTTGAATGGCAATGCCCATCAACTTGGGGTGGGGGGCAGCCCTCTCAAATATTTTATTGGGAGGACCGAAGGGACCTCGACCCCTATGAATTGGCTCCTATGGGCATAGCTAAGCAGCTACAACAATGAACATATCCTCACTGAAACCCCACCTTTTTATAACCCGAGTACTATAGAAGCTTAATATTTAGGTTTTAGCCATTTTTGAACCTATCTTCGGCACTATTCTTTGTGTTGAATGTTGCCACTGTACATTCAACACTGTGTTGACCTTTAAAACCCTAAACAGCCTCGGTCCTGTATACCTGAAGGAGCATCTCCACCCCCATCGTTCAGCCCAGACAATGAGATCCAGCGCCGAGGGCCTTCTGGCGGTTCCCTCATTGTGAGAAGTGAGGTTACAGGGAACCAGACAGAGGGCCTTCTCGGTAGTGGTGCCCACCCTATGGAACACCCTCCCTTCAGATGTGAAGGAAATAAGCAACTATCCTATCTTTAAAAGACATCTAAAGACAGCCCTGTTCAGGGATTTTTAAAATATTTAATGCTGTACTGTTTTTAACACTTGATTGGGAGCCGCCCAGAGTGGCTGGGGAAATTCAGCCAGATGGGCGGGGTATAAAATAATAATAATAATAATAATAATAATAATAATAATAATAATAATAATAATTCACTGCTATTCTCTGCATCTGAAGCCATTTAGTTTTCTGAAAAGAAAGAACCTTACAACACCTTACCAGGACGTAAGCTTTCATGGGCTAGCATCCACTTATCATATGCATGAAGCGTAATGCTTGGTTGGCAGGAATATATCCAAATGAGCGTAAGGGGTGTGTGGAATGTGATAGCTGAAGTTAAATGGAAATGAAATGTAAAACTGCGGCAGTTCAAGGTGAGCTTAAACATAAGCAAAATAAGCACAGTGACCCTTCACAACAGGAAACTATTGTCTCTGTTGGGATCCCAGTAAAGATAATTGAAATCACATTGCAATTCAGCAGTTTCATGATGGGATTTCCCTTTCATGCTCCTTTTGTTCCGTCAGTAACAACTGCAGTAGGCTTAAATGTCCTACTGCTACTGGTTTCTATTGCCATTTCCAATGTCAGGTTTGTGTCCATTTATTATTTTGCACACAGCCTGGCCAGTTGCAACGAGCCCAGCTACCGCCCTGGAAACTGACTGATGTGCGAAGTCTCGCAACATTCCTACTAAAAAAAAAAGGAGTGTTTCGAAAATCATATGGCAATTCCTCCAAAGGTAGAAAGCAATAACAAAAACAATAATAATAAAATCAAAGGCTTTCCATTCTCTTGTGCATTCCACCTGCAAATGCAATCATGTAATAGGATTTTTTAAAAAGCCAATGAATGGAAAAGCTGGAAAGGGATTTGGGAGTCCAAGCAATCACTCCCAGTTACCCCTGTGTAATCCGCTTCATTGCTTGGTCCATTGAGAACAGCTCACTTTCAAAAGGGGGGGGAGAGAAATAGGTGTGATTCTAACAGGTGGTTGAAAGGTCACATGGATGAATTAAATCCACACCCATGATTTTCAACGTTGCGTCACATTAAGCCTTATTGCTACACGCCCCCTTGCACCTGCATGATTAAGACTGCAGATAACCCTGCTAATCCAAGCTATTTAACCACTATTCCCTTTACTCCCCGAGACATCAGAAGTGCTGAAATGAAATCGTGTGTGCAATAAACACAAAAATACTTCCCGGCTTAAAACTATGCTCATTCCAGCAATTTTAATATTTCATTTATGAACAACACGTCGTTTTAATCCAAGTATTATTATTACACGCTCTGCAGCAGCTCATTTTGCCCCTTCGTTACTGAAGCACCATAAAGCCGCAGCTGACAAGCCTGGCCTGCTGCCCAAAGTGATTTCAGCCTCTCGTCTCAGCACAGACCAGAATAAGCACTATACTTTGCCCTGCCAGTTGCCACAGTGAAACGGTTTCCCTTCAAAAGTATTCAGGACCCAAGCATGGGGTGGGGTGAACATTTTGTTATGGCCTGGAGATCCAGGGGGACAAACCCACTACCCAGACCCCTCAAAGTGTCCCTATTTTCCAGTCCCAGATTTACAGGGTCTCTCATTTGCATTGGATAAATGTTGGAGGGTATGGAGTTATGAAACCCCAAGCTATCTGAAGGCAGCCCTGTATAGTAAATCAATTTTTTAAAAAACCTTTAGGGTTTTTTTTATATGTTGGAAGCTGCCCAGAGTGGTTGGGGCAACCCAGTCAGATGGGTGGGGTATAAATAGTAAAAATATTGTTGTTGTTGCTAAATAGGACATCTCTATTTTCATTGGAGAAATGTTGGAGGGTGTGCATTACCATGAGGGGGGAAACTGAGGTTATATTGTATAATATGCTTGATGATGATGATGGAAACTTTTCCCCTGTATATATGTACTTCCTGGCGAAATCTCATGAGTTTTGCTCGAGCCAATCAGAAGCAGCATTAGACCATAGCAAGCAGCATTCTTTTTTTTAAAATATTTTATTTAGGATTTTCTTGTTTTACAGAAGTGTAATGCCTCGTATTCCCCCCCCCCATGTAACATTTTTACAAATCCGTTTCATTTGTTGAGGCATTAGGGGGAGAAGAAAAAGAAAGGAAAAAGAAAGGGGGTGGAGGGAGGGAAGATGGATGGGGGTGGGGTCAGGTGGTGGTGTTTCTATTATGCTTAATGTATGTAGAGTTTGGTGTCAGCATGTTTGTGTTGTTCACTTGTGTTCCTTTGGTGGTGAGAGAGTTTGGGGTTGGCCTAGGGTGTGATTGTTTGTGATTGGCTGTGGTGATCTTTGTTTTTGTGTGTGAGTGGGGTGGGTGGGTTTTTTGGATCAGGTTAGCCATATTGATTTGTATGCTGTTGGTGGATTATTGTCATTGTCCTGTTGGGCTGTGTATGTGATAAAGGGGAGCCATACCAGGGTGAAGGTGTCTTCTTCTGTTTGTCCCCGTGTCAGTTTCAGTTTATTAGTTAATTTTTCCAGTAGGGCTGTTTCCCATACTATTTGGTACCACTGGTCCATGCTTACTCCTGACAGGTCTCTAGCAAGCAGCATTCTAAACAGACCCTTGTTGGCCCGGACAATAGAAGGTGGTTGGTACTGCACCAACTGAGAGTGTGTGCATATACAGGGCTTTAGCCCTGGATATGCTGTAAAGTAACAAGGATATATACTGCTGGACACATGGAGACAGCGCTAATTGCAGTTAAAGAGAACCATGCTATGGTACCGTCCTGTTTAGTCCTATAACTGCTTGCCACTGTTAGCTGGCCAAAATTCAGCAAAATTGAAAAGAACAAGGGAACAGCAGCAGCAAAATGGGGGAAGACCAAAGGCGTAGATGCAATATATGGTAAATATAGGTTACAATTCTATTGGATTCTATCAGTTTACATTATTAGGCATGTCTTTTGGCTGCCATATCTAACTATAAACACAACTAAGGAAGTCAGAAACATAAGCGAGCTAAACAAAGGAAACAAAATGTAGCTAAACACCGCCAATCGATCCTCTAGTTTTTCAAAACAGACAAAGATTTTTCTGTAGACTGGCTCAGGCAATACAGTAACTAGGGAAGTAGATGAACGAAAACAGTATGTAAACAATTCCAATGTAGAGACCGTGTCTATGGCAACTGATGAGGAAGCAAAGTTGCCAGATAAAATGCCATATATATATATATATATATATATATATAGTGTGTGTGTGTGTGTGTGTGTGTAGAGAGAGAGAGTATTATATATATATATATATATATATACACACACACACACACACATTTTTAAGTAGGTATTAGCACCATAAGCAACGTTAATTTATGATTTTACAATGAAATGGTCTAGAAAAATAAAGCTTTAAAACCCTTTTTGTGTGTCCCAGTCAGCATGGCCAACGGTTCAAGGATGGTAAGATTTGTAGCCCAAAATTTCTGAAGGGCACCAAGCTGGAGAAAGTTGCTGCAGAATCATTCGTCTCATTCCCACTGATACTTTTTTTTAATACAGCCATGCAGGAGCACGGAAATACAGGTGGTCACTGAAATTGCTTGTGAGCCCCTGTGGTGTCTGGAGGAAAGACAGGTGACTGCAATAACCCATTTGATACACTGAACATTGCTATCACGGTGGCAAAAACATGCTGGGGGAGCCACAAGAGACATCAGCAGCAGTCCAGGTGTGGAAGTGCCATCCTATTATGATGACTCTTCTGTCTGCTGCTTGATATGGCCCAGAGGTTCAGAAGCAGAGCAGCGTGTGAAACATCTGGAAATTGGGCCAGGGGAGACTTGAAAACACCGTTTTCCTTGTGACTCTTGCATCTGCTGCCAACAGCTGTAAACCTCATAACCGGCAGCCCAGGTGAGGAATCCCTGCCCCTTGAGAGACACGAACTTCTATTTTCATCATTGCTAAATGTTGTAAGCCACTTTGAGAACTTCTGTAATTATACGAGATATAAGTATTTAAAATAAAATATGAATGAAGTGCGAAACTGAAACTCTGTCTAGTGGGTTCTTAATCTTAATGCCTCTCTACCTTTCTCTGCTGAATGCCAAGATCATACACCAGCCGCACATGCAGACACATTTCTTTATTCCAGACACACTCTTGTGACTGATGTATTCCCCATTCTCCAGAGTTTTAAGAGCAGTGTGAACTGCATTTTAGCCACTGGATTTACAGTAGGATTACTTGTCTTTGTTCTCAGCAAATGTATCCGAAATAGGAATGGTTCTTATGCAAAAGGAAAGGAAAAGGAAAATAGCAACATGGTTCTCAGCACAGATGCTTGCTCTCACAGTTATTCTGCACACTGGAATATATAGCACAAAGCGTGCCAATATATTTTTAGTTTTCCTTTTATTTGTTTTCCTCTGATAAACACCTGGGGCACGTCAGAAGGAGAGCATACAGGGCAAAGTTCTTAAAACATCACATTGAAAGCTGCTTGTTCTCAAGTTATACAAGGTAAGAATCATTCTCATCATCAACGAAAGCAAAGGACTTATTGGCCCCCAAATGTAGATACGACAGGGGAATAAAATAGACTAGCAGCAAAATTACTGAAACTGCATAGTAAAGAACGGAGCTAGGATTTTGGATAACCATTATTGTAGCCAAAGTGCTGCTAATGTTTCCCTCTCCCTGCAAAGACTCAAGAATTGTGTCCCAAATATGCATGAAGGACAGAAGTCAGTGTGGAAATCAGAAGAATTAGTGGGACACACATAGGAAGAAGGGAAAAAACCATAGGGTGGAAGAGAATATAAACTTGTAACACCAAGCAACATTTAGATGATAAATAAGGAGGGCTGTCAAAGTTTAAATATAATACAAGCATGTTTTGTGGTAGGGTAGTTTCTCGGGGGGAAAGTCATTTTCTTCAAGAATTAGCCTTGGATTCTTCAAACAGTGAGCATAACTGAGAAAGAAGATATCAATATCTGTGTATAAAATGCCTTTTCCATTAATACTTTTGTAGACCAACTTCCCCTTCCTTGGAAAGAGGGAGTGAAAATTTCCCTTATATTTTAAGAGTACTCTCTAGCTGTTCAAAAATCCACCAATTACTATGCAACTGACTGCAATAATTCCCCAAAGAATTAGCCTTTTCAGTAACACAGAATGGATTGGAGCAAAACCAAATGCACTGGAAAGAAGACTGACAAGGCAAACTAAGATTTCTACACCCAGGGCTCCCAAAGTTCTGCTGTCCCGTGGGAAACGTTACTAGAAAAGACAGACACTTTATACACTGAACCTTTCCTCACGCTCCCAAGCAATCTGAAGAAACATGTTCCAGTAAAAAAAAAAAAAGGCCGATGCTTCAGAATGTATAATACAAAAGCACAACAGTTTTATCAACTAGACCAGAAAGCTGGACTCAGACTGCCTTTTAGTAACCCAACACCGGAGCTAAAGTGCAAAAATGCAAAAAATCTCAGGTAGGAGAGTAGATAACAGTAGCAAGGCTGTATGACTCAAACAGTGATAGACACAAAATGAAGGCATAACACAAAATGCCCTAGAGATGAGCCTTCTCAGTATATGAAGTTCAAATTGAGGAGGGGGATATGCTTACAGTACAGTGGTACCTCGGGTTAAGTACTTAATTCGTTCCGGAGGTCCGTACTTAACCTGAAACTGTTGTTAATCTGAAGCACCACTTTCGCTAATGGGGCCTCCTGCTGCTGCTGCTGCGCCGCCGGAGCACGATTTCTGTTCTCATCCTGAAGCAAAGTTCTTAACCTGAAGCACTATTTCTGGGTTAGCGGAGTCTGTAACCTGAAGCGTATGTAACCCGAGGTACCACTGTACTAGGTGTGCCTTCTCCACCCCTGAACAAGGCCGGTCCACTCATGAGACAAGGTGAGGTGACCACCTCAGGCACTGGGATCCACAGGGGCATGGATCCAGCCACCAAGAAAAACATTGCCTGCTGCCGCCGCCACCACCACTGCATTGGCAGCAACAGCTGTGGTGTGTCCTTGGGGGCCTCCTCTTCAGCAGCGTCCCCCCCAATGCCGCCTCTACAATGGCCTCTTGGCAAAAAAGGAGGCACCGCTGGTCTCCTCCCATTCTTGTTCCTGATGCAGATCTTTATTCCGCCCCCCCCCCTTCTTTCCTTGGCTAGAAGAAGCAGGAAGCATTTTGTGGTTTGTCTCAGCTGCCCAAATGCCCCTGAACTTCCCCCACTGAGTGAGGTGGTCTGAAAGGGGCTCCTTAGCACCTTCAGGGGAAAGCATGCAAAAGTCTCTGTGCAATGAGGAATTCTGTTATTGCAGAATGCCCTATTGCAGAGAGGCTTCCAAGCACATTTAGGCAGACACACTTAGAAGATCCCTTCCGATCATCCCACGCTACAAGGGAAGGTGGAATAGGTGGGGGCACCCTCCCCCCTTGTGGCATTCGTACCGAGCCCCCAGTCGTCTCACGGACTACTGACCCGTACACCACTAATCCGCTGCCACCAACCAGGTCCTCCCCAGTAAAATCACTTCAATCTCAGTCAGGTTCTCAAATAAGAGTGTAGTTTATTTCAGACACAAACAAACTTGAACTGCATTCCAAACGTTGTTATTCTTTACCTTCTTAGTCTTGTTTTATCCTATCTCTCTCTCTTCTACGCCCTCACACAAGAACTGTCTCTCTATTTCCAACTGCCTTTCCCAACCAACCAACCCACCCACTAAAACCAACAAACTAACCACCAACAACTAACTCAAACCTTGGGCTAAGCCCTTTTATATACAGGTAGGCTCCGCCTCCGGCTTTCCTATTGGTTTACATATTAACTCTTTCTCTCTCCCTGTACAGGCATTTTTCAAACGAATGGGCAAACGCCACACCCCTCTTCTCTAGTTTGAGCCCTCACATGCCAAATTTCGCTCTGAGGGAAAAGGAAACTGGCAACTGCGCATTCATACTGCAACTGCCACGTACAATGAGTTTATGCAAGACTCACATTACATACGTGGCATACTGCCTGCAATTTGAACACTGGCATGTAACACAGCCTCCTGTATTGGTCTTTATCGCTTCACTCCAGTATGGGAATCTTCAAGCAGTCATTTTTTATTAAAAAACGGACTTGTGAACTTCAGAAAGGCTGCCTTCTCCCTTGGCTCACAGCAACATCCCACTATTTTTAAAAAGGGGGTTGTTTTTTATGGTTCCCCAATGACTCCACACTTCCTCCTCACACAGAAAACTCAGGAACTTAATATATGGCTATTTTGTCGGGACACACAGAAGGAAGCGTGCAGTTGCTTTCTAAATTCACTGAACTCTGGGGCGTGCTGTAAAATATCCAATATGTTCCATCAAGGACAGTCTTGTTCTTTGATGGCCAATGCAAATCACGCCAGGGTGTTTTTCTCCAAATGTTTTCTCAAGGAAGAAGAAGGAAAAAACCTCGGATACTTTCAGCTGTTTAGATCACTCCACTATTGATCAAAGAAATGTTCATTCTTTATGAGTTTTAGCTGAAGTTAACAAGATAAGTACTATCCCGAGGCAGTGCTTCAGAGGCACAAGGAATCATTAGGTGACGAATCTGAAAAGTTGTGCATGCTTTGTATTGTCATGTAATTCATGCCATGCAGAGATGCTAAGCAACCTCCAATATTTCAAAGCACTAAAAGGAGTGCATTATTACTACAGAGCATTACACCTATACACCTGAGAGTTCCCTTGCTCTGTACACTACTTTTGGAAATGCTTGGCATCATTTAAGTGGAATTTTGAGAGTATGACCTTGCACTTAAGGGATGTATTATTAATGGTGATAATGAGACTGGGGAAGCGTGTTTACAATCGAGTTGCCTATTTCCATCCGTTACTGTCATGCTCACCCTGTGCCTCGATATACCACCTGCTTGTCAGCCCCTTGGCTGAGTCAATCACATTATCATGTTCTCACCAGGTTAGTGCATCCAATTGCAGGCATGACAAATTATGACTGTCTTTATCAATTTGGAAGGAAATGGCATTTAAGCCATCCTCAAAGCACAGAAACGTGCAGTTCAGGTAACCTTAATGAAACAAGAACAGCATACTTCTGCACTGTGACTTTCAGAAATCTGAGCGGGGCAGGGGGAAAGATGGAAGGGCAGTTATATCATTGTAAAAGAGCTCTAGCTTGAAAAATTAAGCCAGTATTAAGTAATTTTCATTCGTTTAGGCGCAGATATCTCCCTACTGATAATTCAAAACGATCTCTTTTATTTGCAAGCAAGGAAGTAGAAACTGGATCCAACAGAGCATGACCCACGTGTAAAGGTAATGGTAAAGGACGCCTGGATGGTTAAGTCCAGTCAAAGGCGACTACGGGGTTGTGGCATTCATCTCGCTTTCAGGCTGAGGGTGCCGGCGTCTCTGACCACTGGTCTTGTTAGCTAGGGATGATGGGAGTTGTAGTCCCAAAACATCTGGAGGGCCGAGATTGCCTATGCCTGGGTTAGAGTGTGGTGCTGATCATGCCAAGGTTGCAGGTTCAATCCCTGTATTGAACAGCTGCCTGTTCCTGCACTGTAGCAGGTTGGGCCCTCAGACCTATGATTCTATCAGAATGCTTTTGAGCATGCCTCAGCTGAACAACAGTCCCCTGGGCAAGCTCCACTCCTCCCTTTCTCATGGGAAAAAGCTGGCAGGATTCCTGGCTGCCCAAAGCAGCTCAGCCCCACAAAAAAGCTAGCCAGCGAAAGGATTTGAAAAACACAATTTTTCATTTGGCAACTGAGGCCAACTACAAACTGTGGACACTGAATCTTCATTATCAATATTTTTTTTGATGAAAAGATACTAAGTTGCTCTTACAGATCGATAAATATGGGGGTAGCATACCAAGGCTCTGTATATTTTGAACCTTTGGGTCATGAAAAATGCACAAGGATACAGGAGACGTTAGGAGGAAAGGATCAGCTGGAGTCGTGGGCTCTAGCAAACCTCTGTCAAATTAACTTGAAAAAGCTTTAGGAATATTGCTAAATAAGTTACTTAACAGTAACATCCACACACTGGTGACATTTCAGTTCAACAGTACACAGAGAAAACCTGCAATTTCACCCTCAGGGTCAGGGTTTAAAGAAAATTCCTGACCAAATGATATCCCCCGCCCCCCTTCCTCAGGTTGAATGAGTCCTTTGTCAATCTGGAGACATTTCTTACCCTTTTATGATTTTTAAGGCTAAAATTTCAGGAGACAAACCACCATAATTTTTGTGAGACCTCGTGATCCCATTCTATACCGCAGAAGAAGTAATGATCTTGCTATCAAATGCAGGCTCCTTTCAAAGTAATATTTCAGCAGAGTCTTTGAACTGATTTGTCAATGGGAAGAGAATGCTGAATAAAACCTGACAATTTTAGAAGCAGGCTGTGAACTTTTAATTCAGGGAACATTTTGTTATTTCTGCTACCTGAGACTGGTAGTGTGAAGTGTGTCATGGTGACAGTTTTAGACATTACATGGAACTTCGACTAAAATAAGACACGTAGTTCTTGTATTTTCTGTTTCAAGTGACTGTGGCTTTCTGGTCATAACATGACCACTATAAATGGCTCAAGAGGTGAGTGAAAGGAGATAGGATAGCCATCTTCAAATATTTGAAAGGCTGTCAAATGGAGGATAGAACAAGCTTGTTTTCTCCTGCTCTGGACAGTAGGACTTGAACCAAGGGCTTCAAATTGCAGGAAAGGAGTTTCCGACTAGACATACGAAAAAGCTTTCTGACAGTAAGAGCTGTTCAACAATGGAATAATCTCCCTTGGGAGGTTGTGGATTCTCCTTCCTTGGAGGTTTATAAGCAGAGGTTGGATGGCCATCTCTGTCATGGATGCTTTAGCTGAGATTCCTGCATTGTAGGGGGTTGGACTAGATGACCCTCGGGGTCCCTTCCAACTCTAAGATTTTATGATTCTAAGAGGCTAACTAATCTGCAATAAGGTACTAGCGGTGCAATCCTATACATGGTTACTCAAAAATAAGTTCCACTTGAGTTCAATAGTCACAGATAAGTAGATATTTGTTGTTTAGTCGTTTAGTCGTGTCCGACTCTTTGTGACCCCATGGACCAGAGCATGCCAGGCACTCCTGTCTTCCACTGCCTCCCGCAGCTTGGTCAAACTCATGCTGGTATCTTCAAGAACACTATCCAACCATCTGTCGTCCCCTTCTCCTTGTGCCCTCCATCTTCCCCAACATCAGGGTCTTTTCCAGGGAGTCTTCTCTTCTCATGAGGTGGCCAAAGTATTGGAGCCTCAGCTTCAGGATCTGTCCTTCCAAAGAGCACTCAGGGCTGATTTCCTTCAGAATGGATAGGTTTGATCTTCTTGCAGTCCATGGGACTCTCAAGAGTCTCCTCCAGCACCATGATTCAAAAGCATCAATTCTTTGGTGATCAGCCTTCTTTATGGTCCAGCTCTCACTTCCATACATCACTACTGGGAAAACCATAATTAATTAATCAATTGAAAGTCTGTATTAATAGCTTAATATTTCAAAAATCGAAGGGCCAATTGCAGCCTAAATAATGCTGATATGCTGGCACCTGCCTGTCTCAAGGGACAATGGAGTGCGCCTCTGGGAGTGAAGTGAAACCGATGCGTTGGCAGCAATGAAGTGACCTCCCCAGGGTGCAGGCCTTCGCAGCATGTATGGGGGTCCTGGGCTGTCAAGATGACAAGACCCCCCTCTCAGCCTCGCTACTGTGGTCCACAGGAAAGCAGAGCAATACGTTTGGCATCCGCTTGGCTGCACGAGTTGCTGGAAGGAAACGTACAAGACACCATCCAACTGATTAGGAACTCCACTCTGGATTTGTGTTGGAGTTAGTCTTAACTTTTTCTTCTCTCAAAGATATCCCACAAGGCAGCAGAATTTAGGATCAGCATTTTCCTTCTCCTGATGAGCTACGTTCCCAAGTTGACGAGCTCCATCTGCCCCCCTCTACAGCAGCGGTTCTCAACTTGTGGGTCCCCAGATATTGTTGGACTACAACTCCCCATCATCCCTAGCTAGAGAACCACTGCTCTACGGCATGGGTAGGCAAACTAAGGCCCGGGGGCCGGATCCGGCCCAATCGCCTTCTAAATCCAGCCTGTGGACAGTCCAGGAACCAGTATGTTTTTACATGAGTAGAATGTGTCCTTTTATTTAAAATGCATCTCTGGGTTATTTGTGGGGCATAGGAATTTGTTCATATTTTTTTTCAAAATATTATTCAGCCCCCCCACAAGGTCTGAGGGACAGTGGACCGGCCCCCTGCTGAAAAAGTTTGCTGACCCCTGCTCTACAGCACGTGCAGAAACTGCCTTCTTGACCACTGGACCCACTGTTGGTCTCATCTGCTCAATCCGCTGCAGCTGGAAGTCCCTAATTCACCAAGGACCCATCAGCCACCCTCACCTGGTTTAGCCGGCCAGTCAAAGCCATTCCCAGGGTGTGGCTGCTGTTGCATGCTAGAAGCCACAGGTGAGAGCTGAGTTCAGCGTGGGGACGAAAGGGGGACAAACTACTCCAGAAGGAGCATGACGTGTCCCTCACCAGAGGTACTGCCCCTCCCCAACCACCCAATATACCCAGGCCACAAAACATCACAGCTGAAAACTAACAACATTCACAGAACTTAAGTCTTCTTCCCTTGATAAACTATTCTGAAACAGGTACCTGAAGAAGTGTGCATGCACACAAAAGCTTATACCAAGAACAAACTTAGTTGGTCTCTAAGGTGCTACTGGTCAATTTTTTAAATTTTTTATGTATTATTCAGTTCTCAGAGTGACTGTGGAGCTATGGATTAAAGTCCCATTGATTCCCTCCATTCTTCTTTTAACCCCCTAATCTATCAGGTTACAATTTGTTAGTATTCAAGCAGCAGTGACAATAATATCTGACAAATAATGTTTCGCAACTCAAGGGGAGGTTGAGGGGGAATAATGCTGCAGAATAATATATTTTATGCTCATCATGCTCATTAGAGAGCAGAGAAATAGCCTGGTCCCTGACCAAAATGCTTACAACTCAAGGTAGACAGGACAAAGTCGTCCTGAAGAACAATTCTCGCTGTCATCACTGGATAGTGCAAACTTCTGACACACTTTTTTCAATACCTGAGAACTGTCAAGCTATTATCTCATCTACTCTCAGTTAAACATACTTAGTTCCTTCAGCTTTCTCTGCCATTGTTCTGTCTTTTCCTGGAATATGTTTGAAGTGTCAAATCTTTCTAGAGTTTTGAGAACAAAGTAAGATGCTTACATTTGATTCAGTCAAGTTTTGGAATCAGTGCTATATAAATCAGGAATAGTGTATACTAAATCTTAAAAAGGTAAAGGGATCCTTGACGGTTAGGTCCAGTCATGGCCGACTCTGGGGTTGTGGCGCTCATCTCGCTTTATCTGGTCGGCGTAGCTTCCGGGCCATGGGGCCAGCATGACTAAGCTGCTTCTGGCGAACCAGAGCAGCACACAGAAACGCCGTTTACCTTCCCGCCAGAGCAGTACCTATTTATCTACTTGCACTTTGACGTGCTTTCGAACTGCTAGGTTGGCAGGAGCTGGGACAGAGCAGCGGGAGCTCTCCCTGTTGCGGGGATTCAAACCGCCGACCTTCTGATCGGCAAATCCTAGGCTCTGTGGTTTAACCCACAGCGCCACCCGCGCCCCATCCTAAATCTTAGACCTGTGTTATTCACTCAATAACTTTTCAATCCTACTTATTAATGATTCGGCTTCACTGGTTATTCTCCATCTGGAAGAACAAACCTGGATTTATTGCAGAATGTTTGGCTACAGCTGCTTGTGATCTTCAATGTTCTTTCAAACATTTTCATCTCACAGTTTCTTTAGGTATACCTCTGTGATTGTCGCGAGTAAACAAATCTATGCACATTCAATTTATCCTGATTGATCACTGTTTTAGCAGCCCAGCTTTCTAATTTAATAAGATAATTTTGTGCTTTGGCCAGTCCTTGGAGCAGAAACTTGGGTCATTTCACAAATGGGGTAATGTACACTGTCTTGCCTATTTAACCACCCTAACCAATGAGGTTGATGTGGACCCCATCAGCCATACAAAATATTTGTAAAAATTGCTAGAAAAACTGAACCACTTCATATTCCAGGTACTCCCCAACAATTATGGGGTCAGTTTACACATGATAATAGCATTAATTTACAGAACCAGTTGCTGGCAGCATAATAATGAAATATTTCTTTGTTTACTGTAAGTCCATTTTCTTAAGCATTCCAAGCACCCCGTCACTTATATTTTACAGTCGCATTTTATAGCTCAACTACATGGCATTCTTCAGCGCCTCATAACTGAATTTAATATTACTGTTTATCAATATGAATCCAAAGAGTTGCAATCTTCCCGTTGTTTTTTTTGCACTTGGGTGCACATGTCTAATATTTTTACTTACTAAAAAGGAGATTTGCAAAGCTCTCACAGTCAGTTTCACCTTCAGGACATCTTAATCAGATAAAACCAAAGACAGGTAATTTCCCCTTGCATGACACCCAATTACCTATTTCCCCTCGGAGCATTTCCTCCTAAAAGGTGTATTATGTATCTTATGAAGGCTCACACATTAATTCAAGAATTAAATAGATGGCTGGAGAATTATTTTCAAAGTTTAACGCTCCACCCTGAACAGACCACATGAAAGAGGTTCGGCTGGTTGCCGTGGCATTTATATCCATCAGGGAAGTTGATCAGCAGATGGTACCACACTGTGGATAGAGATAGTGCCCTGAAGCCATCGTGATTGGCATGGTGCTAACAGTCTTAAGAAAAACTGTCGGACTACTTTAAGCCATTAACATCTTCTTCAATTATCTTCTATTGCCACAACTGTTTCATTACAAAGAAGGCAGAGCAATTGCCACAACTGTTTCATTACAAAGAAGGTTTTGGAGCTAAGCTAGATGTGACGGGGCAGCCATCTAGTTGTCTGGCCTATTCACACATGAAGGAAGGAACATGCTGGGGGAGGAAAGTAAAACATGCCCCCTGCCCTACCATGCTGTGCTTGGTTACTTAAAAAGCACTTTCCTCCCATCCTGCCACATTTCCAGTATGAGCAAAACTAGAAGAACGATACCATACTTAAAGTAGTGGAGCACAGATAAGAGGAACTGGGAAAAGGGAGAAGGTTTTGCTCTCTCCATACTGTCTTTTTCACTGAAGGACTAGACACCCTCCACTGGCAGGAGGGACAGAACGGGGATCCCTGAATGGGGGTGCCTGGTTTGCGCCCCCTCAAAATTGTGCACCCAGGGCCACGGCCCCCCCTTCCCCCG
Organism: Podarcis melisellensis; assembly: GCF_964234715.1. Taxonomy (NCBI): domain Eukaryota; kingdom Metazoa; phylum Chordata; class Lepidosauria; order Squamata; family Lacertidae; genus Podarcis; species Podarcis melisellensis. Next base: position 29,209,643 of record NC_138534.1, read on the forward strand.
CTTACTACACCCCTGCCCTCACACTTATTTAACCCTAAATTTCACATTTCAGTTGTTACCACCTAGAGCAGAAGACTCAATGTACACTACGTAGAGTTGTACTGCCTGCACGTGTTCTTATTGCGTCTTAATTTCCCATCAAGAAAGGTTTGAGGTATTCCAACTTTCATTATAAGAGTCAAACAACAGATCCACGATTTTCAAGCTTTATACCCTCAAGGAAGAACCCTTTTGATCTCTCTTCGTCCGGCTACAAATCCCTGTGGGTTGCAGAGAATTCAGACATGCATTCTAAAGCATATTTCCAGTTTATTTGGGACATCAGCCAGGCCTGCTGAACCTCACCATTGCCCTAAACACGCAGAGGCATGCCCAATAATTCCTTGCTGCTAGGTATTGCTGGGGAAGATCTGTAGAGGCAGGCAAGCTAACCTTCGGGAAAGCTGAAGAACTTCAGGATTCCCAGGAACATAGGTGGGGGGCGGGGATGGATTAGATCTTATCAGCCAACTCCACCACACAGCTCAGGTATTGAAGCTCTAAGAACAAAGCCTTGTAGTCCAAGTCTAAATAGCCTTGTAACATGCTGGAACAGAATACCAATTCAATATTTACCGGTATGTAAATATACCTAGACTCTCTTTTTTTAAGTAGATAAATAATTTGTTCAAATTTTAGATTAATACAGTACCTTCTATACCGGCTAGGCACTGACAAATTATAGGTATACTACTTGTTCCACATTTCTATGCCATTTTTCCCAGTCAAAATCTTAAACTGACCTCTGGATGAAAAAAAATCTCAGTCGCTTCATCAGTCAAAATAAATCAAGTATGAAACGTATCCATTTATTAGAAGAAGAAAAAACAGAGAATTAAGTTCAGTACCACAAAACTCCCACTACTTTCTTTAGAAGATGAGTAGCCCTCAGAACCTTTATAGACTACCTGGAGGCCCCTCATCCCAGAAACAAATTTAATGGGCATGGTGATAGTCCTATTCAACAGGCAACCCTACAAAGGTTGCAAACACCCAAACATTAGGACTAAGGATCTCCAAGCATGTACACAGAGTCTTTGTTAAGTGAACGATTCTTTGCAACTGCCCTATAGAAACTGACGTTTTGTACCACGGCTTTCACTGAGAATGGCAGCAGCCCAACAGGTGAGTCCTGCCTGAGAAGTGGCTGGTAGTAATTAGACAAAAATTCTAACTTTATTCTGGCTGGACCAACTGACTAATCCATCCAGTATCTGGGAGACCACATACAGCCTCCCTGAACAGCCCTTACAAAGTGGAAGCACCCACCTTATAGTTCTCTAAGGGCAGAGTTGCTTGGAACAGCCTTGACATTCACAGCATAAAGACTTCACAGCAATTGTGTGCACCAAAGTACAACTGCAGCCACAACTAGACCTGTGAGTTCTTCCTTCAAACACACCCCTAAGCCCTGTGTTCCTGTCCAGAGACTGCAGAAACTAAACAAATGACAAATAGAACAGATGAGGCAATTAAGTGGTGTTGCGAAGGGAAAGTCCAGAAGCATTTTGGAAGAGGCTCTAAGGGTAGGTACAGTGGTAGAACTCCATCTTTACTGGAGAAGTGAATTTCACATTTAAGGAGACCACCGGCGGAAAGATTGCATTATAAAATAAAAAGCCATATTGCTAGGCATGACTGGAATGTCATCAGTAAGGAGAAGAAAATAATCTTTAAAACTTCAGAAGGAAGCAGCATTCAAAATTTGCCAGGTGCATTTTGCACCTAGCTATCAGCCACTTGAGATGAAGCGAAGATGCTTGGTGCCAGTATGGGGCCTGACGTCTCCACCATCTGGAGGTACATGCCTGGGGATCCTTGAATCTTGACTGTTTTTACACACAAGAAACACATCCTGCAGAATTCTATCTGTTCTATTTTATCTGCACAATCAGAACGAATGTCAGGAACCAAAAAGTCATATTGAGAAATACGACTTCCGAGCTGCCTGGCCCAAAAATCTCAACCAGGTATTCCATTTTGGCGACTGTAACCCTGGTTTAAGGAGTCACTTGGCGCCTAGCTTATACAGTGGTACCTCAGGTTACATACACTTCAGGTTACATACGCTTCAGGTTACAGACTCCGCTAACCCAGAAATAGTGCTTCGGGTTAAGAACTTTGCTTCAGGATGAGAACAGAAATCGTGCTCTGGCAGCATGGCGGCAGCAGGAGGCCCCATTAGCTAAAGTGGTGCTTCAGATTAAGAACAGTTTCAGGTTAAGAACGGACCTCCGGAACGAATTAAGTACTTAACCCGAGGTACCACTGTATATCTGAGTTTCTATCAATGGAAGTAAGTTTTTAAAAAAACAAAACAGTAGCTAAAAGGCATAAGACTAACAAACAAAGCATCTTGCAGCACTTCAAAGATTTAATGTATTTATAATATAGCATAAGCTTTTTGTGTAGTACATTGAAATGTATCCTGAGTTATCAGAATATATATGCATAGTTTGCAGGGAAGATTATAAACAGAGGTCAGAGAAAAACGAAATGCAGTAAAGTACACATAATTATATAACTATTATTTTTTTACTTATTTTAAAAATGTATTTATACCCTGCTTTTCTCCCAGGCTAGGATAATTAACTGTGATAATTCACAAAGAGTTATTAATACATCCTGGACACTTAACATATGTTATAAAAATCCTTTGTCTCCATTCAGTCCTCAGCTGACAGCCCTGGACTTCTGCAATTCAGCACTTGCACAGCGCAGCCTCCCTTTGAAGTTCCTATTTTTTTCAAGTGTGGCCATTTTAAGGTCATTTACAAAGTACCCTGGGAGGATGAAATGTCCTTCTGCTGGTTTTTATAATACTGTCACACTAGATCTGTGCCCGTTTGTGGCCTGTTTGTGCTATGTAGAATGTGCAAAGCATTGCTGGCAGCCCTTTGTGGATGACATTTTTAAGTCCTGTAATAAAGTTGCCGGAGTAGACCTAGGGGTAGAGTTGGCATCTGGGTCTGCTGCAGAATCGCCACAGGATGTCTGTTATCAACAACTGTTTTCACAGAATCACAGAATGACCACCACCACAAAAGGTGACAACGCCACGCACTTAAGATACCTGTAACTCAGAATCTGATGAAGTGTATCATCACTTCATGCATCTGATGAAGTGGCCTCTTGCCCACCAAAACTTAAAGTAAAGGTAAAGGTACCCCTGCCCGTACGGGCCAGTCTTGCCAGACTCTGGGGTTGTGCGCCCATCTCACTCAAGAGGCCAGGGGCCAGCGCTGTCCGAAGACACTTCCGGGTCACGTGGCCAGCGTGACATCGCTGCTCTGGCGAGCCAGAGCTGCACACGGAAACGCCGTTTACCTTCCCGCTAGTAAGCGGTCCCTATTTATCTACTTGCACCCGGGGGTGCTTTCGAACTGCTAGGTTGGCAGGTGCTGGGACTGAACAACGGGCGCGCACCCCGCCGCGGGGATTCGAACCGCCGACCTTTCGATCGGCAAGCCCTAGGCGCTGAGGCTTTAACCCACAGCGCCACCCGCGTCCCATTCTGAAGCTGGTTCCTCTCCCTCACCTTCCATCCTTGGTGGCATGAGCAGCAGATCTCCACATTGACAGTGGCTCCAGGGCTCCATTCAGGCCTGCCGTTCCCCAGGCGGGAGTTGGGATTGTTCCCTTAATCTTTTCCGTTGAAATTCTTGTATGAAATCTCCATTTTGCTGAAGTTTGCTTGCTAACTTATGCCATAATATATTTGTTGGGTCTTTCAAGGTTGCGCAATACTTCGTTGCAACAGGGGTGCCTGTTTGGAAAGAGATTACAAGGATCCTACAAGGCTGGATGACATGACCAACTCCTTGTAGAAAGTGCCTTGCAGGCCAGAAAAAGATCAGGACGACAGCAAGCAAACTTCAGCAAAATGGAGATTTCATACAAGAATTTCAACGGAAAAGATTCAAGGGAACAATCCCAACTCCTGCCTGGGGAACGGCAGGTCTGAATAGAGCCCTGGAGCCACTGCCAATGTGGAGATCTGCTGCTCATGCCACCAAGGATGGAAGGTGAGGGAGAGGAACCAACTCCAGAATGGCACAGAAGAGAGATCTGGATCAGATAAGTAGCTGGACTGGCTTAAGACCCACCAGATTGTTGGCTGGCCAGGTTCTACCCCTTCCTCACACTCAAACTGCCCCATTTTGGGAGATGATGCTGACTACTGACCGTGGTAGCTCCTTGCCTACAAAGGGATACTTCCACCACATTCAAACTCTTGCTAGTGGAGCAAATCAGTGGTTTGGATGCATGGAAGAGGATTCCCAATTTAAGCTGCCTGAAAAACATTAGCAAACATGATCTAAGGCAGCAGGAAAAACCAAGTATGTTCTTATATCTTAAGAAAGCAAAAAAAATAATACTTGTACTGCAAGGATAACAAAGCAGAACAAAGTATGGCAGAAAAAGCTTTACATGAAAGGATAAGGAAAATTAGATGGGTAAGCAAATATTAATGACAAGGTTTCTTGCCTTCTCCTACAGCAGATTAAATTCAACCATAGTTTATGTTTTTAAAGGGTAGCTGAGCAAAGATCAATAAATTCAGAGTAAGGAAATAAATTTGAGTGTAGGCTGTTGTTTTTAACTACTATTATGGTAAGGCAAAGGGAAAGAACATAAAGAAAAGGAAGAGCCTTTGAGACAAGAAGAAAGACTTGAATAACAAGGTTATGAGCAGAGCAAACAAGCATAATGGGAAATAATACTTCCACAATGCAGTAGAGGCAAAACGCACAAGAATATTGTAATGGTCAGAATTAGAAAAGGGGGTAATCTAGCAATTTGATATAAGAGACAGATACAAGCAGGCCATGAGGCACAGAGCGTATTCAACCTGAGGAGAAAGCCAGACAGAAAAAGAAAACCCCAAATGCTGAAAAACTGTGTATATCATGTAAAGAACATGTAATAATAAGTAGCAAGGAACAAACTGAACAACCTGAGTTGCTAATATTAAGCCACTATCAGGAAAGTTAATTTGTTCAAACTTACTCAACTAATACATGTTTGTTTTTCCAACACTGTTGATTCAAAAATATGGTATTATGGAGCTGAATGGAACCAAAAAGCCACTGAGTGATCCAGTGCCTGCTGTCACAATGTAGGGCCATCTGCTGATCAATCCAAATCACAGGGGCACACCGTCTCATAATCACAGAGCAGACACACTGCATAATGGATGCCAACCAAGCAGAGAGTTTTAGAAGGTTCAGAGAAGTGAATCACGCTACATGGTATAAGAGAAGGCAAAAATATGCTCACTGACATTATGAAAAGGAAGGGAACCATTAAGGGAAGGGGATAAGAAGGTTTTGGATACCAGCCTCCAAGACTAATGATGGTTAAGATGATAGCAAGCTGAGAACGGGCTAGGTCCAATTTGTTCAGCCGTCAACAACTTGCAGGTTTTAATGCAGCAAATTGGGGTAGTGAGTGGAGTTATTTACTGTGGCTTGAATCTAATAGGACAACAATATAACCAGGGCAAATAAAAATTGGCTAAAGCTAAGAGAAGGAAAAGAGAATGGCAAGAAAACCAGAAGCCCCTCTATGCATGTTACTTGGACTGGAAAAAGAAAAAGAAAACCCAAACCACTTGGGTTCAAACCTCTAACTTTTCTGAACATAAAAAAATGCATGACTAAATATGTATTGAATGGATCAGTGCAGGGATCAGAAAATGATAGTCATCACAATGCTGCTTTATCAAAGGTTGGGTGCTGTGCATTGTAACAGGTACATTATGTTTGTAGTATATATGTTCCAACAGCAGACCTAAGTTCCCATGCTTCTTCACAAAGATGCTGCCATTATACAGTATTCTTGTCAGTTTCGTCACTGGTTACTGAAGTCTCTCTCCAGAGGGCCTAGAGAAAGATGGCATTCTACAGAAGGAATAGATGAGTATGGATAGTGGGAGAGATAGAATACAATACACTGACAAATTGCCTCTTATTCATACAGGCACAAAAAAGACAGAAAATAATCTGAACAGAACTGTAACAAATTAGCCTTGCCTATCATTAGAGAATGAAGACTTCACACCCATCCTTCAAGAACGGAGAACATATCTACAAGTTCATCTGTTATCCTTATGAATATTCCACCTGGAAAAGTTACTGGCACCTCTCTAATGCTGTCCTCACAATGCTATCCTCAAACATTACTAGCACCAGTTTTGAACATGCTGTGGAACTAATCCACCCTTTTACCACCCTGGTTCCATGTAGAAAAATCAAAATGTCTTAAAACTTAAGCGATAATTAGTCCATGTGAAGAGGTCTTGAGTGCCTCTCTCAGAGAGTGCCAATAAATGTAGACAACAAAAGTCCTGTTGGATTAAAGGAATATGGTATAGTGGTTAGAGGGCTGTACCTGGATGTGGGGAATTCTGCTTGGCTTTGGACGATTCGTTATAGTTCAGTGGAGCCTACCTCAAAAGATTACAAGGCTAAAACAGGATAACACTTGGAAGAAGGGTAGGATCTAGATGAAATAAACAGCAGGATGCAGGCATACTTCTCATGAAGGATGGATAAGCAATGGGGGTTGTTAAAGCAAGCACTAGTGATACAATGATGGGATGGGACTTGGGTGGGGGGCACAAAGTAGATGAAGAAAGATGAAGAATGGCAAGGATACAGCATAGTGGAGTATTTCAAAATATACAGGCACTGCTGCAGAGAGTGAGGCAAAGGACATACTCTTACAGAGGAAGCAGCTCTCAGTGTGGCTACCAGCCACAATAGCTATGTTCTGCCTCTGCTGTTGCCTCTGCCGGCTGCTTGGGATCACAAGAGAGAAGCACACGGTTGCACTCACTGGTCCCTGTGAGAACAGGATGCTGGACTAGATGGGCCTTTGGCCTGATCCAGAAGGGCTCTTCTTATGGATATTAAAGCAAGCAGACAGGGATGGGTTAGGAGAAAAGGCACTTTTTGAGTGTGTCTGGCAGTGTGCAACAAGGCTGTGCACAGTTTAGCAAGAAGGCTAAAGCTTAGGGAGGCTGCTTATGAAATGTTCCCTAAGAGGTGACTTGGAAAGAGACATTTCAACAACAGGGTTCCTACAGGGCAAAGGGGAAGGCATGTAGCTCAGTGGCAAAGCATCTGCCTTGCATGCAGAAGGCTCCTGATTCTATCCATTGCATCTTCCAGTAGGACTGGGAGAGCATCTTTGCCTGGAACTCTGGCAAAGCCACTGCCAGTCAAGTGTAGACAATTCTCTGCCAGATCTACCAATGGTCTGACTCAGTGAATAAGGCAGCTCCTAAGAAACACCACACCACAATCCAAAGGGTCCACGTATGCAGCAATGGGTCAAGGAAAGTTCATACGGACTCAAGGAAAGGAGAACCGCAGAGATACCAAGGCAGCAAAAACAAGAGGTGAGACAGGCATCCGTTTAGCGATTCGAGCGGGGGAGGAATTGCTTATGCTCATTCCTCCTACCAGTTGGTAAAGAAACACTTGAAAACAAGCAGCTGCAGGAGGGATGCATTTGCAAGACTGCTTTTGATTCTGTTCCCTTCTCCTTAACGTGCGCTGTCCGTTTCGCCTCTCCTTTGCTTCGGGCACTTTTAAAGGCTGCCCCCCCCCCAACCGATATTATTTATAAATTAATGCCAGGGTCAGAATGGTCGTGACTGGAGGGTGGCAGCAGCGGCAGAGACAATCCAACTGCTAGATCATGACATACCGGGGTTGCAACCGGAGAGCCCTTTCCGAGCAGGCGTGGGTGACAGTAGATGATGGGGCTTAGGAGGCTTCTCCCCCCCCCCCCTCAAAAAAAAAAAAACACCAACCTTTTCCATTTCGGTTGCATAAGTTTATGCCAACCTACTCCAGAAAGAAAAGGAAAGAAAAGGAAAAGAAATGAGGGGGTTGAGGGTGTAAAAAATAAAATAAATCTGGATAAATATAAACATGCCAAGGTGTAAACTGGGAAAAGGGGGGGGGGTGAAGAATTGACGCAAATGGGAAGAGAAGCGCGGGGAGGGCAAGACTAGGAACCTAGAATAAAATAAAATAAAAGGTGGAGGAGCTTCTATTTGCTCTTGATAGCGGGGACAGGGGTGTTGTTAAGGACGGGCGTGGGGGGTTCCTGCCCTCGCCTGACTCACCTGAGAGGCGGCGCTCCCGCAGCAGCCCATGGCGGGCTCGGGGCTGGGTCTCTGCCGCGGGCTCCCGGCATCCAAGCGCCGCGATTCCCCGGCCGCCCGCCCGGCCCCAGGGCGACGGCGGCGGCAGGGGGAGCGGCGGCAAGGCGGCGGGGAAAGGGCGGAGGAGGGAGCGGGAGAGAAGCGGGGTGGGGGGGTGGGGAGCTGGGCTGCTGGCTCCTCCGCCGCCTGCCGCCGCCCCGAGGGCTCGCCCGCCCGCTTGTCCGCAGCGGCGCCCCGGAGGATCCCTTCGCCGAGGCGGCTCCTTAGCTCCTCAGCATCCCTCCTCCTCTTCCTCCTCCTCCTCCTCCTCCCGCATCCCGGCGGCAGCGTCGCGCGGCGCTCCTGGGGGCGGGGCTTGGCGTGAGGGAGGAGGGAGGAGAAGCAGCAGCAGCAGCAACACAACAGCAGGCGGCCGCCTTCGCCAGCCAACCAAACCAACCAACCAACCAGGCAAGCAGCCCCGCGACCTAGAAACAGCCCCGGAACTCTCCGCCCCGGGGATGCGGGGGAGAGCCGAGCCCAATTGCGAAGAGGCACAAGAGCGCTTACTGCGGGCAAGGGCTATACTATAGCGCCGCAATGGAACGTTATGAAGAGCGGGCGGATGGCGAGCGCGGCGGGGGTGTCCCGCCCGCTAAACGTGCCCGGCTCACTTCCGGCGTATCATTATTGCTTGCTTTCTCTTTTTCTCTCCTTTTCTTCTGTTTCGCTTGACGCACCTCCCGCTTTTTTCTGTTTCCTTTTTGCAGGAGGGGGAAAGAGTGGAGCGAAGTATTTAGCAGCGCGCTGGCTCGGGACAACAACGGTTGTTGTTGCTGCTGCTGCTGCTTTAATCTCCTGCCTGCGTGACCTTGGGAAAGCGCCTTGCACTCCTTTTTCCTGTGTTATTCATAGGAATATCATTTCCCTATACCCTTCGGTTGCGTGGTGACCTTTGCGTCTCTCCTATGGCGGAGGGGTTGGGAAAGGAGCAGGGGAGCGAGAGGGAAACCGGGGTGGGTGGACGCAGAGGCACAGCTCGTCAGAACCCAGTGATTTTTTTTGGGGGGGGGGGTAGGGAAGTCAAGTTGCTCATTTTTAATTCGAAAGGCAGCGATCGTGGTTTTAAAGCTAAAAACACAGTGGGCAAGGATCGTGGTTATTTTAAGTCAACGGAGAGCAATCGTGGTATTAAAGCTGTAACAGATCGGCTATCCTTTTGTGGGGCGGGGGGAGGAACAGGGGTGTTCTCGTCACAATTATTGCCAAGAAAAAGCTTTAAGTTTATTCCAAACTCAAAGAGCAGAGAGTTTGCACCTTCGGAGAGGTTCAAAATGAATGCACACCATGCATTTAAAGCACATTGCTTCGCCTCCCCCCTCACAAGAATCCTGAAAACTGTCATTTACCCTTCACAGAGTGACAGTTCCCAGCTGCCTTAACAAACTATACTTCCTAGGGTTCCGTGGGGAGGGTGTCATGTATGGTGTATACACTTACTGGTTTTACATGTTTAAATTGTCACTGTTTCAGTGCATGTGTGCACGCATGAAGCAGCTTTGTGGATTTCTCAGCAAATATCCAGATCACCACTCTCCACCTGCTGAAAAATCTTAGAAAAAGTGGATTGTATTTACAATGAGAAACAATATGGGCACATACAATATTTTACAAACCGCAAACCTATTGAGAGGGTCAACCCATGTTGACTCCAAAGCATGAAAACGGGTAATGAGAAATCTTTGTATAACATTTCCCCCTACAGGGTGTCAAACATGAGGGAAAAGCAATTCTGAAATTACAAATGCTCAGATATTCACCTGCATTATCCTTGCCTTTCTACATGAATCCCAAAGCCATGCTTTCATTGATTAAGCAGTATGTAACTCTCACTAAATAAATACAGCACCAGAATTCTTATCAAACACAGATTTAAAATCTGAACCAGAGAAAACTTCCAAAGTTTTCTTTCCCTACCCACCATCCACTACCCTTCCCCTTAAAGCTCTGTTTGGCTGAGCAGTGGCAGCACGTGATAGGCATTGTTTCAAAATAGATTAAGGGTGGGGGAAAGCCCCACTGAACACAGTGAGACTTACTTCTGAGCAAATATGTATATGATTGCTCTGCAGGTGAGAGGCATAATACAGTGGTACCTCAGGTTAAGTACTTAATTCGTTCCTAGAGGTCCGTACTCAATCTGAAACTGTTCTTAACCTGAAGCACCATTTTAGCTAATGGGGCCTCCAGCTGCTGATGCGCCGCCAGAGCACGATTTCTGTTCTCATCCTGAAGCAAAGTTATCACTCTTTTATTACTGTAAGCCACCAAGCCATAAACAACTCAGAAACTGACAAATGTCTCCTTAACGTCCAACACCCTTCTGAAAAAGGCATTTACTGTATATTTAGCATCCAGTAATATGCAGATTTATATAGATCTGTTGATTGCCTTGTAGCTGATTAATTGATCAACTAATTAAAACATTCTTTAATTGATTGACAGCTCTAGTAAATAGTCTTCTTGTGACAGACACCTTAGAAATTGACTCTAAATTGGTAGAAGCCTATAAAAATGCAGCTCACGATAAATCTCTCTCAGGGATCCTGCGTTCTCTGAGCCTGTCGCCAGGCAAAGCAGTCTGTAGGGCATCATGAGGGAATCCTAGACATGTTTACTAAGCAGTAAGTTCCACTATAGTCAGTGGAGTTTACTCCCTACTAGGGCTGCGTGATATCTGGTTTTCATCATCACAATATATCACCAGCTAAATATCATGGTATCTCGTTATATCACAATATATATCTGCAGTGACGGAGGGCCTCTCTGGGCCTCTCTGTGGTGGTAGAGGGGCCTGCCATACCTTCCTGCAGGAGCGGAGATTGTGCCGCACTTCCCTGCAGCAGCAGAGGCTCCCTGTGGTGGCAGAGGGTGTAGTGTGCTTCTCTCATCATCTGAAAGCTTTACAAGGTGGGGTGGATCCTCAGGACTTTATCACTATTTGGTGAACTTCCACAACACATATGAACAAACGATCACTTTGTCTCAAGTATCCATGCAAGTATGACTTAACTTGTTGGAACTCGTTAAATCCTTTCTTTTGGTGCAGGCTGGTGAGCAATATCTTGCCTCTGTCTGCTCTGGCAGGATCTATACACAGGAAAAAAACCCACTATAAATAAGTCATAATTTAAATTGTTATAACAAAAGAGGGGGGAAACTATGTAAAATCGCATAGACAAAGTTTTGTACTCTACAGCACCATCTGGTGTCGCATGTTTATAACATAGTTATACCATTGTAACATGGCTAATGTAGCTGAGTCATCTGTCTTTGACAACACTCGTTTTACCTGGTTCTTAACCCTCACACTCTTGTCTTCTTCAATAGCACTATGGAGGAAGAACACAGGTTTCTTTCTTTATTTCTATGCTGTATCCTTACATTTTGTATACGTACAGTGTATTAATAGAAATAAAGAAACAACAGAAGCAAACAACTGAAGGCTGGAACTGGAATACTAATGAGGAAGGCACTACTACTCAAGAATCAATGTGGTGTGAGAGGTTAGAGTGCCAGACTAGGAACCCTTTGAGGCCAGGGTTCAAATTTTCAGCTTATTGGATGACTTTTGGCCCGCCACTGGCCTTCAGCCCAGCCTATCTTGCAGGATTATTGTGAAGATCAGATGGAGAGGGGAGAACCACATACACCACCTGAGCGACTTGAAGGAAACGTGGTGTGTAATAGTAATGGTAAAGTTAAAGGGACCCCTGACCATTAAGTCCAGTTGCGGACGACTCTGGGGTTGTGGCACTCATCTCGCTTTATTGGTTGAGGGAGCCGGCGTACAGCTTCCGGGTCATGTGGCCAGCATGACTAAGCTGCTTCTGGCAAACCAGAGCAACACATTGAAACGTCGTTTACCTTCCTGCCGGAGTGGTACCTATTTATCTACTTGCACGTTGACATGCCTTCGAACTGCTAGGTTGGCAGGAGCAGGGACCAAGCAATGGACCGATCGGCAAGGACCCTAGGCTCTGTGGTTTAGACCACAGCGCCACCTGCGTCCCCAAAATGTGATAATAAACTTAATGAAATAAAGACCTCAGTAGGGTTCTGGACAGCACCAAAGCAGCACCCTCTTTCTCTCAGAATTCCTGCAGGTTCTCTGAAGCACCTGATCCCACCCCGATAGCCGCTTCTTGCTGCTGGTTAGCTCAGGAGATATTCCATGGCCTGTGAGTTCACAGTCTGAATACAGGACAAGTCGTTAACCTGGCTCAGTGGCAGGATAACTCAGTCAAACTTACCCGAAACGCACTATTAGAATGAGAAGACAAGACTTGTATTATTATAGCCATTCTATAAATACAGACCAATCTGAATCGCAGAGAAGCCAGATGACAGGATGATAGAATCATTTTGCAGTCATCCTAAATAGAACAGATTTGCATGTGAGGAATGAATCATGATGGGAGAAGAATCCTTAGATGCTAATAGCAAGTGTCTTCACCTCTTTGGAATTAGCCCTGACACCTTTTCAGGAGATACAGAGCTTCTCCTCCTCTTAAAACCTAGGTGCTCATAACACTGTCAACAGAAGGTATGCAACTGAAGTGTCTTGCCATCTGTGTGATGCTAATACACTGGTAGCACAAATATCGCTATTATGGAGTGGTTAAAGTAGTGATTTTTTTTTGCTAAAATTAGGTCGTTGCCATTGGCTTTCACTTACCCTAATCTGATCTGCCTAAAGATCAGTGGTTTTATCCTTTCCCATTGGTTTTTGCTTGCCACTAAATAACTGGTTAGATTTCACCGGGTGCAGAGATGATGTGCCAACAAGCCAGAGAGACCCAACTCTGGAATGATATAAAGTACCTCTCATGTTTGATAAGCATTGTGTATGTGGGCAGGAGAAAGGATCTCACCCACCTACTGTGCTCTCAACAACTTCCCAACTATTTTTATTCAAGAAAGCAGAATATGGTGAACAGGGGGCAGGGGAGGCAGCAAAGTCCTCATATATTTTGTGCTATATCTTGAATAATAGTCTGAAGACAGGCAACAACTTATTTATTAAAGTATCTAATGCAAATGGTGTGGTATTAAACAAATCAACCTATAAAGGTAAAGGGACCCCTGACCATTAGGTCCAGTCGTGACCGAGTCTGGGGTTGCGGCACTCATCTCGCTTTATTGGCCGAGGGAGCTGGCGTACAGCTTCCAGGTCATGTGGCCAGCATGACTAAGCCACTTCTGGCGAACCAGAGCAGCGCACGGAAACACCGTTTACCTTCCCACCAAAGTGCTACCTATTTATCTACTTTTTTACTGTATTTTTACAGTATTACCTATTTATCTACTTTTTTACTGTATTTTTACTGTAACAACTTCATGGTGAATACCGGCACCATTTCTCATTTTAAAAAACAACAACAACAGAAGAAGCACTGGCCAATACCCAGGAGCCACAGGTAAACCAGTAGTCAGGGACAAAGAGCAAGTGAAAACTAAAGAGCCGAGCAGAAAGCGGGCACAAGGAGCAATCAAATAACAATTGAAGGATACAAGGGACACAGGTGGTGCTGTGGTCTAAACCAATGAGCCTCTTGGGCTTGTCGATCAGAAGGTCGGCTGTTCAAATCCCCACGATGGGGTGAGCTCCTGTTGCTCTGTCCCAGCTCCTGCCAACCTAGCAGCTCAAAAGCACACCAGTGCAAGTAGATAAATAGGTACCACTGTGCGGGAAGGTAAACGGCGTTTCCATGTGCTCTGGTTTCCGTCACAGTGTCCCAATGCACCTAAGACCAGTGGGTGAGGCATTCCAGGAAGCAGAGCCTAGTTCACTAGCTGGCCAGGTGGGGAAGGATGCATGTGATTCCTCAGCTGGGGCACCTGCCTCATCAAGTGCAGAAGCTGCAATCAACAGACACAGTAGAAGAATGCAGCAGAGCTGAGGCATTGTGTCTATTCAACTGCCCATGTTGAGGGACCTCACCTGGGATTCTCCTCAGACCTTCATGGGTTTCTACTTCGAGATTGACTCTGGTCTGTATCCTGACTGCTGAACTCCCATATTGGCATACTTGGACTGCGTTTCCTGATCTTTGAACTTGGCTTGTATGGATTGGCTTTTGGACTTGGAACTTTGCCTTGGCACGCTGTCTGCCAGGTAGGCCAGGGGTTCAGGACACTTGAAAAGATAAAATACAACAAATAAAGCCTATTTACAAACGGGTGTGTGTGTAAAACTATGAACAATACAATTACATAAAAAGCATGTTCAGTAAAATATGAATAAGGAGAAGTCCTATCCACCCTGCTAAAAGATGAGCACAGCCATAGGAGGCAGTAGTAATAACTTTCTTTATATGGTGCCCATCTGACTGGGTTGTCCCAGCCACTCTTGGCTGCCTTCAGATGTCTTTATTGCCAAAGGTCTTGGTAAACAAAGAAGCTTCTCCTGGTGCCTAAAGACGGACAAGAATGGCACCAGGCATGTCTCCCACCACATCATAAAGGTGTGTTCTCATGTGGCCACCCTCTGCACCTGTCTTGGGTGGGACTCCTGGAGAAGGGCCTCTGATGAAGACCACAAGGTCTGGGAGAAATAATTTCCATGTTCAATTGTGTGGTCATTTCAGTGCTAAGCCTGAACCCCTGCCAACGTGCCAACTACCCAAAGCTTCTCCACATGTCTCCATGCGGAGTGTGAGGCTCAAAACTAAGCTATGTCCCTTAGGGACACTTATGTGGAAGGAAATCCAGCTGAACAGAGTACAAGATGCTCTCCATGTCACACATGAGGGGCAGGACTTGGGAAGTCAACACACCTCCTCTGGCTCTTAGAACAATTTCCCTGCCCCTTAGCAGGTCCTGATAAGATGCTTCTCTCTGTTACTTGTCTCCTTCTACTTCCACAGCGTTCCCGTTTCATCAATTTGGGCTTCACTTAGCCCCTCCAAAGGCCTCAGCTAGCAGGAGAGAGACACATCTTTATATGTGGTTCATTTGGAACAGGCCACTAAACATTTGTCACTGCCTATCATCCTGACATATTGAATCTAAGGCACCAGGAACTATATACATATACATAAACACACACACATCTTCCTCAGAGCAGCTCCTTGTGAAAGTCAAACTCATGCCAGATAGTGACAGGATAGCTGCCTTATTTTAATTTATTTGCTGTTGCTTAATTTACTTGGCTTGCATGCACAGCCAGGAAAACGCCATTTGTTTCGTTGAGGTGAGGAAAAGTTCCGTGCGACCCAAATGAGCTGCTGAAAACGGAACACAATCTTTCTTGCGCAGACAGTATCATCATAATACATTATTAGCCATTGTGATCTTCTATCATTCCACTCTGGGAGAATTATGGCTGTGGCACTGAGGATGTAAGGCTACAGGCTGAGCACTGCTTGCTACAAATCTCTCGCAAAGCTCTTGCAATAAATCTCCAAGAGAAAAGTCATTTAAAGAAAGGAGCGGGGGGGGGGGGGAGGATGACACTAAGGGGAGCTGTCATTTGTTTTCTTAGGGAAGAGGGGACAAGCAGCTGTGAAGGGACACGGCGTACTCTTAACGTCGCAGAAGGTGGCAGCATTCATCACAGCAAAAGCAACGTTCTCGGTGGAGGGCAAGCATGGAGGGGAAGCAATATCCAGCCCCCTTGCCCACAGACCTGTGAAATAAATGGCTCTTCTTGATGAAATCATTTCTCTTCCTTTTATTAGCTACACAGGAGACCACGAGTGATTTGGCCATTTCTGACAGTGAGAACCTGTGTGCGCACACCTTGATGGAATTCACCCCGCAAAGAATCATCCGCCGTTCCCTCGTTGGCATGCCTGCTCACCAAAAATGATAGCAGTGGCTTTTGTGGGGTTAAAACAGAATTACGTCGGAAGAAGAAGAGGAGGAGGAGGAGGAAGAGTTTGGATTTGATATCCCGCTTTATCACTACCCTAAGGAGTCTAAAAGGGGCTAACAATCTCCTTCTCCTTCCTCCCCCACAACAAACACTCACCTCACAGAGAGTGGGGCTGAGAGACTTCAGAGAAGTGTGACTGGCCCAAGGTCACCCAGCAGCTGGATGTGGAGGAGCAGGGAAGCAAATCTGGTTCACCAGATTACGAGTCTACCACTCTTAACCACTACACCACACTGTCTCTCATAGGTTTGGAAGCCTATAAGAGATTCCTCAACAAAAAGGTAAGTAATTATACTCGAGCCACATCCTACACAAAGCTGTCAGATCAGTATTATTTACCTGAACTTAAGAAGAGCTCTGCTGGATCAGCCCAAAGGCCTGCATTCCGTTGTCACTGTGAGCAAGCAGATACCTATGGGAAGTCCACCGGTACCATAACCTGCTCCCAGTTCTGCCAGCTGGAATTGAGGCAGACTGCCTCGGATGCTGAAGGTCAGAGAGAGCCTTCTGAAGTCCGACCCTCCCATTTTATTTATTTTCATTTATTTATTAAATTTGTAGACCACCCTTCATCCTAAGATCTCAGGGTGGTTCACAGCATAAAAATGCAAGATAAAAACACAAAATGCATAATAGAAACAGAAACAGTAACACCCACCACCACAAACACATTTAAAATGACATAGGATGTTAACCAGCCCAAGGTCTGGTTGAAGAGGAATGTTTTTGCCTGGTACCTAAAGGTGTATAACAAAGGCGCCAGGTGAGCCTCCCTGGGGAGCTTATTCATCATCAACAATTTTTTTATTTATATGCCTGGAAATGTAGGGGACAGAACATGAGACTGAAAAACAATTAGGAACTGGGAGAAACTGAAATTCTCATATTCTCTCATCCCTGTCGACATATGATTCTAGGTCTTCATTATCACCCATTGGCTAGGCTCCTGTTACTCTCAGGTGCTAGGACAAAGTGGATAAAAAGTGCTACCTATGAAGTAGACATGAATGCCCTTCAACAGGCTGAAGCCCACATAACTGATAAGCTGCTCAGCAGGAACACCTAATCCTAAAGCCAGTAATTCCTAAACAGTGTGTTGGGATGTACCAGTACTGTTAGAGTGTCTCAGGAATTAAAGGCCACAGGTGAAAGGTGCAACTTTCTCACTGCATGTCAGCATGGTTCATTACCCTGGAAGGAGAAGCCCCATCAGGAAGAAAACATCTGGAGAGAGAGAGAGAGAGTTTTGGGGAGGCTGCATGGGTGAAGTTCGGCACCCTCTTGATCCAGCCCGTATTGTGCTGGTGCCATTTAGCCTCTTTATCCCCTGCCCTATCGAAATGTGCAGTGAGATGATTCTGACACACAGGTCTATCACCTGTCACATCTGCTTTGCCCCTTACAAGCACAAGATAAATTGTTCCTGAAAGCCCAGAGCTTTCCTGTATCCCTTCCCCCCTCCACCTCAAGGAGCGTAAGTCCTGATCGTTTTGTGAACATCCCCTCCCTGCTGCTCTGCTCTATCAATTCTTGCTTATCCGGAGACTGCATTAGATATCAGTTCAATGGATGTGAGTAAACACAGCAGCCTGCTTGATGCTTGCATGGTCCACTCAGCCTCGGTTGGTGCTGTGGTCTAAACCACTAAGCCTCTTGGGCTTGCTGATTGGAAGGTCAGCGGTTTGAATCTGCACGACGGGGTGAGCTCCAGTTGCTCTCTCCCAGCTCTTGCCAACCTAGCAGTTTGAAAGCACACCAGTGCAAGTAGATAAATAGGTACCGCTCTGTCGGGAAGCTAAACGGCGTTTCCGTGCGCTGCTCTGGTTACCAGAAGTGGCTTAGTCATGCTGGCCACATGACCCAAAAGCTGTACGCTGGCTCCCTCAGCCAATGAAGTGAGATGAGCACCGCAACCCCAGAGTCGGTTACAACTGGACCTAATGGTCAGGGGTCCCTTTACCTTTACCCTTACCTCACCCAGATATCTTCTCCAGTCCTGTCTGTAGCATTCAACGAAATGTCCAACAAAGTACAGGCATAACATATTTGAGATAAATCACTTTATAACAGTCAAGCTGTCGGGAAGTCCATGAGGATAATGCTTTGTCTTAGGACTTTTGCCCGTATTCCTGGTATACTTATATCGGGCACTGTGTCAGCTGAACAAGGGGGAGAAACAGTTCATCTGCATTTCCGGTGTTGGGAATCAAAGATCAATGACTCCTTCCAAAAAAAGTACCTTAGAAAGAGGCGTCATGCCAGCTTCTAATGCCACATGTGGTATTATTGGACTCCACCTTTAAATTTGCAGATGACACCAAACTAGGGCTTGTGGAGGGAATACCCTCTTCCTGTTCAGTTACGGAGAGAAAGAATATTATGTTCAGAAGTGGCTGGTTGTTCCTAGTTCATAGGAATATTTTTTGGAAGAGGTTCAGCCTCCAACAGATGGGGAAAGTAGATGGGGAAAGTAGACCACGCACACATTCAGCAAAAATAGGCCACGAGAGTGTTTGGGGCATAGCCTCCAGGATTTGTTTATTATGTCCATGATGGAGTGAACAACTTGTGAAGCTGTTGTTGAGTTACTCTTCAGCCCTAGGGTGATTTCTCAGACTAGCATCTGCCTCTTGACAACACATTGCTAGGACACATAAAGGCAACATGGAGGCCACCCCTGCAAGTCATCAGGCTTCTTAGACTGCAAGCCACAGGCTTCTTAGACTGTGGACATGTTGCCATTTTCTTGGGCTCTGCGGGTGGCGCTGTGGGTTAAACCACAGAGCCTAGGGCTTGCCGATCAGAAGGTCAGCGGTTCAAATCCCCGCAACGGGGTGAGCTCCCCTTGCTCGGTCCCTGTTCCTGCCAACGTAGCAGTTCAAAAGCACGTCAAAGTGAAGTAGATAAATAGGTACTGCTCTGGCGGGAAGGTAAACGGCGTTTCCGTGCGCTGCTCTGGTTCACCAGAAGTGGCTTAGTCATGCTGGCCACATGACCCGGAAGCTGTACGTCGGCTCCCTCGGCCAGTAAAGTGAGATGAGTCCCGCAACCCCAGAGTCAGCCACGACTGGACCTAATGGTCAGGGGTCCCTTTACCTTTACACATGACTGTAGCCAGAATCCATCGCATCCTGTCACTTTTTGAGTAGTACTGCCGATAATTTCCCCCTCAAACCAGCTTCCATCCGATTTGAAAACGTCAGCTGCAGTTAAGCCAGTGTTTCCCAAACTCGAGTCCCCCGCTGTTGTTAGACTACAACTCCCATCATCCCTAGCTAGCAGGTCCAGTGGTCAGGGATGATGGGAGTTGTAGTCCAACAGCAGCTGGGAATCATCTAGTCCAGTGTTGGCCAAACTTGGGTCTCCAACTGTTTTGGGACTACAGTTCCCATCAACCCCGACCACTGGTCCTGTTAGCTAGGGATGATGGGAGTTGTAGTCCAAAAACAGCTGGAGACCCAAGTTTGGCCAACAGTGATCTAGTCCAATGCAGGAATCTTTCACCCGATGTGGGGCTCAAACCCACGGCTCTGAGATTTAAGAGTCTCATGCTCTACTGAGTGCCCAGATGAGAAGTAGAGCTGAAGTCTTGCGGGTGGGGTGGGGACAACAAATCAAGTTATTCATACTGGGTGACGACATCCTTGCTCTCTCTCTGCTGTGTACAGCAAAGTAATAATGTGAGTTGAAATGTAGCAGGTGGGTGGGTGGGGGGAGAGAATGACCTCAGTGTGTTTCAAGTCACTAATGTGTACATAGCCTCCACCCCCAAATAGTAGAGAGAGAGAGAAATATATGTGTGTAGAAAACAAGAGGTTATGTGCCTGTCACTTCCAGTTGAAAAGGGGGCACTTAAGAACCATTGCCCAAGCAGGAGGCTCTGATTCCTGGAAGATTATCTCACTTGCTCCCTAGCCCCCTGGTCTTGACAATTTATTAAAGTGCCAGTGAAGTCATCCTAGCTGAGCACTAGATGAAAAGGACATCATCTGCAGCCAATGGCAATTTATGCCTGCCTCTCTTTTGGCTCCCACACCGGTGCTGCGAACTTATTTAGTATTGTCTTGGGCGCATTTCGAAGACTCCCATGGGGGGAACGAGCGCTAAGGTGGAGAGGCCACAGCTGTGCCTGCCGTTATAGGGAGACGGAGACTATTGTGCCACTTGGAGATCTTTCTCGAAACCAAAAATGCTGAGGTTAAAATGATTTGTTTCTGCAATCATGCCTTTGGCAGAATTCCAAGCTGAGAGTGGCTGGGAGCGTGAAGCCGTTCCTTTCATTCGGCTAAGAGCTTCTGTGGATTGATGGTCTGCGGAGCAGCGTTGACGTAGGAGACCATTTAAACATAAATAAGGAGTTTTTGGGGGGCTTATTGTGTGTGCAGTGATATCTAGTGCACCAATATCAAATGGGCCGGTGGCTTAAAAAGATTATAAAAGGGCACAGCCCAGACGTCGTGGAGAGATGCAGAAAAGGTGTGCGAGAAAGAGAGTTGTAGAAACCGTTAAGAAGAGTTTGGATTTGATATCCCACTTTATCACTACCCGAAGGAGTCTCAAAGCTGCTAGCATTCTCCTTTCCCTTCCTCCCCCACAACAAACTGTGAGGTGAGTGAGGCTGAGAGACTTCAAAGAAGTGTGACTGGCCCAAGGTCACCCAGCAGCTGCATGTGGAGGAGCGAAGACGCGAACCCGGTTCACCAGATTACGAGCCTGCCACTCTTAACCACTAGACCACACTGGCTCCTTAAGTTTTGTTGGGTTGGAATGTACTTTAATATATAAGCAGGGGAGCCAACCCGCTAGATTGGGGTTTCCCAAACTTGGGTCTCCAGTGGTTTTTGGACTACAACTCCCATCATCCTTGGCTAGCAGGACCAGTGGTAAGGAATGATAGGAATTGTAGTCCAAAAACAGCTGGAGACCCAAGTTTGGGAAACCCTGATCTAGATGTTGTTGGACTCCAAGTATTTACGGGACCGTCTCTCCTGGTATGCCCCACAGAGGACCTTTAGGTTCATGAATAACCATAGTTTAGAGGTCCCGGGCCCTAAGGAAGTCAGACTATCCTCCACCAGGGCCAGGGCCTTTTCAGTCTGACCTGGTGGAATGCTCTGTCCCAGGAGACTAGGGTCTTTCAGGATTTAACCTCCTTCTGTTGGACCTGTAAGAGAGAGCTATTCCGCCTGGCCTTTAATTTGAATTCAGTCTGATCTTTTATTTCCCTTCTCTTCCCCCCCTCCCCCTTTATGAAGATTACCCACTCTGGGACCCCACAGCTAAGTCTCCCCTGGTCTCCTCGCTGGCCCAAGTAGGCCTAATTCAGCCAGCTAGCCCTGGTGACTATCTAATGATTATTAGATGGATTTTCCCCAAATTGATTTCCGAACTTTTATTGTGAATGTTTTTATACTGTATTTTATGCTGCTTCTACAATTAAGTATTTTAAATTTGTTGTTAGCCGTCCTGAGCCTGGTTTTCTGAACCGGCAAGGGCGGTGTATAAATAAATTATTATTATTAATCTCTTTACCATTGGTCATTCTAGCTGGTGCTGATGGAGTCCAGGAGACTCCACCCTAGGAGACTAGGGTTCAAATCATCCACACAGCCATGAAGCTCTGGGACCAGTCACTACCTGTTGTCAGGATAACCTGAAGCAGAGGATAAAATGGGGAGAAGGAGAATTATGCATACCATCTTCAGCTCCTTGGGGGAAAGGTGGGGTATAAATGTGAGAAATAAATTAAATTAATCAATAAATCTGAGAACAGTCATCTACCTGGCTCACTACTGTCTACACTGACTTCAAGCAGGTCTCCAATATTCTGGACAGGATCCTCTCACCCCATCATGAGATACAGTGGTACCCCAGGTTACATACGCTTCAGGTTACATACGCTTCAGGTTACAGACTCCGCTAACCCAGAAATAGTGCTTCAGGTTAAGAACTTTGCTTCAGGATGAGGACAGAAATCGTGCTCCGGCGGCGCGGCAGCAGCAGCAGCAGCAGGAGGCCCCATTAGCTAAAGTGGTGCTTCAGGTTAAGAACAGTTTCAGGTTAAGTACGGACCTCCGGAATGAATTAAGTACTTAACCTGAGGTATCACTGTACTAGGAACTTTTTGCTTGTGAAACATCCACTTTACCACTGATGTATTGCCCTTCCCCACAGATCATACCCACACCATGCATTCAAAACACACGGCCTCCCTCAAAGAATCCTAGACACTGTAGTTTGCTATGGCTGCTGAAAACTGAAGCTCCATTAGGGGTGAGCTAAGGTTCCCAGGATTCTTTGGGGGACAAACCATGTCCTTTAAATGTACCGTATTTTCCCATGTATAAGACGAGGTTTGTTTATTATTAAAAAATGCTAAAAATTGTGGGTCATCTTATACACGGATAGTGCAGAAGTCGGATGGGCAATTGGTGGCTGCCATGGGCAGGAGATTGTCATAGGTGTTTGGGTGGGTGATTGGCTGTTGCGGCAACCCCCCAAAAAAGCTCAACAAGTCTGAGCATTCCCCCCAAAAAGCTTATTTATCTGGGCAATCTCCCTCCATTTCCTCCCAAAAAAAAAAGATGTCGTCTTATACACGGGGGAGTGTTATCCATGGAAAAATACGGTATGCTGTGGCTGTGATCCTGAGAGTACCTATATAGTATATGGTATTTTAAAGAACACAGGCTATATAATAAGCACATCCTGAGTGCACAACTGGGGGTGGGGTGGAACAGTGTGCCACAGGCCTTTGAAACTTGTTTTCTGTGGTTTGTAAGAAGAAAGAATAATTTTGCTTTCGGGGAACTCTCTCACTACTTAGTATTACTCCTCCCCCTTCATCGACAGTGTGTATATTAAAAAGTGTGCCAACTTTTGGCTCCAGGCAATTTTGTCTCTTATAAAAAAAAAAGGAAAAGGGGGGGAAGTAGCCATATACATACACAACATAGCAGCTGTTCTCCCAAAAAGAAAGGATAATTAGACACAGCTCAGATCAAAACTCAGCCAATAATGCCGTCAGCTATAACTCTTCTGCTGCTCTAGATTGCGGCTTTGATAACTCTATCCACATCCAGGTATTTCCCCTCTAGGTGCTGTGGGTAGCTGTGGAGGAAACCAAAGAGGAGATAGCAAAGCAAGAGTGGAAGGTTTGCTAGGAGTCAATAAACTCAGAACTACACCTTTCTGGAATGCCTCTCTCTACATGAACCTACCTGAGCCCTTAGATGTTCATGTGAGGCTCTTCTCCAGCACATAACTGTCAATTTACAGATTTGAAAAAATTTGACCAGCAGCCTTGAAAATAAGGGACTAGCAGCCAAAATAAGGGATTTTAGTCAACCAGCTGAAATACGAAGTTAAAAGGGACCAGATAATTTTGGAGAGCAGCGCTGGTTTTTAGCCCTTTGTTTCCAGAGGTTGCTGCTCAAGACACCAGCCGATGAAACACTGCAATTAAATAACTACAAGCAGCAACCACTTTTCATGCAAAACAAAGTCCAAGCTACAAAGATGCTGCTGCAGTTCTGTATCTTTTCTCTCGTGCTCCATCTGCAGCTCTCAGTTCCATCAGGTGGGGCGGGAGGAAGGGGAGGGAATAGCGCCCGAAGTAAACCCGCAGATCAGACCATCTACGTTAGTCTACCACTACAAATCTATGGGAGAAGCACTTGCGGTCCTTCCCTTGTAGCCCTTGGAACACCTGCACGTGCCTCCGCCTCTGTCGCCTCCTCTTCCTCCTCTCTGAACTGCTTTCTCTATGGTTGCCCTCGCTCTCCTCTCAAGGCTCCTCAGCAATTCATAGCCCATGCCAGGCTGCCCATCTCATCCGGGTCCTTCGGCGGCACAGCCGCAGTATGGCCTAGCGGGAGCGGCGGCGACGGGTAGAGGGAAGGCCCCAGGCAGAGATGCTCAGTTCAGCGGCCACGAGGAGGATGGCGGCGGAAGGGCCCGAGGCTCCTGCCAGTCCTGGCGGGGAGGGGCTCCCGGGGGCTGAGGCTGGTGAGAGGAGGCTGGAGGGCAGCGGGCTGGGCAGCCAAGCAACCCAGTTGGAGCCTCCCTCCTCCCTGGCCTGCAGGGAGGGAGGGAGAGGAGCTGCTTCCTTTGAAACCTGGGAAATTTAAGGGACATCCATCAATAAGGGACAGCAGCGGGACATGGCGCTGGGATAAGGGACTGTCCCTCCAAATAAGGGATGCTTGACAGCTATGCTCCAGCATCCCCATCTGAGAAAGGCTTGGAAGGTAGGGAGAGGGCTTTTTCAAGTGTGGCTCCCCATCTGTGGAATATTCTCCTTTGCAACGTCCACTTGGTACCTTTGCTAACATATTTCAGGAGCCTTTCTCCATACTGGAAATGTAAGGTAGATTCTTCCATATGTGATGGACAGGGTGGATAAAAATCAATGATTTTTTTTTATTTAAAAAATGGGATTTTAAAGAATTTAAATTGGATTTTTAAAATAAAATGCTTTTGGAGGAAAAATCTTTCTAAATATATTTTTCTATTTAAGTTACATTATAGTCCAAAGGCTACTCATCAGGAAATAAGGATTTAGTTTAAGTTTTTCATGTATGCTAAAACTCAGTCCAATGTTTTTGTTTTTTAAATTGTTTAACCACATCAGTTAACAAACATGGATACATATGCTATAATGTTATTGTTTTAGTTAAATAAATTGTTTAAATTGTTATTAAGGAAATGATTGTTTTTCTCCTTCCAATAAAGGACAGCAGAAAAGTTGCCCTAATATAAACAGTTAACTTATCAAACCTCACAATAATTTCATAATTATCTGTCTATGTATTTCTAATGGTATAACCAAATCAGTAATTTTTGATATAACTGTAAATACTACTCTGAAAATTTATTTTTCAAAAAATGAAACCTTCATCTGATTGTAAATATTAAGATTATACCAGCAAGAACGAGTCTTTCTGTAAAAAAAAAGATTTAAATCAAGTCTTACTGAGTAGTGATTTAAATCATGATTTAAATCGATTTGATTTAAATCAAATCCACTCTGGTGGTGGACATGCAAAAAAGCTAAAGGCTTTGGGGAAATGATATATAATGAAACGAAGAATGGCCCGCTTTTCCTTAGGATGTCCCTATTTTCACTGGAGAAATGTTGGAGGGTATGGAGTTATGTGACGCACCGAGCCAAAGAGATAAGTAACTATAGAACCTTTAGAAGACATCTGAAGGCAGCCCTGTATAGAAAGGTTTTGTTTAATGTTTAATGTTTTATTATGTTGTTATATATGTTGGAAGCCACCCAGAGCGGCTGGGGCAACCCAGTCAGATGGGCTGGGTCTAAACAGTAAAGTTATTATTTTATTAATTATTATTGAATAGAGCATCCCTGTTTTCATCAGAGAAATGTTGGCGGGTATGGCTTGGAGAGGGCCGTGCGCAGCAAAAGCCCTGGCAACCAGCAGCTGAGGGAGCTGGAGGAAACATCTTGCTAAATCCAGTTCCACATCACTGCCCTACATTTTGTAGTTCAGCAGAGTTTAGGCCTTTTATGAATATGCGGGAAATTGTTAAGCGTAGAGATGGGGAAACCTACGCCTGGGTTGATGCAGCACCAGCCAGCTGTATATCCCAATATCCATCAAGGTGATCAGATACTTCTGTTTCAAGTAGAAATGTCAATCAACATTTAATGATCTCCTTCTACTGGTCCACAATAGAAAGTGTCCTTTAATACTGCATCACGGTGTGGTACGCTGGTTTGACATCAACTGATAGGAAGTGCCTACAGAGGGTGGTGAATACAGCACAAGATATTATGGGCTGTCCTGTGAATCCGCTGGACAAAACAGTGGAAGAACGTTGCCTCAGGAGAGTGAGGAAAATTATCAGGGATGATTCACACCCTGGCCGGCACTTTCTTGATCTCGTGCCCTCAGGCAGAAGATATAGAAGCATGATTAGTTGCACCAACAGGGTAAAGAACAGCTTCTATCTGTGGGCTGTTAGGCTGCTGAATGAAAAGATAACAACAGGGCAACTGACTTTCGGGTTTGGTAGGTGTGTGTCAGTAAACGAGAGGAATTAAGACTTAAGAGAGCTGAGTGGGGTGTTGCTCGTGTAATCTCACTGCATACAAGTTGTACAAGCGACAACAAAATATTCCAAAATATCAATAGAATGGCAGATAGGGAGGGGGGCATTGATTTAGGTTTTTGGGGAGGCAATGCATGCTAATTTTAAAGCCGGCACCGCTGCCTTTCGCATGCCTGAGGCCACTCTGTTCTTCAGGCAGTGGTCTGGGAGCCAGCCTGTTTGAAAAAAGCGCTTGAAGTTCATTATCGTTCTAGTGCTTTCCCAAGACTTAACACAGAGTAAAGGATGACCAAGGATAATTTGGCAGAGTATCGTACCTATTAAAAAGCACAGGAGCCTCAAGAAGGGGGAGGAGTTGGCCACAGCTGCAAGGGGAATCCTAGTCAAAAACTAAACCAACTACAGTGATGGAATTTCTCGATCTCTTTCATTAAAAGTTATTCTGCTCTTTTTTTTAAAGTGCCTGGACTCAATTAACTCAAGAGCAATGACTACTAGAAAGGGATGAGGGTGGCGTTGTGGGTTAAACCACAGAGCCTAGGACTTGCCGATCAGAAGGTCGGCGGTTCGAATCCCCACAACGGGGTGAGCTCCCGTTGCTCGGTCCCTGCTCCTGCCAACCTAGCAGTTCGAAAGCATGTCAAAGTGCAAGTAGATAAATAGGTACCGCTCCAGCGGGAAGGTAAAAGGCATTTCCGTGAGCTGCTCTGGTTCGCCAGAAGCGGCTGTCATGCTGGCCACAGGACCCAGCATGCTCCTTTGGCATGCTCCTTCAGCCAATAAAGCGAGATGAGCGCCGCAACCCCAGAGTCGTCCACGACTGGACCTAATGGTCAGGGGTACCTTTACCTTTAATGACTACTAGGGCTGCCAGCTGACCAGAAATAATGACCTAGTCTGCTCCTACGCCTTTGAAAGCAGCCTGGTGTTCAAAAACCAGAAGCTGAAACTCATCACAGCATGGGTGCAGACATTATAATTTGCCAATACTTGTTAAAGGCACAACAATATGGACCTTTTGGAACAGTTGGCAACATTTATTATGATGTCAGAAGTTCTGAGTAAGGAAAGGGGCTGACCCATTTTGAAAGTCCGTTTTCCAGAGATGAATCTTTACTGACAAAAAATATGAAGCCTCATCCTCTGAAGACATAATCAATGTTTTTTTCCTCCCTTGTATCCACCAAAACATGGACTGATAAGCCTTGCATGCATCAGAGCTGATGTTTCTGCGGCCTTCACAGTGCAAGCCATTGTTCTTTCTGGTATGAAAGTTAGAAGATTTCAAAGGGCATCAAAGCCGCAAGGAGATCCGCTGCCAAGTATCACAATATTTATTTTCTCCGACTTGAATGGATCCGCGAGTCCAGAGGCGAGCAAAAATGCGAGGCACGTCCATCGCCCTGCTTAAGATTCATGAGTCAGAGTTCTCTAGGAGGATTCAAAAGAGGAAAAATGGAGCAAATATCTAAATGTGACAACATCACAGCCCACGTTTGACTTTATTGTCGCTTTGGGTGCCTCTGCATATTCCACCCCCCTCCAGCCCCCTCCAGTCCCACAGGCAACTGAGACAGTCAACATTTGCTTTGCTGGAGTAGAAAACATTCCCCCCTGATTGCAGAGCAGCAAAGCCCAATGAGATGAGGGTGTGCTGTGGTTTTAAAAGAGAGATCTAATATTTAGCAGCAAAGAGCCTGCATAATAGATGGAGAAAGGAGGAGGGTCAGTAAACATAGAGCTTTAAACCTTGTAAGGGAGAGGAGAGGTTCAAGGTAACCTTTTAGTGACCAATTTGTAGAGTAGCCCAGACCCTACAAGTGTCCCTATTTTCCAGGGGCCGTCCCGGATTTACAGAAGCCATCCCGGTTTCTGATTTGATCCCAGAATGTCCCGCTTTTCTTTAGGACGTCCCTGTTTCCATTGGAGAAATGTTGGAGGGTGTGGAGTTATCTGATTCCTCCCCCCCCCCCATGAGCCAAGGAGATAGTAACTATACAACTTTTAGAAGATATCTGAAGGCAGCCTTGTACTGTATAGGGAAGGGTTTTTTATGTTTAGTGTTTTATTATGTTTTTATATACAGTGGTACAGTGGTACTTCAGGTTACAAACGCTTTGGGTTACAAAGGCTTCAGGTTACAGACTCCGCTAACCTGGAAGTAGCAGCTCGGGTTAAGAACTTTACTTCAGGATGAGAATAGAAATCGCGTGACGGCGGCGGCAGGAGGCCCCATTAGCTAAAGTGGTACCTCAAGTTAAGAACAGTTTCAGGTTAAGAACGGTTTCAGGTTAAAAACGGACCTCTGGATCGAATTAAGTTCTTAACCAGAGGTACCACTGTACCTCGGTTTTCGAACAGAATCCGTTCTGGAAGACTGTTTGACTTCTGAAACGTTCGAAAACTGAAGCATTTACTTCTGGAAGCATTTATTTACAGAAAACTCAATACGGAAGCCGCATGGCACGTTCGACTTCCGAAAAGCATTTGAAAACCGAAGCAGTTACTTCCGGGTTTTTGGCGTTCGAAAACCGAAACTTTTGACTTTCGAGATTTGAAAACTGAGGTGGTGCTGTATATTGGAAGCCACCCAGTGTGGCTAGGGTAACTGAGCCAGATGAGTGGGATATAAATAATAAAATTATGATGATGATGATGAAATAGAATGTCCCTATTTTAATCAGAGAAATGTTGGAGGGTATGGCAGCCATGTGTCCTGCCTTGCAGAGGGTATTCCTCTGCCTGATGTCATCAGTATTTGAAGCCATCCTTTATTTGAAGGGTTGGCTGATTCAAGTCCAGTTCCAGGATAAAGAATCCCAAGAAGGGACAGCAAGCAGCCCTAGAGATTGCTCCATTAATAGTGAGCACCTGAACAGCAGACAGAACAATAGCGTTTCTGTTTAGATCACAGCAATTATTTCTTACACCTGCTGCTCTAGACATAAATTAGAATATGCAAATCTTACTGAATTTTATATCCTGTTTTCTGCTGAAGTGGCTCCTGTCTTCTTCTTATTTTGGCACTCTGTTAAGTCATCACCCTATTGATCTTGGGTATGGCTTTTGGATCAGCAACTCAGGAACCAAACTCATGCTTATAATTAGGGAGGGGGACCTTAATAGCATTCACAAGCGCTGTTCCCCCAATTACTCCCTGTCTTGGGCAAATCACGCCCCCCAAAACTTTAAAAACAGAGTCGGCAAGGGGGCCCATCACAAAACCAGCCCCCTTCTTACCTCTCCTGTAATTTAAGAACTTATGAGTTTAGAGAAAAGGCAAATAAGGGGATAGACTCAAGGTTTGCAAATTTATGCATGGCATGGAGAAAGGAGATAATAAAAAATGATAATAAATAATAAATTTTATTTATACCCCGCTATCCCCAGCCAAGACCAGGCTCAGGGCGGTATAAAACAATGGATTAAAATACAACTTAAAAACAAGATTAAAATACAGCATTAAAATGCAGCCTCATTTCAGTAGAAACTCAAGATAGAGAGCAGTTTTCCTTCACCTCTCACAACACTAAAATGGGTGAAGTATCCAATGGAGCTTAATGTTGGAAGATTCAGGACAAAAAGAAAAGAATGCACTTCTTTACACAATGCGTAGTTAAATATGAACAATGCTCCCACAAGAGGCAGCGATGGCCAACAACTTTGATGGCTTAAAAGAGCATTAGACCAATTCATGAAGGAGAAGGCTGCCAATGACTACTAGTGACAATGGCTACACGCTGTCCCTAGTTGGAGACAGTATACTTCTGAATCCCAGTTGCAGGGGAAAGCAGGAGGGGAGAGGGTTGTTGCACTCAGGTGCTGCTTGAGCATCTGGTTGGCCACTGTGAGAGCAGGATTCTGGCTTAGACTGGTCACCATCCTGATTCGGCAGAGCCATAGACAAACCAGCTAAATTGTTTTCCAGTCTCTGATGAAATTGTATCATGGGTTCCGATTTAATATTGGCCACCGAAGATAAATCACGCTGCACAAAAATATCCTTCAACCTGCTTTTTTTTTAAAATAAAAAAAAATCCAGTTTAGCATCTGACATTTTAGACTGTCGAAAACAAATCTGTGGGAAAGCCATATAATTGGATTGGCTGAGCTATTTCCCGGGATCCAAATGGGCAATCTGGAGGCATTTGATTGTAATTGTTCTTGTAGATGGAATCTCAGGAGCACATAACTGACGTGCACGTTAATAAAAGCCAGTAGTTAAATAGGTACAAATATATTCTTTTGGAAACATTCCTTTTCCGCTTCTTAGCAGCGCCAAGAGCAGACCCTTTGGCACAATGACGTTTTAGAAACGACCCCAGATCACATTTGTTTGAGAAAGGAGACTTCAACACCAGCTCCAACCTGTGGACATAATTTGGTTTCTAAGAATTGTTATGATCATCACAACTTGTCTTCCCCTGTAAGACTCCAAAACTTTAGTATGTACCAGAGACCAACTATGCTACCTAATACATTTGCACAGAACTGTAGCCTTTAAAGAAGTGATGATGATGTTTCAATTGCTTGGCACATTAGTAGTCTTGAAGCAACTTTAAGAGCGTAAAGCATAACATATTTTTTTAAAGGAACAATACATTTCAAAAGCTACAGCAGCAAATAAACAACAACAATAATAATTCATTATTTATACCCCGCCCATCTGGCTGGGTTTCCCCAGCCACTCTGGGCAGCTTCCAACAAAATATTGAAATACAATCGTCTGCCAAACATTAAAAGTTTCCCTAAGCATATCACCAATAAGCAGCAAAACCATCATAATCCATCAAATTGCCTGAGACCAGGTGGATTAGATTGACAGATTGATCATCAATTTGATCATCAGCAGTTGCTCTAGTGAAAGAAGGTGGCAGGTACAACAAAGGACAAGGTTCCTGCACCTTTTGAGGCTGAGTGGGAAACAGCACTTTCTGTAGGTGTCCTGATTCTGTGCTTTTAACAACTTGCCAAGCAAGCGTACAAACAGGGAAGTGGGTGCCTTTTCTGGCAAGGAGGTTAGTGCTCCTTGGGAATGGTTCAGCTGTGTCATTCTGGGTGCAGGGATGTTAGGGAAGGCATAGGAGCCAGGAGGAAAGGTGGTGATCCTGAACTGTTGAAGCCAGATCTGCAGATGCACCAGAACAGGCCTAGGCAAACTCGGCCCTCCAGATGTTTTGGGACTACAACTCCCATCATCCCTGACCACTGGGTCCTGTTAGCTAGGGATGATGGGAGTTGTAGTCCCAAAACATCTGGAGGGCTAAGTCTGCCTATGCTTGCATCAGAACAAAGTGACAGAGGTGGTAGAATGGATGAATGCAGGCGTTTCCCCCCCCCAAAAAAATAGCCACCCCATTATAAAGCAAATAAAAAGTCTTTGGTGGAAGCAGAAAACGAGCATAGCAAGCAGAAAAGATCCAACCTAAGCTGATCCCTGCTGTATATTTTTTCTATTGAAGCTTAAGGTGTTGTTGGAGGTTGTGCGATTTGTTTGAATGTTCTATATATTTTAAAAGCAAACACGGCATTCTCACCTTCAGCCCAAAGTGCAATTTCACTTTTCCATCTGAGTGTGTACACTCAGGCATAAATCAGTTCTGAAATTACAGGAGAGGTGGAAGGGAGCTGTCGACTGTAAGCATGGGCTTACAGTCCCTTATTCTAACTTCCAAACAACTGCCTTTTCCTCTCTTTCCAGAGCTCAGCACTCATCCTGCTGTATCTCAGTTAGGCCATGCCTTGCAGCTCCTAGGAGAGATTTTGTGCTGGTCCCGAGGGGTTAACTGTGCGGCAAGGTCCGGTCGAAGGTCAAGGATGCAGTATGGAGGCTGTCCATCAAAGCTGAAGCTGGGTCCAAGGCAGGGAGTCGGGTGAGGTCAGGAACTCTGGCAGAAGAGCAGGACAGGGTGCAGGCAGGAACTGGCTACCAACAATGTTGCTCCCGCAACCTGGGAGTGGAGCTGGCCGGCTTATATCTGCCCCGAGGCATAGGGCAGCCCCAGTGCACAGGTGACTCACCTCTCCTGGCCTGGAGGTGAGCACTCCTCCTGCGGAAATGTAGTTCCCTCCTCCTCCTGCGGAAACGTAGTTCCCTCCGCCTCGCTGCCCCGAGCCTCTGCAGCTCAGGAGAGGCTGGAGGGTTACCAGACCCAGAGGCAACCTCAGCTTCCCCTGATGGGGCTGAGAGTGGAGCACTTGCAGTCAATAGGTCCTCCATCACTTCAGGGGCCAGAGCAGACTCAGCTGGTGCCTGCACCTGAGGATCCAGCAGAGGTGAGGACCCTTCAGGCTCAAGCCCCAGCCCCGGCTCAGCTGGTTCTGGAGGCGGGGACTCCTGTGCAGGCTGGGATTCCTCAGGTTCAGCCTCCGAGTCCGAATCCCAGGCCATCACAGATTTCCACTTTCACCTCCTCCTGCAACTTTGCTCAATTTCTTCTTTCAAGCAGAGAAGCAGCACTCCAACACTCCATTCAATTTAGCAGTGTTCACAGTGGATTCCAAAACACAGTCAGCTTGCTTCACATAAAAGGGAGTCTCTCCTTCACTAGGTGCCTCCCATGTGACCAACATTAGCCAAATCACATGAGAACTACTAGAGACGTCTCTAGAATTCAGTGACCAACCAATCAAATTTAAACACATGGTAATGCATACAAGCATTTGCAATCTCAGTGAATTACACTACTGTACTTAACACACAATGATCGAGGGTGTGGAGAAACTCGCCTGTGAGGAAAGCTCAAAGGGGGCGCACATGATTCCCCCCTCGCTGAACCCCCACAACAACCCTGTGAGGTAGGTTTCTATGCCAGGATAATCGGCATCTTCTTAATTTCTACAGGTCAGGCTGCCACTAAAAGCACAATGAAAAGTTGGCTCACCTAAATGCATTAATTACAAAGCTATAAAGCTCAAGCATAATTGTCTGAGTAAGTGCTAATTTGAATTAAGGTGCTTCAAGTTAATCTGAATAATTGTCTAGTCAATTTGATTTGCGTACTTTAAAAATTCCCCCCCCCTTTTTATGCAATACAGTGTGCTTACATAATTGCCATGCCTTTTTCAGCAGGCTTCCTCTACCTAGTAACAGCCCGACATTCAACAGATACAACATCCAGACCACAGAGAGATATTGTGCGGGGGAAATCCCCTGCTGCAAGCCTGTACAAGTCTATTCAGAATCAAGCCACGCGGAGCTCAGTGGGACTAAATCCTAGGTGAGCATGAATGGGATTTGTAGTCAAAATGTGCTGCTGCAGAAAATAATGACTTGTAGAACTTCCCTGGGTTCTGATGTCTCAGTTTTCCATATTTCCTTTCCAGCAGAAGTCAATTACTCCCACACCACCATCCTTGACCATTGTCCATGCCATCTGCAGCAGACAGAAAATGAAATTCAACATCACTAAAAGGCCACAGATTCCCCATCCCTGATCTAAACACACTATTACAGTGGTACATCGGGTTAAGTACTTAATTCGTTCCAGAGACCCGTTCTTAACCTGAAACTGTTCTTGACCTGAAGCACCACTTTAGCTAATGGGGCCTCCTGCTGCCGCCATGCCACCGGAGCACGATTTCGGTACTTATCCTGAAGCAAAGTTCTTAACCCGAGGTACTATTTCTGGGTTAGCGGAGTCTGTAACCTGAAGCGTATGTAACCTGCAGCATATGTAACCCGAGGTACCACTGTACTCTAGTTGTGTCTGTGGCTAGATTTAGACGCATTAAAAAAAAAACGTTTCAGGAAAATGCGTTGTAAACATCATAACGGGAAATCCCGTTGTCGAAAGACAGAACTCTGCAGCGCCATCTGGTGTCTCAGTGTTACTGTAGCACCTCTGCTTGTGGTTAACGCTTAGCTGGAATGAAATATTCAACGCAGCAATAGAGAAATTAAAATAATAATTTATTTGTCAGACAAATAAATGAGAGGCTCAGTGGTATATGGTTACCAAGCTCTGGCCTGCCCTCCTGCCATTCTGGCCAGCACTTATATTCCCTTAATCCAGCCCCCTTTGCTCCTCCTGTGGCTGCCTCTGTCCAATCAGCCTGGTTGGAATTCCTATTGGCTGTTTGCTAGAACCAATCACAATAGATACACCCATTTCCTTCTATCCTTATAAGGGAGACAAAGAGCTATATATAAATGACAAATAAGTAATAATATATCTTACATGGAATCTTAATTACCAGCTCACCTCTTGCCCTCCTTGCCCTATTGCCTTCTAAAACAAACGGTTAATCTTAAATTTTTATCTTCAAGGATCTTGAGTTAATCATCATTGAAAGATCTCCTTCATTTGAGGGTCTTTTAAACAAATGCCTGACAACTATATTGTTAGAGGACATTTGGCACAGAAACATGTGTGTATACCTTTAAGAAGTTTCTGGGATTAATTGGCTGCAGGTGACCGTTGCTATAAAGGAAAAAAGCTGAGTTTTGTTGCCTTGCCTGCAGGAATAACATCCACCAGAGCTTGTGTTTATTTGTTTAGTAATAAAGTCTTCGTTTTTTCCGTTTGGTGTTTTTACACCTATGTCTCCTGGAGTCACTCTGTCCTCTGCCACCGGCTGGCATACCCCTCCAATAGGTTTTGGGCCCAGTCCCCAGTCTTGAGTGGGCAGAGACAGAGCGTGAAAAGAACCCAGAGACTGGAAGCAACTCAGCGTTTCTCAAGCAGCTGGCTGTGTGAAGGCATCGGCAGGGAGTGTCTGTTTGGGACCAGGAGCCGAACGTTTCTTCAAGCCACGTGTGAGTAAGAACTGAGTGGAAAGCTGAAGGCTGGGTGGTGCCATGGCTGGACTTGGAGCTGGAGCTCAAGGGGGAGCTTCCTATTTTCCAGTAGAGAAACTGGGAGAGTCCAATTATATGTCATGGAGTTTACAGATGCAGGCGTTTTTAAAGAAAGAACAATGTTGGACTGCAATTGTTAACCCTCCTGTAAAAGAGGAGGATGAAGAAGTAGATGAAGCAGACCAAAGGCTGGAGGACAAAGCCTATGCCAATTTAATTCTGAGTTTAGAGAAGTCTCAGTTATCTCATGTGCGAGACCTTGAAACAGCAAGTGAGATTTGGCAAGCACTGAGAGCAATACATATTAGAGACACTGCTGGCAGCAAAATTACTCTAATGAGAGCTCTGTACCGAGCCAGACTAAGTGAGGGTGAATGTGTTTCAACACATCTTCAAAGAATGCGTGATTTATTTTCACAGTTAAATGAACTTGGGGAACATTTTTCTGAACAGAGAAAAGTTTATATTGTGCTGTCTTCACTTCCTGAGTCATGGGACAATTTAGTGATGACTCTGGAAGCAATCCCAGAAAGCCAATTAACAATGCATTTCTTAACTGGCCGTTTGCTTGATGAGGAGGAAAGACGCCATGAGAGGAAGGCCACAACCCCTCACCGTAACTCCAGAAATGGGAGGCAGTCCAGTAAAAGATATGCAACTGATGAGGAGCGGCATCCTAAAGAGGTTGTAGACCACAGAGAGGAAGCAGCGTTCACAGTTAGAAGATGCTATCGTTGTGGGTCAACCAAGCATTTAGTACGACAGTGCACTGTGTCTGTGGGAGAAAATACAAGACAAGGGCGGCCTGCGTTTGCTGGGAAGCGAGGAAACAGGAAGAATAGAATCCAGTATGTTTCTGCAGCAGTTCGAGGCACCAGTCACGACGTTGGACAAGACTGGATTTTAGACTCAGCAGCAACAAACATTTTTGTCAAGTCTGCACAAACTCTTGTAGAAAAGCAGCCTTGTAAATCTGTAAATGTAGTACTAGCTGATGGAACAGCGCATGAGTCAGCTGGAAAGGGTAGTGTGAATATCAACTGTTTAAGTACCAAGTTTACCAATGTTTTATGTGTACCAAGCTTAGAAAATAATTTGCTTTCAGTTACAAGTCTTGTTAAGCAGGGATTTAAAGTAACCTTTTCTGGTTCAGGCTGTAGAATAGAGAAAGCTGGAAAAGTGGTTACAGCGTCGCTACAAAATGGTTTGTTTGTTTTGAAAGACCAGCTAGTAAGTGAGTCTGGGGCATGTGTTAAAGCCTGTAATAGAGCCTTGCATGATGAGTGCCAGCATCTGTGGCATCGTCGTTTGGGGCATGCCAATTTCCGCAGTATTGCAAAAATGCCAGAATTAAGCAAGGGAATTAAAATGAAAAAATGTTCAGTTTTTCTAGACTGCAATACCTGCAAGGAGTCTAAAAGTAAGCGAGGGTCTTACCCTGAAAGTACTAGAATTAGCAAGAGGCCATTTGCTTTAGTACATTCAGACCTTTGTGGGCCATTTGCAGAGTCTGAAGGAGGAGCAAAGTTTTTTTTGGTTCTTGTGGATGATTATAGCCGGTATACTTGGGTATATTTGTTAAAACACAAAAGTGAAACTGGTCAACTGATTAAGAATTGGATCAACTATATAGAAAGGCAGTTTCCTTACAAAGTTACCCAGTTACAAAGTGACCGTGGAGGCGAGTTCATGTCTGAAGCCCTCCAAGTTTGGTTGAAAAAGCGTGGTATTTGTCACCGTAAATCGTGTCCTTTTTCACCTGAAGAAAATTCAGTTGCAGAACGCAAGATAAGATCTTTACAAACAATGTTAGATTCAATGCTATGTGATTCTGGCCTATCCAGGAAGTATTGGGGAGAAGGAATTCTGTGTGCTAACTACATACAGAACAGATTGTTTCATTCTACCATAAACAACACCCCTCATTTTTTGCTTTATGGAAAAAAACCCTTTTTGGACCATGTTAAAACTTTTGGTTGCTGGGCTTGGGTTCACATCCCAAAAGGACAGAGAAGGAAAGGTGAGCCCAAGGCAAAGAAACTTAGGTTTGTTGGCTATCAAACTTGGTCAAAGGGGTATCGTTTTGCACTAGGGCGTGGCAGAGTTGTAATATCAAGACATGCAGAGTTTTGTGAGCAAGATGGTTGGGTTCGTTTACATGGAAATTCAGAAGTTATGTTATATTCTGATAATACAGATAAATTTGTGAAATCTGAGGAAGATAAGCCACAAATTAAAGAAAGTTCTGAAAGTGACAATGATGAGGATTCAGGGGATGAGGATCCCAGTACACAATCTCCTAAAGCTGAACCAATTTTTCCTGAGCAGGATGAATCAGAAGGGGAAGATAGTTCAGAGGGGGAGAGTGTTCAAGTTAGAAGGTCACAAAGAAGCAATAAGGGGGTACCTCCAGAAAGGTTTACTATACAAGAAGCTAAAACTGTTGATGTGAAAAAGGAACCTCGTGATTATGAGGAAGTTTTAAAGTTACCACACCAGGAAATAGTAAGGTGGAAAAATGCAATGAAAGCAGAAATGAAATCTTTAGCAGAACACGATGTCTTTACCATTGAGCCATTGCCAGAAGGAAAAAAGGCAGTGGGCTGTAGATGGGTGTATAAAATAAAACACTTGGCAGGTGGTGATGTTAAGTACAAAGCCAGACTGGTAGCACAAGGCTTTACTCAAAGAAAAGGTGAAAGCTTTGATGAAACCTTTTCTCCTACTGCAAGGAGTGAAAGTGTACGCTTATTGTTAGCTCTTGCAGCACAACGTGGGTTTAAGGTAAACCATTTTGATATTGAAACAGCTTATCTTAACGCAAATCTGCAAGAAGAAATTTTTATGAATCAAGCGCCAGGTTTTGAGGCAGGAGAACAGAATTCTGTATATAGGCTGAACAAAGCAATTTATGGGCTCAAACAGTCAGCTAGAAATTGGAACGAATGTCTTGATAATGCTTTAAAAAATCTTGGTTTTAAAAGAAGCTTAGCTGATAACTGCTTGTACACTAAAGGAAAGGGTGATAAACAAGAATTGTGTTTGTGTTATGTTGATGATTTGCTTTACTCTACAAAAGGTGACAAGCAAGTGAAAAAATTTGCAGAACAACTAAGAAAGGAATTTAAAGTAAGAGATTTGGGGCCAGTAAAAAATTATCTCGGTTTAGAAATTCAAAGAACAAACGATGGAAGTTTTTGTTGAGTCAAAAGACAAAATAGTGGAGTTACTTGAAAGAAACAATATGCAAAACTGCAAGGGAATAAAAACCCCAATGGAAATAGGTTTTTTCAAAAATGAAGAAAAATGCACAGAACCTGTAAATCCTGAAATGTACCATTCAATAATTGGAAGTTTATTATACATTTCATTGTGGAGCAGACCAGATTTGAGTTATGCAATTGGAATACTAAGCAGACTAGTAAGCTGTCCTACAGAAAACGCCTGGAAAGGTTTAAAACGTATTTTCCGGTATCTAAAGCAAACACTTGATTATTGTTTAAAATTACCATCTTCAGGGTCCACAAAATTGCAGTGTTACGTGGACAGCGATTGGGCCAACCTGCCTGATAAAAAATCAATTTCTGGAATGGTATTTCAATTTGGAGATTCTTTAGTAGGATGGAAATCCAAAAAACAAACTATAGTGGCCACATCATCAACTGAAGCCGAATACTGTGCATTGTCGGAATTATGTAATGAAGTAAAATTTTATGTTCAGATCCTCAAGGATATAGACGTAGAGTGTAATTATCCTATTCAAGTTATGGAAGATAATCAAGCCGTAATAACCTTGTCTGGATCTGACCTGTTTAGAAACAAATCAAAGCATTTAGAAATTAAATACCAAAATGTAGCTGAAAATGTAAAACAGAACCAGATAATGCTGAAGTATTGTGAAAGTACACAAAATGTGGCGGATGTATTTACAAAAGCGTTAACCCTTGAAAAACATACACGACTGGTAACAAAGTTGGGAGTTGCAGTGTGTGATATGTAAATATGTTCTTTTCTGTTTAAAATACTATTGTTTCTGTTTGAATGAGAGGGGGTGTTAGAGGACATTCGGCACAGAAACATGTGTGTATACCTTTAAGAAGTTTCTGGGATTAATTGGCTGCAGGTGACCGTTGCTATAAAGGAAAAAAGCTGAGTTTTGTTGCCTTGCCTGCAGGAATAACATCCACCAGAGCTTGTGTTTATTTGTTTAGTAATAAAGTCTTCGTTTTTCCGTTTGGTGTTTTTACACCTATGTCTCCTGGAGTCACTCTGTCCTCTGCCACCGGCTGGCATCCCCCTCCAATATATATATCAGAAGTGTTCAATGGCGTCTCCTGTCTGGCAAGGGGGGCTAGGCTCATTTGCCCCTCTGGTCTCCTATTGCAATATGACTCTAAGAATCTAGCATTTCTTAAATCCTTTGCATAATTACATTTAAGCCAATATATTTAAGCTAATATATTTCATACATTATCATAGGTAGCCTTTTAAAAGAATAAAACCTTTGTAAAGTAAAAAGGAAGGAACTCAGTAAAAAACAGCTTTTAAAGAGAAGCCTCTTCAGTTTACACCTCCCCCTTTCACCCTCCTTTCTAGCCTCAAAATAAAATAGGAAGAAGCTTCTTCTTCTCCAGCCAAGCCAGTTGCCTTTCCCAACATTTATTGCCCTTTTTAACTCTCTCAGTTTAAGAAAGAAACAGCTTTAGAAGATTTCCTAAAAATGCTCTCTTTTTTCTGTCAGCTAGATGTTTTCCCCCATTTGCTCCTGGCTTTTGAAAATTTAGCTCAAGGTTTAAGAGAGGCCGAAGGTATCATTTTACTATTTGCCCATTCCTAATTGTGTTTTCTCAACCTGCAAGGGCAGTGTATGTAATTCCCTTTTTTTTATGACTTTGAGAATTGTTTTTCCTGCTATAAATCAAGGGGGCCCCCTTGTCTTAGGAGAATGGCCAAGGTTTTCTGCCTGGCATGAAACATTTGAAAATCCTTTTTAAGCTCATTTTAAAATACAAGCCTTGATTGAAATATATAAGCTTTGATAAAAATGCAGGCTTATAATTAGATGCCTCATTACAACGCATTTAAAATGCTCCCCCCTTTTTTCTTTTTACTAATGTAGCTGAGTCCTGTGATTTGTTTTAAGCTGCTTTTAATACTGTTTCTTTTTAAAATATATATTGCTGTAACCTGCCCCGGGACCTTCTAATCATCATCATGGTTGTGGGCATCTGATAAGAACTGAGAATTGTCATTTCTGCTCGTCCCAGAACTGTTAAAGGGCATTTAATGCAAAAGAGAAGGCAGCTGCTCTTGTGTAGGATCTGAAAAAAAAAAAAAACAGTTTCAACCACCTCTCCTCAGCCTGGCTCTTGTGTCTTCAGCGCTTTTCACTTGCTGAATTTTTGTGTGCTGAGCGACTGACAAAGTGGCATGAGAAGCAGGGCCTCATTTTTTATTTTTTATTAAAGAGATGGCAACCCTAAAAGGAAATGATGGTTTGCAAACTCTGGGGTAGGGGCCTAGAGCCCCAGAACATTGCCACCCCTAAGGGCCCAGTATTTTTCTCTGGTGTTAATTTCTCCTTTCTTTAGGTCTGCCACATTTCTAACATTGACACTGAACAGGTGTGACTGTGTGACCGGGCAAATAAAGTCCTGTTTCCTTACAGCTCGGGAGGAATGGCCTCTTAACGCTTAACCACAGGCTCGCAAAGCAAACTCCTGGGAATTGAGCTGTCGAGAATCTGAGCCATCCAGGCAGA
This sequence comes from Podarcis melisellensis, assembly GCF_964234715.1. Lineage (NCBI taxonomy): Eukaryota > Metazoa > Chordata > Lepidosauria > Squamata > Lacertidae > Podarcis > Podarcis melisellensis. The sequence continues at coordinate 29,250,417 of NC_138534.1, forward strand.
GATCAATGGCAAAGAGAAGCTAGCAAGACAGCATCTATCATGTGGACGTCATCTTGCAGAATGAGAGGAAATAGAGACTCTGGTCTGAATGCCATACTGTGCCTCATCCTCACTCGTTCCATTGCTGCCCTCTCCCACTCTGTCTGTCTGTCCGTCCTGGTACTTTGCTTGCTATGGTGGGGGGCAGGGGGAAATTAACAGGTTGAGCTATCCCGTTCAATTTATCCCCATGCTGGCAATAAACTTTCCCTGCTAGCTCTTGGCATCATCAGCTGCTGTTAATGGCCCAGGACTGGTAAAAAGGACGCAGATGGTCCAAGAATCAGTGTGTTTTTACATGTGTCCATTTATTTAAAATGCACCTGGTTCCAAGATGGCGAACGGCACTTAGTCAGCGTGAGTGTGAGCTCCCTGATTTATCTTTTAAGACTGTTTTAATGAGTTTTAATGAGTATAGAAACCTATTAACTTTTAACTTTAGTTTTTAGTTTTTAGTTTTAGTTTTAAATTAGTAAGTAGGAGGACGCCTCTTTCTATCGGGGAGACAACCATTGACCTTGAAACTGCGGCGGCTGCATGAAGAGAGAAATGACTAAGCAATTATACAGCCCTGCTTGTGGGAGAGGAACTGGGAAACGTACCAGAGATTCTAGAGATTTAGACGACACAGAGGAACTGAGATGCCTGCCTCTTGCTAAACAAACGAAAATTAGTGAATCTGAAGGTACAAAGGATATTTTTAATGTTCCAGTTTCGAACTCTTTCACACTGCTAGCAGAGATGAATGGCGAGGAGACCATTGTGAGAGAGCCTTTTGATAACCTGCCTACTAAACCTTCAAGCAAGGATAATGCTGGTATCCACCCGAATGACTGCGCTAGAGCCCGTGAAAGCTGCATTGATGAGATACTATTTGAACACTCGTCTACTTTAGAGCTAGTTGCAAAAACGGTGGACTATATCTTCAAATACATAAAAGACATCCGAGGATCCTTGGAGAAGATTATCTCGCTTGTATCCCGAACAGGTAAAGACAGTTCCCCTGATGTATCACCTGAGATGAAATCTATACAATTGTCCAGAGCACCCGTTTTACCTCACACCTCCTGTACAATTTCTCAAGTTGTTGGCAATCAGAAAAGTGAGCAAAGTGAGCAAAATATGAAGGAACAACACTATGCACCTCCTTACAAACTGCTGCTCCAAGCTACTAAAATTTGCTTAACGGTTTGCCCCTTTAGAGGCAAGGTTATAAACTGGCATTATAAGAGTGATATAAGGAGACACCTAGCGGAGCTCCTGGGGGTAATCCCTAGCTCTATTGACCTGAAGCATTCTGTCCATATTAGCAGCAGACCTCAGAGGCAGAGAGTGCTGCTCTCCTTTAAAACTAAAAAGCTCCCTGTACTTATTATGTCCTCAAGAAGTCTTCTAATTAACTATGGAATCTTTGCTACAAGAGTCTTTTCCAATACCAAGATCTGCCCCCTCTTACCAAACTGCCTGCTCAAAAAGGAAGCAGACAAGTCTGAGGGTTCGCCAATTGCCACGACTCCAACTCCCCTGGCCGCAGATCTAATTAGCTGGACTGACCCCCTCCTGCCTCCACTGACAAAGGCTACACATCTGGAGAATTCTACGGAGCGTGAGTTACTTCTATCCTTCTCCCAACTGCCAAAACTGGAGCGAACGGAGATAATGGACAGATTGGATGAATTGCTACTCTGTCTCCGTAATTCAGAAGATCATGTTCAGGCAAATAAGATGAATTCCTCACCAATTGAAGAGCAGTCTACACAAGCCCAAGTGGAACCCGTTTTAACGAGCTTTGATCGGCAACCTGGCTGTACACGGCCTCGGGATGTCAAGCCTGGGCAGGATATAGTGAAAGATTCGACAACCCTCTGGTCAAATTCGGAAGCTGTGGCAAGACTGAATGCTCTTTTGGAGGCAAACCGAAAAGGATGTCTTCCACCTGCCTTACACTGCATGTTCCCTACAGCAACCGCTGACCCAAAAGGCCCACCCCTCTCAATTTTAGAGCATACCTTAAATGCAGAGTCTATGGACCTGTCGCTAAGTGATACCCCCGTGCACCAGAACCCATCCCCGCAGCCACCAAAAATTAAGCCTCAATCCATGGCTGCTGCTGCTGCGGTAAGTGGTGTTTGGAAATTGCCGGGTAAGCAAGCTACAATTACTTCCTTCTTCCAGCCTACTGCCCCCCCTCGCCGCACGCATTTCCAGGTGGATTCTGCCGCGTCGGCTCCGCAAGGCCCGGCATGACTCGAAGGGGTGACCAGGAGATCACTTACTTTCTTATCCTGGAATGTAGCTGGCATTAAACCTAAGCTGATGGACCCATCCTTTGTCGCCTACATAAAAGGCAGTCGTATTCTTTTACTGCAAGAGACCTGGGCTTGTGAGGGCTTCTCCCTATCAGGGTATAAGGGCTTTTACCTGAATGCACACCAGAATTCACTATCACCTGGTAGACCACAAGGTGGACTGGCTACCTTTGTTTCTTTGGCCTTAAATCTGCAGGTGGAACAAATCGACATCCAGTCGTCATCCATGCTGGGTGTAAAGCTACAAACAGCGGAGGAAGTGTTCGTGGTGATTAATGTTTATTTGCACCCAACCTACAAGAAAAACCTGGTGGACCAAAGATGGAGGGGAATTCAACTGACTCTTGAAACTCTCCTAGAGAAATATCCTGAAGCCTCCTTCCTAGTTGCAGGAGATTTCAATGGCCGATTGTCTCACTCTGATAAATCATTATTTGCTAAATATAACAAATATCCCCCACTACCCATTTTAACCTCAGACCTTTTACCCAGGAATTTTAAAGACAGTGTTGCTACATACGCAGGTTTTAAATGTAGACAAACTTTGATGTCTCTTAATTTTCACCTTTTAAACGGAGCTCTCAGTTCTGACTACCCTGCCGAATTTACTTTCTGGTCAGGCTCCCGAGCCTCTACCATAGATTTTATTTGGACATCAGTAGACCTAATTCCCAAAATTTCTAACTTTAGGGTGGTAACGAGGCTGGAAAGTGACCATTTTCCATTAGAACTCTCTCTGACCCTGGATGGAGAATTGGCTACCTATTCCTGTGTGCCTATTACAAATAACCAGCTTCAGATGAGGCCCACTGCCTTAAAATGGACCGACAATTTGGCTCAACGGATAAATGAACTCCTTCGGTCTGACCAACTGCAAGAGACAAGGGACTCCCTTGTCCAGGCAGTTGAGCCACTGCCAATGTATGACAAATTAGTAGATCTGCTAAAACCTTCGTTGACTAAGGCCTCGGTAATGAATAGTAACCATTTCTCTCATAAAAAGTGGTTTGACGAGGAATGTAGACTCTTCAAGAACAACCTATATAATGAATTCTTGGCATATAGGGCATCAAATGACCCCGCACCTAGCAGTCACCTTATGAACCTCAAGAGAAGGTATAAAGCACTATTAAAGGAAAAGAAGCTTGCGGCAGAAAGAAATGATTGGAACAACCTTCTAAAAGCTGCAGAAAATAGAAATCCCTTCTCCTTTTGGCACCAAATTTCTCAATACCTGGGTAGACCGTGGTCAAGGATAGAACCCCAAATTTCAGCTGACACCTGGGAAAGCTTCTTCTCCGATTTATATGCAGCTCACGCTGCCAGCGGAGAAAGGATAGAATTGGCCCCCTTGCCTGAGTGGGATCCTGTTACCTGCTCTGAAGTGGAAACACTTATAGGCCAATTTGAGGCGGGCAAGGCACCCGGAGACGATCTTATCTCCATAGATGTTATTAAAGCCAATAAGGATTGGTGGTGTCCACCCTTAGCAGCTCTTTTTACTTATATAAACAAAACAGCACAATTTCCTCCAAGCTGGAACTCTGCACTGATTGTGTTAATCCACAAGAAAGGGCCACGCACAGACCCGGCCAATTTTAGACCAATTAGCCTGCTAAATGTTATTGGGAAAATCTATTCAAGATTTTTACTTAACAAATTAACGACCTGGATGGAAAGCAACAACATCATCGCAGAGGAACAGGCGGGTTTCCGCCCTGGAAGATCAACAACAGACCAAATCTTGATCCTAAATCACTTGGCCACCAAGTATGCTGACAATGGCCTAAAAGCCCTCCACGTCGTTGATAGTAGGAGTATATGCACCAAATGAGGGGAAAGCGGAATTTTACAAAAAGCTGCATGAGATAATGTTGGATCATATAGACTACACTAACATCATTTTGATGGGAGATATGAATGGAGTCGTCTCTACACATATGGATAAGTCACAAAACCAAAATTTGACTAAAGATGGCAGACTACCTAAATCTTTTTTTGAACTGACAGACAATATGGACTTGATCGACATTTGGAGGACCAAAAACCCACTAGGTAAAGAAGGGACTTTCTTTTCTGAGGCTCACCTATCATGGACAAGAATTGACCAAATTTGGATAACTAGAGGGCTGGCCCCTAAGACAAAAAAAATAGAGATCTGCCCTAAAACTTGCTCCGACCATAACGCATTGAAAATGGATCTGAGACTTGTGCCAGCTGGATCCTTCAGATGGAGAATGAATGACACTTTGTTCAGAGATCAGGAGATTGTGAAGAAGGCCCAAAAAACGTTGAAGGATTATTTTGAAATCAATATGAATACCCCGGTGGACAAGAGAACAATCTGGGACGCAAGCAAAGCTGTAATGAGGGGGTTTCTGATTCAACAAAATTCTATTAAGAAAAAACTCTGGAATGGGAAAAGAGACAAGATTTTAGAGAAGATACGAGAGGGTGAAAAAAGACTTAGACTTAACCCAAAGTCAAAAGAAGTGTTAAGAGAAATTAAGTTCCATCAAGCACAATATGCCAAATTGATAAACCAAGAAGTAGAATGGAAAATTAAACAAATGAAACAAAGATCTTTTGAATCAGCAAACAAATGTGGAAAATTATTAGCATGGCAGCTGAAAAAGAGACACAAATTGAATTCTATTACCAACTTGGAGGTTGATGGAGAAAGTATTCAGAAACCAGAAGAAATTAGAAAGTGTTTCCAGAGATATTTCAAAAAACTGTTTACTCAAGGTCCACAGGCGGAGGAGGAGATTATTCAATTTTTAAAAAGTAACGGATTGAAAAAATTATCCCAAGATAAACAAACAACCCTGAATTACAGAATAACACAGCAGGAAATAGAAAGTGCCATTCAGAACATGCAATTGGGGAAATCCCCAGGCCCAGATGGACTCACCTCCAAATATTACAAGGTTTTAAAAGATTATTTGATTCAACCATTAGTGGAGGTGTGTAACCAAATTATGGAGGGGAAGGGGGCTCCGGAATCGTGGAAAGAAGCATTCATCACTTTGATACCAAAATTGGAATCTGAAAAGACTCAACTCAAGAATTATCGTCCTATTTCACTCCTGAATGTGGATTACAAAATTTTTGCTGACATTCTGGCAAGTAGATTTAAAAAAGTTCTGAATGAAGTAATTCATAAAGACCAAGCAGGCTTTCTCCCTGGTAGACATCTGTCTGACAACACTAGGAACATTATAGATGTTCTGGAGCTACTACAGACAAATTTGAACACAAGAGCTGTATTAATTTTTATAGATGCAGAGAAGGCCTTTGACAATATATCTTGGAAATTTATGAAGAGAAATTTGGAAGGGATGGGAGTGGGAGGGGCGTTTCAAAATGGTATAGAAGCAATCTATTCAGAGCAAAAAGCTAAATTGATAGTGAATAATGTGGTGACAGAAGAGTTCAGAATTGAAAAAGGAACACGACAGGGGTGCCCCCTATCACCCCTGCTATTTATTTCGGTCCTGGAGGTATTGCTGAACTTGATTAGGAAGGATCGGGAGGTACAAGGAATACAGGTCGGAGGTAAACAATATAAGTTGAAGGCCTTTGCAGATGATTTGGTTTTAACACTACAGGAGCCAGAAGCTAGTACTAAAAGAGCTTTAGAATTAATTTATGAGTTTGGTCAGGTGGCAGGATTCAAGTTGAACAAACAAAAAACAAAGGTTTTGGCGAAAAATCTGACTTCTTTAGAAATAGATGAGTTTCAGAGAGAAACGGAGTTAAATGTGGCTAAAAAAGTGAAATACCTGGGGGTGAATTTGACCGGGAAAAATTTGAACTTATTCAAAGATAATTATGAAAAATGCTGGATTGAAATTAAAAAGGACTTAGAAATTTGGTCAAGACTAAAACTTACCTTGTCGGGAAGAATTGCAGCTGTAAAGATGAATGTATTGCCAAGGATGTTATTCTTGTTTCAAACCCTGCAGATCGTGGATAGAGTGGAGTGTTTTGGAAAGTGGCAGAAGGACATTACGAAATTTGTCTGGCAGGGCAAAAGGCCCCGGATAAAACTTAAAATACTAACAGATGCTAAAGAAAGAGGGGGGTTTGCCCTGCCGGACTTAAGGTTATACTATGAGGCAGCATCCTTCTGCTGGCTGAAGGATTGGTTTCTACTAGAAAACACTGATGTCCTAGATCTGGAAGGGTTTAACAATGCTTTTGGATGGCATGCATATTTGTGGTACGACAAGGTAAAGGTACATAAATTGTTCAAGAGCCATATTGTCAGGAAAGCTTTGTTTAATGTCTGGACTAGATACAAGGACTTATTTGAAAATAAGACACCGAGGTGGTTGTCACCAACGGAGGCGAAGACCACCAAAGTACTTAACATGGAGAGTGGTTGGGCTAAATATTGTGAGATAATAGAAAAAGTTGGAGATAATTGGAAGCTGCAGAGTTTAGAAAAAATAAAGGACAAGGTGCGAGACTGGTTTCTCTATGCCCAAATTCAAGAGATGTTTAAAAAAGATAAAAAGATTGGTTTCCAGGTGGAAAAATCAAAATTAGAGACAGAACTACTTGAACCTAAGACGAAAGTGCTCTCAAGAATGTATAACTTGCTGCTTAAATGGAATACACAAGATGAGTTAGTTAAATCAGCTATGATTAAATGGGCTCAAGACATTGGTTACAACATCATGTTTGAAGACTGGGAAAGGTTATGGAACACCGATATGAAATTCACGGCATGTAGTGCCTTGAAAGAAAACATTATGAAAATGATATATAGGTGGTACATGACCCCAGTCAAACTTGCAAAGATTTACCATTTGTCTGATAAAAGGTGTTGGAAGTGTAAGGAAGCTGAAGGAACGTTCTTTCACCTCTGGTGGACATGCCCGAAGGTGAAGGCATTCTGGGAAATGGTTTATAATGAGTTGAAAAAGGTATTTAAGTATACCTTTACTAAGAAACCAGAGGCCTTTCTCCTGGGCATTGTGGGCCAGAGAGTGACAAAGAAGGATAGAACTTTCTTTTTATATGCAACTACAGCAGCAAGAATTCTATTGGCTAAATATTGGAAGGTACAGGAGCTACCCACGCTGGAAGAGTGGCATACGCAGCTGATGGACTATATGGAACTGGCCGAAATGACTGGCAGAATCCGAGACCTGGGAGAAGAGGCAGTGGAAGAGGACTGGAAAAAATTTAAGGACTATTTACAAAAACATTATAAGTTATGTGAATGTTGAGAATTTGTTAAGTTTTTAGACAACAAGCTTCAGATCCCAAATTTCTGATATTGCTGAATTTAAGTTCTGATGATGAAATGACTAAAGTCTAGGGTAAAGTTTCTATATTGAGGACTGTTGGAATTGTGAACTAACAATATTTCTCCTAAACCTAATATACAATTGAGGAAAGTACAAAACACAGGAAACAAGGTATTAATTTGCTGTAACTTTATTTTATTGAAAAAGATGCAGGGGATGGAAGATGTGGGGAAGTCCAGTAGATCATGAAAAATTGTTTTGTAAAGTAAGATCTCTTTTTTGCTTATAACCTCTTTCTTTTTCTTTCTGTAAAACTGCCTTTGTTGAATAACTGACGATGTATCTGACCTTGGAAAAAAGCAAATAAAAACATTATTATAAAAAAAAAAAAAAAATAAAAGCCCTCCACGTCGCCTTTATAGACTTTAAGCAGGCCTTTGATCTAATTCCCAGGAACCAGCTATGGGCAAAATTGGCAGCGACATCTATCGACCGCCGCCTTCTCCTGCTGATTATTAATTTGCATACAAATACCTTCCTGAGGATTAGGCTAGATAGCAAGGGGCTAGTCTCCAATCCGGTTGCCACCACTAGGGGGGTAAGACAGGGCTGTTTGCTTGCCCCTGCCCTGTTTAATTTCTATATTAATTCGCTAGTGGTGCATATGGCAAATACTGATTTCCATCCACCAAAATTGGCAGGACGAGCCTTGAATGTCCTGCTGTATGCGGACGATGCTGCCCTATTAGCTACGTCCCCCATCGGATTAAGGAGGATGCTTCGAGCTCTTCATGAATATGCTACCCAACATGAGCTCCAACTAAATTATGCCAAGACCAAAATAATGGTCTTTGCCGCTCGACCGAAACCTAATTTATGGTCAATTAATGGTATTCCTTTAGAGCAGGTCAGCTGCTTCAAATACCTGGGTCAGGTTGTTAGATCAAATAGGTCCTTCTTGGCGCACAGAGAATACATAGCCTCGAACGCATCGAAAGCAGCCTTGGTGATTAGAACCCTGTACTCTAAGAAACAGGCACAAACTGTCAAAGTTGCCCTGCGACTCTTTAAAATGAAAGTCCTCCCTCTTCTACTGGTGGGCATTGCCTTGGGCTCACGTAGGGACTTTGAAAAATTGGAATCTATCCAAACCCAATTCCTCAGGGCCATACTCAGGATCCCCCCCTCCGTGGCAGGTGCGATCATGAGACTGGAAACCGGTTGCCAAGCCTTTAGGTATGTGGCCCTGAAAGCGAAGTTATGGCTTTGGTTTAAGCTTTGCTTCAGACCGGTGGGTTTGGCCCCCTTGATTCTGAGGGATAACTTTAAATCTCCATGGGAAGGGGAGATAGTGGAGGAAGTGCAGAAGTGCGGGTTGTCCTCCCTTTATATAGAGTCCATGACGTATAGCCACGCAAAGGCGATGATTGCCCAAAGATTAAGGGATATTGCGAGACAGGAGGACATAGCCCGTGTAAAACCTGGGCTGTTTCTGGGGGAGCAGATGTACCGAGCTACTCCGGCTCGCTACCTGGCGGATATCCACTACGTGGAATACCGCAGACTATTTACCGCGGCAAGGCTGAATGTTCTCGACTCGGCGGTTCTGAAGGGAAGATATGGAGGAGTCCCATATGACCAGAGGTTATGCCATTGTGTGTTGGGTGAGGTAGAATCCACAGAGCACATTTTAATGAGCTGTCCCTTCTACAATGATTTAAGACAGTATCTTATAACCCCATACTTACCCCAGCTTAGTCCCCGACAAAGAGGAAAGCAGACAGCATATCTGCTAAATAAGCCTTCTAGGAAAACATCTTTGTCAGTGGCTAAATTCCTTTTCCTGGCACTCAAGCGTCGGAAACGTACAATTGAATGCCTTGATGTGGGTTATCTGTGAGAGGTTTAGTGCTGTGGCCCTACCTTATTCATGTACCCCTATGATGTTTTAGTTCATAATTCTGTATTGTGTTTTATTTCTGTGTTTTTATTTCTGACTATCGGTCGAATAAAGAAATTGATTGATTGATTAAAATGCACCTCTGGGTTATTTGTGGGGCCCACCTGGTGTTTTTACATGAGTAGAATGTGTGCTTTTGTTTAAAATGCATCTCTGGGTTATTTGTGGGGCATCTTCTGCTCTGCTCAGTTGCATGGGAGCCTTTCGGCTGCAAGATGGTGGCATGCCGACGGCAGCTCCAGGTTATAATGCTTTTTACATGAGGACGTGCCCTGCACCTTGATTCTCTGATTGTGGGGGCTGACAGAAATCCGGCTTGGTGAAGGAGGTCTCAGCTGACACCAACTTGTTCTGGCAAATGTAGCGCTGCTCTGCTGTAAATCACTAGCAGGCTGCAGCTGCAATATTTATAACCTCCTTTTTGCCTTCACAACACTTATTGAAAGTCTCTTATTTAAGGCCCTCATAAATTTTAACGGATACGCGGAAAATTCCATTAGGCGGGCTTGCCTGGATCATTCTCACACCTGCATTTATGTCAGAAATTCATATTTAGTATTTCAGCTACCACCGTTTTTAATTTTACTGTTGTCGTTGCTTTGATGTCAATATTTAAGCACCTAAAAACAGCATGATGAGCTACACATAGATTTCATACTCATTCACAACTGCTTGTCATGCGAAGGAGGGTTGCCACTTTTAAAAAACTCGCCCTGACAGCAGCCTGACACATGGGAGTTTTAGCCGGCGAAATGTTACTCACCACTTAATCACCAGGCTAGGAAATGCTTTGCCTGTTAAAATTTCGGTTCCAAATTTCCTCTCCAAGAGGATCATGTAACAAATGTGTACTCACGTTGTCATTGTGAACGAGTCTTTTCAGGATCATTACCCACTGACAACAAGAATTTATATGAGTGTAGTAACTTCCATCCCTCCTCAGCCATATTTTTAAAGTACTGCTGCCTCTAAGCTTCAGATGCAGTTCTTTAAAAAAGAAAAAAAAGATTGAGGTGAAAGTAAGGTTGCCAGCGTTTTAACTGGCCTCTGTAGCTGTACTTTTAGCTGTGGTGTGATCTGCAGACAACAACAACAACAACAACAATAATAATTTTATTTTTATACCCCACCCATCTGGCTGGGCTTCCCCAGCCACTCTGGGCGGCTTTCAACAAAATATTAAAATGCATCAAACATTAAAAGCTTCCCTAAACAGGGCTGCCTTCAGATGTCTTCTAAAAGTCTGGTAGTTCTCGTTAACATCTGGTGGGAGGGCGTTCCACAGGGCAGGTGCCACTACCGAGAAGGCCCTCTGCCTGGTTCCCTGTAACTTGGCTTCTCACAGCGAGCGAACCATCAGAAGGCCCTCAATACTGGACATTAACTGGTGTAAAACTTAACTTTTTGTTGTGAAAATCAATCAGCTACTAAGAGCAGAGAAGCAGAGGCAATTCCCCCCGCAACTCTCAGAGTAGCTATAAAACTGCTGAGACACCCTTTTTTAAAACTAGTATACTCTGCATTGTAAAATTATTATCAATTCAGAAGCTGGGATGGCTTTCATAATCCCAGGAGTGTCTTTGGAAAATAGGGACACTTGGAGGGTTATAGCAGCAGCATCTTCTGTGGCCCGAGGACAACATGGGGCATGCAGCTGTCTGTCTGGCACACATTGCTCTGTCCTCTAACATCTCAGTTTTGATCCCTGCTGCTTAGTTTCCGCCCCTGAGGCAGCTGCCTCACTCTTCCTGCAAATATGCGCAGCTCTGAAATTCCTTGGACTTAGCTACTGTCAGAGAACTGCCATCGGCTCAGGGGCGAGAGGGGAAAAGCCAGATGGATTACCGAGAGCCCCCAAAGATCGTGGGAAGCAGCACTTCCTCAGCGGAGGAAGGTAGCCACACCTCTAGTGGAGAGGAGATGCAGGGCATGGAGGAGGCGAGGCAGTGCCAGGACACCTTGCCTGAGCAAAGTGGGGAGGAGAGAGGTCCCCCATTACCCACGCCTTCCTTGTGCAGTAGGCTTCCGCGCAGAGAGGGGAGGCGCAAGCTGGGCTTCAAGAAACTACTCTGCTGGGGAAGGTTTAAGGACCGCCCACTCTCAGATTCTGCTAGTGAATGAGCAAGACATGAAATAGAGGCGCTCTGCTGCATTCCAAAGGTTTTTAAAGAAAGCTTTAAAACAGACCATTGAAGCACATTGCCTGATTGCTCTGGAGCAACCAACCTATACCTCTAACAGCTACGTTAGGAAAACACACACGTTTTAAATGCGTTATAACACTGTGGCACCAGATGGCGCTGCAGAGTCTTTCAGCAGCGTGATTTCTCATTATGATGTTTACAACGCGTTTTCCTGAAACGGTATTTTCTTTTTTTTCAATGGGCCTAGATGCAGACCTTGTTTCCTTTTCCTCTGACTCTTACAAATATGGCCAATGACCTCTTGCTCGACTTAGGAATGTTTCAACTTCTCAAAATCCTTTTGAAAAAAAGTTGGAGGTTGATGGGCTCTGTCCCCCCACCCCCCGCTTTTAAAAATCCTATAGAATCAAACAGATATATGTAGGTCAGCTGCAAAATAAGTTTGGTCCTGATAGAGGCTACTTCTCCTCAATCCCTCCTCTCTTTCCCGCCCTCCTGCTGTTCAGGAGATAAAGACTGACACTAAGACAGACCAGAGGAGACAGTTAGTGAAAAGTGAGCCGAATGAATGTGACTCTTGTAACAAAGCGTTTGAATTAGCAGCAGATGAAAAGTAAATGGAATTAATTCCAGCGTTCAAACATCCAGTAGATGTTTATCAGTGTAAAGAAACAGATGCCGCGAGAGGCTATTGAACTGCGCAGTGATGCAGAAAACTGGACTGTAGTTTTGCTTTTGAAAAAAACAGCAGTGGGAGAAAAGACTTGGTTACAGAATAAGAAAACAACTAGTCAAGAAAGGACACTCCTTGATGTTGCAAGATTCCACTGAGGCAAAATTAAACTTTGCCTACTTTTACAGAGAGGATTCGAACTCTGCACATGTTCCATGGATTTAATTTGAGTATCGCACTGAAGAGGAAGCACAGGGAAAGCACATGTAATCAGAGGATGCTCAAGCCAGGTATAAGCTAAGCTTGGGGAAAGTTGCAGTAAAGGGTAAAGGGACTCCTGACCATTAGGTCCAGTCGTGGCCGACTCTGGGGTTGCAGCGCTCATCTCGCTTTATTGGCCAAGGGAGCTGGCGTACAGCTTCTGGGTCATGTGGCCAGCATGACTAAGCTGCTTCTGGCAAGCCATTTACCTTCCCGCCAGAGCGGTACCTATTTATCTACTTGCACTTTGACGTGCTTTCAAACTGCTAGGTTGGCAGGAGCAGGGACCGAGCAACGGGAGCTCACCCCGTTGTGGGGATTTGAACCGCCGACCTTCTGATCGGCAAGCCCTAGGCTCTGTGGTTTAACCCACAGTCGCAGTAGTTCCTGTCAAATATCTTCCTCAAAATGACTTTCCCAGCAGTGACCTGGAACTTGACCATCATATATGGATCACAACATTATGTGCATGTTTAAGTCATCACCCAAGCCACTGCCATTTCCAGTGCAGAAAACCCCTTGCTTGCGAGTAGTGCTTTCCCTCCAACAAACCTATTCCACAGTTGTTTCCAAAAGCTACGCTCAGTTCCTGCAGAGGTGATGTCTTAAAACATGATCCATGTTGAGTCACAACTGAGAAACTGAGCTGCTGTGACTCGTGACAGCTGCCTTATGACCTGCGTCCTTTGTTATTTAATGTCACGTATACCCATATCGGGGACGCAGGCGGTGCTGTGGGTTAAACCACAGAGCCTAGGACTTGCTGATCAGAAGGTCGGTGGTTTGAATCCCTGTGACGGGGTGAGCTCCCGTTGCTCGGTCCCAGCTCCTGCCAACCTAGCAGTTCAAAAGCAAATCAAAGTGCAAGTAGATAAATAGGTACCGCAACGGCGGGAAGGTAAACAGCATTTTCGTGCGCTGCTCTGGTTCACCAGAAGCGGCTTAGTCATGCTGGCCACATGACCTGGAAGCTGTACGCTGGCTCCCTCGGCCAATAAAGCGAGATGAGTGCCGCAACCCCAGAGTCGGTTACGACTGGAGCTAATGGTCAGGGGTCCTTTTTATGCCCATATCAGACGTTAACAGGCTCACCTTGCAAATTTATTTCAGCTCTCACTGATAAGCCACCATTTGGGTGTCAGGGGCTGGTCTGAGGAGGATTAGTGGGGACTGCCCCCCCTTCTCATGAACCTTCTGGAGAACAGGAGGACAGTATAGATTCAGAACAGTGGTTTGCAGAAGGGCATAGTTCAGAGGCTGCAGAGGGCAGAAGCTGGGAAATATTGAGGAACAGCAGGAAGAAGCAGCAGTACCACTGGAGAGACAGCTGACAGACTAAGTGTCCTTGGAAAGGTTGGAGGGTTTGCTCTTTCAAGTCCCACACTCGACAATTTGCATGTGAACTTTCTCACTTGCTGGGTGATCCTAGCCTCCTTTCAGTTCTTCTTTGTTTAAACGTCCACCACAGAAATCCATAAAAGGCCTATATTCACATATTCCTATCGGGAACTGCTTACGTGCATGGTCCAGGCAACGTGGGGCAGGTAATTTGTAATCACTATCCCTTTTATTCAATTATGTTTCTGCACTGGCCCTTCAAGCTGCAAAGGCCATTTTTACTCTCAGCTACTTTGTGCAAATAAACACTCTAATCGAAACCGTGGTTCTCGCTAATTCCCCCAAGCAAACAAAAAATAACATTGGCATTTATTGGTCGCTGCTGGATTCTCCCCAAAGTGAGCAAGATAATATTGCTGTTTCCTAAGGTAATTGCATCCATTAGAAAGTCTGCGCTGTGCAATGATTTCCAGTAAAGATTCTCAAATTATTAGTTCTATAAACAAACGTATACGGTTCACAAATGTGTGTGTACAGACACACTACCTCGTCTAGTAACGCCTTGCTGAATAGTGGAGCAATTCTGATAATTTCAGAGTCTTAATTCTCATCTTCAGTCAGGGAGTCAGGGTGCGGAGGCAAGGCAGATCTGTGCAGAGAGTACACACAACCTGTTGCTCCATCTGTCTAGCATCTAGTTGGTTTGGAGCTGCTCGGTTGTTGCCAGCAAAAAAAAAAAAAAAGGTGGGGTGGCGTTTTACAGAGATTGCAAAAAAGCAAGTGGCAGCCCCTTTGTTTATAATATTGTTAGGAGTTCCTGACTCCCCCATAGCTGTCAACCGTCCCTTATGTCTCGGGAAAGTCCCTTATCCCAGCGCTGTGTCCTGCTGCTGTCCCTTATTGATGATGTCCCTTAAATTTCCTGAGTTTCAAAGGAAGCAGCTCCTCTCCCACCCTGCCTGCTGGCCAGGGAGGAGGGAGGCTCCAACTGTGTTGCTTGGCTGCGTTGCTCACCCAATAAGGAGTCTAAGAGCGACTGGGGGAGGAGCTTGCATGCCTTGTGCCGATCAAATCGGCCGTGTTTCCTGGGGACTCGCCTTTGCTCAGCGCTTCCCAGCGGAGAGATGACAGTGGTTTTCCTTGCTGCATCCCCTTTGCCAGGTTGCTGCACTGTTGGAACCACTGCTTGAGGCTTCGTTTGGCTTCTGGCTGGGCTTTCTGCCTTTGGCTTGGAGGAGTTCAGAAGCCGAACATACCTGTGCTGAGAAAATCCCTTATTTTGGCTGCTGATCCCTTATTTTTGAGGCTGTTGGTCCCTTATTTTCAAATCTGTAAGTTGATAGCTATGGACTCCCCTGAGTTCCTGGATCCAGTAACTGCAGGAATTTCATCAAGCTTCCTGAATCCCTAGATTTAACTGATTGATTCTCCTGCAACACATTCCTAGGCGAGTGAGTTTGTATAAAGTTGTAGCCTCAAATGGTCTGGGCTGCTGTTTACAAGTGGAAGAAAATTTAATTTAATTTAATTGTTTGTTTGCTTGCTTGGTTAAGATGATGAACCTGTAAATATGCAAACAACAACAAAGCAATTTAGCTTAAATCTCAGGTGGATCAGAAACAGACGGACTCTGACATATTGGGTGGTATTTTACTAAGTTTTGTGCAGAGTTCATTAATTTCGAAGGGTCTACTCTGAGTCAAGGTGACACGGATGGCACTGTGGGTTAAACCTAGGACTTAAGCCTTGGGTTAAGCCTAGGACTTGCCAGTCAGAAAGTCGGCAGTTCGAATCCCCATGACGGGGTGAGCTCCCGTTGCTCGGTCCCTGCTCCTGCCAACCTAGCAGTTCGAAAGCATGTCAAAGTAGATAAATAGGTACCACTCTGGCAGGAAGGTAAATGGCGTTTCCGTGTGCTGCTCTGGTTTGACAGAAGCGGCTTAGTCATGCTGGCCACATGACCCGGAAGCTGTACGCCGGCTCCCTCGGCCAATATAGTGAGATGAGTGCCGCAACCCCAGAGTCGGCCACGACTGCACCTAATGGTCAGGGGTCCCTTTACCTTTACTCTGAGCAAGGTAAAAGGTAAAGGAGCTCTGGACAGTAAAGTCTGAGCAAAACTCAGTTGAATACCACCTTTAGTTTGGATTCATTTCTTCAGTCACTATCTACTCAGCAAAAATAAAGTCCCATTCAATGACACTTACTTCCACGTGACGTAAACTAATTTTGAATCGTAGAATTATAGAGCTGGGAGGGATTATCCAGGGGTCCCGACCAAATCATACCTAAAGAATCATAGAATTCCTTACGGATGATCGGACAGAAATTTCTGTGCAATGTCATGATTTTGCACAGTTTGATAGAATTAATAAGGGGGCTCTCGCTGTAACCCTCTAACGAAACGAAGCTCCCTTTTTCTCTGTTGTGTCTTGTTCACACCGATTGTATGTTGTGCGACCTCTAGTGGAGCTTTGAGACAAATGGCACACTGTGCTATTCCCAGAGTTTCCCAGACTTCTGGCAACAAGTGAGACAGAGGCTCCCTTTTTTAATCTGAATTAAAATGTAAGACACACTTCAGTTTTATACCCGAAAAGCTTTAGTTTTAGAGCACAGGTGAGGAAAAACTAATCAGTACATACACAAAGTATCAAATGTAAAAGAACAACAACACAAATTGGTTTATAAATATAAAACTAAAGTATAAAGCTAAAGTGCCATGTGCAAGACAGATACTGTAAACATGGAGCGGATAAATGTACAACTGTATCTTAACGGGTTGCCGTTCTGTGATTGGACTTACGCTACTTGTTGAACGGTTCATTTATCCAGTCTGTATAATGTTTACTGCACATGTAACTCGTTAAGATACAGTTGTACATTTTTCCACTCCATGTTTACAGTATCTCCAGGCTTTGTTTTGCACATGGCACCTTAGTATGTTTGTTGTTTGAATGGTTACAAGTCTATCTCTATTCTAGCTATTATTCTAGTAAATTTGGTTTTATACTTATAAGCCAGTTTGTGGTGGTGTTGTTTCGTTGAGGAAAAACTAATCGTCACCACATCGCCCTGCTATCCAATGGGGTAGCTTAACACAAGCCACAAAAAGACGATAAAGAAAATTACAACCAAAACAACAAAGCAAGAATATTCAAACACCACAGTACTAATGAGCAGCATTAAAGCAGTCAATGGGGATTAAAACAAACCCCAGACAACATAAAACCAGTGGGGAACCTTAGAACCCCCCCCCAGATGAACTACAATTGCCACCAGCCATTGTTGCTGGGGCTGATGGGAAATGTAGTCCAGCACCATCTGGTGCAGGGGTCAGCAAACTTTTTCAGCAGAGGGCCGGTCCACTGTCCCTCAGACCTTGTGGGGGGCAGGACTATATTTTGGAAAAAAATTAAAATGAGCGAATTCCTATTCCCCACAAACAGTGGCGTAGCGTGGGGGTGCAGGGGGGGCCGGCCGCACCGGGCGCAACATCTGGGGGTTAGGGTTAGGGTGCGCAAATCCACGGGTTAGGGGGTGCAAATTACTTGCCTTGCCCCGGGTGCTGACAACCCACGCTACGCCACTGCCCACAAATAACCCAGAGATGCATTATAAATAAAAGGACACATTTTACTCATGTACAAACATGCTGATTCCCAGACCATCTGCGGGCTGGATTTAGAAGGCGACTGGGCCGGATCTGGCCCCCGGGCCTTAGTTTGGTGTAACAAAGCCCCTCACAACAACAACAACAACAACAATTTATTATTTATACCCCGCCCATCTGGCTGAGTTTCCCCAGCCACTCTGGGCGGCTCCCAATCAAGTGTTAAAAACAATACAGCATTAAATATTAAAAACATCCCTAAACAGGGCTGCCTTCAGATGTCTTTTAAATATAGGATAGCTGCTTATTTCCTTCACATCAGAAGGGAGGGTGTTCCACAGGGCAGGCGCCACTACCGAGAAGGCCCTCTGTCTGGTTCCCTATAACCTCACTTCTCGCAATGAGGGAACCGCTAGAAGGCCCTCGGCACTGGACCTCAGTGTCTGGGCTGAATGATGGGGGTGGAGACGCTCCTTCAGGTATACAATACCCAATAAGGGAGGATTTAAAAGCCTGGAAAATGTCAGAACATTTTTCTGGTGCTGTAATGACATCAAGGTAGGTGCCTTGTGAACCTCCGCCAGAAGAGCATTCTACAAGTGGGGTGCCACCGCTGGCTGGCATCACCCATCCTATGGGGAGTTCATCTTAGAATCATAGAACTGTAGAGTTCAAAGGGACCCTGAGGATCATCTCGTCCAACCCCCTGCAATGCAGAAATATGCAGCTGTCCCATATGGGGATAGAACCTACAACCTTGGTGTTATCAGCACTACGCTCTAACCAACTGAGCTATCCAAAGGAGGCGTGTCTGCATGTTTCTGATCTGAGCATATGCCAGGTTTGGATAGAGGCAAACCCAGACCATAGACCCATGCAGAGATGCTACAGGCAACACCATCTGAGATCAGGCCATTTGGCTGCTTTCTGAATTGGGAGGGATAGAATGACATGAATGGCGTCGTCATCACGGTATGCCACCTTTCCACAGTTAAAACCATGCTCAAGGCAACATGAAACATAACAAAAGTAGTCACAAACAACAAATAAAACACATCAAAAAATATGCAACCAAACCGAACAATTCCCACATAAATCATAAAATAAAGATACAAGATTTAATATCAATAAAACCACAAGGAAACCCAACAGCAGCCCTAAACAGTATCCCAGCCCTGAGTGGCTGGGGAGACCCAGTCAGATGAGCGGGGGTACAAATAATGAATTTATTACTATAATTTAAATTATTCTGTTCAGCAGTGTCGGCTTTTGTAGCTGGAGTCAGTCAGTCAGGCCAGGTGGAAAAGACCTGCAAGGCAGGGAGCAGGTCTTCCTGGACTCATAGCAAAGTCAGGGTCATGGCAAAATTCCTGACGGGAATCCACTCCAACACCCAAGGAAGTAGCTATTAAGTGAATGGTTGCCACAGGCAAGCCAGTTCTTCTGCATCACGTAGGCTTCCTCTATTCTCCATCATACACTAGGCTTCCTGATGCAACGCTGCCAAGATCCTAATTAAAATCCTGCTGTGTGGGTTTGTTTATGCCTCCACCTTTCTTGGAGCACATTGTTGTGAATGGAGCCAACCTCGACCTAAGCCTGGAGGCAATTGAACGAAATGTATTCCCCCAACGAAGATCAAGAGCAAGGTGCAAATGTTATTAGAGTTCACAGACAATCAGCTGTGGTTTGTCTTTGCCCCTTGCAGATCTTCTGTTGGCGAGAGGAGGAAATGTTGGAAGAATGAATAATATAGCTGTTAACTGCATGTGTAATAATAATAATAATAATGATAATACGCAGGGCTTTTTTTTTTCAGCCTGTGGATCTTAATCTCAGAATGCACTTGTGCCAACCTAAACAGCAGGAATTTCAGTACAGTGGTACCTTGGGTTAAGAACTTAATTCATTCTGGAGGCCTGTTCTTAACCTGAAACTGTTCTTAACCTGAAGCACCACTTTAGCTAATGGGGCCTCCCACTGCCGCTGCGCGATTTCTGTTCTCATCCTGAAGCAAAGGTCTTAATCCAAGGTACTAATCCAAGGTACTGTACAGTGGTACCTCGGGTTAAGAACTTAATTCATTCTGGAGGTCTGTTCTTAACCTGAAACTGTTCTTAACTTGAAGCACCACTTTAGCTAATAGGATCTCCCACTGCCGCCGCACAATTTTTGTTCTCATCCTGAAGCAAAGTTCTTAACCCGAAGTAATATTTCTGGGTTAGCGGAGTTTGTAACCTGAAGCATATGTAACCCGAGGTACCACTGTATTAGCCAAGTACTGTCTGCACTGAAGTGAACCTGCATAGTTCACGCCTCTCTGCCCTGGCAGTGGCAGGGGCAGGAGGATCAATACCACTGGAATAACCTGCTGCTCCTGCTGCTGCTGCTTGAACAGGGCAAATATGAACGCAAACTTTCATCATCATCATCATCATCATTATTATTAAATTCATGTACCACCCTTCCTCCGAAGATCTCATGGCAGTTCACAAGATAAAAACACAGGATCAAAGCGCAAAATAAATAGCTAAAACAAAACCACCAACACAATTAAAAGGTTGTGGAATATGAATCGGCCAAAGGCCTGGTTGAAGAGGAATGTTTTTGCCTGGCACCCAAAGATGTATAATGAAAGCAACAGGCAAGCCTCTCTGGGGAGAGCATTCCACAAACAAGGGGCCACTGCAGAGAAGGCCCGTTCTCGTTTTGCCACCCTCCAGACCTCTTGTGGAGGAGGCACACGAAGGAGGGCCTCAGAAGACGATTTCAGGGTCTGGGTAGGTTCATGTGGAGAAAGGTGCTCCTTGAGTTAGTGTGGTCCTGAGCTGTTTATCTGTAAATGAGGCTTTGACCGGACAGTCCTTCATACAGAGGCCTATCCTTCATACAGTGGAATCCACAGCCCACCTTGTTTCGGGTTCAACTTCAAATTCTGATCTGGAAAGTGGCTTGATTCTTAAGGATATTATGAAGACTCCAAAAGTTCCTCGTTTCCCTATGGTTTTCTTTGCAGTGTCGTGGAACCGCCTCAAAGTCTGTGACCCCTGCAGAGGCAACTGATGCTGTTATGCTCGTCTACAATAACCTGAAGATGCTGTTGTTGTTTAGTCATTTAGTTGTGTCCGACTCTTCGTGACGCCATGGACCAGAGCACGCCAGGCCCTCCTGTCTTCCACTGCCTCCCGCAGTTTGGTCAGACTCACGTTTGTAACTTCGAGAACACTGTCCAACCATTTCGCCCTTCGTCGTCCCCTTCTCCTTGTGCCCTCCATCTTTCCCAACAGCAGGGTCTTCATCCACGGAGTCTTCTCTTCTCATGAGGTCGCCAAAGTATTGGAGCCTCAGCTTCACGATCTGTCCTTCCAGTGAGCACTCAGGGCTGATTTCCTTAAGAATGGATACGTTTGATCTTCTTGCAGTCCACGGGACTCTCAAAAGTCTCCTCCAGCACCTGGAGGATAACCTGAGGATAATTGCACTCTAATGCAGTGACCCTATGCATGTTTGCTCAGAACCAGGTCGCACTGCATTCAGCGAGGCTTATTCCTTTGGGAAGGTGTGCACTGGATTTTCTGTCCTTGCCTGTAGACACCCATTTCAGGAGGGTGAATCTGTGCAAGAGCGATTATCACTCAGGAACGCCTCTATTTCTCACAGTCTCCTTGGCCCTGTACCCTGTGGTTGTTATGTACCTAGTTACATGGGCCTGTACAATCACAAATCACTGTGCATTACAGGTGGGTGGGAAAGGGATGAGTTCTTGTTCAGAGTCAGTAACAGTGTTTTTTTAATTGTGCAATATAAAAAAGGAAACATCTCCACCCTTTTTTTCCTTCCCATTTTATCCGTGAAAGTATACAGAAGCAGGCTTTTTTGACCTTGCAAAATCTGAAATGGCACTTCTCTCCCCACTTACCTTCTTCCCACACTTATTTCCCTAGATTAGGAGTAAAGAAACTACTTTTTCTCTCAAGGGCCACATTCCCTTGGAGACAGTTGGTTGGGGGCCACACGCCACAGTGAGCATGCCTGGAACAAGCCCTAACAGCAGGTGAGGCCAAAATAAACAGTTCCCTATCGCTGCTCTAGATTTTATGCTTCCCATTTCACTTTAGTGAGAAATTTCCCTATTTTCATCTGGCGAATGTTGGAGGGTATGCAAAACCCACCTTTTCTGTCAAGCCCTTGCCATGTTCCCCTAGGTTGGCAGGAGCTGGGACAGAGTAACGGGAGCTCATACCATTGCGTGGATTCGAACTCCCGAACTTCTGATCAGCAAGCCCAAGAGGCTCAGGGGTTTAGACCACAGCACCAGTTTGAAAGCACGCCAGTGCAAGTAGATAAATAGGTACCGCTGCGGTGGGAAGGTAAACAGTGTTTCTGTGCGCTCTGGTTTCCATCACGGTGTTCTGTTGCGCCAGAAGCAGTTTAGTCATGCTGGCCACATGACCCAGAAAGCTGTCTGTGGACAAACACCGGCTCCCTCGGCCTGAAAGCGAGATGAGCGCCGCAACCCCATAGTCGCCTTTGACTGGACTTAACCGTCTAGGGGTCCTTTACCTTTACCTTTAATGTTCCTCTAGTTCCCATGTCCACTGAGCCTGTAACAAAACCAAAGAAATAGCAGATGGTGGGAAAGACAAACTTTTCTTCCTTGCTTAGTACTGCTGCTACTTCCTGCCCTCCTGTGTCAAATTTTAGATTGTAAGCTTTTCTAGGCAATGACCAACCCTCCTGTATTCTGCAAAACTCCATGGATGTTTCCGTCTAAACCGGTTTCACACAGCAAACTAAAGCAGAAGAGGCTACATACAAATGAGGATTGATGAGATTTTGCTCACTTGTTTGCTTTGTTGATCTTAAATGTTTGCATCCAGCTTTGCACTGAGGTCAGCCCCTCAAGGTTGCTTAGAATAAAAACAAAACCTCAGAATGGCATAGAAGCTAATCCTAAACAAGTAAACATCATGAACCATTAAGATGTACAGTGGTACCTCGGGTTACATGCTCTTCAGGTTACATACACTTCAGGTTACAGACTCCGCTAACCCAGAAATAGTGCTTCAGGTTAAGAACTTGGCTTCAGGATGAGGACAGAAATCATGCTCCAGTGGCGCAGCAGCAGCAGGAGGCCCCATTAGCTGAAGTGGTGCTTCAGGTTAAGAACAGTTTCAGGTTAAGAACGGACCTCCAGAACGAATTAAGTACTTAGCCCAAGGTACCACTGTAGTTCAAAAACAGCAAAGTTTTGAAATGCAGCATGGAGACAAGTCAGCAAGGAGAAAGGCCGCTTGAGACATATGGCTCTGGTGTTGACAAAATATTTTCTTCAAAAAAACTTGTCAGTTAAACTCAAATTAAAAAAGAAATAGCCTAATGGACTTCTCTGAAGAAGAAAAATTCCATCGTTTGAGAGAAAGCCTTGCTTCTGCATTTCTCAGTCTGGCCTGCAGATGGCAGCGGCATTTGCATCAAAGATGGATTTTTGGCAATGGTTCAAGGTGGGTGCCAGCCTTCCTAGATAATGGGTGAGGTTGCCAACTTTCTAATTGACTGTGCGCTTTATCTGCCATAAAGTGATAATGTTTATATCCATGCTATAAAAAGAACCATTTGCTGACTTCTGTTTATCAGAGAAGGTTGTTGCGCTTTCCCCCTCTGTATACCTGACAGGCCCGCTTATTCGTTTAAATTCTGGGTTATTAGATTTCCGTTCAAGGCACAAGACGAGAGAGGCAGTGGAAAACAAAATAAAAAAAGGTTCTGTGATTCTACTAATTATATAATTCTATTTGAGGTATTAAGTTTGAGAGGGCCCTGCGGGACTTGACATCTTTCCGCAGGGCCTGTATGACAGAGCTGTTCCACCAGACTTTTGGTCAGGGCGCAGCCTGACTCCCTCCTTTGGCAATCTCCACAGAATTTTAGCTTAATGCTTGCCAACAATTTGATTTTAATTAATTTTTTATAATGAAATGTTTTTAGAATCCTGTACTATTTTATTGTTGTTAGCCGCCCTGAGCCCGGCTTCGGCTGGGGAGGGCGGGATATAAATAAATTTACTATTATTATTATTATTATTAGAGCTTCGGTGGCAATCAGTTATGGATGGTTTAGTTTAGATTCCTGTATTGCATGGGCTTGGACTAGATCACCCTCAGGGTCCCTTCCAGCTATATAGTTCTAGGATTCTAGGTAATAACCCAAATTAGAGGGATGCATTGAAAGCAGGGATGGGAAACTTGTGACCCTCCAGTCAGTCACAATGGGACCAGTAACTCCAAGTGTCCCTATTTTCCAGGGACATCCCTAATTTAGAGAAGCCGTCCTGGTTTCTGATATGATCCCGGAATGTCCCACTTTTCCTTAGGACGTCCCTATTTTCATCAGAGAAATGTTGGAGGGTATGGAGTTATGCAACCCCTGAACCAACGTGATAGGTAACTATACAACCTTTAGAAGACATCTGAAAACCTTGTACTGTATAGGGAAGTTTTCTAATATTTAATGTTTTATTATGTTTTTATGTATGTTGCCAGCTTCCCAGAGTGGCTGGGGCAACCCAGTCAGATGGACGGGTTATTAATCATACTATTAATATTTTAATTGAATAGGACGTCCCTATTTTTATGTTGGAGGGTATGTGAGACTGCACATCCCATCATGCCTGACCGTTGGCTTTGCTGGTTGGGGCTGGTAGGAGTTGGAGTCCAATGATATCCAGAGAGCTACAGGGTCCCCTGCCCTGATCACGGGGGTGTGTGTGGGGGGGGGGGTAATGCTTGAAGGATTTTTATTTGGAGGTGGGTGGGGGAGGATTTTGGGTTGCTGTGAACGAACAGCAAGCGGCATGGGTTTGGCAAGACAAAAGCACTCACTTCCCCCTGAGAATTCTTACGGACAGGAAACAGGCTGCCTGAGTTATTTTGCCTTGTGTTTCCTGTCCTCCATCCTCTTCATTCAACACTCTGAAAGGCCACAGGAGGTGCTTATTTTCTGTTGATTTCCAAGCAGTTGGAATTAGCACTCTAATGCATCTAAAAAGACTCTTCAGATAACAGAGAGGACATCTCGTCCCACATGACCTGAGGTTAACACCCCTATTGCACCGCATATTTCCTGGCATGCTATTTCTGGACTGGACTCAGAACCTTACAAGAAGCCCCTTTTTTGCCTAAAGAGACTAGTCATACCTTGGTTTACAGCTGCTTCAGGTTGTGTTTCTTCAAGTTGCGGACCACCGAAACCCGGAAGTACTGGAACTGGTTACTTCTGGGTTTTGGCGGTCAGGCATGCGCAGAAGTGCTAAATCGCTCTTTGCGCATGCACAGAAGTGTCGAATCGCAACCTGCGAGTGTGCAGATGTGCAGGTGCGGGTTGCGAATTCTGCAGGTTGCAAACATGAATCCTGCACAGAACACGTTCGCAACCTGAGCGTCCACTGTATGACATTTCCAGGTCATGATATGGTTTACTGCACCAAGCTAACCACTCTAAAAGAGAGAGAGGAGTCAGGGGTGGGGGTGGGCTGCCCCAGGTGTCACCACTGAGGGGGGGTGACAAAATGCCATGTGGCCTTTATCACGGGGCCTACAGTGCACCCAAGCCACATGTCTCTCCTGGGAGAGGTGCGGTGGCTTGGGTGCACGCAGGCTCCGCGCTGCCCAAACAGTCTGTAGGGTGGCTGAGTGGGAGGAGGCAGGCAGACTCTGGAGGCCCCGCGGTGTGCCCCATCCCTATGGGCAGCTCACAACACCCCTGAGCGCACCGCCCCAAGCACCTGAGCAGCATCCTCTGCCACTGAGAGGAGTAGGAAGTTTGGGCATTCTACAAGCTGTTGATATTCATAGGATTATGAGTTGGGGCAGGTTGGGTCTAAAGATGTTTGCCCTCTGATTCGGGCATCCGACAAGTGTTAAAATCTAATTGAGTCTTCTAAGTCCTGGAATAGCTAGGCTAACCTCTTGGTGAGGTGTAAGGAGAACAAAGGAAGGGGCTCTGTGGGAGATACCAGATGGGTGGAAACTATCCCTCAACCAGTGGCGTAGCGTGGGAGGTGCAGGGGGGGCCGGCCGCACCGGGCGCAACATCTGGGGGGTACGCTCGCACTCGCAGCTCTCTGCCTCTACCTGGCTCACTCAGGGTTAGGGGGCGCAAATTACTTGCCTTGCCCCGGGTGCTGACAACCCACGCTACGCCACTGCCCTCAACTCATTAAAAACCAGAGCCAACCCATCTGACTGAGTTGCCCAAGCTGCTCTGGGCAGCTTCCAAAAAATATAAAAGCGTAATAACAAATATAAAAGCAAATTTCAGGTGAGCACCTGGAACCACTAGAACCTCGCTGCACTTGGAGATTGGGGTGCCGTGCAACAATATGAAGGTTTGCAACGCTTCCCTGTTTTGAGGATGGCTCCCTTCATAACAAGAAGTATTGTGCTGTAGGCAGTATAGGAGAGCGAGTGTCTACAGCAGGCTCATAGACAAAGGACACGGGAGGCACTGTGGTCTAAACCACTGAGCCTTTTGGGCCTGCCAATCAGAAGGTCAGAGGCTCGAATTCCCGTGATGGAGTGAGCTCCCGTTGCTCGGTCCCTGCTCCTGCCAACCTAGCAGTTCGAAAGCACGCCAGTACAAGTAGATAAATAGGTACTGCTGTGGCAGGAAGGTAAACAGTGTTGCCGTGCGCCCTGGTTTCTGTCATGGTGTTCTGTTGCACCAGAAGTGGTTTAGTCCTGCTGGCCACATGACCTGGAAAGCTGTCTGTGGACAAACGCCGGCTCCCTTGGCCTGAAAGCAAGATGAGCACCACAACCCCATAGTCGCCTTTGACTGGACTTAACCACCCAGTGGTCCTTTATGTTTACCTTAGACAAAGGTCGTGGTTGCTTTGCCTCCTGTAGAATCAGGGAAGTAAAAGACAGATATATGGTCTCTAGCCTGAGACTCGGTACCCTTAGGCCATGATGCCATTTACGCACGATGCCTGTGATGGGCAACAGCCCCTTTATCTCCCCTGTTTTCCTCAGGTGAAGTGAATCTTCCATAACCTTTCTCACTTTCCTCCTTCCATCGTTGTTGCTTTGCTTCTTTACCTCCGCTCTGATGTTTTTCCACCTTCCCCTTCTTCTGTTCTTTCTCTCCCACTATGAACAAAATATCAGAATCTTATATGTTAAACCTCTTGGGCAGGGAACTAACCTTTTGGGTGTTTTTTTTGTTTTGTTTGTTTTTGCTTATGGGACGCTAATGGCACAATATAATGACAAACAATAAGCACAGTGACTCATTTGGAAAATTTTCCAAGACTCAAGGACAACGGGAAGGGATGCCCTTTGATCTGGAAGCCCTGCGACTTAATCCCAGGTACGTGTGGGTGATGGTTGCGGTTACTGAGGTTTGTGTGAGAACTTGGAAGTTTCAATGCTGAAGAGTGATTATAACCAGGTTACTCAGATTAGCTCAGTAACCCCCTGCAAAACAGCTCATGTTGTGTTCTAAAGGTAAGCTTTGTTTGGAAGAAGGGGAGAGGCCTTGGTTTAGCTTTTGATTTGACTCCCTCTGTTTGGAACAAAGTCAGTCGAAACATAAAAGAGGATGCCTCCTCCTTTAGCTTCAGATCCACCTATTTTGGTTCTCTAGCCCCTCATGATGTCAGAATAATTCTGTGAAGTTCTGAATCTGCCACTGGTAATTAGAGAGCTTCTGAGATGGGGTGGAATATTCTGTTATTCTCTTTAGATCATCAGGGTATATTTAACCACGCTATAGATTTGTTCGCAGAGATAGTAAATGTGCAAAACTGGTGAAATGCAGTGAGCATTTTGCCTTCAGCATAATAAAGCAATGCAGTTCTCAGCACTTTCCTCCGTTTGCCCGGCCATCGGGGTCCAAGAGTTCAGCTTGCAGGGACTGCACCCCACTTTCATTCCCGCAACCAGCAATCCTCTTTTATTGCCCTTCATTTTGTTGACCTTTTCCTTACCCACCCTCCATAAATTTCCAGCTGCCGTCCTTTCCCTATTACCCAACATTTTCTGGAAAATAATTCTTTGAACTTTTTTCCTTTAAGTTGGGATTTGCTTTAGCTGCAAGCTCTTCTCCCTTTACAACAGCAGTAGAGCTCCAGAGCCATGTTTTCCCCATTCTCAGACAGTTTCTGGGTACATCAAGGACCAAGTGCTGTTTTGTGGTCTCTCTCATCTTCTTTCTGGGCACTTCCCCACCCCATTTTTCAAAAGAAATCACCCATGTTTTGAAAAGTTCACAGAGTGAGGGAAAGAGGGCTTCTTTTCGTAGCTTTAAGGGCAGGAGAAGTTAATCATGGTGAGGTAACCAATTCCTGTTTATATCCAGAGGGACCAACATTTATTTTTAAATACAGACATTTTATACAGAAGCAGTTTTGCACAAAAATCGATAGCTAGCTATCCATCTATAAAACACACACAGTGTGAACAGTTTGCACATCACCTCTTGCACAAATGGACACACAGAGAGATGCACATGTAGCAGAGAGGGAGATGGAGTGAAGGAAACCCACCACTCTAACATCGTTCATATGGATTATTCTCTTCATTGCCACTGTCTTGCCACAGCTGCAGTCGTTCTTCAAGTCGTTCAACCCAACTTATGTTATTTTTAGTGGAATGCTCTGCACAGGAGTTTTGCACAGAGCTGGTGTATGAGATAATCTGTGCATGATGAACTTCATGCACAGACATACGTGCCTTGCATGGGCCACAAGAAACAAAACTATTGTGTTGTGTTCAGGTGAGAAGAAAACAGAAGTGAAAAAAAGGTAAAGGACCCCTGGATGGTTAATGTCCAGTCAAAGTCGACTCTGGGGTTGCAGCACTCATCTCGCTTTCAGGCCAAGGGAGCCAGCATTTGTCCACAGACAGCTTTCCAGGTCTTGTGGCCAGCACGACTAAAGTGCTTCTGGCACAGCAGGACACAGTGACAGAAGCCAGCATGCATGGAAATGCCGTTCAGTGGTGTAGCGTGGGTTGTCAGCACCCGGGGCAAGGCAAGTAATTTGCACCCCCTAACCCATGGTTTTGCGCCCCCTAACCCGTGGATTTGCGCCCCTAACCCTAACCCCCAGATGTTGCGCCCGGTGCGGCCGGCCCCCGCCCCCACGCTACGCCACTGATGCCGTTTACCTTCCTGCTGCAGTGGTACCTATTTATCTACTTGCACTGGTGTGCTTTTGAACTGCTAGGTTGGCAGGAGCTGGGACAGAGCAACGGGAGCTCACCCCGTCATGGGGATTTGAATCCTCTGACCTTTCGACTGGCAAGCCCAAGAGGCTCAGTGGTTTAGACCATAGCGCCACTCAATGAAAAGTTGTGAGAAGGCGACAGTCTGCTCAATACTCTGAATTCCCATTAAATGCCTTATAGGAAAAGCCCCTAATGCCAATTGTTTGGAAAAGCACGTTAGCTAGATCACCCACTAACTAATTTTTCTTCAGGTTTCCAAGTCTACACAAACATTTGGCTCTTGTAGATACCAGAATATTAGCTACCAATCTACGTGCTAATTAACTCCAACAGGCAGGATTGCTTCACGTTCGCCATGCAACTGAGACTATGATAATAACAGTGTAAAACAAGGTAGGCACATAGCACTTGTCCACACCTGAGTGCACTGTGTGGTTTCAGCTATCTGCATTCCCATTTAATTTGTGTAGTTCACCTGACATCACCCTCAACAGTGATCTCAATGCTTTCCCCCTGTAAATTTGGGTTTACCTGACACAGGGATAATCCAGTAAGTGGAGGAAAATCAGGTTCTAAAGGTCTGATCTCCCAGGGTCACAAATGTTTTGTTTTGGTACTTTGGAATGGGCAGATCAATTGTCACTTTCTGTTTTTTCACTTTCCATACTCGCTGCTTCCTCATTGCTTTTGTTTCTTTTCTGGCTGTGCTCATAATTATTTCTGGTGCACTCACAAATAAAGATTTTCCCCCACGCCACCCATCTTGATCCCTCAGATTTGCACAAAACCAGAAAACTACACAAGTGACCCACATTAAACACACACACACACACACACCCCGGAAATATTAGGCAGCAATCTGAAAACTCTGTGCAGAAAATGCAGCGCTTTAGTATATTTTATTGGTATGTCAAGAACGGCAAACATAATAAAAAGAAGGAAAACAAAATGTAAGGTACAGCACAGTTCCAAAGGAATAATAAGGTATTGACTCATAAAGGGATTCTCTTTACAAATATATGTAAAATAAGTTTTCCCCCATCTGTAAATTTCATCGTTATTGAAAATAAAAGTTATGCAAAGTCTTAGATCAGGGGTCAGTAAACTTTTTCAGCAGGGGACCGCTCCACTGTCCCTCAGACCTTGTGGGGGGCCGGACTATATTTTGAAGGTGGGGGGAGGAACAAATTCCTATCCCCCACAAATAATCCAGAGATGCATTTTAAATAAAAGGACACATTTCACTCATGTAAAAGCACACTGATTCCTGGACCATCCGCAGGCCAGATTTAGAAGGCGATTGGGCCAGATCTGTCCCACGGACCTTAGTTTGCCTATCCATGTCTTTTAGATGAACCAGATATTTGCATATACTGGTGAGACTGAGCAACTTTGAGCCTTGATATTCATATAAGAAAGCACAAGATCATAGAATTGTAGAGCTGGAAGGGCCCATGAGGGTCATCAAGTCCAACCCTCTGCCACGCATGCCATATGAGCGGAACCACCATTTACGGTACACTCTGCCCTTTAGATACCTTCAGTTTATGAGATAGCTTTCCAAGGAGGGCAATTTGCCAAACCCTAGATATCAGCAATCCAAATTAGGGCCGGATTTAGGTTTGTTGAAGCCCTAATTTATTGAAGGTAATAGGGCCCTTTATATGTCCAGCTGTCCTTTGTCAACAACAAATTGTCACTTTTTGTGTTGAATATATGCTATATGGTAATTTATGGACCTAATAGGTATCTAAAGCCATTTGCACATTACAAAATATTTATTTTATCAAAGTAATTGTTGAGCTGAAATACAATTAAGAAGAATTGTATTAATAGTGAAATACAATTAAGAGGTATATTGGGTGGGGCCCTGAGCTATAGCTTGTTTAGCTTATACATAAATCCAGCACTGATCCAAATTATGGACGCTGAAGGTCTTATCAATGGAGCCCCAGGCTGCTTTTAAGAGATGAGAAGTAAGTTAATTACTTTTCAAGTCTCATTCTGTTTTCATATATAGGTTCTAAAGTGCCGCACTGGAAAGATGGAGCAATAGTTTGCATTGCTATCAAAGAGTTCTCAGCAAACACCTTATTTCAAAATTAAGTCTCCTTGAGGCAGTCCACCACATGTGCTAGTATGAACCAGCTACGCGGCAGCCATCTACTGAGAATGTATCACTGCTTTCATTTCTTTTCCAGAATGCTAATAATGCATCAGGAGCTTAACTATATATAGATATTTCTTTTGAGCCTCCAGATTTGCACAAAATCAGAAAATTGTGCAAGCAAGTTTACAATTGCCTAACTGTGCTTTTGCACACTTCTAAGACTGTTATCAGGTTTCAAACAGCTCCATAGTTCGTTTCATATAGCTTATTTGAGCTTGTTGTTTTGTAATTTGAATCCCTAGGTATAATGATTTAAAAAATAAACCAACACTTAAAATAATTTATATTTTAAGTGTTGTAGATTTATTAGTAGGGAATGAATGTTGCGTGATGGGTTCAATGGCACAAGACACATCATATGGCAAGGCCACAATAAATGAAATCCGGGGACAGATTATGTCCGGGGACAAATTTGTGAATCCAGGGACCGTCCCTGGGAAATGGGGATGTCTGGTAACCATTTCCTAAGAAGACCAATGTCCCATCTAGTCCAGCATCCTGTTCTCACAATGTCCAAGCAGATTCCTGTAGGAAACCGGCAAGCAGGAACTGGACTCAGGGGAGAAGCCAGCTGACAGAAAGCTCAACAGAGTGTATGTTGCTGAGCTGCTCCTTAGCAGGGCAGGGGAGAGGACTCGTGACTGGTTGAAGAAGTCCAAAATGCATGTGTGCCTGCTTTTCAATGACTGCATGAGGTCAGGCATGCAGGGTTCAACCCAACTTTGTGGGTGCCCAGCGTCTGGCGTCAAATGCAGCGGAAGGGACTGAACACCTTGCCACAGTGCATGACGCGTTGGGTCGCCCAGCCAGGTACCCACAATGAAAATTTTGTGGGTGCCCTGGCACCCAGGGTCCCCTGGCAGCCATGCGCCTATGCATGAGGCACAGTATCATCTAGGGGGCTTCGTTCTTCCCCTTTACTGTCAGCACAACACAACTTTCAGGTATGGCAACTTCCAGTCTGAATTTTGCCACCACTTAAATTGCTCCCTCATCTGCTGCCTGAGGTGGCAGCTTTGCTCTACCTCACGAGTAGGGCAGGCCGTGGACCAGGCTACCTTTCTGCTGAGGAACGCCTCTCTCAGGTCTTTAAATATAATTAGTTTTTATTATGTCAGTCAGTTTTTGTGGAGCCTTTCCCTTTATGTAGGTCACAGTCTAATTACTTAGTGTTGAAATTGTTCAGGGTTACAAGAAGTCATTCACCTTATACACTGAATGAGACAATGCGGGAGGAAGAGGAGGAGGAGAAGCAAGAGAAGGAGAAGAAGAAGAGGAGGAGGAGGAGGAGGAGTAGAAGAATAAGAAGAGGAGGAGGAGGAGGAGAATCATGAAGGAATGTATGAATGTATTTTTTGAACCCTGGGGCTCATGTGATTTTGACTAGCCGCAAAAAATGTCCTGTGCCAAAGGGTTTGCTTATCTTTCATCTTCATGTGTTCAAGAGATCAGCATTAAGCAGCTCCAACTCTGATAACTGGATAGCCAAAGTGGTTTAGCACAAACAAAGGGCACCTTCCACCTTTGACTCATGATGACATCATCAATAAAAGCTGGAATCATTAAATATTTGCAGGAAGAAAACAGGAAGGTAACATGTGACGCGGCAGCTAAAAAAGCCAATGCAATTCTGGGCTGCATCAATAGGAGTATAGCATCTAGATCAAGGGAAGTAATAGTGCCACTGTATTCTGCTCTGGTCAGACCTCACCTGGAGTACTGTGTCCAGTTCTGGGCACCACAGTTCAAGAAGGACACTGACAAACTGGAACGTGTCCAGAGGAGGGCAACCAAAATGGTCAAAGGCCTGGAAACGATGCCTTATTAGGAACAGCTAAGGGAGCTGGGCATGTTTAGCCTGGAGAAGAGGAGGTTAAGGGGTGATATGATAGCCATGTTCAAATATATAAAAGGATGTCACATAGAGGAGGGAGAAAGGTTGTTTTCTGCTGCTCCAGAGAAGCGGACACGGAGCAATGGATCCAAACTACAAGAAAGAAGATTCCACCTAAACATTAGGAAGAACTTCCTGACAGTAAGAGCTGTTCGACAGTGGAATTTGCTGCCAAGGAGTGTGGTGGAGTCTCCTTCTTTGGAGATCTTTAAGCAGAGGCTTGACAACCACATGTCAGGAGTGCTCTGATGGTGTTTCCTGCTTGGCAGGGGGTTGGACTCGATGGCCCTTGTGGTCTCTTCCAACTCTATGATTCTATGATTCTATGTCAGAGAGAGTGTAGAATTAAGAGAACTCAAGTGATACACATGCTTGCATCTACTGCCATCCCGATACATTCTGCTGTCTGAGGCAGAGGAGCAAATAGCACTCCCTGCTATCGTATCATAAACATCTCTCCCGCCTGCCCACCATCCGGGGGCAAAAATTACAGTGATAATAAATTAAATAACTAGTGACTTGCTGCCCTTTCATGACATCAAAAATCAGTTGCCTCAGTCTGCCCAATAGTAGGGACCGGTTCTGCTTAAGTTGACTAGCCAAATTTACCATGGATACTTTAGGACTCGTGCACATGATGCAAAGATTTCAGACCGCAGATTTCATTTTCTGCAACTTTATTTTCTTGGAAATTCCAGAGAAGTAGACACCAAGGGTCTGATGAAGCTACTTCATTTAAGAACCAAACCATGTGATACATGCATCGTACTTGTACTTTTCTCCACGTTTATTCCTATACGCATCTGGGAAAACTGACGTGGCTTTGTGGAGAACTGGTTGCACCTTCACATATGTCATGTGACATATATATATATATATATATATATATATATATATATATATATATATATATTCCATACTTTTCCATGTATAAGACTATGTTTTTTTATTATAAAATCATGTTCAAAATTAAGGGCTATCTTATACATGGGTAGTGCATTGTGGGGCATTTTGATTGGTTGCTGCCGTGAGTTGGAGATTGTAATTGGTGGCTTCTGCAAGGGCTGTTGTTGATTGGCTGTCGCTGCAGCAATTGAGCGGCTGATTTGCTGTTTTTTTCAGCGACAAGACAGAGGATAGGTTGCTTTGGTGATGTGCGCGAGGGGTGTTGTCGGTCTGGTGGGTGAGCATTTTTTGGCATTCCCCCCCAAAAGAAGCTCAACAACTCTGCCCCCCCAAAAAACTCAACAACTTTGGGGACTATCCTCCCCATTTTCTTAATTTTGAGTCCCACAAAATAGGCGGCGTGTTATACATGGAAAAGTACGGTATACGTTTTCCATAATTTTATACACCCATTATACAGTTGTCCTATATGCTTTGGCTTCTCCACACATCCCTCCGTTGTTTAGTCCTTGTTGAGTTGAGTCCTTAGATACGACCCCTCTTCTAGTTGTTTTTAACTGCTGCTCATATCTGTGGCCCTACTTGGAAATTTATCTGGTCATTATATTTCTTTAACTATTCACCAAAGTATTCCCAATCCTCCCTTTTATCAGTCTCATCCTGATTCCTTCTCTTCACAGTCAACATTGCTAATTCCGCTTATTCTATTAACTTGCTCTGCCATTCTTCTTTCGTGGGACTATTTTTGTCCTTCCACCTTTGAGCATAAATAATTCCAGCCACTGCTATTGCATATAGGAAGAGACCAAGTACTGTGTTTTTCTGTGTATAAGACAAGGTTTTTTTTTACTATAATTGGGTGGGTGACTGGTTGCTGCGGCAAGGGCTGCTGTGGATTGGCTACCGCTGTGGCAATTGGTTGTGTGATTGCCGGCTGCTGTTGGCGAACGGACAGACGCTTGTTGGCTTCTGCGATGTGAGCCATTCCACAACTCTGGGCAACCCCCCTTCCTCAAAAAACTCAACAACTTTGGGCCATCTCCCCCCATTTTCTTAATTTGGAGTACCCAAAAATAGTGGGTGTCTTATACATGGGGGCGTGTTATACCTGAAAAAATACGGTACTTTCTTCCGTATTTCACCCTCTATAATGTTCAATAGGAATGTCTCTGGCTTAACATCTTTGATGTACGTCATGTGATTTTCGTGCCACGCTGCACCTCACCATAAAAAAATGGAGAAGCAGAAGCATGGAAAAAGAAGAAAAAAGAGCACAATCCTGGCTGGGGTGATAGTTGTCTATCGGGAGTTCATGACCAGCAAGGAGCCAACCGGTGCAGTGATGGAACAGTCGCCGCATTCACAAGGGCCATGTGGATTGCTCATCAAAGCTACTGACTGACAAAATTCATGCGCAGGCACCGGATTAGAACCTTCTCATCCTATCATGGTAGGTTGATTGGCTTAGGATGCCAAAGGAGGGTGCCTGGACAAAAACAAGGCTTGTGACATCGTCCTGGTTTCCCTGTGCCCCCCCCCCCTTTGCAAGCTTTTTTGGATGTGTGTCTCTGATCACCATGGTTCACCAGCCATGACTGGAAGGGCCAGTTTTACCATTTTCCAGACCCGCCTCAAAACCCAATTTATTTTACATTGGAGGTACGGATTCCTGCTGCTCTACTGCATTTTTAGTGTAATGTAATGGTTTCGTGGTTTGTTTAGTTTATTTAGATGGCTTGTTTTAGATGGGCACGTTAATGATTTGCTATATGAAGCCACCCTGTGCTCTGGGTGTGGTACAAAAACACCCTGCTAAATAAATATTATGGCCCATCTATCCAATTCCCAAACATTGCTGGATCCGTTATAGTGCTGATTGTTGGCATATGCTGGGAGGTTAGCAACAGAAAATAGATGGGAAGCTGGAGAAAACTGTATGCTAAGGATATTCCATGGTGGTGCTGCTCCTTCTTCCTACTTCCATGTCATGCAACATTTGCAAGCACTCACAACGTGAGTCACATTATGTTGCAATTCTCCACATCCCCATTCTGAATTTGTCTGTGCCTGCTTGTGTGTCTGTGTGACAGACAGACACTCATAAGATGGAGGTGAGTCATACAGTGAATTATTGCTACATTTAAGATGGGGGGGGGATATTTTGTGCGTGTGTATAACATTTCTCTGATGAAAATAGGGACATCCTATTCTATAATAATAATTTTATGATTTATACCCCTGTGCATCTGACTGGGTTGCACCAGTCATTCTGGATGGCTTCCAATATATATAAAAACATAATAAAACATTAAACACTTCCCTATACAGGGCTGCCTTCAGATCTCTTCTAAAGGTTGTATAGTTACTTATCTCCTTGGCTCGGGGGTCGCATAACTCCATACCCTCCAACATTTCTCAAATGAAAATAGGGAGTAAAAACAGGACATTCTGGAATCAAATCATAAACCAGGACGGTTTCTGTAAATCCGGGACTAACACAGCTTCCCTTTCCCTTCCTATCATTAAGCCCCCAAACATGTTCTGGGGGTTCCTCCAACCGTCCGGAGCACATTTAGAGGGCACCGTGGGAGGAGAAGTGTGGAAGTCCTGTTGCACAATCAGACCTCATTCTGTGCATGCAATAACTTCATCGAATCCTGCCTCTTTCTAGCAGTTGTAGAACCTAAGATACGAGATGAAACATGCAGGCACTATTCATCTTTCTGCAAGACATTAGGCTGCACCCCCTCACCTCCTTTCAGTGTTTTATTATGCCCTCCATCCCGCCTAGATAAAATTTCTGCAGCTGCCCATGTCTCCTGCCATAGGGATTTTGTTTAGGGTGGCACCTCTGTGGTGCATTGTTTCTCAGCTGCTGTAATCTTACGGAAAGAGTGAATGTTCACTACAGAACTCATGGCAGTAGTAAAGATCTAAAGTTGAGAGTGGTTCACCATTCAGGTTCAGCTCAGGAACTGAGAGTGAAGGTTGCTAAGATTTGATAGAAGCCCGGCCTAGACAAAGCGAGAATTTGAACCTATGTGCTCCCCAGCACAACTTTCAGAAGGGATTAGTGATACATATGGCATACATTGGGTAAACATTTATTTGTTTCCAGAAATTGTATGGCCAGTTAGATGTTCACTGCTGTCTTGCTTCTAGAATTGGTGTTCCTTGTTACAGCTGCAAGTTGACTCTGTTTATCAAAGTGTAGTTTGCTGTTGTCTGGCGAGAATGTGATAAAGTTAGGCGTGCTTAGGGGAAAGTGAAAATGGAGATTAGCAAAATAAGACACACACATATGGCAGGATTTTCCTAAGAAGTGCTGTAAAAACTTGTTGGGATTTCCAATTATTCCGCTCCCATAAAACGTGTCTTTCCAAACAAATGAACCTAATAAACAAAGAACAGTTATGGAGATAGGCAGGAGGAATGTGTGGAGTTGGGGAGGAGGTATCTCAGTGCATTCTGCAGAGCGTTCATGACTATCTGCCTACTGGAACAAAGTTAAAGGTAAAGGGACCCCTGACCATTAGGTCCAGTCGTGGCTGACTCTGGGGTTGCAGCGCTCATCTCGCTTTAGTGGCCGAGGGAGCTGGCATCCAGCTTCTGGGTCATGTGGCCAGCATAACTAAGCCGCTTCTGGCGAACCAGAGCAGAGCACGGAAACGCCGTTTACCTTCCCGCCGGAGCGGTACTTATTTATCTGCTTGCACTCTGACGTGCTTTTGAACTGCTAAGTTGGCAGGAGCAGGGACCAAGCAACAGGAGCTCACCCTGTTGCGGGGTTCGAACTGCCGACCTTCTGATCACCAAGCCCTAGGCTCTGTCGTTTAGACCACAGTGCCACCCGCGGGTGTACATTTGATGCAAGCAGCTCCTGACTCTCAGAGAACAAGCTTGTTCTGCTGGGGCCAAGGAAGCTGAGCCAGAGAAGCTGAGAGATCAGTGGGTAAGGCCTTCATAAGGCATACTCCTCTGTGTACAGATCTTACCTCCAGCAGCATGCATCTGAATACCAGCAGCTTAGGAACGGGCAATTGTTGCTAGGTCCCATTTTTGGTCTCTCCTTAAGCATCCTGTTGACCGGTCTGTGAAAGGGGGTGTTGGACTCGAGCTTTTTGTCTGAACCAGCACAGCGCTTTTTATGTTCAAAAGTCGGCAGCTCTAGTTCTGATTAGCTTAGGTGATGCTGCTCTTAATAAAAGTTACTCATGACTAATTTTTGCCTTATTGGAGCCAGATGCTATTAAGCAAAAATATGCCAAGTTCAGCCTTTCCTTACACTTCCCCCTCTCCAAATCCTACTGCTCCTAAAATTGTAAACAACTGAGGAAAGGATTCAGGGAAAATAACGTAAGAATGTTAAAGCAACTTTGTAAGCAAATAGAAGTTAGAAGTACTTGCTTGTATTCTGAGATCCTTACACACTCTGCATTTTCAAGCCAATTTAAAGAAAAAGGGTGTGGATGTTGATTTCTTTAAAAAGTTACACCACTCTTTGCCCATCTGATGTCAAAGCAACTCACAACCAAATAATGATTATGATATTAGACACATAGTTGTTGTTGCTTTAATGAAACAGAAGCAGCAATAGAATAATGACAAGTACGGACCTGCGAAAGAAAAAAATGCACCTCAAAACAGCCACTAATGCCCTCTGAAATCAAATTGCTTTACCTGCTCCTAGGAACAAGGTATAGGAAGAGACTTCCAACATTTGATACCACTTGTCCTGGGTGGCTCCTCAACTCTCAGAACTGGTGAGAAATCCGAAATCAAAACCTCTGAAGCAAATTATAATGAACAGGTAACCTCATGGGAATAGGCATTCCCAGCTAATGCCCTCCCACATTTAGTATCTAGTGGGCGAGGTGCTATCTACTTTGTGGAATTCCACAATGGCTAAGCTGCAATTATCGTGGCACACTTTGACTAACTGCGTCCTCTGATCAAGGAGGGCCCGATCCGGCACTGGGGATGAGGCACAGTTTGAAAGCTAAGAGCCAGCAGCCATTGTTTATTCAAGAGCTCCCCTGGCCCAGCCTTGAATGCGAATGAAACTCTGTCTCTTTAAAGCTACGATCCTAAACACGCAGCAGTGAGCTCTGTGAGGCTTACTTCTGGGTAGAGTCATGTAGGCTTACACTGCCAATTTATTTCAAACAGCAAGGAGGGAGGAGTGAAGAGGGAAATGGATATAACTCTCCTCCACAACTGTTTCCCAGTTAAAATCACACACACACACACACACACACACACACACACACACACCCTGCTATCTGCCCCACAGCAAAAGCATGGGCCTATTATCTCCCATTTCATGAAGAACTGCCCAGTCATTATATGAACACAATTTTCACCCTTCCAAGTATTAACATAAAAGGATCTTTATGTATTTTATTAAGGTCTGAATTATCCAAGATATTACAAATGACTTCATGGACCCTTGACCCCTCTACCCACCTCCCCTTGAAGCAGTCATCTGAGAAAGAAATGAACTCATTTACAGTTATATCTTTAATGACTTTAAAGTGGTACTTTATAGAAATGATCTGTTAAATACATTGTTCATTGATTGTGCCTTTGGAATCTTTCCACGACTTGTCATAATTCCAGGAAAAGCTATACCTGCTTGATTTTTTTCTGTGCCGGGCTTCTTTTAAAGGCAAGTGAGCAAGGACAGTAGGAATGGTGCCAATCTAACACCATAACGGTATGATTTTCTGTGTGTATGTGTGTCAGGCAATTGCTGTGCTCTTGGGAATATTAGTGCCAATTTTGAGTTCATTTTTAATGCAACCCTATTAACCATGGGTAGGCAAACTAAGGCCTGGGGGCCGGATCCGACCCAATCGCCTTCTCAATCCGGCCTGCAGACGGTCCGGGAATCAGCATGTTTTTACATGAGTAGAATGTGTGCTTTTATTTAAAATGCATCTCTGGGTTATTTGTGGGGCATAGGAATTTGTTCTCCCCCCCCAAAAAATGTAGTCTGGCTCCCCGCAAGGTCTGAAGGACAGTGAACTGCTGAAAAAGTTTGCTGACCCCTGCAGTATTAACCCAGAAAATTGCAGGAGTAAAGTTCTTGCAGTCCATGGGACTCTCAAGAATCTCCTCCAGCACCATAATTCAAAAGCATCAATTCTTCGGCGATCAGCCTTCTTTATGGTCCAGCTCTCGCTTCCATACATCACTACTGGGAAAACCATAGCTTTAACTATACGGACCTTTGTTGGCAAGGTGATGTCTCTGCTTTTTAAGATGCTGTCTAGGTTTGTCATTGCTTACTCAGATTAGCCGAGTGAAATAATCGCAATCGTTATGCTAAACCTGTTCTTATTCCGATGAGTTTGCATCAGTTATACATTTCGCCTGCGCCATAGCCTGTGTTCGGATTATTTCTGCCAGTAAAGCCGAGGGTTTGGGGGAATCACCAGTAGCGTAGCGTGGGTTGTCAGCACCCGGGGCAAGGCAAGTAATTTGCGCCCCCTAACCCATGGATTTGTGCCCCCTAACCCTAACCCCCAGATGTTGCGCCCGGTGCAGCCAGCCCCCCCTGCACCCCCCACGCTATGCCACTGGGAATCAGAAGGGCAGCTTCACGCTGGGGAACCTGCCTGCCTGCAAATAGGAGGTGAGGGGGGGGCGCAATCTGAAAACAGCAATAAATCAGCGCAACGGCCCTGGATTCCTCGCAACTCTGGAGCAGAGCGAGGGCTCATCATCAACTCCCTGAGCCTTGAGCACGGGAATCTCAAGCAAGGAAAGGGGGGTCGTTTTGCTGGGGAAGGGAGTGCGCGCCCGGGCAGGCCGCGAGGGCGCATGCGTAAGATGCCGCGGCTTCCACGCGGAGCAATGACACCGGGTTGCCTTTCACCTACTTCTGCCTCCCCCGGCTCGCCTCGGCGACGGGGTAACTGGAGTTCAAGCTCCGGCGGCTGCACTGAGCCTGCGCGCGGCGCGAGGGAGAGCAGACGGCGCGCGCGCCACGGAGGCCGGCACGTCCTGTGCTCTGCAGCAGCAGCAGCAGCCGCCTCTCCGCGCTCAGCGGCGCTGGGGGAGCTGGCAGAGGAAGAGGAGAAGGAGGGGGCGCTTTGCTGGGAAAGGGGATGGAGCAGTGGCGGATTTATGTATAAGCTAAACAAGCTAGAGCTTAGGGCCCCACTCTCTTGGGGAGGGGGCTAAATAAATTTAAAGGGGGGGAACCTGGATGTACATTTCCAAAATATAAGATAAAAAACAAATAAAATAAAACCTACATACAGCAACACTGGCAAATGGCTTTAGATACCTATAAGGTCCATAAATTAACATATAGCACAGGCTCCTCAAACTCAGCCCTCCAGATGTTTTGGGACTACAACTCCCATCATCCTTAGCTAACAGGACCAGGGGTCAGGGATGATGGGAATTGTAGTCCCAAAAAACATCTGGAGGGCAGAGTTTGAGGATGCCTGATATAGCGTATATTCAACACAATAAACAGTGACAATTTGTTGTCGGCAAAGGACAGCTGGACATATAAAGGGCCCCATTACCTTCAGTAGCTTAGGGCCTCATCAAACCTAAATCGGGTGCTGGGATGGAGGCTCAGTCACACACACACACACACACACACACACACCATCCTCCCTTTTGCAGTGAGAAACAGAAATGCAAACATAGTGAACAGGTCCAAAACAAAACAACAGCAGCAACGGTGGTTTGAATTCCAGATATATAAGATGGT
The DNA here is from genome assembly GCF_964234715.1 of Podarcis melisellensis. NCBI lineage: Eukaryota > Metazoa > Chordata > Lepidosauria > Squamata > Lacertidae > Podarcis > Podarcis melisellensis. The sequence goes on from NC_138534.1 coordinate 29,291,945, forward strand.
ACAATGGTACCTCGGGTTAAGTACTTAATTCGTTCCGGAGGTCCGTACTTAACTTGAAACTGTTCTTAACCTGAAGCAACACTTTAGCTAATGGGGCCTCCTGCTGCTGCCGCACCGCTGGAGCACGATTTCTGTTCTCATCCTGAAGCAAAGTTCTTAGCCTGAAGCACTATTTCTGGGTTAGCGGAGTCTGTAACCTGAAGCGTATGTAACCCGAGGTACCAGTGTATAGGTATATGAGCAAACAAGGATGGCTCAGTTGGGGATAGCATGAGGCTGTTAATCCCAGGGTGGTGGGTTCAAGTGCCACTCTGAGCAAAAGTAACTTGGCATTGCAGGGGGTTGGGCTAGATGACCCCTGGGGTCCCCCCCAGCTCTGCAGTTCTACGATATGTGTATTAAAAGTTTGGAAGGAACATGGACCTAGCCAGGATTTATGTTAATAGGGGTCTGTCCTCATCCTCTGTCTGGCTGACTGGGAACGAAACATCTCCACAGCAGTTATTTTGAGTTACTTCCTTCGGACCCCAAGTGGTGGGGAAAATCTTGTCAAAATCTACAATTTCTGACTTTTATTTAAGTATTTTTATTTACTTACTTGGTTTAGAGAGGGCAGCTGCACCCTCTGCACCCCTGGCTACGCCCATGGGAAGGAATGGAATTGCCTTTGCTGCCATCAGTATGGGGGCCAGGCGCATCCCTGATTCACATTTAATTTGCAACTCAGGGGTACAGTGGTTTGCTCAGTGAGCAGAGCGCATGCATTGCACACGGAGCGTCCCAGGGGAGTGGGCACGGCAGGGTTAGAGAACCTTTGGCCCTCCAGAAATTGCCAAACTACAACTCCCATCACCCCTAGCCATTGGACATGCTTGCTGGGGCTGGTGGGAGTTGTAGTTCAGCAACTTCTGGTGGGCCAAAGGTTCCCTGCTTGTGGGCTGCAGATCCCCTGGTTAAGCTAAGAGACTGTGAGGCTTGTCAGAGACTGCATTGTATGCTGAAGGGTCCGCGTTCAAATCCTGGTAAGGGCTGGGAATGTCCCCTGCCTGAAATCTTGGAGAGTCAGTGTAGACATTGGTGAGCTAGATGGGTCAATGGTCTAACTCTGTATAGGGCAGTTTCCTGTGTCCCTAAATATTTTTATTTACAGTGAAATCTATAAATTTCTACTCAGAAGTAAGCCCTGCTCTGTTCCGTGGGTGTGCACAAGTTTCCATCTTATCCCCTAACATAAGTATGTTTAAAGCTGCAGTTATGAGCAAGAGACTCTTAATCTCAAGGCCACGGGTTCAAGCCCCATGTTGGGCAAAAGATTCCTGGATTGCAAAGGGTTTGGATTTGGTGGCCCTTGTGGTCCCTTCCAACTCTGCAATTCTGTGATTCTATTTCTAAATCCGATACAGACTCACAGTTCTGAAACTGAACTTCAGTAACATCTGAGATAACGAAAAAAGAACTCTTCCCTAATCCACATCATGCTCCAGTTTTTCCCTTGTAACAAAGTTGCATCCATGTTAAAGGAAAAGAAATGGAGATAACAAATTCAAAAGCATTTTTTTTAAACAAAACAAAACTGAAAGGATAGTTCCACACATCAGTATGTAGCAGTTGGGATAAAATGAACACACACACACACAATGTTTCTAAATGTTTATTCTCTTTGGTTCAAATCCCATTTCCCCCTGCTCCATTCTCTGAAAAGGTTATATTTTGCATAGCTTCAACTGCACAGAGCCTCCTTCCTTGATCTTGCTGAATGTTGGCAGCAAAATAGCATGTTTTCAATTCTTGCTGAGTCTATTTCTTTGTGTGCTTGAGGTTACTATCGGTCAAATCTTCAGGGTGTGAGTGGTGCCTGCAGCTAGCAACAACCTGATTCCTTTTACAGGAAATTGTAGCTTCATTGTGTGTATTGGTCCAGAAGTTTTATCTCTTTCTCTCTCTTGCTACTTTCCCCCTCCCTTGTTTATGGTAGCGACTGATAAAATCTTGCAACACAGAGAAATTTCCCAGATTCATCCCTAGAATTATCTTTTTAAAATATTTTGTTCCTTGGTCCAATGCTCCCCCCCTTTTTAATTGGTACATGTTGCAGGGGAGACACACTCTGCCCCACAATTTTAAGGTAAAGGTAAAGGTACCCCTGCCCGTACTGGCCAGTCTTGACAGACTCTGGGGTTGTGCGCCCATCTCACTCAAGAGGCCAGGGGCCAGCGCTGTCCGGAGACACTTCCGGGTCACGTGGCCAGCGTGACATCGCTGCTCTGGCAAGCCAGAGCCGCACACGGAAACGCCGTTTACCTTCCCGCTGGTAAGCGGTCCCTATTTATCTACTTGCACCCGGAGGTGCTTTCGAACTGCTAGGTTGGCAGGCGCTGGGACCGAGCAGCAGGAGCGCACCCCGCCGCAGGGATTCGAACCGCCAACCTTTCGATCGGCAAGTCCTAGGCGCTGAGGCTTTAACCCACAGCGCCACCTGCGTCCCGCCCCACAATTTTACACGGCACCAAACCCATATTTGCCATGAAGGACGTGGTTGGCGCTGTGGGTTAAACCACAGAGCCTAGGACTTGCTGATCAGAAGGTCAGTGGTTCGAATCCCTGCGACGGGGTGAGCTCCCACTGCTCGGTCCCTGCTCCTGCCAACCTAGTAGTTCGAAAGCACATCAAAGTGCAAGTAGATAAATAGGTACCGCTCTGGCACTGCTCCGTGCACTGCTCCGTGCACTGCTCTGGTTCGCCAGAAGCGGCTTAGTCATGCTGGCCACATGACCCGGAAGCTGTACGCCGGCTCCCTCGGCCAGTAAAGCGAGATGAACGCCACAACCCCTGAGTCGTCCGCAACTGGACCTAACGGTCAGTGTTCCCTTTACCTTTATATATGTTGGAAGATGACCAGGGTGCTGGGACAACCCAATAAGATGTGTGGGGTATAAATAGTAAAATTATCATTATGGAATGGGACGTCCCTATTTTCATCGGAGGAATGTTGGAGGGTATGTTAGTTTTGCACTGAAAGTGAAATGAATCTCTAAGGCAAAGTATGCACCAGAAAGAGTGGCTTTTATCGTCACAGCAAGGTGGGCAGGATGAAGTAATAGCTTCCAAACTGCAGACATTTAGTGTTGCCCTTAATGAACAAGGCAGAAGTGCCAAAGCTAAAAATAGTGCCTTTAATGCACAAGTAATTTTTTGCATCCTTCTTCTAATTAGCTGTAGGTTTCTGGCAGGGAGTCCCAGTACCTCCATCCAGTAATGAGGCATATAGAGTCAGCTTGAAGGAGACAGGAAAGGATTTATAGGCACTTGAACTAATGAACATTGTAAGAGCCGTTTCAGGTCTGTAGTATGTTACAGTGGGTTTGGTTATATTTCTCCCTAAGGGAGCCTTAAGCAGAGCGGGGAGGGTTTAAATAACCAAGGAAGGGAAAAAATCCTGCCTTTGACATCTGAGTTCTGCATGCCACAAGAGCTGAGATGTGGACAGAGACCTCTGAGGTCTTACAGGTCGGAACTCATTCAGGGTAAGCCAAAATGTTTTGGCTGTGATAGGCTTGGTCAGTGTGGATGGTTCTGGTCACGCATCCAAGGAAAAAATTGGCAGCGTCAACTAGGTCCCAGCTGTGAATTCAGGGAGTCGAGCGCAAATGCATAACATGGGTCAATAAGATGTTTGAAGAGCCTCTTTATACAATCAGGCGAAACAAGTGATCAAGATTTTCCTGGACTCTGTTACTTTAGGCAGATGGAAGGGGCAGGCATCACATGTTTGATGGCACTCCTTTTTTGGGGGGGGGATAATCAACACACAAAACTGTACCAGCACAGGTAAAGGTAAAGGTACCCTGCCCGTACGGGCCAGTCTTGACAGACTCTAGGGTTGTGCGCCCATCTCACTCTAGAGGCCGGGGGCCAGCGCTGTCCGGAGACACTTCCGGGTCACGTGGCCAGCGTGACGAAGCTGCTCTGGCAAGCCAGCACCAGCGCAGCACACGGAAACACCGTTTACCTTCCCGCTAGAAAGCGGTACCTATTTATCTACTTGCACTTTATGGGTGCTTTCGAACTGCTAGGTGGGCAGGAGCTGGGACCGTAGACGGGAGCTCACCCCGCCGCGGGGATTCGAACCGCCGACCATGCAATCGGCAAGCCCTAGGCGCTGAGGATTTACCCACAGCACCACCTGCGTCCCACCAGCACAGAGACAAGTGTAAAACCAGCATAAAACTATCACAAGGAAGATAAGATCAATAAGAACATATCTTGCCAATTATCTCGTCATCAATAAAACACTCCCCCACCCCCAGGCATAATTAGACAGGATCTTTTTAACCTCCTAGGCAGCCTATTTTGAGGACTGCCTTCTGCTCCTCAACTTTACCCATCCTGGCACCCTCCACCAGGTTTGTTGTGCCCTCTAACGCTTGGGCTACAATTCCCATCAGTCCCAGCTAGCATGGCCAATGCTCAGGGATTATCAGAGTTGTAGTCCAAAACATCTGGAGGCCTCTGGTTTGGGAAAGCTAGCTGTCCCATATGAACCTGCCTGGATGTTGAGATACACTTCTGAGGCCAGGAGTCAGGAGGGACAAGAAACAGGCTCAGCTCCGATTCCTGTGCATTCCTTTACCGCTTCCTGTATAAGTGAATTGGTTGTTACTCACTCCTGTGAGGGGGAAAAAATACGGTGCTGAACTTAGGAGGTACCTTCATAGGAGCCACAGACAGGATCCAACAGGTGTGTGATGCATTACATCTTCAAGAATCCATGTGTTTTTCCTAGTTTGTTATAACTGTGTATCACAGTGGAACCTCAGGTTACAGACACTTCAGGTTACATACGCTTCAGGTTACAGACTCCGCTAACCCAGAAATAGTACCTCGGGTTAGGAACTTTGCTTCAGGGTGAGAATAGAAATCGTGCTCTGGCTGCATGGCGGCAGCAGGAGGCCCCATTAGTTAAAGTGGTGCTTCAGGTTAAGAACAGTTTCAGGTTAAGAATGGACCTCCGGAACGAATTAAGTACTTAACCCGAGGTACCACTATATGCCTAAGAAGTGAATGCGCTGGTGCACATTCTGTATGTTAAATGCCAAAGGTTCACCCCGCTCCATTTGTAGTTACAAAAAGTCCAGCTCGTGTTTCAAACAATGGTTTCATTGCAAGAAATATATTGCTGTTCAGACCTCATTTCTAGGAGCTGGAGCCAGTTCAGGACAATTAACTTGTTCACATGTGATTTCTATGGAGAATTGTGCTTCGCAAGTGGCCCTAGTCACTTCTACCTAGTCCTCCCCCCCCCAAGAGCAAAAGGAGACTGAAGTCCATTTTCTACGAACTGCTTCTCTCTTTGTTGTACACAATAGCCTGCGTGTTAGAATGAGAGGACTGCAGTGCATAAGTGGATGAAGTCAGTATCAGGGAAAAAGAAAACAGAAACACAGTGGAGAGCTACATTTTCCAGTGCACTTCTTGCCTTTAAAAGATAGGACTTCCACATCTTCTTAAAAGGGCAATGGGTTTGCAATAAAAGCATTGACATAAAGACAAACATTCTCGCCCCAAAAGCTGGCAGCAAGCTTGAAAGGATTTCTGTTTGTGATATGTGTACACCCATCCCACTTTCACCTCTGGTAATTATGTTTTTGCACCATTTTAAAGACATTGCCGCGGAACAAAAGAAGTGCGTGCATTCATAAAGGGAAGTAAACGAAAATCTGGTGACCGCAGCAGTTGATAAAAATGTGAAGCTGTGCTGTGCTCAATTTAGGAAAAGGGTTTGTGAAATTGCTCTTGCCTCATGCTTACTGTCATATGAGGGCTGTGTAGGATTTACAGCCAGGAGGGCGAACCTACTGCCCCCCCCCCCGATGTTGTTCGACTCCAGCCCCCATCAGCCCTAGCCAATGTGACCAATTGTCAGGTGTGTGTGCAGGAGCCAGGCCCTGTGACCAAGAGGACTTTGCAGGACTGGGGCCTTCCTAAATTTGTTCTGGAGAGGCAAGGCGCGGCCTCACAGGTGAGGCTGATTAGTTACTCACAGCACCTGGTGGCAAGAGCTGGGAAGGGATATAAGGTCAGCATTTTCCCTTTGGCTCTTTGCCACGGCAACATGCTCCCTGCTTTGCTGTGTTTTGGTTCTTGCTTCCTGATCCTTGAACCTCGGCTTCTTGACTCCCTGCTTCTTGATCTTTGGACTTTACCTCCTTGCTTCCTGACCCTTGGCTTCTTGACACCCAGCTCTCTAACCCTCAGACTCCTGGCTTCCAGACTCCTGGCTTCTGGACCCCGTTCCTGCTCCCACCTGGTCCTTGCCCCCGGCCGGTCCTGACGTTCCCTGCCAGGACTTTGATCACCCGTGAACCAGACCATGACACCAATGTTGAGGGATCATGGGAGTTGCAGCGTAGAAACATCTGGAAAGTCACAGATTCAGAGAGATGGAAGGGATCCCAAGGTTCATCTAGTCCAACCCCTTGCAATGCAGGAATCTCAGCTACAGCACCCATGACAGAGGGCCATACAACCTCTGCTAAAATCTTCCAATGAAGGAAAATATCCTGAGGGAGAAAATATCCAGAGGAAGTTTCTGTTTAGAAGCTTCTTCCTGGTGTTTACTTGAAAACTTTTTCTTGTAACTTGAAGCCAGTGGATTGAGCCCTAACCTCCAGAGCAGGAGAAACAAGCTTGCTCCATCTTCCATGTGACAGCCCTTGAGATATTTGAAGATGGCTGTCCTATCGCCTCTCGGTCTCCTCTTTTCCAGCTCCCTCAACTGTTCTTCATAAGGCTTGGTTTCCAGACCCTTGGTCCTTTTGTTTGCCCTCCTCTGCACACATTCCAGCTTGTCACCATCCTTCTTGAATTGTGGCACCCAGAACTGGACACAGTATTCCAGGTGTAGACCACCTTGATCTACAATATAGTGATCATGGGATGCTTGTGCACAAATTTGTACCGAGTGCAGAATAACAGAATCCTGTGAATCCCAGTCTTCATTGTCTTTAGCAAGTTTCTAGTCCCTCGGTCAATGAAGAGAGGGTTGGAAGATTGTGAACAGCACCTGGTTAAATCCAATATGCCAGCCATTCACTCGATGGCACAAATCGTGCCCAGATGGCCACAGGAAAGCAATCCAAACTCTGAAAAGCTGGCACAGTCTGTCTTTAGTAAAGGGACTTAGATAAATGTTTGGCAGTGATAACCCTATTCTGTCCCCCTGCTCTCAGGCCCACCTGCTGTCGCCTCTGTTTCAATCTATGTTTGCTATTTCACCTACTGTGAGCATTTAAATCCAGAAACACGATAGCCAAGGATCCAGATCCAGCAGGCACAAGAAAGTCAACAGTTTTAAGTGCTGCCCAACTGCTGACTGTATGCTGCTGCTTTGTTTTAACATGGCATTTTTTCATATGTAATTGTGTCTTTTTGCTTAGCTATGGTTTTCCAGTAGTGATGTATGGAAGTGAGAGCTGGACCATAATGAAGGCTGATCACCGAAGAATTGATGCTTTTGAATTATGGTGCTGGAGGAGACTCTTGAGAGTCCCATGGACTGCAAGAAGATCAAACCTATCCATTCTGAAGGAAATCAGCCCTGAGTGCTCACTGGAAGGACAGATCCTGAAGCTGAGGCTCCAATACTTTGGCCACCTCATGAGAAGAGAAGACTCCCTGGAAAAGACCCTGATGTTGGGAAAGATGGAGGGCACAAGGAGAAGGGGATGACAGAGGATGAGATTGTTGGATAGTGTTCTCCAAGCTACCAGCATGAGTTTGACCAAACTGCGGGAGGCAGTGGAAGACAGGAGTGCCTGGCGTGCTCTGGTCCATGGGGTCACGAAGAGTCGGACATGACTAAACGGCTAAACAACAACAAAATTGCTTATTGTTGCTTCAGTTTTCTGTACACCACATAGGAGATATTTTTAATACATTAATCGGTGCAGAAATCAAACGGTCACCTAGATGGAGAGAGCATAAGCTGCAGCCAACCGTGATGCCGACATGGCAACAGTAAGAATGTCTTGAAATAATTGCAAGAATTTAGAGGAAATCCGGCCTTTGGTCTACTTGTGGACCTGGAGTGTCGCTGCTCTTAACAACCTCCATGGTAACAGGAAAGCAAACCATAACATAGAACAGTAACCGTCCAGAGAAAGAGCAGTTAATATTCACAGGCTTCCCCCCCTGAGACTGAAATCCTGAGGCTGCAATTTTGTACACAGTTGGGCTGATCAAATCCCCGCAGACTTTGATGGGATTTAAATAGCGCAACTGCACGCAGGATTGCAGCCTAAATTTGTGGCTGGCCTGGATGAGAGGGAATCACTCCTCAACTGTTCCATTTATGTTTCTTCAAGTGCTAAGTTTATCTCAGGAGGTTTCTGGGCAAGATGATAAGTGTTCACACTGTGGGGAAAAGAATAATGAAATGCTTTCTGTGGAATCTCACAGGTGTTTTTGGAATTAACAAAGAAGCAGGGGGAAGTAATTTTTTATTATTATTATTATTATTATTATTATTATTATTATTATTATTATTATTATTAAAAATCAGTATGGCTTGCAGCAACTGGTGACCTAACCCTCTCAAAGACATACTGGACCCGTTCCCCAACTTTTCCATTTTTAACCAGTGGTCAGAGTTGATGTAAATTGTAGCCCAATATCATATGGAGAGCATCACATTGGCTACCCCTGTTCTACACAGAGATCATAGAATTGTAGAGTTGAAAGGGGCCATGAGGGTCATCTAGTCCAACCCCCTGCAATGCAGGAATCTTTCACCCAATGTGGGGCTTGAACCCACAACCCTGGGATTAAGAGTCTCAGGCTCTACTGACTGAGCTATCCAAGATCAGAAGAATCTGCACACAGTCTTCTATGTGTTTCTGTTCCACCCAGTGGTGTAGCATGGGTTGTCAGCACCCGGGGCAAGGCAAGTAATTTGCCCCCCCTAACCCGTGGAGCGCCCCCCCCAGATGTTGCGCCCGGTGCGGCCGGCCCTCCTGCACCCCCCACGCTACGCCACTGGTTCCACCTGCCACTATTCTCCAGCTGATGAATGCAAAGGTGCTGGGTTGAATGGCAGCATCTTGGAGTTTTAATTTTTTAATTAAAATGATACACTTTAGATTAGTGTAAGTGGGATCCTGCAGTGAAATTTTGCGTTGTGGAGGGTTCTGTTCAGGATTCCGGCTAGTCCCATTTGATTCTATCTCTGGTTTTCCAGTTCCCTCCCACAACAATCAGTCAGCATTCCATGGCAACTGAGCATGCACAGTCCTAACTGGGAGCCCTGAAGAGCTGCTGCCAGCCAGAGTAGGCAGTGTACAGGACCTCATTGCATCAATGGTCTGACTCAATAGAAGTCAGCTTCCAGTGTTTCTAGACATGTTTAAACCAGCTCTAATGCTAGCTCACCAACACACAAATTATAGTTTAATAATGATAGTGTGCTTGTCAGAGTGATTTCTTTTCTTGGGTAGCTTTGGTTGCAAGATCAAGACTTAACCTCAAGAATGAGCCAAAGTCAAAACTGTTTCACATGCAACTCCATTTTGCATAATTCCCTGAGGTTCCACTCTCTTGGAGTCTCAAATGGTAGAGGAATGTTGCTGGCAGAGCTTGCTCTGTGAGCTGAATAGTGTTCAAATTGTACCCCTTTTCAATATATATATTTAAACACCATAGCTTTCCAGCTCTTTAACTCCCTTCAGACATTTAAAAGCAAAACTTTAATGCAGGACTATGTGTGTAATTATAAAAGTGAATTACCGGTAGCTCTTGCTGGCTACTCAAAAAGCACCATCAAAATGCTTAGTTCTTGCTTAAACAGCATATCCCTTTGGGAATTCCTTTTACAAATCTCCTTACGAGTTTAATGAAGTGATTAAAAATTATTTAACACTCCAAAGGGTCTTTTCAGAGTTTGGAATCTTTCAGGAAGGAACAGAACTGAGCTCAGTTTGTTATTCTTACTTGCAGTTAAGGGGATGAGAAAAAGGAGGTTGCCTTAATTTTTAAGTGTTTTCCTCTCTGCTGGTAAGAATTCTAGCCAATGGCTAGCATACCAGTCTTACTCCATCTTCTGGTTGTGCAAATCTGAACACACCTTCATTTACAGTCACACTTCTTGGTGTGCATAATGAATTGAGGTTGGCATAACAACAAATAGTATTTCTCTGTATGAGATTAACCACCCCAGCTGCAGGAGGTTCTCAGGAGACAATATAAATCAAGCCCTCTTGTAAACTTCAATTGCCTTCCCCTAGTTTTGTTCTTCTGACCACCAGCCTTTCCTTTGAAGTAGATTGTTATTACTATGATTCTTTATAATTTATATGCCACTGACATGCCAAAATAGCTCCTAAGCCATTTACAGGTATGGAACAAGTAAATTCCACACACAAGGATAAGGCTCTCATGCGCAATTTAATTGTTGCTAATTGTGTGCCTGTTGCTCAAAGGAGGAAATAGGTTACCACCCACAGTGAAAGAATGGCTGGCAAAAAAACGTGGAAGATGGCAGGCATACATAATTAAAATGCACATTAAAAGAATTCCATCAAAACATTAAAAGCATCCGTAATTACTGTAAAATGTACAATGAAGCAAGCCCTATGGAAAGGCATGGCAATTTTAAAAGTTTAAAGTGCAGTTAAAACCAGTGCAGGTTCTGGGGATACTTGACGTAAAAGTTACATCTTGAAGAGCGTGGGTAGGCAAACGAAGGCCCAGGGGCCGGATCTGGCCCAATCGCCCTCTAAATCTGGTCCACGGATGGTCCAGGAATCAGTGTGTTTTTACATGAGTAGAATGTGCCTTTTTATTTAAAATGCATCTCTGGCTTATTTGTGGGGCATAGGAATTAGTTCATTCCCCCCCCAAAAAAATATAGTCTGACCCCCACAAGGTCTGAGGGACAGTGACCAGCCCCCTGCTGAAAAAGTTTGCTGACCTCTGTTGAAGAGCCATCAGATAAGATCATCTTCTGAGGCCCTCCTTCATGTGCCTCCTCCTTGAGATGTCCAGAGGATGGCAACACAAGAACGGGGCCTTCTCTGCAGTGGCTCCCCATTTGTGGAATGCTCTCCCCAGGTAAGTTCCTTTCTTTTTAACCAGGACTTTGGTTGATCTGATTTACATACTATGCCCTTTTAAAATGTGGGGGTTTTTTGTGGTGGTGGAGGGGTGCTATTGGGTTGTTGTTTTTATTTTTATTATGTATTTTGTGGTTTTATATCTTGATTATTATTTTTTAAATAAATTTAAATAAATTTTATTGATTTTCATCCAGTTATACATTTTAAACCGAATACAACAAATTATACCTGTTTTGAACTTCCTTCAGTGCCTCTGACAATCATCCATATTTATACCTTTGATACACATTCCCTTTTTTCAAAATTGGTGGATTATCTGAAAAACATATGTGGTATAAATACAACGTTAGTGGGATTTCAAGAGGCACTGTAAAAAAACAAATAAGTATTGTTTATTAAAAATAACGGGAGTAAGGAGGAATAATGGCAATATGAAAAAAGGTTTTATATCTTGATTTTATTCTGTGAACCGCCCTGAGACTCCCGGGTACAGGGCAGTATATAAATTCAATCAATCAATCAATCAATCAATCAATCAATCAATCAATTCTGATGGGGGCCTCTTGCATCATTCTGATTTGTGTGGAGGTTTGATGACATCACATCAGGCAATTGTTATCCCACACTTTCCAATGCATTTTCATGTAACTTTATTTGCAGTAAAATGTTTGTGGGTTTTTAGATGTGATTTTGTTGCGCCAGAGTACCAGGTCACTTTATTCATGAGATGAAATTTATTTGTTAAATTTGTAGACCGCCCCATACCTATACAGCTCTCAGGGCAGTTACAACATAAAGCCACAATATAAAAACACAAAATACATAAACAAAACAAAAACAACCCAGTATAAAAAACCCATGAATTTGAATATGAATTCACCTATGCAATCAAATCCCATCTGCAAAATACCTGAAAGTGACCTAAGACTGATAGGAGGAGCCAATAGTACCTGATGCAGAATTACCTGCCCCCAATGATGGCTGCTTGGGAAGCAGGTAGGGCAGAACACATAATGTTACAAAGTTATAGTGACCAGTATGCTCTGTTAGGCAGGGGATACTTTGATCTTAGGGACATGGGTGGCACTGTGGGTTAAACCACAGAGCCTAGGACTTGCTGATCAGAAGGTTGGTGGTTCAAATCCCCGCAATGGGGTGAGCTCCCATTGCTCGGTCCCTGCTCCTGCCAACCTAGCAGTTCGAAAGCACGTCAAAGTGCAAGTAGATAAATAGGTACCACTCCAGCAGGAAGGTAAACGACGTTTTCGTGCGCTGCTCTGGTTCGCCAGAAGTGGCTTAGTCATGCTGGCCACATGACCCAGAAGCTGTACGCTGGCTCCCTCGGCCAATAAAGCGAGATGAGCGCCGCAACCCCAGAGTTGGCCACGACTGGACCTAATGGTCAGGGGTCTCTTTACCTTTACCTTTACTTTGATCTTAAAGTAGCCATTGATTGATTGATTGATTGATTGATCGATTGGCCGACTGTCTGGTATCATGTACCATGTATGGAATGACTGCCATAGAGTGAAATGCAAGTGTACATTAGCTGAATAAGTGATTCAACTGTTTTGATTTGGTTTTAGTCTTAGAGGCACAACTTCTCTTTTGATTTCTTCACTGCTGCCAAATCAAAAGGCTGTTGCTTTAGTATCAATCCAGCAAGACTCTCTGGACCAAAATAGGCTGAGTTAGGCAACAAGCACCTTTCATCTAAGTTACAATACCTTCACTTTGCTGAAGCCAATCAGGGATATTAATCTGTCCTCTGGGCAACATATAAAAGTACATGAAATATAAAAGCACGACATGAGCACAGTTGAAACAACATCAGAACAGAACCATGAATGCTGAACATTTAAAAGGCACTTGAACATGGTTTTTTAAAAGATAACAGAAAGAAATGAAAGCATGTTCAAGTTCTACAGACCAAAGATGCTTCCAGACAGGTGTATACCATGGGATGGGATGAGTCCACACAACATTGTCAGCATCAAAATGCTAGCACGTATTTTTAATCTGGATTCATCCAGGCAAATCTGGCAAATTAACGAAGCAAACTGTTACCTGTGACTGTTTTGTGATAACTTAATGGCTAACCTGTAATATTAAGTCCCGCCTGCCTGGAAACATCCTTATTTAATGTAATGGAAAAGTGATGCTTTTGAATAAAAACAGAGAGAACAGGGTGTGATGGTGGTGAAGATATGCTTGATCTCTCTTGTCATCTAATGCCAGAGGAAAGGTTAAAAAAATAAAAAAATATTCTGGAATGCAATTTCCTGAATATGTGTGTTGTTGTTTTTCAACCAAAAGGATCATGTTATCTGTCTTGCTTTCTAACTAGGACACAAACTAGGGCATTTGTTTTAAGTTAAAAACCACATGCAAAGTTTAGAATTGAAGAACTGCTTTATGGGACCAAACTAGGATTCGTCTCACTTTGTTTTCTTAAGCTGCAGCTACTTGGATGACTCTAGGAACAAAGAAGCAAGGGAAGAAAGTAACGATCTTTCCTTATTGTAGGGTGGCTCACCAGCAGTTACTTTCTCTGTTCATTTGATCTCTTTGACTCAGGGTTGGCACTGGGCATTTTGTCACAAAAGCCACGTGTTCTGTGGTTGTGTGTTGTTGCTGTTAAACAAAATTTCTATTAACTTCCCACAATGTGTGCTGGGAGACTCTGCCAAAATGTGGCAGGCCCAATCTCTTCATAATGGTAAAGGGACCCCTGACCATTAGGTCCAGTCGTGGTTGACTCTGGAGTTGTGGTGCACATCTCGCTTTATTGGCCGAGGGAGCCGGCGTACAGCTTCCGGGTCATGGGGCCAGCATGACTAAGCCGCTTCTGGCGAACCAGAGCAGCGCACGGAAACACCGTTTACCTTCCCGCTGGAGCAGTACCTATTTGTCTACTTGCACTTTGACGTGCTTTCGAACTGCTAGGTGGGCAGGAGCAGGGACTGAGCAACGGGAGCTCACCCCGTCATGGGGATTCGAACCGCCGACCTTCTGATCAGCAAGTCCTAGGCTCTGTGGTTTAACATAGGAGCTAAGTCCTAGGGCCCAAGATCCCTTCAGTCCCTTCAGTCAATAAAATAATTGAGGGGGCCAGGGGTCCCCCCCCCAGTTGATGGGCATTGCCAATCAAATGCTGTATGTGTGCCATGTCTTGTGAACTATTTTGTGGGGTGGGGCTTACCTCATACTCTCCAACATTTCTGTGATGAAAATAGGCTAATAATAATAATAATAATAATAATAATAATAATAATAATAATAATAATAATATTCTGCCCATCTGATTGGGTTGCCCCAGCCACTCTAGGCAGCTACCAATATGTATAAAAACACAATAAAACATCAAACATTAAAAAAACCTCTATACAAGGCTGTCTTCAGATGTCTTCTAAAGGTTGTATAGTTACTTATCTCCTTCAGACAGCTTGGGGGTCAGATAACGCCATGCCCTCCAACATTTCTCTGATGAAAATAGGGGTGTCATCAGGAAAAGTGGGACATTCTGGGATCAAATCAGAAACCAGAATGACACCTGTAAATCTGGGGCTGTCCCTGGAAAATAGGGACACTTGGAGTGTCTGTTACCTGCCCCCCCATATTTTATTCAAGTTGGCACTCCTCTCCTGGAGTGTCCATGCTTGGCAGGCAGCAGACTCCATCCTTGTCACATCCAAAATCTCATACTGCACCAGACTTGACAATTCTAAACCTGTCCTGGCTAGACCCCTTGACCAGTTTTTGTTTTTAAATCACAAGTTGATGAGCCTTCCCATTTGTCTGCTTCCAGAAGCAAGTATTCAGAACACTATTGCGTTTGTACACCAAAGTTCAGTGGCCATTATATTTCACACATCTTACCCAAAATAGCCCATGTTTCCAATATCCCAGTGCCTTCAAATAGCTAGAACAGGGATTGGGGAATCCAGATGTTCCTTGCTTCACTTTGGTCTCCAGTCAGTATGTCCAATGGTCAGGGAAGACAGGAACGATTGCCTAGCAGTGTTTCCCAACCTTGGGCCTCCAGCTGTTTTTGAACTAGTAAAGGTAAAGGTAAAGGTACCCCTGCCCGTACGGGCCAGTCTTGCCAGACTCTGGGGTTGTGCGCCCATCTCACTCAAGAGGCCAGGGGCCAGCGCTGTCCTAAGACACTTCCGGGTCACGTGGCCAGCGTGACATCGCTGCTCTGGTGAGCCAGAGCTGCACACAGAAATGCCGTTTACCTTCCCGCTAGAAAGCGGTCCCTATTTATCTACTTGCACCCGAGGGTGCTTTCGAACTGCTAGGTTGGCAGGCGCTGGGACCGAGCAACGGGAGCGCACCCCGCCGCGGGGATTCGAACCGCTGACCTTTCAATCGGCAAGCCCTAGGCGCTGAGGCTTTTACCCACAGCGCCACCCGCGTTTTGAACTACAATTCCCATAATCCCTGACCACTAGTCTTGCTAGCTAGGGATGATGGGAGTTGTAGTCCAAAAACAGCTGGAGGCCCAAGGTTGGGAAACACTGGCCTAGCAACATCCAGACAGCCATGGATTCCCCACCCCAGGAGAGAAAGTCACATGTTCTCCATCTGCCTTTACATCCTCCTACTTTCCTCCCTGGACTTTTGCATCTGACATTCCATTGTTCATGCCTTGTGAGAACCATTGTGAGGGAAGTGAGTAGCTTTGGAGTGATGAACTCATTTCCCTGCCTGTGACAGCAATGAAAGACGCCACCCAGGATGTGGTGCTGACTGCCTGGGCTATTCTTCAGATGTGTTCTGGAGAAAAACGGCTTGTGTGAGAGCAGATAACCCCATTATTAGTGGGCTGGGGGAAATGAGGCTTCTTGTTTTCACTTGCCTGCTTGACAATCCATCTTTTTGTTTGCAGTACAGTATCTCCATTCAACGCATTGATAACTGGAATAAAACTTCCAGTTGATTGATTGATTGATTGATTGAATCTCATTCAGTATAAAATGCACCATTTCAAGAGATTGGCATCTGCTTTGCACAATGAGTGACATGTAGGATTGAAAGCTGGGGCTTATGTTTGTGTATGGTTACCAAACGTCCCCGTTTCCCGGGGACAGCCCCCAGATTTCATTTAATGTCCCCGGATTTATATTTTAAGTGTTGTAGATTTATCAGTAAGGTATGAATATTGCGTGATTGGTTCAACGGCACAAAATAACTTTCCCCCCCCCTCTTCAAAAAACAAAAGTGTCCCCGGATTCTTTGAAAAAAATCTGGTAACCTTATGTTTGTGGCATAATTCCCCATTTGAAGTTGAAACATCGCCCACAGACGGATTTTACAAAGGAAGGGAGAGGACTTGCAATTCCTATTGCAATGCAAACTCTTTTGTGAGCGCTGAAGTTACCACAGTGAAACTTGACTGTGCACGTTTAGTACCTCCTCTGTTTGAAGGTCAAACATGTTCTTGTTCGCTGCTCACATTTTCAAGGGGAAAGAGGAAAGATGCACTGTGCTTTACTAGCTTATTATGAACTGCCCCATGTTACGCTTATCCTGTCAGCTCTCAGTCTGTAAGCTGGGAATCTCACTAGAGCGCATAAGGAGACTGTAGTGGGACAGCCATTCTGAAATTCTGGAGTGTGCGCTTTCATTCCTATGGGTCCCTTCAAGCAAAATCCTGACTCCAGTACAGTGGTACCTCGGTTTGTGAAAGTCATCCGTTCCGGAAGATCGTTTGAGTTCCGAAACGTTCGAAAATGCAAAACTCAAAACAAAAGCTGTGTTTCCTGTTTGACGTCCAAGGCGTTCGAGTTCCAAAACATTTGTCAAGGGAAACGTTCGAAAACTGAGGTACCACTGTAAATCCTGTAGACACAGAGGAGCAGAAGTCCACACACTCAGTTTTCAGGAGAACATCGTTTATACTATTGTTGTTGTTTAGTTGTTTAGTCGTGTCCGACTCTTCGTGACCCCCTGGACCAGAGCACGCCAGGCACTTCTGTCCTCCACTGCCTCCCGCAGTTTGGTCAAACTCACGCTGGTAGCTTCGACCATCTCGTCCTCTGTCGTCCCCTTCTCCTTGTGCCCTCCATCTTTCCCAACATCAGGGTCTTTTCTAGGGAGTCTTCTCTTCTCATGAGGTGGCCAAAGTATTGGAGTCTCAGCTTCAGGATCTGTCCTTCCAGTGAGTGCTCAGGGCTGATTTCCTGATTTATACTGTACAAGTACTAAACTGTGAGAATCCAGACTAGACAAGGTGTGTTCTGTCTTACCCCCCCCTTACCTGGAGAGAACGTCTCCTTTACCTTCCAGTCTACCAGATCCTCCACGCAAGTGTTAGGCCTGCCCCCAACCTCATTTTCTTACACACACTGCCTTTCTTCTAGAAAAAAATGGTGTCAGTAGTACTCACCATGAAGTTGTTACAGTTAAGTGTCACACTTTTAACTAGTTATTTTCTTCTTGGGGAGGCGGAGAATGCCAGTACTACATACCCTTGGGTACCCCCAGAAAAAGAGCACTTCTTACTCAGTCCAGAGTGTTCTCTGGGGATGAGCACATAGGACTGTATCTGAGCAGAGCAAACATACATGCAAACTGAGAGTGAAAGGTTAGGTACCAAGACCAGCCCTACTTTTAGGCTGAGCAAGGCAGTTGCCCAAGGCAAATAAATGTTAGATTTCAAATCTCAGCAAGAAGCTGTGGTGACTGGGAGAGGGAAAGAGGAGGTGAAAGTAAGCTATGAGTAAAATAAACCAAAAAACCCAAAACCCACAGACTTCATCTGCCTGTTCCTGTGCACCTTAAATGCCCGCTGGCTGTGCCACATGGCACATCCATGTGGCAGGTCTCTCTGCATTTGTCTGTCTGATTCTGTCTGGTTGTCTAAGATTCCAGCACAGTCTGACGAAGAAACTGAACCCAAGCTGGGTCAAAGCAGTTCGGTGGGGAAGAGCCGCAGCAGAGAACAGGTTTTACTCTCACCTCAATGGCACTACCATTTACTTCCTACCCTATATGTGAATGGCTGCCACACATCCTTACTGAGGGAAGGAAAAATGCCACAGTCAGGTATACTGTGGAGTGCAAACTTAAGCGCAACCGATAATATGCGCAACAGAGGGCTTAGTGATGTAGCAGTTATAGGACATGGGAGACCAGGGCTCAAATCCATGCTCAGCCATGAAACCCAATGGGTGACCTTTGGCCAAGCGCTGCCTCTCAGCCTACCCTACATCACAGGGTTGTTGTAATGATATTTCAACCTGACACAAGGGCAGAGGTGGTGGGGCCTCCCGGGGGACTGATCCCCACTGTCCCCTTCCTCTCGGGGTAAAAAGGACCTGACCATTAGGTACAGCCGTGACCGACTCTGGGGTTGCGGCACTCATCTCGCTTTATTGGCCGAGGGAGCCAGCGTACAGCTTCCGGGTCATGTGGTCAGCATGATTAAGCCGCTTCTGGCAAACCAGAGCAGCACACGGAAACGCCGTTTACCTTCCCGCCAGAGCGGTACCTATTTATCTACTTGCACTTTAACGTGCTTTTGAACTGCTAGGTGGGCAGGAGCAGGGATCGAGCAATGGGAGATCACCCCATTGGGGGATTCGAACCGCCGACCTTCTGATCGGCAAGTCCTAGGCTCTGTGGTTTAACCCACAGCGCCACCCACGTCCCCTTCCTCTCAGGGTAGGTGATCCCAAACCCTCCAAGTGTCCCTGTTTTCCAGTTTACAGGAGCCATCCCGGTTTCTGATTTCCCGCTTTCCCTTACAGTGATGGCCAAACTTGGCCCTCCAGCTGTTTTCGGACTACAGTTCCCATCATCCCCGACCACTGGTCCTGTTAGCTAGGGATGATGGGAGTTGTAGTCCCCAAACAGCTGGAGGGCCAAGTTTGGCCATCACTGCTGTTTCCATTGGTGAAATGCATGGCACCCCGCGTCGCCCTTTTAAGAGGCGTGCTTCTCCTCCACGTGCTGGCGGTGAGTGACTGAAATACATAAACAGAGGCAGAGCAGCAGCAGCAGCGAGAGCAGAAGGAAGCCGCGGTTGACCGATAATAACCTCCTCCGTGCAGCGCCGGCGGAATCTATATAAGGAGCTCCGGGTTCAACAGATCTCCTGGTCTCCGTCCGTGGCAGGGGGCAGAGGCAGCTCTCCCCGCCGCCTTACTCGCCCCGCCTGCAAATAACAACAGCCACAACCCCTTCGCCCGGGTCCGGGGGGACTATCATCAGGCTTCGTGGCGAGGACTTTTCTCTTTTCCATTCCCCATCGAAGGGGACAAGAAAGACACCCTCAGATCAAACTGGCGAGCAGGTAAAATGAGATGGGGAATTTTTTTTGGGGGGGGGCATGGGGCTGGGAAAATGGTTGGGGGTTCAAGAGGGTTGTTGAAAATCACCCCACCTCCGGTTAAGATGGACTTTGGGGCAGTGGCGTAGCGTGGGTTGTCAGTACCCGGGGCAAGGCAAGTAATTTGCGCCCCCTAACCCGTGGATTTGCGCCCCCTAACCCTAACCCCCAGATGTTGCGCCCGGTGCGGCCGGCCCCCCTGCACCCCCCACGCTACGCCACTGCTTTGGGGGGCTCCCCCCACTTCCACCCTTCCCACACCAGCCGCCCCATAGAAAGCTGCCGGGGCTTCATTTGCGCCTATGCAAAACCGACACAAAGAGCCTCAGCGCTGGCGCCGAAAACAACTCACTTTGGGGGACCTCGCTGCTTTTCTTTTCATGCTTTGCGTGGGGCTGGGGAAGCAGACCTCTGAGCATGTGCAGAGTGCGTTTTGTTCCTCTCTCACACACACCTTCCTCCCCCGCACGTTCCGAGCATGCCTGGGCGCCCCAGCACCCTTATTTTTTTGTTCCGTTTCGTTTCGGTGCCTGTTGGGTGCAACTCTGGCCGGGAATTGGGACGCGTTTTGGAGAGGACAAAAGAGGCGAGGCGAGCCTGGCTTGGCGAAGCATGTAAATGTTGGGGGTTCTAGCTAGAGACAAAAAGCGACGCCTCAGGTTGCTTGAGGTCCCCCCAGATATATTTTCCTTTCGTTTTCTTCCTTTCTATCCTGCCCCTCTTTGTCCCCCCCCCCCCCGTGTCAAAACAACACATTTAGCTCCTCAGGGTTTAGTTGAGGAGTTGAGCAGCGCGCAAATTTTTCCTTCTTGCAGAAAAGGTTCTCTGCACGAGACTTGGGGCACCTTGAAAAGAAACAAATAAGGTTTCTGCCGGCATGGAGGATTGGTTCCCTTGGAGCCGAGCCTGAGAGAGGGAGCCTGTTTTTCTCTTTTTCTCTCTTTCGACTGCTGCTTTATCAGAAGACGCCTGCAGTTGGGGCTGTTGAGGCAAGACCCAAAAAAAAAAATAGGGCTGCGAGGAGAGACAGACAGATACGAGGAGCTCTAAGTAGCTAGAAATGACCGAGAGTAACCCCGGGGTATGTATGGCAGCTTAATGAAAGCCATCAGCCTGGCAAATGGAATAATAATAATAATAATAATAATAATAATAATAATGGTGCAAATCCATCTCATCTGATGGATTTTGCACCTCAGCCCTGGAAAGAAAGCACTCTGGACACAGGAAACGTTTTTTGGGTTTTGGGGGTTTTTTTTGCTAGGAGAAGCAACATATAGCGATAACAATATATTTGTAAGAATAGTAGCAATAAGTTTAAAACATGCTTCTGGTCTTTTGGCCCACTGTTGTGGAAACAGATTCCATTCTTTGTGAGTCAGGACCTAACAGGAACTGGGAGTTTTGTTTTGCAAGAGTTGGGATAGAAAAAAGGAAGCCCAAGGGAACAGGGACTAGCAATGGTTATTTTCCTGCCCAAGCTGATATACAGTGAGATCCTTCTGATCCATTGGTCTGGGAGCATTGTAAATATGTGAACAAAAAGGCCATAGTTGTGTTGGGTGTGTGTGTGTGTGTATTGGTGATAAATGAGAGTTTGGTGTTGTATGCATATGGTTGTGTTTGTGGATTAGGTTAACAGCCTGGGTAAAAATCCCCCCTCAGCCATGAAGCTTGTTAGGTGAGCTGAAGACCCTCACCACTTTCTCTCAGACTTATCTACTTTACTGGGTAGTTGTGGTGGTGGGGAAGGAAAACCATGAATCAAACCCCGCTCTGAGTTCTTTGGAGGAAAGTTGAGAGACAAATGTGGCAAATAAACAAGAATAAAAAGAAGTTTGAGATGTTTGATGCACCTTTTCCTTCATGGACTTAAAAGCAGCATACATGGTTCTCCCCCCCCCCCATTTAATCCCCACAACGATGCCGCAGAGGTGTGAGGCCGAGAGGCAGTGAGTGGTCCATGGTCACCCTGTAATCTTAATGGCAGAGTAGGGATTCATATCCTGGTCTCTCAGTTCCAACACTCTAACCACAACACAACACTGGCTCTCTTAAAAAAACACAACCCAACCTATGTTTTCAACTTTAAATTTAATGAGTTTGTTTCTACCCAGTGAGCTTGTTGCAATTTCAGGTTTGTTTGTTTTTTATTTTAAAAGTGTGCTTAGAAATCATTTTCATGAAGCATCGCTGTAGATCCTACATGCATGTCTTTAGTTGCCTGCACATACTATGTAGACCAGGTTCACCAGGATCAGTACCCCAGACTTGTATGACTGGCACACAGTTGTCCATTACACCACCTGACGATACCATCATTGCAAGGTTTAAATAAGATCTTCTTCAGAAATGAAGACGCCAAACGTTCTTTCTCTGTATGGAGATCTTTTTCGAGGCAATGCGTTGGCCCTCAAGACATTGCTGAACTAGGACGTTCATCATCCCTGCCTATTAGTCAGTCTGATGGAGCCTGATGGGAGCTAGACTCCAACAACATCTGCAGGGCCCCAGCCTACTCACCAATTGTGAAATTATGCAGAGTGCCTTTTTGATGTTGCTGCACATCTTCTTCATATACATGGAACTAGCGAAGTTGGGAGAGACATTTTAGCTGACCCCTCTCCCCAAAGTTCTCCAACTGCAGGAAACACACAATTATTCTGTCTGCGCGAGGTTAGTTTTGCCTCCTTATAGTGTAGAGTTTCCCCACATCCTGGAATGTCCCTTATCCAAGCCATCCTCCCACTTCTTCTCTGCTGTGTAAGCTTCCCCTGCTCCCTGTCCTGCTTTTCTATCCTGTGGCCTTGTGAAACTCCAGCTGTTTTTGTTCTAAAGCAGAGCTCTTGGTTCATCCAAGGTCACAGCGAGGGCCAGCAGTCCTGGCTGGTTCTCCACGTGGACCAAATGTACATCTTGCAATGTGTCCTAGAACTGCCTGCTTGGCTGCAGCAGGGGAAAGGGTCCCTAAAGGCAGAAAAGACAGGAGTGGACGTTACTGAGCAAATGGAAAGAAGAAGCCTCACATCTTCCTATTCCACCCCACACTACAGCAGAAGTTCTCCTCTTCCTGCCAGGGAACATTCAGTGAAGTTAAGAGGGAGGGTAACTAAAATCACTTGCTTGTCCCTTTCCTCCCATGCCTGTGGAGGAAGGTGACTAGAAGCTTAACATCTGCGGCTACTCCTGGGGTCATTTTTAAAGATGTAGGTGCCTGGCCAGGACCCAGAACCCCTACTTTCCCCAAAAGATACTTTGGGAGGCTCACAGTGCTGGGATTACAGCAGAGTAAATGACCAACGACCTGATTCCTAAGGGTCATTGGAATTGCTCTCTGTGAAAGTCAGTTTCGTTTTTTTTGTATCTGGTTCGATAGTCATCCAGTTTAGCCCCCTGCAGCGCAGTAATCTTTTGTCTAACCAAAAACATCTCTGTAGTGAGTTTCCCATTCCAGGACTTCTTCCAGTGAAGTCTGCCTAGAGTTGGAACCGTAGGCAGCTTCCTGCAAATAGAATAATCATTTCATTTATATCCTACATTTCTTCCAAGGCAGCATAGCAATGTGATTGGTACTCTTCCCACTGGCATTCTATTCTACCAACAAACCTGTTGGGTAGGGTAGGCTGAGATATATTAAGTGACCCAAAGTCACTGCATGAGTTTCATGGGGTTTTTGAACCCAGGTCTTCCTTGTCCAACACTCTTTAATCACTACACTTCATTGGCTCTCACCAAGTAATAATAATGACACATAGTAGAATCAATGTTTTGGATTGCAGAACTCCTAAGTAGTCATTCTGTTTATAAAAGACTGCATCCTTTTTGTAATCCTTGCAAGGCAAAATAAATTCATGAATTATGTAATAAAAGCCAATAAGATAATTCCAGCATGCAGAAAGCAATTATGCTGATAACTACAATTATAACAAACGATTAATGTTTCCTGCTGCAGCTTTCTTTTTAACTTTACCTCTTATCTCCTGCGATAAATATCTTTTAATGAACTTTTGCAGGTGGCAGAACAAACAGACTTTTATGTTTTTATGGTCTTGATTCAAGACACTCGAATTTTCTATGATAGTGACATGGAAATTCACATGGAAATCAAATGCAAGCATTCTTGCGTTCCTATTTGATACTCTTTGTGTGCAACGATTCCATTATCTCTGGATGAAAATATGTCCCTCTATGTCTCTGTGTGCAATCACAGTCCCTTCCCAGGACAGATGGAGCATTCTGGGCTTCTGTGAGACATTCTGCAGATTTGCGCTAAACACATAGCGTTGGGGTCTCCTGGGGCACCATATTGTTGACATGGCAGATGTAACTGCTCCCTCTGATCTACTGGAGTCCATTGTGTTGATGGGAGCTTGAACACATGCTGTTCTATCATTCAGCTTGTCTCCTCCTGCATCTGTCTCCTAAGGCAGTGATTTCATCAATGCCCTTAGCGTGAACATCTTCTACTATGCTGCAGATAAAATTCACTGCCAAAATGTGTGCCACACAATCATCTAAATCGTTCTAGAGAAAGGTTCTGTCTATTTGTAAAAGTAATAGCTATCCATTAGGGATTCAGTCTGTTCTCCCTCAGTTAAAAATATTAAATAAGGGAGGCTTCCTCTTGTCTTCCTGTGTTATGTTCTATCAGGTTAGATTTGGCTTTTGATAGAATACCACATGGGTGTTACTGCAGGCGGCAAATTGATTGTGTGGTTTTTATAAAGTGGATCACATATTATTTTTGTTTGAAGACGAGCCTGACAATTGAAAATGTGTTGGGCCTTAATTCGTTCAGCTTGTGATCACACTCTGAACTAAAATGTCTTCACTGCAGTCGCTGAGGATATTTATCTTCACTTTTCTAGTATTCATAGAAAGACTCAGTAGCCATATATATATATATAAGATGCAGTTCCTTGGTTCTTTCTGTATGTTACATTCTTGGATAACCAGGGGATAGGAAACACTGGATGGGGCTATTGAAATTGAGCTTCGTTCTCAGTGGTTTCCGTTGACTTCCATGATACAAAATTGTCTACAGCCAGCAAAATCACACTTTTATAGCAATTGGGTGTAAAGAGATCTGCAAAATGGGAGCCAGAAAGGAAAAGTTTACTGAGCTACGCCTGATGCAGAATATTGGCTAGAAATCCAGGGAACAAAGGAAGTTGCATTATGAAATGTGACACAGACCTCCAATGTGGGTTTCACATCCTCTCTGTACCCTAGGAACCCCATATCTAGTCTCCATATAAATGGCACTGAACACTTTTCTTATTCCACGCTGTTGCCTTTATAGAGTAGTGCAGCTATGAACCTGTGGGACTGCAGTCCCATTTTGATGGAGTTTGTGTTAAATGCTTGGGAGACTTCACTGCCACTTTAACATTAGTGTTCCTTTTTCTGTTTTGTGTTATGTATGATTCACAAAGGGGAAAAGTCTGCTCCCTTTGCACTTTTCAGCCTTGGTCACTAGACGAAAACATGTGATCCTGTGTCAAGTACTGTGTCAGAAAGACAAGACAGGCAGGCAGGCAGTCGGATAGGATGAAAAACTGTTGACACTGTGTTTTCTTCTCCCAGACAAAGCCGCTTAATTCTGTGAGCAAATAAGAAGTAGGGGGGGGGCGGGATAGATTAGCTCTATCAATTTAAATGAGAAGTTTTGATTGTTCCTTCGTTCCTTCTAATAAATTCTTGACTTGGGTTGGGGATAAATGCTTCACAAAGGTGTAAGCGTCAATATCAGTCTCCTGCTTCTTCTTTAACATGAATGACTACATTGAATTGGACATTTTATCCCCCTAGCTCTGCTCCTAAATAGCTCTTAGGTTAATCCAATAAAGAAACACTTTCTTCACATCATCTTAACTCCATTAGGAAGCAGTTAGTGTGTTAGGTGAGAAAGAGAGTGCTTTTTTAGACATTATGAGTTTGAGCTAGTCTGGACTGGAGGCACCATCTTTTTTGGGGGGGGAAGCAGATGGGACGATAGTTTTCCCTCAAAATAAACTCTGGCTTCTACTTCTAACAGGCAATCTGAGGGGTGCTGCAGAAATAAGAAATCAAAATTACATACCAAGCTGACTTTATGGTCTGCATGAAATCAATGGGGTCCCCCCCCACTTCTTTAATAGGCTTAGGTTACAATTCTGTACCTGCTTACCTGGGAGTAAGTCCATTTGAACTCAGTGGGGCTTACTTCTGAATAAACATTAGATTGTGCTGTTAGATCAATGGGTAGACTAATCAGCTAAAACTTTGCTGATAAATTAGCGGTGGCACTTTGAATCAGGTGGCAAATTATAATCTTAACCCTGAGTGCTAGCTTTTGTTTATTAGGCCAGCATCCTCTTTGGTATATCAAAAGGCCCCACTGTTGAGTAGAATGCTCATTTTTTAAAGTAAGTCAAATCAATCACTGAAAAGCTGAAGTATTAACTGAAAATCCTTTAACTGTCCTCCTTCTTTTTAACGCACAACCCAACAAGCATCCTTGATCTTGCACTATTTGTAGTTACTGTTATTAAAGTGGGACAGAAGAGATGCATTGTAAAACTGTGTGTGCCTTTCAGTGTTGGGCTCACATGGGCAATGCAATACACCAATTCAGCATCTCTGAAACGCGGATTAGACTCCCTTGAGCCAGTCTCAAATCTCTGTTTTGCCTATAGTGGGCTTGTTTGTACTTCTGCTATCTTGTTTAATACGTTGCTGGTACAGTGTGAATGTCGCCCCATGTGCTGCTTCTGTTTGTTTGGTGCTCCACTTGTGAGTGGCAACCAGGTGTACAATCTGATTATATGGTTACAGTAGTTCCTGGCCCATGCTAGGACACTGGTGTGCTTCCATTGTGTCTACTGGTGCTGACATAGGAACAGACCACACAATCCAGACAATCCGTGTGTGATTGCCACTTGAATAATGACAGCCCAGCATTTTCTGAAGACTGTAAAGTTCAGGGAGTGCCCCCTGTCCAGTTCTTTAGAGGTAGATTTTTAAAGTAATTCTGAGAGTTTGACACCAGAGGGCAGAGTATTTACCGGCATACAAACACATGGAGGTATTTATACCCAAAGGACAATTTCTGTAGAAAGATAAACAAGAATTAAGGTTGTACGGTACTGTTGCATGCTTGAACGCTACAGTAATGAGACTTTGAACTAATATGAGGGAGAGACTATATGTGTGCATTTTAGGCTGCAATCCTAGACTTACTAACCTAGAGAAAGCTCCATTAAGGTCAATGGGATTTGTTTTGAATAGACCTTACTGTGCTGGCTAGTTCTGTTGGTCCATCTTGTTGCCCCACAACAACTGAGAACAGAAGGTATGCCAAAACTCTTGAAACATTTCATTGTGACTTCTCACTGTGGAGGAGAAACGACAATGTTGGGCAAGCTGTTGCCCAAGGGCCCATTGATGTGCTTCGAAGGAACCAAAGACTCCTCCCAGGACACACTTTGACAGCAGTTGCCCTAGAGCAAGGTTAGCCGATGTGGTGGCTTCTAGCTGTTGTGGGCACACCTCCTTGCAACCCCAGCAAGCATGGCTGATGCTCAGGGATGATGGTAGTTATAGTCCAAAACTTTTGGCGGGTACCATGTTGGCTACCCTTGCCACCAAGAAACAATTGTTTTTAATGTCATTCAAATAAACCAATTCCCATGGCTGTAAATCCATATACAGCATATGGGATCCATGTTAAACCTGAAAAATAATCTCGTCATCTGGGACTCTGTCTGGCTTTGGAGATAATGTAGTTTGTCTTGAGTTTTTCTTATCTCATTCATGGGCTTGTTTATTGGCAATAAAAAGAAGACTAGACATGATTAATTAAACATTTTATTGTATTTTATTTGACTTAGTCAGTCCAGAATCTTGATTAGTCCCACCACCAAGAACTATTGGCTTCACTTGGAAGTTTGCAAGGTTGGGTGGAGGTATATTGGAAATCTCATTATAACAAGAGAGCATATTTTATTATGGATGCCGTTAATAATGGCTTTTACAGTCCACATCATAGCTTACGGTATTCTGTTCTGCATTGATTGGTAAATACTACTTCTTATTTTCTCTGTAATGCATTGCCAGTAATCTCTCATATCTCTTTCAGAGATGAGGTTCTCTAAACACTGCTGTCCTCTCTGGCCAGAATTTTTCTGAGAGTGAATATCTTCCACTTTCAGAATGTAAACGATCTTCTTATGGATTGATAAGTTCAGCTCTTGTTTTCACTGGCAACGTTTGGGACTTCCAGCGTTTTATGTGGCGCTGTCTCATAAAATTACATCTGGGTGTTTCATGGTTTTATGCAGATAAAACATAATGCCAGTAAAAATATCACTTGACTTGTAGAAAGCTCTTGAATTTACGGTGAGGTCATAAGCCAGCCGAGTCAGCCTGCCAGTCAGCCCCATCTTCACTGCTATATGAGCTCATCGATTGGAGAAGCACTGTGATGTTTTCAGCCTGAAATTGTTAGATACCCTGACATAATTCGTGCCCCTTATATATTGCCTCATTTCGCCATTTCAAAGAAGGAACTATTTCTTTCTTCAGGGGCAGAGCTCCAAAATGTGTTTGAAATTTCAATCTGGCATTCCTGTCGGGGGCCTCTGGGCTGTATGGATGCCATTCTGTGGAAGCACAGGAGAAAAAAGAAGTTTGAGGCATAGAATCCTGTTTCCTGCTAAGAAAAAGACCTGGAAAAGGCAATGTGGTTGCCATGTGATTGTACGGTGGTGCCTCGGGTTAAGAACTTAATTCGTTCTGGAAGTCTGTTCTTAACCTGAAACTTTTCTTAACCTGAAGCACCACTTTAGCTAATGGGGCCTCCCGCTGCCGCCGCGCGATTTCTGTTCTCATCCTGAGGTAAAATTCTTAACTCGAGGTACTATTTCTGGGTTAGCGGAGTCTGTAACCTGAAGCGTCTCTAACCTGAAGCATCTGTAACCTGAGGTACCACTGTACATCCTTGGATTGTTGTTTTTAAAGCATTAGAAAGTGGTGGAATGACATGGTACAGACTGGGACTATGGTACATAGGGCTGTGGGATCTGGCTTCAACCCCCCATTTTTCTACAAAAAAACTTCCTCTCCGCTATGATACCCCAGAAATACCATTCCAGTAAAAGACAGCTTTGGGGCAAATATCAACTGGAGCCTGGAGGAGAGATTTTAGCAGGAAATGGCAAACCCTCCCCCTTCTCCATACCCTGTGGTCCAGACCCTATCACCACCAGCTGCTGTAAATAACAAGCCCAGGATGGGTGGTCATGTGGTAAAACCTATCTTCCATTCTGGCTCCAACTCAGTATTCAGTACTGTTGCTACATTTTGAGGAAATAAAAGTGACTACTGAGGTATTGTGGGAAATCAAAATGGTAGCCTAGCTCCCATCAGGAAAATAATTGTTTAAGGGGGGTATGGGTTTCAGAAGTGAGTCCTGCCGTGATACTGGGTCCCAGCAGTTGCCCAAAGATACTGGGTGCTGATACTAGGCCGGCCACCTTGATCTTGAGGGGAACATGGGACGGAAAACCTGATGAAGTATATCAATGTACACCCTAGCATCTGGAAAGGAGATTACAGGATAGGCTCTGGATTTCTATCATAATGCTTTGCATACAAAAGAGATTCGTCTTTTCTCCTTCATTGATTGCATTTCCTGACTTATCTAGAGTTCGTCCGTTGATGATTTCATCTGCATGTTGCTTTTCCACAAAAAAGAAGAAACATGGCCGAAGCAGAGATGCATATCACAATCCAAACAGTGCAAAAACAGTTAGAAAAATGTAACATAATAAATCAGCAACACAATAGCAAATGGAGCAACGTACGGAAAGCAACATTTCAGTACTATAAATATAACCAGATTATATTAACAACACGACACTGTTGCAATAGCAAGAATAACAAGGGAGCCTAACACCTTGATCATTATAAAAAATAAATCCTCCAACAATGTTACTCACAGTTTCTCACCTGCAGAATCTTGCAAAGCTTCCAAAGATGCAAAGCACAGGGTAGCTGCAAAAACTTCTCCCATTTGGCCGTTCTCCCATGATATTTAGACCAACATTATCTAAATTTGTGGAGCTAAACAGGACTTCAGATTCACATAACTTAGAGTTTCCCCCAAAGATGTTTTATTTTTTATTTTTTTGCAGGAGAAAGTTCTTAGGCACACTGGCCTGTGTTTCTTAAAACCTCATGTTTGTCACTTAGTCAAAGCATATCAAGCTGTGAACGTTTAGAAGCTCTTATCAAGAGAGGTAAACCTGAGAAGTTTACAGTCTGGCGGCAGATTGGCACACAGCCATTCTTAACCATTACACTTTCAAGCTGCTGTAATTAATTTTATGATTTGCCTAGCATGCTTGCCTAAGTGTTGCTGCCTCCTTCTCTGCCCTGACCCACTGGGATGACACCAGGACCTGACACTGTTACCACCAGGTATGGAGGTGTTTTGAAATCCAACGCTGCCAAGCCTTCTGCCTAACAATGTAAAATAAGGCAGGGATGTCAAGTTACTGATAAAGTTAACACAAACTGAATATTATTTCTGTAACAGCAAGGCACAGAAAGATGTGTAATGGCCACAGCATGGCCAACCATATATATATGCTCTTTAATCTGATGCAATGTTTAGAAAATTGCATCTGTCTGCAGTTCTGCAATACGCTTGCAATTTTTAAGAATGAAAGCTCCCATTTAAAATGCTTAAACGTCAACAGTGGGATTCATATTGTTCAGATACATTTCAATATCTCAAGGTTGAGGCGAATTATTGTGGAGTCGCTTTGAAATCTAGATAGAAGATGTAGGGAAACTTTAAAATCTAGTTATCAGAAAGCATTGCTTTTGGGATTCCAGAAAGCACAATTGGCCATATCGGCTCCATTCATCTGATAATGGCTCGGCCCCAAGGTTTGAGGTTCAAAGCTCACAGCCACTGCTGACATTTGTGACCGGGACAGCACTTGGCGTGGACTACAGTTCTTCATAGAACTTAGATAGCAATAAGCTGGGTCTGTTGGAGCTATTGCTAGTTGAAAATCTAGATTTGCGGAGTAGATTCAGGTAAGTCTTTCAGCTTTGTAAGATTTTGAGTGGAACTGCCTGCTTAAATTACAGCTGTGGGTAATTTCATCGATGACATTCCTTACAGTTGCTGTGCCATCCTACCGGTTTGTACCTTCTGTGAAACATAAAGAGGTAATCAACTACCCTGGCTATTTTTTATTTTATTTTGGGTGGCCGGGAGATCATTCCAAAAGGAATCCTTTTGAGAAATGGTGCAAAGTGACCGTCCTTCAGTGTTTTGTAGAACTTTTCTGCCTTCCTTTTGGAAAACCAACAAGAAAAATAGCTGGTTGTGTACTTTTTGTGAAAAAATTATTACTTGTTTCAAAAGGTTTGAATGGTTAGTTTGTTTGAATGGTACTTCCCTTTCATTTTTATGGTGGTTTTAATGTTTCTCATCTTAACACTGCCTGCATAGGGCAGCCAGGGCTTTGTATTTGAAAAACCTAAAATCCTGCTGATCAGTTCTTTGGGAGCTGTTGGGTGTGGGATGATGGTGGCTGAATTTAGATCTCTGCTCAGCTCCAAAACTGACCACCAGGATTTTAAAATTTTGATTTTGGTTTCCATGAGCTGTTGAGCCCATGTTTTGTGGCACCATTTTAGGACTTCAGTCTGAAACAGTGTCCATTAGCCCTGCCAGCATCACAATGATGGTTCACTGTGACCAGTATATAGATATTCATTCTCTCTCACACACACATGAACATACCAGTTCAACACTATTTTATTATTATTGTTTTTAACTGAAAAACGTACTACATTAGGTGATGTTATTTTGAAAGGAACTTTTCTCAAATTAGTTAGGAATCTGATGGCCTTATGGTGCGGATCCTGTCTGGTGTGCTGGGCCTTTTAGTTAATCAATCAATCAGTTTCTTATGGTCATAGATCAGCATTTTTAAAATAGCTAAAATACAAAATTATAAAAACAAGATACAATAAAAACAAGCCATAATATAGAGCAGGGAGACATGAGTAACTGACCAGCAGGTTAAAACAGCTAGAATTATAACACTTACTAAAGCGATCCAGTTGAAGACTGGGGAAGAAGATTCATGTGTCTGAAGCACAATATTTCATGCCCAGATTATTACTGTTTTATTTTTTGGTAGCCTTTTAGTTAGGAAAATGGTGGTGGGCTGTGTGTTATTTTTGCTTCTGTTGTTTAATCACTTACCAGATTCTAAGGATCGTAACTGTGCATATTTGAAAGGAGGAAACTTTTGTTGGTACAACACTGGACTAAAGCATGTAAAAGTCCAATTAAAACAGATCTTAACAGAGGGAAGAGAGAGGAGAGGAAGGGAAAAGAGGAGAGAGGAAGGGGAAAGGTGCACTAACAGCACAATCCTATGTATGCTTCTACAGAAGTAAGTATCACTGAGTTAAGTGGGACATACTCCTAGTTTAGTGTGTATAGGATTCTACCTTAAGGCTGAAAATGGTATGCACACATATCTCTAAGTAAGGGTAAGCCTTATGGACCACAGGTGAGCTTACTTCTGAATAAACAAGCATAGGAGCATATTGTTTGGTTCCACTCCTAAGCACACTTACAAGGGATCAAGTCCCTAGGGACTTAATTAGATTCTCTTCTGACGAGACATACTTAGAAATGCAGCACACAGAGAAGAATTCAGGATATGTATATAACCAAGACCTGTAGTACTGATGCATTTTATTGAAGGCAGCAAAAGCCAACCTGGTTGTCCAAAAATATAACGTTCTTGAAGGCAGCTCGTGTAAAGGCTGATTCACACATGCATACACCTCACTTGATTTCTCATTGCTTGAACATAAATGGTTTGATGAGTTGTGGTTGATTCTATGGACTGACTCCATGGAAAAGCGTTGTGCGCTGATGTGATATCAAAATTCTGGTGATTGAACTGGATGGCTTGTTCACACATGCAACACCACTACCTGAAACTGTAGATATAAAGCAATGCAGGTGTGAACCAGCACTAAGTGCCAAGTCAGACCTTTAGGTGGGCATGGAGTTCCAGTTGGATCAAGACTGGGGTACAGGCTCTGTCCCCCCAATCTGAAAAGGGCAATGTGTATAGAAATGGATAGTTATCTGATGCCGTCTCCAACCATAATGGTTGATGGGTGCAAAACAAGAATGGTGGAAGCACTGTTTGGGCAGCTGGCCTGTTTCAAGTGGCTGTTGTAATTTGGTGTTCTTTTCCCCAAAGTTGGAATGGCCAAGAAGAACTCACCTTTGAGAGTTTAATCTTACATTATATTTAAAAGTCAAACACTGCTTGCAAGAGGAGTTGGATCCAACCTTTGATCTTTATTATGAAAGAGCCTGGACTGATTCCTCCCACCACCACCCCAGGCTCAAATAGTTTTATCTGTTCTCGGAGCAAGGACAGCACATCAGAAACAGCAGGGCGAGCTGGCGTTAGCCTGCCAAGATCGTTTGCCGCTGCCCTGCGGGCCCTGCATTTGGGAGATGGAAGAACAGCTCAGTCTCTCTAGTCCCTTGTTCCTTGTTTTTCATTAGAAGGGCGGGAAGTGCGTGGTGCCTTTAATGCAGAGGTGAGAGATGTGTGGCCTGCGATATAGCATGGGCAACTGTTGGGGTTGATGGTAACTGTAGACTGGAAACATCTAAAGGGCCACTCATTCTCCATCCCTGCTCAACACAAGTATGCCAGAGATTAAATAGAAAACTCTATGTACTTCATGGTGGATTGTTTCATAGAATTATAGAATTAGAAGGGACTACAAGGGTCATATAATCCAAACCCTTGTAACACAGGAATCTTTTGCCCAACGTGGGGCTTGAACCCACGACTGTGAGGTTCTCATGCTTAATATTTGCTTCATACTGGACTGCAATACCTGATATTCATACATTCAGCAGTGTCTATACTAGGGATAGATAAGCTGTGCTCCTGCAGTTGTCATGATTATGACTGCTACCATCCCTGGTCATAATGGTTGGCGATTATCCAATCCAACCCCTCATTTATGCCGTCCCCTGGGGTGAGGTATGCTGGTCCACTGGTGGTGTTGTAACTATGCTATGCTGTGATTATGTAGAGGTGTTCGCCATCTGGGGCACTAACTCTGTTTGGTGCTGATCCGTGGAATTGTGGAGTAGCTCAGTTGGTAAAGCATATACTTCAGGTTCATGGGTTCGATCCCAACGTTGGGCAAAATATTCCTGCATTGCAGGGGGTTGGACTAGATGCCCCTCGTGGTCATCTGCTTCCAACTCTACCAGTCTGTGATTCTATCCTGGTGCTGAAATTTGTGCAGTCTTATTGGGAGTTCCTGGGTCATACTATAAGCACCTCCAGACCATGTTAGCTAGATCGCAAACCTGCCAGAAAATCACATCCTGCTCTGTGGAGACCAGTGTTGAAACTTCAGAGTAGAGGTCTTATTACACAGATATAGCAAATTGGGAATCTCAGGAGCCATGAGGGCTATATCCTTCCTTCTGTTCTTCATTTTTAATAATAATAATTAAAAAATAAAGCCTGGTTTCTCAGAATTATTTCTTTGTTTTTTTAAAACATAATACACAACTGTGTTTTTAATTGAAACTGCTTTGGGGTGTTTTTAATTGCAATTGGTTTTAGAATGTTTTAAATGTTTTGTTTTTTAATTGTCTATGTTTTTATTGTCCTGGGTGCCTCCAGGAAGAAGGGCAGGATATAAATTTAATGAATAAATAATAATAATAAAATGAAGAGAGTGGTATTTTCCTTGTATAGTTAAGCCCTACTGCCAAGAGCCTTCGCTGTCCGCTCTCCGGTTTTATAACATTGCTCAGTCACTGACTAAATAGTTACTTTTTAGGGGAAAGGTTCTCCCCCCCCCCCATACCATTTTTTCTCCTAGTCAGAGAGCAAACAACTGTATTGTTTGCCAAAGCTTCCCTCTTCCCTAAGGCTGTTTAATGTTTGTTCAGTACAGCTGTGGTGAAGGATGAGTTGAGAATGAAATGCAACTGCACAGTTTTAATTTCCAACACCCCTTAAACTATACAGCTGTGAAAATAAGGTAATGGGTGGACCCTGCTAAGATATGGAGACTGATTTTAGGTTATTGTATGGGGTGTTAGAGCAGGGGTAGTACCTCTGGTGGGAGACATGTTGTGCTCCCTCTGGGGTAGTTTGTCCACCTTTGGTCTCTACCCTGCACTCATTTCATGAATCCTAGAAGTTGTCAGCATAAAACAGCAGCCAAACTCCAGGAATGGCCTTGACTGGCTGGCTAAACCAGGTGAAGGTAGCCAACGGGCCTCAAACTCTTGGTAAGTTAGGGACTTGCCCTTCATGCATAGACAGGCTCCAGCAGATTGAGCGGATGAGAGCAATAGTGGGTCCAACGGTCAAGAAGGCGGTTTCTGCACATGCTGTAGAGCAGCCTTTCTCAACCTGTGGGTCCCCAGATGTTGTTGAACTACAACTCCTATCACCCCTGGCTAGCAAGGCCAGAGTTCAGGGATGATGGGAGTTGTAGTCCAACAACATCTGGGGACCCACAGGTTGAGAACTGCTGCTGTAGAGGGAAGTGAGGGGCAGATGGGGCTTGTCCACCTGGGAAGGTAGCCCATTTAGGAGAAGGAAAACTCTGATCTTAAACCGCCGCTGCCTTGTGGGATATCTCCAGGAGAAGAAAAGGCTAAGGAGTAAATCCTACACATGTCTGGAGTCCCTAAGACAGTTGGATGGCGCCTTGTATGCCTCCTTCCTATGGTCTGAAGCTCAACATCAAAAAAATGAAGATCATGGCCACTGGTCCCATCACCTCCTGGCAAATAGAAGGGGAAGAAATGGAGGCAGTGAGAGATTTTACTTTCTTGGGCTCCATGATCACTGCAGATGGTGACAGCAGTCACGAAATTAAAAGACGCCTGCTTCTTGGGAGAAAAGCAATGACAAACCTAGACAGCATCCTAAAAAGCAGAGACATCGTCTTGCCAACAAAGGTCCGTATAGTAAAAGCCATGATTTTCCCAGTAGTGATGTATGGAAGTGAGAGCTGGACCATAAAGAATGCTGATCGCCGAAGAATTGATGTTTTTGAATTATGGTGCTGGAGGAGACTCTTGAGAGTCCCATGGACTGCAAGAAGATGCTCTGGTCCATGGGGTCACGAAGAGTCGGACACGACTAAATGGCTAAACAACAACATGCCTCCTTCCAGAAACTCCTGCAGCCAAGCTGTGCTTTCCTTTGGACCGAGCTAGGCCGAGTGAGAGGGTTTAGTCTCATCTAGGCAGCCCAGGACCATATACACTGCCCAGGCTTGCACACCGGGAAGGTCACTTTGGTGCTGCTAACAACGGTTTGAATTCACTCCCAGAGGCACACTGTCGAGACTGATGCAAACAATAAGAGGCTGAAAAGGAAGATTTTTAGGGGTTTTTTGGAGCTGCACAAGCATACTGTCCTGGGCTGCCTTTGGGGTGCTCAGAAATGACATCTGTCCATGCCAGCCTTCCTAAAGCAAAGGCAGGACACTGAGGTCCAGCGCCGAGGGCCTTCTGGCGGTTCCCTCACTGAAAGAAGCCAAGTTACAGGGAACCAGGCAGAGGGCCTTCTCGGTAGTGGCACCCACCCTGTGGAAAGCCCTCCAACCAGATGTCAAAGAGAAAAATAACTACCAGACTTTTAGAAGACATCTAAAGGCAGCCCTGTTTAGGGAAGCTTTTAATGTTTAATAGGTTATTGTATTTTAGTGTTTTGTTGGAAGCTGCCCAGAGTGGCTGGGGTATAAATAAATTATTTTTTTTTATTATTATTATTATTATTATTATTATTATTATTAATTTGTGCTTAGAATTTTGCACTTTCTGCTTCGTGGATTAAAAGCAGTTCCTTCCCGAGAATCGGTGTATCACTGTCACACTTTCCTCCCTGACAATTGCCACATGGCAAGTTGCTTGAAAGGTTTGTGGATCAAAACTCCACCTCTTCTGCCCTTTGGTGCAGCTGTATTGAAAATGGGGGGAGGAGGATAAACAGGAGGCATTGTCACATAGCAGGGAGGGGCTTATCCGCCGGTGTCTCCGGCACTTTTCAGTAATCCAATCTGGGGGTTGGGGGAAGGGTGATTGAGAGCTGAGTTCTAATCTTGCATTAGTCACTGTTTTGCTCTGGAAAGAGCTCTCTGCATTTTCTTATATTATATATTTATCTATTAAATATATAAACTACCCTTCATCAAGAAGGGGATACAAGCGGGTATACAGCAATGCATCCTGTTGCGGGGAGTGCATTGCAGACCATGAATGGTCTGCAGACACCACAGCAGTTTTAACAAACACTGTTCTGTAGCAGCAATCCTTCTGCTGGTTTGGGTTTAGGGCCAAATTTGATGTGACACAAGGAAATCTATCTTCAGATTTCCTGCTTCCCTCCTCTTCCAAGGTAAAAGAAGCCATGGGCCCCTGAATCAGATTGGGACTATTGCTTTGGAGCAGAGAAGGTCTCTCCTTTCTCCTACACTGCGAATTGCCCTACCCACTTCAAGCTGGCATTTGCCCTGCAGAGCAAAACATACATGTGTGAAACAAGAATATTGAGGGGTCCCTTCAAGGGGTTCAGCTTCTTAAGGAAGACTGGACCTTCGGAGAGAGCGACCTTTTAAGGCTCAAACTGGTCAGGAAATGAACAGAGACCCAGATAAGGATATACAAAAGCAAAGCGGCTATAAGCCTGATCTTTATTAACTGTTGCAACAGGGTGCTCACTGCCACAAACAGGAAGCAGGAGGGACCCAGGACAAAGGTGTGCAAGCCCTTAAATAGACTTTTTAACTGCCCACCCTGGAGCCCAAGACCACCCCTCCATCATATATACATCACAGAAGGGGTGTAGCCCAAGACCACCCCACAATACATCATATGTACATCAGAGAAGGGGCGGTCTACAACAGAAATCTGAGTGCGTTGGTTTTTCCCTGTACGTAAGTAACCAGAGGTACCACTGTACAGAATTACAGGTGCCTCTGTGGAATAGTTGCCTGTGGCCTTGAACTATGGTGTGTGGTGGATGACAGGGGTTTGTGGGGGAATGTACTTGCATTACTTAAGGGCAGATTATTGACAAAAAGTTAAGTTTGGAAACACTTGGCTTAGAATTCAAGATCTGGTTTCAGCTCTGTAATCAATCCCCTGCTTCATCTTCCTTAATATTGCTGCTGTGACTGTGTGGGTGTTATTGGGCTACACAGCCCTACATTGGGTAAGAACAAAGCAACATAAACAAGGAAGTGGTTTGTTTTGCTTTAAGAATTAACAAATCCTGCTAATCCACTCCTTTTGTTGTTTCTAGTTGATGACCAGCCACAGTATCTCTGCTGTGTGCTGTTGCCATCTGCGGTGGTGCCAGTGTAAACGGAGGGAAGAAGATGGTGTTCTGGACACAGCTTGGTTTGCTGCTATGGAAAAATTTCACCTATAGGAGAAGGCAAACGGTAAGATCTCACACAATTGCTTGGTTTTCACGAAGTAGGTAAGGATACTGGTTGCTTGGTTCCCAATACAGGGCCTTCTTATAAAACCATTTTATATTTTTTTGTGCCAAACAGTAAACACAACTGGTTACTCACATGTGCAAATCTCCCATTGATCTGAGTAGTCTTTTCGATAAAAACAGCTACAGGATTTGTATAGTGGCTTTGATGTTCTATTGATCTGAAGATAAGTAATCGGTTAGTTGGATCTTATGATGCCCTGAAGAAGTCATGGAAAGGCTTTTTGATCTCTTGAAGGTTCTCGTTAACAGAAGAAGTGTAATGTTTGGTGATTCTTCCTCCATATAGCTACCACCTCCCACACTGTTGCAGAGAATATGGAGCAATTTCTTTTGGACATGGGGGGGGGATTCCATGAAAAATGCCCCCTCTCCTCTGTTAGTTGGTGCCTAATCAGAGAACAGGGCAGGCTCATGCTGCTTTTATTTACAATGCTGCCACCAAAAACTTCATAGAGAGATGTCTTAATTAAAAAAAATAGGTGCACACCCAGCAAAGACATTGTATGAAGAGGTACATATATTGTGTAAAATCAGTTGACTCCTCCCATTAGTGGACCAATCTAGGTAAACCTGGGGGAATCCCCATTTCTATGGCTGCAAATTTGGCCTCAGCATTTGGAAGCTGATACATACACATACACACCTCAGGATACCTTTGGGTCAAAGCATGTGTGTCCTCAGGCTGAAGAAACTGTAGATTAAGGAGCACATGCTGTGATCACCTGAGCTTTCCCACCCTGCAGGTTAGCAGGACACTCAATGCTGACTCCTCTCATGGACAATGCTTGATAATTCCTTAATTCTTACAAGAACTCAGCAGAGGTACCCAGTGGGGTAGCGTTGCCGTAGAACCAAAAGAACAATAAGAGCTTACGCAAAGAATTTACATTATGTTAAATTTATCAGTGGGGGAAAGATAGTGTCATCACCAGTTGCAGCTGTTGAGAATGAGTTTATTTTATAAGCCTTTTCTTCTCTCTGTGCTCAGGGGGGGGTCTATGCATCTCTGAAAGCCACTTCATGCCTCAAACAATGTGGGCATTAGCACACCAGAGCTTTTGCCACAATACATTTGTGAGACTTTAAGGTGCCACTGGTCTTGACTTTTGCTTGCTTGCTTGCTTGCTTGAGCTATTCCTGGTTGTATATTGTGTTCAAATTGCAAGGACAGGGACTGGAATTTTAAACCCTACACAGCTACCTGTTTGGAACTCATCCCAAAGATGGAGGAACTCTACCAGTATATAATTTACACCAGGCGTTGGGAGCCTTTGGCCCTCCAGATGTGGCTGAATAGCAACTCCCACCATCCCTGGCCGTTGGCTCTGCTTGCTGAGGCTGATGGGAGTTGTAGTTCAGCAACATCTGGAGGGCCAAAGGCTCACCACGCCTGGTTATGAATAGTGAGGTCACCAACGCTTGCACATGCATCATGCCCATACAGAGATGACACTGACACTGTCTGTGAGCGAGACTACCATCTTTGATAATTTTCCTGGTGGTTGGGGATTAACAGGGGTGGCAAGAGCTTTGGCCAACCAAAAAAGAATTGTATAGGTGTCCCGCTACTTATATTAAGGTTGTCATATTTCAAAAAGTTGAGTTGTTGGTTTTTTGCAACATCTCTCCCCCCCATCAAGTTTTTAAGCTGTTTTTTAGGAAATCCAGGCACTTTGACTAATTTTCAAAAATTCCACCCAAACGCCGTTTTTGGCAGACGAATCCCGGCTATGTCTGGGAAATTCTGGACGTATGGCAGCCCTAACTTACGCACAATTGACTCGCACACGAAGCACCAGGAAATAAATAATTTGGTTCGAACCTTGAAATGGCGGGAGAGAGCTGGTGAGTCCTCATGGCTCATGAGGAGACCCTCCCTGGAACCCAAAGAGAACTTCAGCGAGGGCGGAAGAAGCTTTGAAGAGACCGAAGACGCAGCAGGGCTTTGTTTAGGCTGCTCGGCCTCTCCGCCTAACAGCTGATGCATGTGGTAGCACAGCAGCCGAAGTTGCTTTTCTGCACATCCTTTAGCCTCCAGCTGGCCCCAGAGCTTCAATTCTAGTTGTGGGTATTTTTGGATGCCGTGTTTTTTGGTCTGGATTGGAGAGAGAGCAGCAGAGAGTGTGTTTAAAGAGTGTTTAGAGGGTGCTTCCCACTTAACAGTTTTTGCTTATGCATGCAGGGCCCAAAACATAACTCCCCTTGTAAGTGAGGGGACGCCTATATCAGCAGTCCCCTGGTGGATTGCAGTCAATATCCTGCCCCTTGCTACATCTAGCACGGTTTGCATCAGCTTCGTAGATAGCTGGCTGCTTTCAAATGCATAAATGAAGAGGAAGAGATGCTGAACAAGGAGGCGAGTGCATGTGTATTTGCTCAGCTCTTGCCCCTGAAGTTGCTTTTTCCTCCCACAGGGTTCAGCCAGGATATACTTTGTCCTGGCTGCCTTCCAGCAGCACAAATGTAACTCTTGCTCTGCACACGTCAAGCTGAGCTTTGTACCCGGCTTTCGCAATGCTTATTTCAGCTCCCGCCACCGCTGCTGCTTGGAAAACTGGCGGAGAAGGGAAATGCAGCCCAGGCTATTTACGGGACGAGCTCTTGTGGGAAAAGAATCTTTCACCATAAAGGAAAAGAAACCCACCCACTCCCCCTGTAAGGTTGAAGCACACATCTCTTTAGGTGTGTATAAAGTGAGATATCCCAAATTGCAACATCGTTAGTTGCAGAAGAATTAGAACTTTAGCATTTATATAGAAAATATTAATTTAAATATATTGCAAATATGAATTAATGTATCCTTGTACGGGAGGCCAGCATTATTGCCTCCTTAATGTAGATACGAGTAGTATGAGGAGTTGAAATAAAAGATGATTGCTCAAGATTACTTACTGAGATGGCATGCACACTCTGAGCCATTGAACTGCACCTTCACAGCAGATACGTAGCCTGGCTAGATGTTTTCATTTCCCCCCTTTTTAAAGACTCTAACCAATTTTCTGAAAAGAACAGCAATAAGCAATTTTTTCTCTCAATTCCGATAGAATCTGGTTTTGCGGGGGAACACAGCAAAACAGAGTATTTCATAAGGAACAACAGGATTGATATACATATGTGGCTATTGCTGTGTGTATACCACTTCCCAAACCAGCAGTTGGATGGCACTAGATTTAGAGTACAGTGGTACCTTGGTCGTCAAACGCCTTAGTTGTCAAATGAATCAGCTCCTGAATGTTGCAAGCCTGGGAGTGAGTGTTCCAGTTTGCGAACATTTTTTGGAAGCCAAACGTCCAATGCAACTTCAGCAACTTCTGATTGAGTGCAGGAAGCTCCTGCAGCCAATCGGAGGCAATTCAAGAACCAAGGTACCACTGCAAACTCGAGAAAAAAACGTGTTTCCTTTAACTTGCCTTGTGGCACACTCCATGGAAAAGGTTGTCTGCAAGTGACATAATACTTCAAGGGATTTAAGACAGACTCTCCAGGTTCAGATTCCAGATTTGGGGGAGATGGGCCAATTTTGGGCCACCTAAAATGGTCCAAAAGGATATCAAATTTGAATTCGCCAGTTTTTATATGCCTAGTTGTCAAATGAATCAGCTCCTGAATGTTGCAAG
The DNA here is from genome assembly GCF_964234715.1 of Podarcis melisellensis. Lineage (NCBI taxonomy): Eukaryota > Metazoa > Chordata > Lepidosauria > Squamata > Lacertidae > Podarcis > Podarcis melisellensis. The sequence goes on from NC_138534.1 coordinate 29,333,610, forward strand.
CCTGGGAGCGAGTGTTTCAGTTTGCGAACGTTCTTTGTGAACGTTTTGCGAATCTTACTATTCTAATTGTTTTATGTTGCGTTCTTATTTTAATGATACTGTTTTTTTGTTTTGCTGTTGTACACTGCTTGGATATATAAAGAAATATTAAGCGGTTTGCAAATGCTGCTATTTTATTATTATTATTATTATTATTATTATTATTATTATTATTATTATTGCCTCCCAGCTTGACCACACCTCTCCTAGTGCAAGTTGGGCCCCTCCTCAACCACTTGAATGATCCCTCTTTCCTTGACTGACCACCTGGGTGATTCTGTGAGGGTGGTAGTGAGGAGGACCCAACATAAGCCACACGAGTGTCCCAACCTTACAGTTTTAATCTGGGAAGCATACGGATTAACCTCTGAACATCCACCAGGCATCTGAGCCATTAGTCCAGCTTTTCCAGACTAATTTTGTATTGGACCAAGATAGGTCCATCCACCATTAGCTTTGGCTATGATTTTTTTTAACAGACAGCATGAATCTGCATTATATTTAAGCACTGTTAAGTTTCACTGCTGTGGGAGCAAGGAATGCTACCACATTAAAGTCATTTTATTATTTATGCATTTGTTATCATTATATCTCCCCTTTTTCCCATTGAGACCTAGGTGTGAGAACTGCTAGGATAGATAGATAGATAGATAGATAGATAGATAGATAGATAGATGATAGATGATAGATAGATAGATAGATAGATAGATAGATAGATAGATAGATGATAGATGATAGATGATAGATGATAGATGATAGATAGATAGATAGATAGATAGATAGATAGATAGAGATCCCACTGAGTATTTGGGTATCTGATTTTCAGATAAGAAAAGGTTTAGAAAAGGGGAATAAAAGATCCCCAGAAATAAAATATAGTCAAACCTTGGTTGTCGACTGTAATCCATTCCAGAAGCCCATTCGGCTTCCAAAATGTTGGCAACCAACACATGGCTTCTGATTGGTTGCAGGAGCTTCCTGCCCTCAAGCGGAAGCCTCATTGGACACTTGGCTTCCAAAAAACGTTGAAAAAAATGGAGCATTTGCTTTCAGGTTTTCAGCGTTCGGGAACCGAAACGTTCCCGAACGGAGGAGTTCGGGAGCCAAGGTTTGACTGTAACGAAAAGAGAGGTCTAGCGTGCTATGACATGACACATCTATTAAAGGCGCCTGAGCTCTGCCTTTTGCTGCCCGCTCACCCCGCCATAGAGCCTCGCATCCAAATGCTGGCCAGACTAGACTTGCTTAGCTTCAGCAAAATTTTCTGTACCCTGTGACTTCAGGCCATGCTGTGGAAATTGCTCTGTTAGTCCTACCGTGTTTGGGGGAAGGTGTGGGATTTATTTACAGTTTAGACTTAGCTGAGTTACAGTAACACCCCCAGTCCTTCTTCATGCCTTGGCCCTATGTTAAATGTCAGTTGCCTAATTTTAGATACATGTTGATGCCGCTACGAATGCTCTAAACAGCACTCCTGCACTGACATGTAAAACATTATATATATGACAGTTGGCAGTGACTGTGTGGATAAGTATATTGTTACGCTCTCCCAACTGTTTTCCAAGTGGTGCGAAGTTCCAGGACTGAAGTGACCTTACTCAGGTTTGGTTCATTGGAGGCTTCTTAGAATTTTGTGATTTCTGTGACTATTTACATATATACACATTGACCAAAGGAGGAGTCACACCTTCAATTCTCCAACAGGCACCCAAAGTCCACTGCTCCTGCGTCAGGTTTCTGCTCCAGGGAGACAGCACCCCAAAAACACATTCCAACTTAGATTACAGTTTACCCCATCGTTTGCTTCACAGATTACACCATCCTTGGTCCCCAACAATTTCCTAGCCATTGTTGGCCCATTTACCTGCAGTTTTCCCAGCAAATGAGATTTTTTTGACAACTTTCCTTTGATTATTAAGTCAGCTTCCAGCACTAACTGATAGTTCCATTGAACCTCCCTTGTCCAAGCCACCAATCCCACAACACTATGAAGTATTTCCCTGGAGGTTTATGGATTTATTTATTTTTTTCTGGGGCAACTGTATTTTTGTGAGAAAATAACCACATATGCTGTGGTGGGTTGAAAAGCTTGTGGATATGATAAGAGAAAACACTATGTAATTTTTACCCTGTGTTTTCATGAGATACGTGAATTCCACAAAGCAGCCCGTGCATCAGTGACCCATTGACGAAGTTTTCATGAAACACTGAAATGCAGTATCTTCTTCATAAGTGTTATTACGCTGACATAAAGACGCAACTCTAATACTGCTTGTGAAGGACTTTACCACATTGTCCTCAGTTTCCTATTGATAACAAATGTGGATGATTAATATTTTGTTTCTTCTTTCCTCTTCTCTCTTCTAGTTCCAGCTGCTGATTGAAATCATTTGGCCTTTACTTATCTTCTTTATATTGATCTCTGTACGGCTATCATTTCCACCCTATGAACAACATGAATGTAAGTATGGAACATGCATATGCTTTGCTTTATATTTGGTGATGTTGAGAAGGAAGGAAGGAAGGAAGGAAGGAAGGAAGGAAGGAAGGAAGGAAGGAAGGGATTGCCTTCATCCTCTCCCTTCTCCTGCATGCAGGTTTGGCATCTATAGCACAGATGGACCTAAGGTAGCATGGAAGAGAAACACCTTTGCTGTGCATTATGGCAAAAACAAGCAAACAAAAATGGTAGTACAAAGCTAAGCTTGATAACTTGCAGAGGATACTCGGTCAAATTGGTAGAAAGACACCAAGGATAAATGCAACTAAACTGCCATATAACAGTGGCTTTCCGGGTGATTAACAACCCACCATGTTTCTTCCTGTGCCAATGGGTCAACAAATACCAGTTGTTTTAACAATATTGATATTACTGTTTGCCTTCTGAGAAAAGAAGATACTCTTCATTTTATGCATTAAGTGCAGTTCAGTTACATCAAACATTTTGCCAGGTCATGAACACACGCAGGTGTACCTTCCTCCCCCTATACCAAGATCTGGGGCTGTTCAGAGAAACCTTGATTGCAGGTGACTGTGACCTCTTTAGGTCTGCTTAGGAATTTAAGGGACAGAACTGTTATCTAATGTTCCAACGTTCTTTGGTGTTTTTTCGACATGAGCTTTGGATAGCTTACCACATAATATTGCGACAGCAGCGAAGCTGTAGGTGCATAGCTCTTTAAACCACTGGATATTTTAAATATGGCTCGGTTAATGATTTTTAAAGTGATTCAACAACGGGAATTTTTTCAGGCATCAATTCTATACACACCTATCTGGGAGTGAGTAGTTTTAAGGAAAATTGAAATTCCCCAAGGTATACAAGCACATTTTGTGTGTCCACTGTATTCGCTGTTCAAAAAATTTCTGAAGGTTTTTGAAAGTTCTCTGGCTATTTTCCTGTTGTTGTTTGCTAGCTGTAAACTCTTTGCATACATTAGAAACCTCTGTGATAGAGAGATGCATCTTCTCTCATGGTGGACACGGAATAATATTTTTTTGAGGGGTGGAGACACACTGAGGACAAAGGTTTTTCAAAAGGAGAGAAAGCAACTTGATGGCCTAATATGTACATTCCTAAGTTTTGTCCTTGTGTTTCAGGTCATTTTCCAAACAAGGCCATGCCTTCAGCTGGAACGTTGCCATGGGTCCAAGGGATTATTTGCAATGCCAACAATCCCTGCTTCCGCTACCCAACTCCTGGAGAGTCACCGGGCATTGTTGGAAATTTTAACAAATCTATGTGAGTACCATATCTTCCTTTATGAATCTCTTGCCCAGGGAGTAGTGAAGGGACAAGTATGAAGAACGGAATGGAGGCAAAACGGCTTTGCACTGGTCTGCATTATAAAAGGTGCTGGCTGTTCTTTTTTTTTGGCACCCCTGCAAGAAGCCTTTGTAGAAAAGTACACTTGGTTCTGAGATAGTGGCTGTGCTTGGCAGGGTGAATGTTGGGGCGGAACATACAGGGCAGTGAATCGGGAAAAGTTTCATCCAGGGCAAAACTTTGCAGGTAGGAAGCAGTAGGAAAAGTGGATTAAAGGGGAGGGCAAAACTGCAGCTCTTTAGGACCTTACGGTAAAGGTAAAGGGACCCCTGACCATTAGGTCCAGTCGCGGCCGACTCTGGGGTTGCGGCGCTCATCTTGCTTTATTGGCTGAGGGAGCCGGCATACAGCTTCCGGGTCATGTGGCCAGCATGACTAAGCCGCTTCTGGCAAACCAGAGCAGCGCACGGAAACCTTAGCAGTTCCTATAATTGTGACTTCACTCATTAGATAAGATCACCGACATGGAGAAGCAGCTAGGCTTGCTCAGCACGCAGAAATCACTTGGAAGGGTACCTGCACAGTTTGCGTCATAACTTTCTTTCTATGATGGCTAGAGATGTACATTTTTAAAATGAAAGCTGAGAGTCTGGGGTCCTTGTGTGGGGGCACCAATAAGTGGCAATCCTGAGTTATTCAAGTACATTTTTGACTAGTACAAATGAGGATGGTCCTGTTTCTCGCTTGATCCTATTAGGATCAGATAACTCTGCTCTGTCTTAGCATGCTTATTGCATCTGAGGAGTGAATGACCAGCTGCCCTTTGCTCTGGAACTGTGACCAACCTCTCTAATCACGTGTCTAAGTTGCAACACCTTCTGAGGTCCTGATCCCAAGAGGAAATGGGAAGCATGTTGTCACACCTGGAGTTTTTGATGTAAAAGAATAAAGCATTTATATGAGCAGCTGGTCAGAAAAACACCAAAATTTAATTGGCGAAGGGAGAAAATGCAAATGGCACATCCAGCCACTAATTCACACGGGACACAATCCTGTTGGAACGAGCGCTCACAAAACACGGTGGTGCTCTTCCCTAACCCTCATATGTTTTAGTGGGACTTGCAAAACAGATCCATGAGTCTTATTTCCCCACTTTCAATTGTAAACGGGAATGTGCAATACAAAGAACAGAATTTGGGGGTCAAGCGATCTATCCTTCTTTCCCCCTCTTATATTATCCTATCTTCCTTAGCGTTTCCCGCCTGTTCTCTGATGCCAAACGATTGCTACTGTATAGCCAGAAAGACACCAGCATTAAGGATGCACAGAAAGTTGCAGGGAAACTGCAGAAAGTTGGGAAGACTATTTCAGGTAAATGAACAAAGGATGTGCTGTACATATGGTGTTGCGTCAATAAGATGGAAAGGGCTCACTGATGCTTAAATGTGCACTGGCTAACTTTGTAAGGGGGCCCCCAACCATACCACAACAAGGAGTTCACCCCCATCTGTCCCTACCCCATGGCTGGACCCCTGTGTTTACCAGAAAAGTAAAGGCACTTTTCAGGTAAAAAAGATAACTGAATCAGAAGCTGGAATTTAAAATATAGCTGCAATCCTGTGCATGCTTAGTTGTAAATCAACCCTTCAAAATCGATAAAAGATCTGTTTTCAGAGAAAGTATGTTTAATGCTTTCATCTTAATGTGAAATAGGCCACTATTTCTTTCAGAGAGCCCCTTCATTCTCCCCAAATGTGTTTGGTTTCTTGTGTGTCAGCATCTCTATTTCAGTACTTTCCCCCATCCTCAGCTCTCTGTGGTTTATGTGTTTGTGGAGCCTTTACACTGAGGTGGCAACGACTTTGTTGTTATTTATTGTTGTTTATATACATATACATATACACACACACATATATATCTGTGTGTGTGTGTGTGTGCATTCTTATTTACTTACTTACTTACTTACTTACTTACTTACTTACTTAAAGGTAAAGGGACCCCTGACCATTCAGTCCAGTCGTGGCTGACTCAGGGGTTGCGGCACTCATCTCGCTTTATTGGCCGAGGGAGCCAACGTTTGTCCACAGACACTACATTGAAAAGTGTGTGTGAACAAATGACTAGCAGAAGCAAGTGTAGTAATAATAATAGTAGTAGTAGTAGTAATAATAATAGGTAAAGGTAAAGGAAAGGGACCCCTGACTATTAGGTCCAGTCATGACCGACTCTGGGGTTGCGGCGCTCATCTCACTTTATTGGCCAAGGGAGTACAGCTTCCGGGTCATGTGGCCAGCAGGACTAAGCCGCTTCTGGCGAACCAGAGCAGCGCACGGAAACGCTGTTTACCTTCCCACCTGAGCGGTACCTATTTATCTACTTGCACTTTGACGTGCTTTTGAACTGCTAGGTTGGCAGGAGCAGGGACTGAGCAACGGGAGCTCACCCTGTCACAGGGATTCGAACCGCCAACCTTCTGATCGGCAAATCCTAGGCTCTGTGGTTTAACCCAGCGCCACCCGCGTCCCTGATTTACTTACTTACTGCTTATATAGCAGACATAGGGTGTGGTGTTCTATGAAGGGATCAGATATATGTGGCAAAATAAACTTTCAGCCCCAGGACCATTCTTTTGACCCTTCTGAGAAGATAGGCTTGAATCATGCATTAGGCCCCCTCTTTTTTACCTTCTTGTTTCTGATACAGGAACTGGGCTGGGAGAAATAGCTGCTACTGTCATATGTAAGCAAGGTGGAAGAGGAGGTTCCCTATTGTTGTTGTTAAACCATCACCCTCAACCCCTGTGCTTTATGTGTGAATGGGGAAAACACCTGAACGATAAATATGTTTGCTCTCACTACGTTTCTTCTCTAACATGATGTTCCATTTCTTCACCCTCCCCTCTCATCTTCTCCATTGCAAGAGTTCTTCCGCATTTCTCGTAGTTTTTATTCAGACTTTAAAGGGAGTGTGATTTCTTTGTAATGCAAAACCACACTCCTTGGAAAGCTGCAAGGGAAATTCATTGAAGAAGATGCCTGGGCTGTAGCATCTGTGTGCTTTTTTTGAATATTTTGCCCATGTTTGGTTGGTTAATGTTTTATGAGGACGGTGCTTGTAATCTGCTAGCTCATGTTGATGATGCTTGTAAAGAAGTGAGTAAGGTATCCAGTCAAAGTGCAAATCCTGTAAGTTGGCAGAAAACACCTAGTGATTTCGGCAGCTAACGCCATAAAATTACTTGTTGCAGGATTAAATGAGTAATGAGTATCTCTGAGCTTAAATTTTATTGTTAACTCTATTTGTAATTATCCATCTATATAAAACAGTGATATGTATAAAAACAATTTTAAAAAATTACAGCGATGCAGTTTAAAACCACAGTATACACATAATATTAGCTGAAATCCAATTAAGATGAGAACTCCACTTAGACCTGTTAAATATGTTGAAATGAGCTCTCCCTAACCTTCTGAGGTATGAAATGTATACGAAGTTTCCAAATTCACATCCTTCAGAACTTTGTTTTCATTTTAAGTATGAGTGCTAGGAACAGATGGGGAAGGTGTTCAATAGAGAAGAGAGTAGCCAGCACTACTGAAATGTTAGTCAACAGATTGCTTATTGGAATGTTGACTAATAAGAATAATAAATTTTATTATTTGTTCCTCGCCCATCTGACAGGGTTGCCTCAGCCACTCTTGAGTGGCTTACAGCATATACAAAAACATAGTAAAACATGGTGTGCATGAGTTTGAGAGTGATATACAGTGCTCAAAGTGAGTACGGAAAGGATGGTTAGGCCCAATCTGATTGTTTCCCTCTTTAAAAAGAAAAGCGGGGTGATACCTTGTCTCCCTTTGAGCATTGGTGGGATGTGAAGTAGTGTGTGTGCATGGTTAGCATGTGTCGGAAACACATGGGCGTAAGATTAGTTTGTGTTTGCGTGCATACAACAAAAGATGTTGCACTTCAGAGAACAAGCATGCGCCTCCTCTTGTTCTGCAATAGAGCTGACGTTTCCTGAAAGTCTTCTACAGATGGAAAACACTGACAAGAGTTGAGCAAAATATTAATAAACAGCACTTTGCATTTCAAGTGTATAAGGCACTTCATAAAAGTGATCTTAGTAATCCTGGCGACAGGCCATTGCTGTTCCATCGATATTGCAGATTGGCGGCTGGGCAGGGGCCAAGCTGAGGTGGAGAAAACAGTGACTTTGCTAAGGCCACACAGTGAGCGCCTGGCCGATGCGAACTGTGAACTGTCAGCATTTTGCAGCTCATGCTCTTCTTAACCAATACCCTGATGCTGGGGAAAGGAATGGCAACAGCAGCGAAAAGTGAAATGTATGGTGTTAATGCTAATAAAATGAAAGCTAACAAAATGATTGGATAAACAAGGCCTGGGGCAAGCACATGTTTGTTTTATAAGGCAACTTGAGAATGTGCAGTCGAATGTGTGTACTTTTTTAAAAAAAGAAGAACATTGTGCACTGCAATTCAGAATGTTTGTATGACAGACACCATATTGTTGGTGCGAGCTGTGCTGAACAAAAGGGTGCTTGTCCTTTATGTTACACTCACACAGTCTCCGGGAAAATTCGTCAGAAGCTGTTGTAGCAATGACCTATAGCTTCAGGGTTCTGTTGCCAGCAAATGGAAAAGAAAGACCACGCACAGAAATGAAAAGCACCTTTCAGGATTAGATGACCATTATTTCTAAAGCATAAAGAGGAGGCCTTGAAAACATACATGCTACTTCAGGTTTTCAGTTTCCCCAAGTAGTAGGAAATCTGAGGGCACCTTTTTTCAGAGTGACTTTCCTCATGATGAGACAATACAGTGGTACCTTCAGGTTACATACGCTTCAGGTTACAGTCCTAACCCAGAAATAGTACCTCAGGTTAAGAACTTTGCTTCAGGATGAGAACAGAAATTGTGGGGCGGCAGCGGGAGGCCTCATTAGTTAAAGTGGTGCTTCTGGTTAAGAACAGTTTCAGGTTAAGAATGGACCTCCGGAACGAATTAAGTACTTAACCCGAGGTACCACTGTACTTAACAATGCTTTTGTAATATCTGTTTGCTTACGATGGGCAATTACCAACATTGAATCAGTGTTGGCCCCCCAAAAGCAACTGCAGACCCATGCAGCTCCCCTGGGGCTGCAAAACTCAGGCATTTTTCTTTGGCTAGATATGAATGGCAAAAATATTTCCTTTATCCCCCACACTGGCAGGTGGGGTATGATCCAGACTCCATTGGCTTTGAGATGTCACCAGGAACCATAAAGCCATATTAAGCTTTCTCTCCTGCAGCTATCACAAACATCTGGGCAGCTGGCTTTTTCTTCACTTTCCGTGTAAGAACAGTGTGTTCCATAATAACACCATAATTGCATGCCGGTTTTTTTATTATTTTTATATTTTGCATTGCTTCATCTGGCCCACAGTGAGACAAAACAGATGAGAAGTTGCAGGGATGGTACAACTGGGAGGAGAGTAGCAGGACCCTTTCACCCTTCCAAACTATGCCCTCCCACTGCCACATTATGGCCATTCAGCAGCTGCCATGTTTGCTGCCAGTTCTTTACTTCAGCCCTAAAGCTTTCTGGCTTGCCCCATTTTAGCTCACCATAAAATAATATTCTATGCAGTGGTACCTCAGGTTAAGAACTTAATTCGTTGTGGAGGTCCGTTCTTAACCTGAAACCATTCTTAACCTGAGGTACCACTTTAGCTAATGGGACCTCCTGCTGCCATCGTGCGATTTCTGTTCTCATCCTGAGGTAAAGTTCTTAACCCGAGGTACTACTTCCGGGTTAGTGGAGTCTGTAACCTGAAGTGTTTGTAACCTAAGGTGTTTGTAACCTGAGGTACCACTGTACTAGATTGGGACATGTCAACAACTATACCAGGACAGTGTCGCAACTCCTCACCTGCTCACCCCCACCTCCAGGTACTGTATATGTTTTGCTAGTCTTATCAAAACTGTTTTGGATTCCTCCAGAATTCCTAGGACTACAGAATCGTAGATTTGGAAGGGACCCCAAGATTCAACTACTCCAACCCCTCTGCAGGATGTCTTGCCAAAGCAGAACTCTCCACATTAGTTTTTGCTTTTTAGCAAAACTGTGTTGTGGGTCGAAGCTCTGAAGACCATGTCCCTTTTCAAAGCCACTGCTTGTTCACCTTTCAAAATTCCTTCAGGAGAGAATTCCCAAATGGGACTAGGAATGTTACTTCTTTGAAAAATCAGGGCTGGTATTTGCCTTGGGAAGAAATCCCTCACTGGCACCAACCACATCCTTCCTCCTGAATGCAAATGTAAGGTTACCAGACGTCCCCGTTTCCTGGGGACACTCCCAGTATTTACGAATCAGTCCCCATACAAAAGTGTCCCCGGATTCACTGAAAAAAATCTGGTAACCTTAAAATAGTGGTGCCAGAGGAGCAGAAGAGAGGAAAGTTCGATTCCTTCTCCCTTTCTGATCCTGATGCCTCCCATCCCTGCCCCCCTGTGGCTGCTATTCTTTTTTCATTTTTTTTAAAAAAAGATGGTTAAATACAAGGACACTTTAAATATCACAACTAGTATGACCTTCAGTGGCCTAGTGACATTGTTGTGGAATGTCATTACAATTATTGTTGTCTGCAGATATTTAGGGCCTTGAAGCATTTGTGTGCTCTCCTGATCCTTTACTACTGAGAAGAGGTTAAAAGACCTTTGCCTCTTGAGCCTAGGGAAAAGGAAGTTGAGAGAAGATAGGGCTGTGCTCTGCAAATACAATAGGAAGCAACCCTCACACATCACTATGTGCTTAAGTCAGCTGGACTGAAATGTGGATATATGGGGACAGGATTGCACCTTTGCCGAATAAAGCTGAAGGTAGGGCCATGAGAGATGGAACTTTTTTGACTTGGGCTACAATGTGGTCGTTAAGTACAAAACCATATATTTTGGAGATTGTTATGAACTGGAACATCAGAGTAGTGGAATAAATGTTTGGCAAGAGCCATGAATAATAAGAACCAGAGCCGTGCTCAAATGGAACTTGATAGATTGCTTAAGAGATATTAGGGTTGATTCGTAACTGGAGATTATTTGCCTGAAGAAGTCAAGAAGAAACCACCACCAGCCAGGAGAGTCTTCCTGCCTTTCCCATAAAACATCAGCCATGGTGTAAAAAGGACCCATTGAATGGGATGGTTTGTTTTTGAGATAATATCATTTTTTCCCTCAAGCAATTGCCTTCTGGTTATTGTCGACAGCTTCTGATGCATTTTAATGCATGGAGGAACATCTTGGACAGAATGAATCCCTTGGACAAAGCTTTTTTTTTGGGGGGGAAGGGGAATAAATATGTGGCTTCTTCATTTGAGCTATTGTAAAAATTGCTTCTTGAACCGATGCTCTCTGATCATTCTTGTTTTCTGAGATAACAACATGATAATAGACTAAGGGTTAAGGCAGCAACCTTTAAAATCAAGGGGAGGTTTGCAGGGGAGAAACACCATTTGTTTTCCCCGCCATTTATATATTGTATTAGATTTCTTGCTCGCCACTTCACACAGGTCCCAAGTTTGTTTACAGCCATATAATATACAATTGTGAAGCAAATAAAACAGCTGCAACCATAAAACAAGTCTAAAAACCTCTCCATATGTAAAAAAAAATACAAACATTTAAAAACTATTCCACACATAAAAATGGTTAAAATATGCAGATTGAATTGCTCCTGGAACATGGCAATGAAAATATTATTTCTACACCATTGTTGAGCACTGTGTTCCAAACTTTACTTGTGCCAGATTCAATTTGCTTCTGTGGCATGACTTAGTGGCTTTGTTTTGATTGATAATCTCAGGGCAGTGATTCCACATTTAGTCTAGCCATTTCTTACAAGGACTAGGAGCCAAGCATTTGTTATCCATGACTGTATATTGTGTCTCCGTTTCACTGAGTCACTTTTTGGGTCGGAGCCAGAAATAAATCTCAAGAGTGGGTGCAGTTGTAATGCTATTAACTGCCTGTATCTAAAAGGTACGGCTGAGTCAAAACGTTGATATCATGGCACACACAAGCTAGTCTCCCATCAGGACATAAAGGCTGCAAGGTCAGACATCATGCTTTCAACCTGCGCCCCTGTCAGCCATTTGGCAAAATTGTGTTTCTTAACCCCTGAAAGACATGGAACTGGCATCAGTTTCTTGAAATTTTGCAACTTGCTTTTCCAGCAGGAATTTCTTGCCTCTGCACTGAGCCTTAAAAAAAAAAAAAAAAAGGTAAAGGACCCTTGACAGGCCGAGGGAGCCGGCGTTTGTCCGCAGACAGTTTTTCCGGGTCATGTGGCCAGCATGACTGAGCCGCTTCTGGCGAAACCAGAGCAGCACACGGAAACCTTCCCTCTAGAGCGGTACCTATTTATCTACTTGCATTTTTGGCGTGCTTTCGAACTGCTTGGTTGGCAGTAGCTGGGATCGAGCAACAGGAGCTCACCCCGTCGTGGGGATTCGAACCACCGACTTTCCGATCAGCAAACCCCTGCACTGAGCCTTACCCTTCCTCAAACTTGAGGCTAGTTCACACAGCTCTTCTGAGCTCCTTGCAGCTGAAGTAATTGTACTGGGCCATGCTGACTTTTAGCCATGCTGCCATTAACATTTCAGTCTGCACAGAGGAGTTTTTGACATTTCTGTTAGGGTCTCAGGGGCTTGGAATGGGGATCTTGGGCCATGATGTTGGGCCTCACTGGACTTCTTGCCGTACTTGTTAATCATGCAAATGGGTGTAGTTATAACTAGAAAGCACAAGAGGCCTCTCCCGCAACGAGGCTCTGAGACTCAAGCAATATTCAGATCTAATTATTTGTCTTCCTATTGGAATTTAAATCCCCAGTAACAGGGTTTCACTGGATTGATGAAAACCAAACCAAGGAACAGGCTTCAAGATACAATGTGTTCTGATGAGCTGTGGAACAGTATATTAGAGCACAGCATATATGTTGTAGCCAAGTTCTCTTCCTTGGGAGCATATTCTCCTACCATAATATCCCTCAACACAAGAGGTATTGTCTGAGTAGGTACTTCCTTCAGTTAGTTGCATCCATAGCAAGCTTAGACTAGGGTTAGCCATTTTTAAAGATGGAACCAAGTGAGGCATTGGTTCCCATAGTGTACCTGCTCTTGAGAGCCAGTGTGGTGTAGTGGTTAAGAGCGGTAGTCTCGTAATCTGGGGAACCGGGTTCGCGTCTCCGCTCCTCCACATGCAGCTGCTGGGTGACCTTGGGCTAGTCACACTTCTCTGAAGTCTCTCAGCCCCACTCACCTCACAGAGTGTTTGTTGTGGGGGAGGAAGGGAAAGGAGAATGTGAGCCGCTTTGAAACTCCTTCAGGTAGTGATAAAGCGGGATATCAAATACAAACTCCTCCTCTTTTTCTTCTTCTTCTTGTCCTCTTTCTCTGTTTTAAAAACAGCTGTGCAAAGAGGTGACTATCCTGAACCAGGATAGCTCCTTCAGTCAGCTCTTAACAGTAATCTGCCTCCAGCTGAATCTCTCTGCACAGAAGGACCTAAGTTCTGACTGACCTTGTAGCTCTCTTCAGAACTCTGCTATCAGAACATGCACATGCATTGACTCAGCTACTTTTTTTTATGGAGAGCCAAGTACGCGAAATGTACTTCTTATCAATGATGTACCTTTATCTCCAGCTGTTAAAGTTTATCAAGCTGAGAACACACACTGAGTAACTTTGCAAGTTAGGGGCTCTTCACCTGACAATTTAGCTCCGAAGAACCACAAAACAAGGGTATAATCAGCTGAAACAGCATGGGAAGGGGAATCAATTCAATCTTTTGCCTATGGTGGTTTTCAGTTATTTCGGAGGCACTTTTTGCATGCTATTTTACCTGCTGCAGCTGGTGAGACTCAATGTGAACTCTTAAGGGATATCACAGGGCATGTCACATGTCAATTATGTTCCTAAAGTATACCTTTTGTCCAGAACTCCCCGCCCCCACTTTTTAGAGAAGATTGGAAAATGTTTATTGAATATACGGGGGGAGGGAATTGTGTACATTTGAAAACGTTGGCAGCATTAAGATAAATTCGACAGTGTAAATAAGTTTTGATGGATGCAATAATAGAATACTGAATGGTTTAGTTTATGTAAAATATGCAGGGATTTATGATATGCAAAATGAAACATGGAAAGAAAAGAAGGGAAGTTACTGATATTTTAAGGTTGTTTGAATTCTAAAAAGAAAAAAAGAATATATATATATGAGAGAATGACCTTTTTTTTTTTTTTGCTTTTTAAATAATAAATTATGAGGGAGGAAGTAGGAGACCCTTTAAAAACCCACAAATAACAAACTCCACCCACTGAGTCCTTCCAGTTTTAATCAAACAATGAGCCACTGGTAGCCTTCTTAAAAAAGCAGTGAAGAGGTTTCTACAAAAAGGTAAGGTTCCGGAAGTTTGTCCGACTTCTAAAATGTTCGGAAACCAAAGCATGGCTTCTGGTTGGCTGCAGGAGCTTCCAGTCAGAAGCCATGGAATCCCCATCGGGCGTTCGGCTTCCAAAAATAATTCACAAACCAGAACACTCACTTACAGGTTTGCGGCATTCGGGAGCCAAAACATTTGAGAACTAAGCTGTTCAAAAACCAAGGTATGACTGTACATTGAAAAGTGTGTGTGCATGTGAACAAATGATTAGCAGAAGCAAGTATAATGATGATGATAATAATAATAATAATAATAATAATAATAATAATAATAATAATAATAATAAGTAAAGGTAAAGGGGCCCCTGACCATTAGGTCCAGTCATGGCTGACTCTGGGGTTGTGGCGCTCATCTTGCTTTATTGGCTGAGGGAGTACAGCTTCCGGGTCATGTGGCCAGCATGACTAGGCCACTTCTGGCGAACCAGAGCAGCGCACGGAAATGCCGTTTACCTTCCCGCCAGAGTGGTACCTATTTATCTACTTGCACTTTGATGTGCTTTCGAACTGCTAGGTTGGCAGGAGCAGGGACTGAGCAACGGGAGCTCACCCCATCGCGGGGATTCGAACTGCCGACCTTCTGATCGGCAAGTCCTAGGCTCTGTGGTTTAACCCACAGCGCCACCCGCATCCCTAATAATAATAATAATAATAATAATAATACCCTGTCCATCTGACTTGGTTGCCCCAGCCACTCTGTGAACACCCTGCAATGAAATCAGGATGAATGTAGGATGAATGCTTCTTGACAGGGAGCTGTCCTGCAAATAAATCAAAAGGAATGTTCAATAAAGACCGGACATAGTCTAACCACCATTGAATGCTTTGTGTAAACAAATGAGGATGATTGCTGAACAAACCGGTTGTCTGCAGGAGGCCTCCATTGAGGAGTATGGCTAGTACCAAGAAGAAGCCATAGTGGTCAGCAAATGTCAATATAGCTTTAAATTGCTATGACATCATGGTGATCAAATTTCTAACCGAGACAAACAGCACAGCTACAAAGCTTAATGAAGTGTGGGATTTTTGACTGCTAAAACTTTGCCACTTTAATTTAGTATTGATTAGTGGGATGAGCAGTGCTGTTGAATGATGGTGCTATCATTAGAGGCATCTCATTGAGGTTGATTGATGCCGTACTCTCTCAAGGGAAGATCTATCTCAAATCTTGGCTCTGTGCACTGCATATGCATATCCCTGTGTTGTCTGCAAATGGAACACTGGTCTTACATCAAAGAACAAAACTGAGAGCAGAGGAAAAATCCCCGGATGAGTTTCTGTGGCAAATTCAATTATACA
The DNA here is from genome assembly GCF_964234715.1 of Podarcis melisellensis. Classification (NCBI taxonomy): domain Eukaryota; kingdom Metazoa; phylum Chordata; class Lepidosauria; order Squamata; family Lacertidae; genus Podarcis; species Podarcis melisellensis. Next base: position 29,349,219 of record NC_138534.1, read on the forward strand.
GTACTGTAGAGCAGGGATTGCCCATGTAGTGCCTTGCAGGCGATGCTTGACTCCAACTCCCATCAGCCTCTGCCAACATGACCTGTGGTCCGGGATGATGGGAGTTGTCAACCAAAAGCATCTGAAGGTGGGTTGGGTACCCTTGCTGTAGATGAACACGGAAACTGGCAGATTTAGGCTCCCCTCGGTTGTTGTTTTCTTAATTCTCAACAAAGGGGATAACACAAAGGTGCCTACAACTTTGAAATATCAGTCCTGTTGTATGGAGAATGAATAAAAAAAGTTGACCCAGTAACTTTTTAAATAAGCAGTTGAGTTGAGTTATTAAGTTATAATTGACGTGGGTGGCGCTGTGGGGATGTGGGTGGCACTGTGGGGATGTGGGTGGCGCTGTGGGGATGTGGGTGGCGCTGTGGGTTAAACCATAGAGCCTAGGACTTGCTGATCAGAAGGTCGGCGGTTCAAATCCCCGTGACGGGGTGAGCTCCTGTTGCTCGGTCCCAGCTCCTACCCACCTAGCAGTTTGAAAGCACGTCAAAGTGCAAGTAGATAAATAGGTACCACTCTGGTGGGAAGGTAAAATGGCGTTTCTGTGCGCTGCTCTGATTCGCCAGAAACGACTTGGTCATGCTGGCCACGTGACCCGGAAGCTGTACGCCGGCTCCCTCGGCCAGTAAAGCGAGATGAGTGCCACAACCCCAGAGTCGGTCGCGACTGGACGTAATGGTCAGGGGTCCCTTTACCTTAAGTTATAATTAATTAGGGGCAGTTTGTCCCTCCCCTTCCTCTCTTCCTCTCTCTCATTGCATTCACAGATAGTGAACAAAGTTTTAGAATTAATCCATCTAAAGTAACAGGGTGTTTGATGCACATGGCAAGGCATCGTGTCGTTCCTTTGCCATTCCACTCCAGGAGGGTATATTTGAGCCCTGCCTTAGGACCACCTGAGGAATTTGATGCAAAAAAAAATTGTGTGTCGTGAAGACTGTGCACCCTGCCATATCGTACGCAGTCGTGCTGCTTTGAACCAAGGCTGTTGTGTCAGACAGAGAGGATGGCTCAGAAACTCTCGGCACCTCCTTTGCTTACGCCGTAGGCAGATTAGCTGCCAGTGTCCAGACTGGCTGCATGCCTGGTTGGTTTGCATGTTTCAGTGATAGATTTTGCTGAACATGACAAGTGTTGTTCCTGGAGGAAGAGGCGGTGTAGCAACTCAAAGGTGCTGTCTTATTTGCCTCATGATTACTTATGAGGAAGTTGAACATTTATCAGCCATGATGTCAGATTATTTTAGGGAGAGATGTTGGGGGAGGGAGCAGGCTTTGCTTTAGTCATCTGAAGTGTTTGAAATCTTGTCTTTTAAACCATACTTGGTCAGATTATTGTTGTTGTTTTTAATTGTGATGAATACACAGAGTCTTTCACCTGTGCAACTTCACGTGCACTTTGTAGCATATTCCGCACTGCAATCTAACGATTTTTTTTAATGATATTTATTAAAATTTTAAAAGTTACAAAAAGAAAGGAAAAAGAATCAAACATAACAAAACAATAAAATGCAAAAACAAAAAACTACATATACATAGCGAAAACAAAACAAAAACATTTAAGAAAACACATCCAATACTTTCAATATTGTTATCTTTCATTTACTTGTTTCAGCGACTTCCTCACACCTCCCTTTTTTGTATTCCACTTCAATTAATTGTTTCAGCAAATCCTTTCCATCTTCCTCAATTTTCTGTCCTATAATTTATCTTAATACATTCTAACCTTATTTTTCCCTTTAATCCATTTACAATCTATTGTACTTAATTCTTTATACCATTTCTGCTAAAGCCATGTAACTTCATTCCAACATCTTTCTAACATTCATCAATCTAACGATTTTTGACCTTCATCCATAGCTATGAATCTTCACGTCTAACCCCCACCCCAAATATAATAGTCTCTACAGGGATCTGATACAGCTTGTTGATTGTTTCAGGCATAATCTTAATTATCTCCTTGGCTTTGCTGAGCGGCGGGACCACTGCTGCACCTGCAACCCTGCCACTCACAAGACCTGCAGTGGAATTAGGGGCCAGGGCAATCAGGAGGGAATCTGGACCCAATTCCTGTGCCAACTTCAGGCTAGCACAGGCCCAGATCAGGTTGGATGTCATTGCACATCAGCTGTGAGACCAGCTTGAGATTCAGCAGATCCCTTGCTGGCTGGCTGAGCCCCTTTCTGCCCTTAGAACACCCCACTTCTGCTGGCATGGATTCCACCAGTGGGCCTCCTCATCGCCTGTACATATTGGTGGCTGGCAGGACGCCAGCTTAACTGGGAGAGCAGGGCAGAGGGACAATTCCACCTCATCCAAGCCTCCCATTCCCAGCTCAGAGTATTGGAAGCTTGGATTACTCTGCTTGTTATTGACCAGACTTTACAATTCCAAGTTACTATTATTCAGATGCACACATATTGTTTCATAAATGAAGGTGATCACTTATGTATGGCATACAGTTAAGTCTATGGTTGATGGGGCAGGCTTTTGGTGATCACTGTGGGCACATTGGTTTCTTGTAGAGCTACTGAATCAGAGTGATCTTTGTTTTAAATACTACCCAGTATTGGCAAAGCTCAACATGCCTAAAGACTTTTGGCTTCAGTACAGTTTCAGAACATGCAGAAAGAAGCAGGGATATAAGTTTGGGCATGCCCTAAGCCTGGCAGTCAGAAAGCTCTGGTTTGAAACACTGTGCACGATCCCTATTCCTCAACTGGGGTGAATTTATGAAGGAGTGATCCAAGAAATTATAGGTGTTTAAAGCAAGGGACGCAGGTGGCACTGTGGTCTAAACCACTGAGCCTAGGGCTTGCCGATCAGAAGGTCGGCGGTTCAAATCCCGATGCTCAGTCCCAGCTCCTGCCAACCTAGCAGTTCGAAAGCACGTCAAAGTGCAAGTAGATAAATAGGTACCACTCCGGCGGGAAGGTAAAAAGTGTTTCAGTGCGCTGCTCTGGTTTCGCCAGAAGTGGCTTAGTCATGCTGGCCACATGACCCGGAAAAACTGTCTGTGGACAAACGTCGGCTCCCTCGGCCAGTAAAGCAAGATGAGCGCCGCAACCCCAGCCTCGTTCACGACTGGACTTAACTGTCCAGGGGTCCTTTACCTTTACCTTTAAAGCAAGTGAATCTCCCCTGCTCCTTTCTCCCTTCCCATGTTAGCCTGGCTGATAATTAGGCCTTATAAGATAACCTGAACTTAGGAGGGTCTTTGGGAATGATGAACTCAAAAGAATAAAAAAAGGAAATGTTTCTTTTCTCTCTTGGTTTACCAGAAGTAATTTAGAACAAGGCGTAAAACAGATCCATCTAAAAGTCATGACACAAATGAAAAAGGGAGGAGAAGGGGGAGGAAAGTTGTTGCCCCAAGTTTTAATGACGTGGCAAAGTTTGTACAAAGAGCAGCTGGAAAAACAGTTGCGGGAGCAGAGGAGACAAATGGAGCTGTTTTATCACAAGGCTGACAGGGAGGGGGGTGTCCCTGCTTCTCATCTCTCCCTGACAATGAGAGCAAAAGGGAGCCAATGGGATGGAATAACCTTGCTTCCCAACTATTCTACATACCAGGGCCAAATGCAATCATTGTGGCTGGATGACAGTAAAGCAGTCCCTTTGCTTTCCTAACTTACCTGTTTAGGGCCAAGTATTCCAACTGAATCTTATCACTAGCCTGGATTTACTGTATCTGGGATTACTTTGTCTTTAAAAGCTTTTGAAGTTATTCAGAAGGGGGTAGTTATTATCTGCCTGCCCTCAAAACAATGGGCACTGATATGTTTAAATTCAAGCCACTGTTTCTCCAGCGCTGTTTGCAGTGATAATGGTTTTTCCATTTTAAACTTTCTAGATCTTACATGCAGAGTTCTTTTATACCAATTGTTCCGTGGAATTCAGGGCATGTTCACGATTATAGGCTGGCTGAGCCTGTCTTTGTAGGGAAAGCTGTTCTACTAGTAGGCCAGTACAATTGCCTTTGCTCTTGGGTTGCTAAAATTATGGGTCACTTGAGCATGGTTCAAAATTATTCTGTCACTGCAGAAGGCAGTGGGAAAGCGCTTTATAATTGCTATCAGGAAGAGTTGTGGTTCAGCGGCACAATCCCAGGTTCAGCTTCTTCCTCCTATCTGAAAACCCTGGAGAAATGCTCTCAGCCAATCAGATAGAGCTGAGTTAGATATTACTGTACTGAGTTAGATAGCTTCCGGTATTCCTATTGATAAGAGCAATTCCTTTCATAAGCCTTTCTTTCTTTTTTTTAAAGTGGAAACTGATTTTAAATTGAAAAGGGAAGAGTAAAGGGTGTATTTCTGTCCCTTCTGCAGCAACTAGGTATATGAAAACAGACTATATTGTGGATGTTGGATTGTGCTTTTGTTGTTCAATAAGAAACATTGAAAACAATCAAATTAAAAAGGCAGTGTTGAACATTCATGACTTTCTTCATGCTTGCAATGACCCAGCAGAAATAAGAGGTGTAGCGAGGGATGTTTGTCTCTTCCCCTCTTTTGGGAATGAAGAACAGCAGCATAAGAGAAAAGCATCCTCTGGCTATAGGCAGGTGTGTAACAGTTCAGAGAGAGCTAGAAAAACGCATTCATTTGGTGCTATCTCAAGCTGTCCCATAGCCCAAAGGGAACTGCTATGCATCGAGGAAGGAGAAAGCAGACGGTCCCTGGTTATCCTCAGTGGCTCTGGTGCTCCCAGTGCAAGGTGCTGTCCAGGGAGCTGGAGGTATACATTCCTGCTCCAGAGCATCTGATAATATCATGCTTGAGGGTGCGACCAGCTCCATGCCGGCAATCAAGGAAACTGTGCCATCTGGATCACCTCTGGGAGGCCTTTCTAGCCAATCAGAACGAGGCCATTGCTACCAATTCCTTTGACAGTCTTGTGACATCTCAAAACAAGCCTTTGTGTATGATGATTCCGTGATAAAGATGGCACTCTGAAGCCGAGACAGGCGTGTGTCTGATCTGATATCTAAGTGTCCCTTTCCATTACTCACAGACTGTACCAGAAAGCATTAGTAAATTAGTTACACTCACACTAGACATTGTTGTACTTTCCAACTCCTACCCCCCTTTTTAGTAGGTCTTTATATTTACTGCAGGGGTACTTTGACAAGCCAGGAAAAGCAGGAATGAGCCAGTTTTCTGGGTCAAGTTGCTCTCACTGTATTACACAAGCAGCTCTTTCTGAGTGAGCATTGTTCTCCAAACATATTTGTGAGGCACACTTAGACAATAATACGGAATGCTCTTTTCCACACAGAAGTTTTGCAACTAAACTGGCAGAAAGGGGAATCACAGGCTTGGCTTTTTTTTTTTAAATGCATTATAACTAAAAACCCAGTTTATTGTTTCTGTTGCTCTTACTGATTCTGTTCTTCCATTACCAGCTCAGTGCTAGACCACTGCTCCTTCCTGCGCCAAGTAAACCCTTCACCATGCTACGGTTCCTTCTTATCTGGGATAGCTCAGTGAGTCTCTTAATCTCAGGAATGTGGGTTCGAATCCCACGTTGGGCAAAAAGATTCCTGCATTTGCAGGGTGTTGGATTAGATGACCCTTGTAGTCTTCTCCCAACTCTAAAATTCTATGATTCTTGTGTCAGGATCACCCAGGGGTGCTGGCATGGAGAGAGACCACTGTATGGCTTTTAACAATGTGGCTTGCACCTCCCATGTCATCAGAATACAGTGGTACCTCGGGTTACATATGCTTCAGGTTACAGATGCTTCAGGTTACAGACTCCACTAGGCCAGAAATAGTACCTCAGGTTAAGAACTTTGCTTCAGGATGAGAACAGAAATCGCGCCGTGGCAGCGCAGTGGCAGCAGGAGGCCCCATTAGCTAAAGTGGTGCTTCAGGTTAAGAACAGTTTCAGGTTAAGAACGGACCTCCAGAACAAATTAAGTTCTTAACCCGAGGTACCACTGTATTGAAAGAAGGGTGCCATTCAGAGTAAATCATTCTATCCGTGGTTATAGGTCTAGATCAGTTTTTTACCTTTGAAGTTCCTGGATGTGGCATCAAAGAATAAATTTCTTTCTTTCTCCCCAAGCCTGTTCTTCTCTCCTCAACCCCTACCCTGATCTAAGAGCATGTTGTTAAACAGCCCTGAAAAGATTTCATCCTCAAGTAACCCAGCTTTTGCCTCAAGCCCTCTGGTGACAGCGATTATTTTGCTTGTAGAACAAAAAAGCTTCAGGGAACATGTAACCGGAGAACTGGGATAGAGAGCGTTGACCGACAGTAACCCCAGAGCACGGGGATTCGGGAGAAAAATAGGAAGTGTTTCTTTCTTCATAACTTTTCTCCTCCAAACCAGACTGGTGTCCTGCCAAATCAGGGTCTGAGCAATACAATCGCAATGCTTAGCGGCATAAAGGCAAGGGCAGGGTGTGGGAAGAGGCTGCAAACCACAAAATGCAGAAAACACAGTGCCTCCGCCTTCCTTTCTCGTCTTCCACCCGCCATTCCATTGCAGCGGAGATCTGTGGAGTTCTCCTTCCATCTTGGCATGCTGAGTGTCTCTTGTAAGCGAGCCGGCTAATTAACATTTTTAAAAAGTATCAGGCAGCCTCGCAGACCAGCATCGGCTGCCCCCTTGGGATCCGGCAACGGCGTTTGGGAATGTGAGCTTCTAAAGGCTGCGTTGGCATCGCATTGCCTCCTCTTTATCCCAGAAGGTGTTCTGCGCTTTGCACTTGAGCTCCTGAAGCCTTCGCAGCCACGTCATTGTCCGCAGCTCAAAAACACACATACTGAGAATGTGCCTTTATAACATGTTAAGGAACAGGGTTAAAGCTTTCAAGCTACATAAGTCTCCTCATAATACAGTGGTACCTCTGTTAAGAACTTTATTCGTTCTTGTGGTCCATTCTTAACCTGAAACTGTTCTTAACCTGAAGCACCACTTTAGCTAATGGGGTCTCCTGCTGCCGCTGCACCGCCAGAGCACGATTTCTGTTCTCATCCTGAAGCAAAGTTCTTAACCCGAGGTAATATTTCTGGGTTAGCGCAGTCTGTAACCTGAAGCGTCTGTAACCCGAGGTACCACTGTATTCGCTGTTTGAGGGAAAGGGTGGGAGAAGCCGTGCCCATCCATAATGCAATTGTGCCCACCCAGATTATATGATTTAGATCAGTTTGTTTCATAGCGTATTCCAGGGATTCTTCGATATGTTGATCAGTGCCGGTGCCATACGTCTTACTCTGCTTTCCTTTGGACCACATCAGCGAGGCTGAGGGGGGTGTCTTGTCATCTAGGCAGCCCGGGACCTCCATACACACTGCCCAGGCTTGTGCCCTAGGGGAAGTCACTTAGGTGCTGCTAACACAGTAGTTTGACTTCACCCTTGGAGGCATACTCCGTTGTCTCTAGAGATGGATGACAACAACAACTTGTGGATGATGTTCCCCGAAATACATCTTCCCCACTGCCACAAGCACCGTGTGTGAATTATGGGAGGGGAGAAGCAGAGGCAGCCCTGAATAATACCCAGTAATAATCACTGACTCCTCCAAATTTTAGGCAGACCCACCCCCAATTCATAGTCTTGTAAAAAGTGTTGTTTTACTTCAAGATTGTGTTGTATCTGTGGTTCCTACTTCTGTTATCTTTTTTTTTTTACTGTAATTTAGTTGAATGCATTGTTTGGTCTAAATGAGATTGTGACTTTAAATGGCTGTAAGCTTCCTAGACACTGGAAGGGTAGGAGAGAAGTTTTTATATTGTGTTGTGTTTTTAATATTCGATTGCGAGCCTCCCAGAGTGGCTGGGGAAACCCAGCCAGATGGGTGGGGTATAATTATTATTATTTATATGAAACAAATAAATAGGAACAAAATAAAAACAGCAGCTGGAGGGGTACACATCATAAAGTTGTTGAGGGTTTTTTTTAAGGTCAAAGTTGTTGCGTTTGGTTTGTTCAAAGATGTTGAGCTTTTTGGGGGGTACATCTGCCCCAAAACCAATTGTTTTGCCTTTTTTGGAAATTTATAAAGATTTAAAAAAAATATTTAGCACCCCTTCTCGGACATCTTGCCCAATTTGCCAAAAATCCACCTGGACGCCATTTTTCGGCCTAGCAGCCCTATGGGAGGACTGTAACTCTCTTGATAATCCCCGTTGATATCTAAGCGCTGAACATGGGTGGATCTGAGTGAACAAAGCAATACAGAGCTGGGGACAAGACTGACCCCTTCAGCCAGGTACATGGCCTTAGAGCAAGGGAAGCAAATATGGAACCTTCCCAGATGTTGTGGCCTACAGCTCCCCAGCTGGCATGGCCAATGGTAGGGCATGATGGGAGTGTGGTCCTCAACAAATGGAGGGCGTCACATTGGCTGTCCCTGCCTTAGAGGAGGATAGTGGAGAGATCTAGACAAGGGAGCAATGGGAGGTCTTCAGAAGAGCTATGGGGTCAAATCATGCCTCCCCAAAGCCTCCAAAACAGTAGCTAAAGGGGCTCATTGCAAAGGTTAGAGGGGAAGCACCCCATGCAGTGTACCACCAAACACTACACACTCCATAGTTACAGGATTTATCCTCAATGTATATTATACAGTGTGAAAGGGAAGCCCAGGCTCACATGCCGTTTTGTTGTTGCAGTCTGCAAATCCAAAAAGTGGTGTAGAAATGTTTTCTGTGCATAAATTATATAAATAAAATGTGACAATGTGAACTGGCTAAGGCACCTGGGAGGCCTGAGAAGTATATCTATGAGATGTGAACGGCTGTAGCAGGAAAGAAATGTCACCTCTCTCTTCCCATGATTGCAAATAAATATTTTCTACTTATGCACCAGAGCAGGGGAGCGGGTTCTGGCTAAAGGGCACATCTCTGTTACAAAGTGGTGTGATCTTTATTCTAGTTTTAACGGTTACACTTTCCCCCTGAACAGCCCTAGCAGTAGTTTGGTAAGGAGAATGATACATAATTTTCTGTTGGACAATTCCTAGCCTCTCACTCCCGCGATTCCATCCAAATTATAGCCTTCAAAGGGAAAAGTGCATGATATCTGAACAAGTTTGATGCTGTAATATTGACATACCCTCTCTGAGTTTTCATTTGTTTTGAATTTTGAAAAAATCGTTTTCTTGTTATCTGGCAGGTGTGAAAGTCCGGGATTTCCTGGTTGACAATGAGACCTTCTCTGACTTTCTCCATCACAATGCCTCCCTACCAAAGTTTGTTGTAGATGAAATCCTGAATGCCGAGGTTAACCTCCAACAGGTAAGAAGCGTATACTGTCAATGAACAGCACTTGGGAAGAAAGTCTACAGTTCTCAATTTGTATGTCATGATTGTGAATGTGATGTGGAAAAGATGATTTAGCTCGAGTCCCAGGAGTGATTTATAGATTTACAACCTCTGGTACATGTTTCTAGGTCATTACATCTGGCTACCGGATAAGTGTGAAAGACCTTTGCAATTCAACCAAGCTGTCAAAGTTTGTCAACATCCAAAACCCAGTGGTAGATGTTCTCAGCAGTGCCTTGATTTGCTCCATTCCTAAGGAAAAGCTTTCTGCTGCAGAGAGAGTGTTTCAGGACAATCTAGATGTCATGAAGCCATTTATGGTGAGTGTATTACCTTGAGTATTTTGAATTGTATTTACCAAGGTACAGTGCAAGTTTTTAAATCAGCAGAATATCGTGGTTCACATAATATAGCGCACTATGTTACAAAACAAAATGCAGACAAACCCTTTCCACATTTATCATTATACCTGGATTGTAGGAGACCTGTGGCCAAAGATTCGACTGGTTATTTCAATTCACTGTGTGATTCATTATCTCTGCAAAAAGAAGGGAGAGAGTCCAAAGGTCAAAATTTTCTACTTCTGTGGTCTTAGTATCTAAAGCTAAATATTTAGGTCTTGTCTAGGCATCCCTGTAACCCATGGTTTGAAAACCAGGAGCCAGTCTTTGGGATACATATCCCTTTCCCCTCCTTCCTTCCTTTATTGGCATTTGCCATGGTTTAGAATTACATGTGTTTTGATGTTAGCCAGTTTTATAGTAACATGGCCCCATCATAACTCCAATTTGAAACCTTGATTCGAAGTGTGTTTGCAAATCATCTTTATGAGGGAACCTGGTTAGCATATGTCCAGCTGTAATTCTAAACCTTAGTTAATACTGATAGAAGAATGGAGGAGTTATTCGCTTCAGAAAATGGAAGAGGGAGGGGGGATAGATTTCAGATCTCTGAGACTAGCTTCAGATCTGTAAACCATGGTTTGGGGTTAGCCAGGGTTACATTTGCACCAGTTTCCACTTTAGCATAATAAGGTTGTGTTGCTATTTATTTATTCAGTGTCATCAATGGTAACATAAGCAAAACAGACTAATCCCTGCTCCCAAAGGACTGGGAGACTTAACTTTTCTTAAGCAGCCTATGAAATGGTGCGACTCTGTCCATCAGATTTTTTTCACTGCCTATTCAAATAGAGCTCCATGTTAAAGGGGCAACTTGCTTTCCGCAGTAGCTGTTACTTTCCTTAGCTATAAAGGTAAAGGTAAAGGTACCCCTGCCCGTACGGGCCAGTCTTGACAGACTCTGGGGTTGTGCGCCCATCTCACTCAAGAGGCCAGGGGCCAGCGCTGTCCGGAGACACTTCCGGGTCACGTGGCCAGCATGACATCGCTGCTCTGGCGAGCCAGAGCCGCACACGGAAACGCCGTTTACCTTCCCGCTGGTAAGCGGTCCCTATTTATCTACTTGCACCCGGAGGTGCTTTCGAACTGCTAGGTTGGCAGGCGCTGGGACCGAGCAGCGGGAGCGCACCCCGCCGCAGGGATTCGAACCGCCGACCTTTCGATCGGCAAGTCCTAGGCGCTGAGGCTTTAACCCACAGTGCCACCTGCGTCCCTCCTTAGCTATAAAGCTATGTTAAAAAGCTAAAGTGGGAGCGAGCTGTTCAGAAATGATGGGAGCAACAGAAAGCAACACTCTTATGGTCCAGCATGTGAATGCCTGGCTAAGTGCCAAACAAAAGTCCTTTTTAGTTTTGATATATCTTGGGGAATACAGAATTAAGTCTCAGTTGTTTGGCTATTCACCTAGCCAAAAGCATAGGATATCTGACACTGGAGTCATATTTCTGCTCAGTCTGGAATGTAAAGGTCAGCTCTTTTTAAACTGTTATTGTTTTTCACTAAACTGCTTGGATTCTTATATTTTTCCTTGTCATTTGCTTGTTTGCTTGCTTGCTTGAAAGCTTATCACCTGTTCTCCAGCCTAAGGGTTACTGAGAGTAGCTGTAGTATAATAAGGCATCAAGCCAAACAGCAAAAGTTGAAAGCTAATAAAATTCCAGCTCATTGAAAACCACTCAGCCTAAAGTTTAGACTCCTAAGGACCGTGCAAATAGAAATGATTTCACCTGGCACCAGAAAGAAATCTTGCTTAGCTAGTCCTTCTAGGGAGAGATTTCCAAAGGCAGGGTCTTTTCGGTTGTGGTGCCTCTCTGGCTTCAGGTGACATGGGATCTCAGAGAACGACATCTGAGGAAAATGTTAATGCTTGACAGGATTATGCAGGAATCTCATTACACTAGCACTCAAGGGACAGAACATTTTCTTGGGTTTTTTTCTGTATGGAGATAATAGAGCTTAATTGAATTAAGTAGTTGTTTGTTACATTGCAATGCTTGGAAATGTTTTCGATATGTGTATTATAACTCGCTTTACTTTCCAAATGAAAGGCTTGGGTTTAATATGGTGAATATAAACCCTTTTCTATAAATCATACTGCAAATTTAGGAGCAGAGCTGGAAGCCATAAATTAAACAAGCTGAGCTTCCGTTTGCAGCTAAATGAAAAGCTACTTTCTGATCAGTAAAAGAAACTTAGGGAAATCTTGTGATGGTTCAAGTCAGCAATATTATTTACTGGGAAACCAGTGCCATGGGAAATGTGAATGACGTCTGTGTGTTGGTCTCATGCCTGACACTGTTGAAGCTAAGAAGGTTTGAGGTTGATCAGTGGGAGACCTTGGGGAGTCTTACTTAAACTTCTCTGTACTTTCTAAGGAAATTAGGATTACAAGCATCATAAATAAAATTTTGGTTCAGGAACCTAGAAGGGGAAAGGAGACACAGGAAGAAGAGCTTTGATGAGTCAGACCAATGGCCCACTATCCATCATGAGCTACGCTTTACCAAACACATGAGTGGAAAACTACCCTCAGTCATGAGATGTTAGCAGTCACTTCCCATTACTTTATTGCCAGGACCAGTACATATGTTGGTGGGAGTCTGGGTTTAGGAATAGACGGAGGTAGTGATTTATATGGCCTTTGCTTATTAATTCATTTATTCCCTTATTTTCAGCTAAGGTTGACTCCCAAAGTCACTACAATTAAAATCCATCATGTATTGCCAAGCTAGACCCAGATATTCGTGTCCCATGGGTCAAGCTTTCCTACCCAAACCTAGGTGGCTCTTGGCTTGTTCTAAGTAACAGGGAAAGTGAACAATGTTGTTGTTGTTGTTATTTCTATGCTGCTCTTCATCCAAGGACCACAGGGCAATTTACAATATAAAAACCACAAAAATACATAACATAGCAACAAAACAAATAACTCCCCCATTGATATCCCAAGCCATCTCACTATTTAAAGTATATAATACTCACCTGCCCCTCACCTCTAGATACTGCTTATTTAGATACATGAACAGGACATAAGGAGATTTCTAAAATTATGAAGAACAGGCCAGGAGTATCTGTTATGTAGAATGAGGCAGTGGCCATGTGTCTTACTTTAGAGAGGTCAGACCTCTGTTTGAAGGTCCTATTTGAAGGGCTGTTAGGTCCAAGTATGGTTTAAAGGGGCTGGACCCTAAGAAGGGAGAGCAGGGGTCTTGGATGTTGCCCTTCAGCAGTTGCTATTCCAACAGCAAACTGGACATGCAAACATGTCACCTGGTCACTGCCTTCCATACGATGGTGAGATAGATGTATTGTACCTCGGGTTATGAACTTAATTCGTTCCGGAGGTCCATTCTTAACCTGAGGTACCACTTTAGCTAATGGGGCCTCCTGCTGCTGCCACACAATTTCCATTCTCATCCTGGGGCAAAGTTCTCAACCTGAGGTACTACTTCCGGGTTAGCAGAGTTTGTAACCCAAAGTGTTTGTGAACCGTTAGTAACCCAAGGTACCACTGTATTTCTATTTAAATTTTAGCAATTATGTCTGCATTTGCTTCTAAGCATATGAGTTCCCATATGGAAATGTTACGCAAATCTGTGTCCGTTTCTTAATCCTCCATGTTTGGTGATACCATTCCTCTTCTAGCAAAAGCTTAAGTGGGCAGACTACTGCCTCAGGTGGTAGATGTAAAAAGACTGGAGAGCAGATATTGCTGTGTTGTGGTACATGGCCTCCATTCTCAATCTATCCTGGTGCCCTCAAGTGCATTGGAAGGTGCAGTCTGATCAGCAGTGTTGAAATAAGATTGAACTCGCAACCTGATTAGCTTTTGTGCAGGAACAAAAATGATTCAGGCCAGCTCTGGAATGGAAGGAAAGCTGTCATCTCCAAATAAACGTATGTGCTCCAAATAATCATGTGTTCATAAACCAGTAGGGTAGGCTGTTAGGGTGTGACGAACTATGTATGATTAAAAAAGGTTGGAGGGATATTTCTCATGCATAATCTTGACCCAGTCTTTTATTATATTGTGTGGGCGGCTGTTTCAGATGACTCTGATGGTTGTGATTCATGCTTCATTCAGAGGCCACAAAGGAACTTGGAATAGCTCTGAAAGCCCTTGTGTTGTCTGCATGTTTTCTAAATAATTTGGGTGACATTTTAGTGTTCCCGTAGCATGAAAGAAACACTGAATAATACCAGCTGGAATAAAGGCTGAACACCCAACACATGCAGATGGTCATTGGTACAAACTGCAACCATCTCCAGGTAGAGTTAAGGGGTGAAGATGGCACCAGGGCAGGCAGCTAGCTCTGAAGCTCTGTAGAAACACAAATTTAATTGAGTTTTCATGGGTTCTAATTTCTTGTAAAACAATTATTTTATCAACAATTTATGTTTCGGTGCTGGAAAATAGAGCTATGTGGATCTGTAATGCCAATGGCAATTAAGTTTTAATGAACTCTGCAGTGCTATCGGGTGATACAATGTTTTCGGAGTGATGGGAAGCCAGTGGACGGATAAATCTCAAAGGCAGAGTTAGGGGAGGTGGCTTATTTCTGAAACCCTGGAGAGCTGTAGCCAATCAGCTTTGACTCTACAATAGCGAGCCAAATGGGCCAATGATCTGACTCAGTAGGAGGCAGCTTCTTCTGTTCCTAGGTGTCATCTGTATTGTAATTCACATGCTATAGTATACATAGGCATCTTTGTCCTTGTAGCTGAGCAAATGGGAAAAATATGTGCCAAAACTCATGCTGTGTAACCTGAATCAAGCCATTAAATATGGTGTCCTTCCTTCCTTCCTTCCTTCCTTCCTTCCTTCCTTCCTTCCTTCCTTCCTTCCTTCCTTCCTTCCTTCCTTCCTTCCTTCCCAAAATGAGAACCTGAGACACAGAGCTTCCACAGTTCTGCTTGCCCCACAACTTGTCCCCTAGGAAACCTGCTTTTTACCATTGAATCAGAGCAAATGTCAAATGGGTTTTCCATGGATTTACAGGTGCTCCCATTTAGTGCAAAAGAGCGGGTTTTCTCCAGGGAAAGTGGCAGGGCAAATAGAAAACCACGTGTGGACAAGCCTGCACAATAACGTGATGTCCCGAGGGTGAAGTAACTTTGGCTGACTGTCATATCCTGAGGCTTCCATTTCATATGTCCTTGATGGAATTGATTAACAATTGAGGTGCAAAGGCCCAATCTGAGGCACATTGCCAAAATATGTATCTTGCAAGCATTTGATGTGATTAATTTATTTTTTATGTCCCACAGTAGTTGTGGTAGTGTTTTCAGTGCAGTGTAAGCAGCCAGAGTTTCTTGAAACAAATGGATTTGTGCTTTCCGCTTGCTTAGCTAATGCCCAGGCCCATTTAATGTAATTGTTTAGAGCAGCAATAATGGGAAGTGAGACGGCCAGAGATGCTGGTTCTCATGAGGAATTTTCAGAAACACAGGAGGAAGGGGGGGTGCTTTCCTTCTCTTGCCAAATGGCATCCTTTTTTGAGTGTGTGCTGGCTTCACTTGTGATCCTTGAACTAGACATATGAGAGATGCCCTTGCTGATACAAAATGCCACTATTTGTCCTCCTTTGAGAACTAAATGCAAATGATGATGTTGATTCCTATCTGCTGTGTTGCAATTAAGATTCTTCTAAAACTAAATCCCCATTTGTCATTCCAGAAAGGAATCGCCTCCAACTCCACTCTTCAGGATCTCAAGGAAACCACAGAGACTTTCATGGAGAGCCTCGGGAAACTCCTTAGGGAGGTAGGCTGTGCCTTTTGTCTCTTGCCTCAGTTCACTGATACAGCAATGTTCCCAGTTGAGGTATCCAAATTACTCTAATCCTGAGCAGCTCAGTGAGGCCTGTGAGTGCATTCCTGCTGCCTCTGGGCAGAGGTTTCTGCTGTGCTGGACTTCACCAAAGCCATTAACTTGGCTCTTTAACTGAAGATTGCTGCCCATCTCCAATTTGTGCCACACACGCTACGTCTGCCAGAGCCAGGTGCAGGCTGCCCTTCCTTGTGGTGGAGGGAGCCCAGGAGGAGCCATTAGAAGAAGCAGTTCAGCTCCCCCCACCCTGTTGTGGCCACATGGGAGCAGGGGCGAAGGAAGGTGGCGTGACACCTGGGGCGGGCGTTGCTACGTAGGGCGCACATGCGGTGTTGCTACGCATGACGCATGCACCGTACGTAGCGATGCTGCACATGCGCTGTATAGCAATTTGCCGCCAGTGCTGCTCCAGCGCTGTACGGATGGTGCCAGGATCCCTCCGTCGCCACTACAGCCACGGCAAACAGCTAAGTACAGCACATGTGCAGCGTCACACGCATGCGCTGTATGTAGCGATGTTGCACATGTGCTGTATAGCAGTTTGTTGCTGCCGGCGCTGCTCCAGCGCTGTACAGATGGTGCCAGGATCCTCTGCTTACGGCTGCAGCAGTTTAAAGTGCTTTTGACGCATCCTAGATATGCATGTTTGCCACCTTGTCCTCATGGCATTGCCCTCAGCTAAATGGCATGCCACATGCAAGTGGCCCTGTGGTATAAACCACTGACCCTCTCGGGCTTGCCGATCAGAAGGTTGGCAGTTCAAATCCTCGCGATGGAGTGTGCTCCTGTTGCTCTGTCCCAGCTCCTGCCAACCTAGCAGTTTGAAAGCACGCCAGTGCAAATAGATAAATAGGTACCATTGCGACAGGAAGGTAAACAGCATTTCCGTGCGCTCTGGTTTCCATCACAGTGTTCCGTTGCGCCAAAAGCAGTTTAGTCCTGCTGGCCACATGACCCGGAAAGCTGTCTGCAGACAAACACCGGCTCCCTCGGCCTGAAAGCAAGATGAGCGCCGCAACCCCATAGTCTCCTTGGACTGGACTTAACTGTCCAGGAGTCCTTTACCCTTTACCTACCCCCTCCAATTAATTTGGATCTTCCTGATCTGCAGATGATGTTATAAAGGGGGGAAACGAGGTAAAGTGGGCTGATAGTTGGGCTGGTTCTGATACACACACACATGCATGTTGTTGTTTGTAACCAGCTGCTTTGTACAAGCCTGGTATATCATAAAACTTGTAGCTCGAGAATGAAATTAAAAATTGGCTATGGACATAGGTGAACAAGCATCTGCGCGCATGCCCACAATGGGCCTCAAGTTTCCAGAACTCTGGGAGGATGGGAAAATACTAACTGATGGGAGGAGATAACAATACACAATGTGAATTCATCCTATCAAGCCTGTCCACTAGTGTGGGCAGGAAATACTGAGGTCAATTGAATGTGCACATGGAAGTGCACATGGAAGAACCAGATCTGCCCAACCCAGATGCGCATTGGTACTCTGGTGTGTACCCAGCCAAAGAGACAGCGGATTTGAACTTCCTTGTCGGAACTGCTTTTGATAGTGGATGGTTTCTTTGGAAATTCAGGTTCATTGTTTCGGCTTGGGGGCTTGGAGCTCCCTTTCCAAGTCCTTTGAATATATAAAGTTATGCTGTGTGTTCTTTCCTGAGCAAACGAGCTGCCTCTTTTCTTCTGCCTAACCTTTTCTGCAAAGTGCTTTTTGTTGTTGTTGTTGCTTTTTGCCATTCTCGAAACGTTTTCTCCTCCAGTTTGAAAGTTGCCATTTTAAACAAGTAACGAGGGGCGGAGATTCAGCTACACCTATTGTTCTTTCTCTCTTACTGTTCGCTGGTGAAGCTTTTCCTCCCTGAACTATAATAACCTCTCTGCGGAGCTGCGGTGAGGTCACTCGAGGTTGTTAAGAACTGTACTCCTGTGGAGGAGCGGGAGCAATATCCCACCCCCTTTTCCCTGTTGCTCCAGCCACTTTGTTTCCTAGGAGTAGATTGCCCTCTGTTGAGTTATAGAACCTGCTGTGTTCTTTTTGGCTGGCTAATGGAAATTAGCAGAAAAATCTGGTTGGAATCAAGATAAAACTGCAGTCAGTTTTAACTATCCTAAAAGTTTGCCTATGAGTTTCTGGTTACAGCTGTTTCCTGTTACATCATTTGAGCATTGGTGATGTTTCATTCTTTCTCCTTTTCTCTTTTGGTATGGAGTTTAAAAAAAAATCAGAAATCAAAACCATGTGACATTCTCTTTGCTGATGTGGCTGGATTGCTGAGGAATGTGACTTTTCTTTGGCAGTCTTCCCAAACAGCAGTCAGTACCTTTTCTTGCTGTCCTATTCAACTTCAAAACAAAGACAGCTTGGAGGCTTTGCATGAAAACCACTCTGAACTGCATGACCAAAATTTGCTTTTTAATGTCATGGCTCGCTAAATCCTCTCTGACAAATATGTATAGGAATAGAGACATTAAGCCCGGCATTTTTTCTCTCCCTAGGTTAGTGTTGTGTTAGTACGGCTGCCATCTGTCTGGGGAGGGGGAGGGGCAGGGGCAGGGCAACCAAGTTTCCAGACGCCACTGATATGCATTTACTAATCTATTTAAATGTATGCAAATTTTAACCACTGTACTTTGAATGGTTGCAGCTTAGCTATATTAAAAACAAAAAACAAAAACATGGACAGGTGGCAGCCATAACCAGACAAGTCCATATGAAATTGAACTAGATGTAAAACTGGGCAGCTGGGAACAGGCGGCTTGTTCCGAACGTATCTCGTGAGGCTTTTATTGCAGTAAAAGATGTTCTGAAATTCCTTCTTCAGGAAACGCTGATGTTTAGAAACTGTTGAGTTTTGTGCCATTGGTGCAGCTCTTAAATCTGGCTTGCACAGCAGCCTGTGAACTGGACTTCCTGTGCTCAGAAGTCTCTGGGTGACTGTAGCAGTCAGAATGGATAGCTGCAAACAGTCATGGGGAACTCCCTTTCAGCTTCCTAATACTGTATGCTACTGCACACTGTTGTTCAAATTCTCTCTCTTTCTCTCGCTCCCTCTCCCCGCACCCCAGTAAAGTGCCTAGATACCGTATTTTTCGCTCTATAAGACGCACCAGACCATAAGACGCACCTAGTTTTTGGAGGAGGAAAACAAGAAAAAAATTCTGAATCCCAGAAGCCAGAACAGCAAGAGGGATCGCTGTGCAGCGAAAGCAGCGATCCCTCTTGCTGTTCCGGCTCCTGGGATAGTTGCGCAGCCTGCATTCGCTCCATAAGATGCACACACATTTCCCCTTACTTTTTAGGAGGGAAAAAGTGAGTCTTATAGAGCAAAAAATACGGTAAAAAAGGACAGGGCATCTTCGCCTTTAGTAGTTGTGCAAAAATGGGAATTTCAGCATGTGTGACTTATTGTCATAAGAAAGTTATACCTAAGAACTAGTGTGTGAGTTTATTTCCCCCTCCTTTCTCCCTTCTCCTGTTTTTGAACTATATCTTTATAAACCCACTGCCTTGAGTGTTGTCAAGCAAAGCAAGAACTTCGCACACTTTTCTCTAGAATGTTCCTGTCACGTCTTGCACAATCACTCTTATGTCAGTTCTCTGGAAGGACCTTGGCTATTTCTCTTCCTTTTAAATTTAGGTGGCAGATCACGACAATTGGGATGTCAGAATTATCAGAACGCCTGAATGTTCTTCGACTTCATGTCATGCCCATGTGATTTTTGAGCAGTGGTGTATAAGCCTTAAAGGAAGGAGGGACAAAGCACAGTTTAGGACACGGAAAGCCTAACTATGGTGTCATATAACCAGTGCTATTTTTCCTGGAAAAAGAGGTGCCGGAACTCGCCGTGAACACCTCCCTCTTAGAATGGCAGGGGCACCTTAGAGGTGCTGGAATTGAGTTCCAGCAATTTCAGCAATAGGAGCCTTCTTCCTCATCCTGCGCCATCTCATAGGAAGGTCCTGAGGATAAAATGCCAAGATTAGCCAAGAGTTTCCTGGAGGAAGAGAGTAGGATACAAATAAAACAAAGGGAGTTGTGGGTTACATTTGGCTACTGCAATACTTAAAGATCCAATTTCATAGCATTTATTTCCCTGCCAATGGGTCAGAGTAGACCCATTAAAATTAATGGGCCTAACTTAGACAATGGGACTACAATGATTAAAAATTAGTTGAATACTGCCCAGTGGCTCCAATGATTCTTTCCCCCCTGGACGTGTGACTTCATCATTGTACTCATGAAATGCTCTCCTAACATCACATGAGTTGCAAATTCCTTTCCAGATTTTTGGACATGCACCGTACAATGTAGAAGCACCTTTTATTAATTGTTCAGTAGAAGTTAAACCACAGAGGTTAAACCACAGAGCCTAGGACTTGCCAACCAGAAGGTCGACAGTTCGAATCCCCGCGACGGGGTGAGCTCCCATTGCTCGGTCCCAGCTCCTGCCAACTTAGCAGTTCAAAAGCACATCAAAAGTGCAAGTAGATAAATAGGTACCGCTCTGGCAGGAAGATAAACGGCGTTTTCGTGTGCTGCTCTGGTTCGCCAGAAGCGGCTTTGTCATGCTGGCCTCGTGACCCGGAAGCTGTCTGCGGACAAACGCCAGCTCCCTCGGCCTATAGAGTGAGATGAGCGCACAACCCCAGAGTCGGTCATGACTGGACCTTATGGTCAGGGGTACCTTTACCTTTACCTAGAAGTTCATCTTCTGTATTGACTGTGATTCAAAAAATATCATTGCTTGCGATTAAAAAAAAATGGAGCTAGTTCAGGCTCACACATTCTGTTTGCTGGCGAAATCAAACTGGGATATCTCCAATGGCATTTAACTAAAGTTGGGTCCAAATTATAGACAGGCATAACCCCAAGAAAATTAGTCCTTAGGAATTGGAGAGAAGGGCTTTCTCATTAGTTTGGCCTGTTGATATCCTGTCTTCATACACTCCACCTTAAAGGAAGGTGACTCTTCTGGGGTGAGAGAATGAATGGATTTTGCTCCCTAAGAAGAATACATTCCACGCCTTCCATGGAATGGCAGGGAATGCAATGAAATGCAAGCAGTTTGCACAAATATAAACTGGTAGGCAAGCAGTTTCTGTTCCTTGGACACAATAGGAAATCTAAGGTTTGTTCGGGATGCTTTTGAACCAATTGATCTTTGGTGTAATATTTGTTACCAGTTTTACAGCAAAATGGATCAAGCTTTGATCTGTAGGTGAACCCCTATTTTTTTCCCTCCCCTTTTGAACTAAAGCTTGGGAGCATGAAAAGCTGGAGCGACATGAGGCAGGAGGTGGTGTTCCTAACCAATGTGAACAGCACAAGTTCTTCTACCGAAATTTACCAGGCGGTATCCCGAATAGTTTGTGGACATCCTGAGGGAGGGGGATTGCAGATCAAGTCTCTCAACTGGTATGAAGACAGCAACTACAAAGCTTTGTTTGGAGGCAACAGCACTGACGAAGATGCTGCCGATTTCTATGACAACTACACAAGTAAGTGGAACTCCGTGCATGCTTATTAATTTTGGGCAGATCATTTGGATTACAGTCCTTTTTTATTTTCAAAGATGCAGGAAGCTACTGTATGATGATGGGTGGATAGCACTTGTCTATACCGGGTGTGCTGTCTAGGACTGAGGTGAGAAAGATACTGTGCACCTAGCTCATCTCCCATAGGAGCCAGTGTGGTATAGTGGTTAAGAGCGGTAGTCTCGTAATCTGGGGAACCGGGTTCGCTTCCCCGCTCCTCCACATGCAGCTGCTGGGTGTCCTTGGGCTAGTCACACTTCTCTGAAGTCTCTCAGCCCCACTCACCTCACAGAGTGTTTGTTGTGGGGGAGGAAGGGAAAGGAGAACGTTAGCCTCTTTGAGACTCCTTTGGGTAGTGATAAAGTGGGATATCAAATCCAAACTCTTCTTCTCTTCTTCTTCTTTTAAACTCTTTTAAAGCACCCTACTGCAATGACCTCATGAAGAAACTGGAGTCCAGCCCACTTTCCAGAATCATATGGAGAGCTCTGAAACCTTTGCTTATGGGGAAGGTCTTGTACACCCCTGACACGCCAGCAACAAGGGCAGTCATGTCTGAGGTAAGATCCCAATTCCACATCGTTCAAAGGAAAGGGGGGGCTTGCTTTGTACTGCTGCTGTCGGGGCTCCTGCAGCAAATGCACAAGAGGGAACTGAAAGTATTGAGTAGGGCAGCCTTTCTCAACCTGTGGGTCCCCAGATGTTGTTGAACTACAACTCCCATCACCCCTAGCTAGCAAAGCCAGAGCTCAGGGATGATGGGAGTTGTAGTCCAACAACATCTGGGGACCCACAGGTTGAGAACCGCTGGAGTAGGGGGTCAAAGCGGACTTGCCACTTGCCGCATAGTTTGCACTTGGTCGTATTTTCCCAGTCTGCAGGAGGCTGTGTTCTGGAGCTTGGAGCACCAATGAGGTTTTCCTTCCAACAATGATTCAACTCTTACTGGCAGCTTATATAGGAACTAGAGGCTCTGTCCGCTTCCTGGTTCTTCTGAATGGACTCATGTCTGGTTCACCAGTTTGCTGATGTCCCTGAAGCTCCTGCCTTGCTCTCTGTCCTTGTGACTGTTGGAGTGGGTGGATCTGTGAGCTGGCCAGGAAGCCAAACAACCATTGCAGAGACTCCTGCAACTGGACTGCAAAGAGACACACACACACACACACACAGAGAGAGAGAGAGAGAGAGAGAGAGAGAGAGAGAGAGAGAGAGAGACAGATAGAAAAGAAACCTCTGCCATTGTATTTGCTAACATTTTGAAGACTTTAAATCCTTTCCCCAAAACACTCAAATACCCCTTCAATTTGACTGCAAGTGGAATGGCAGATTTAGAAGATGGCATTTTTGCTTAGCCTTAAAGAACTTCCAGTGACAATACTGGGTTAAATGAAGCAATAACTTGGCTCAGTATAAGGTAGGGTCACGTGTGCAGCCATACTTTTTTAAGTGTATACATTATATTCTTGGGCATTTTTTCTGCCTTTCGGGAAACGTGGTTTGCACAGCACTTCTTGTCCATAAGAAGACATTGCCGAAGGCCTTGCTGAATCCTGTGCCATTGTAACTCTGGCAGATTCTGTGCTGATATGCTGTACTGGAACGTTCTGCTCATTTATGCAATTCTGCTTTAACATTCGTAAGGTCCTCGCTCACATGCTACATTTGCTGACCCAGGCAGATGCTCAAGAACAGCTAGGTTTTATGTTCAAGCACTGCAGTGCTTGATGTTTTGATGTTGCTTGACTGATGGGGTGGGGTGGGGGAGATGTTGCAACTGGGTTCTAATGTCCAGACCAGAATTTAATCAAAGGCTATTGATATTGAAAGATAAAGCCAACACTGCTTCTTCTTAGGGCAGAAGCCAGAGAGAGCCACTCTTTTTAGCCTGTCCTGCAGGTTGTCACCTTTTTGTTTTATAAAAGAAATTTTCAAAAATTTAACATAAATAATAAATTTATATTTTCCCCGACTTTCCACCCCATTTTCCATGGTGTTTTTATTTCTCCCCCTCTGCTACATGCTGCCTTCAAACTCTTATACCATAACATCAATATTATTCTTCCACAAAGCAAACATCGTTAGGTTCTCTTATTTTGGCTGTTAACTTTGCCAGTTTAGCATAGTCCCTCACCTTACGTATCCATTCTTCTTTGGTGGGAACTAATTTTTCCATTTTTGTGCATAGAGAACCCTAGCCACTGTTGTTGCATACATAAACAACTTAATCATCTGGGGGTGGCCCCACAAATTTCTGTCCCTGGTTGTTACCTTTTCGATGTCACCTTTGACCCTTTCACTATCCTGGCAGGTAAACAAGACGTTCCAGGAGCTGAGTGTCTTCCGTGATCTCGGAGGGATGTGGGAGGAGATAAAACCAAAGATAAAAGTGTTCATGGAGGAAAGCCAGGAAATGGATCTAGTTCGGGTCAGTATGCCATAACTTCTCGCTCCTCAGATAAGATTGGATATTTCTTAGGAGACCAGTTTACAAGAAGTGATTTTAATCTGTTTACTTTGGTATCGTGATTGGCGTTTGGCCTCGAGCAAGTGCGTGCATGTCTATGTAGTACCTCATTTCTTCTGACAAGCTTGCTTGGGCAGGGCCTCCTTGTCTGTGCAATGTGACTCTAACCTGAGATTCGGCAGGAAGGTGATTCCTTCTAGACAATAGCTCTCCCCTCTGTGATTTCCCCAAGTGCCAAGTTGGCTGATTTGTTGTGCACAACTCAGGCAGATTCTGGCCAGCATATAAATCAGGCCTGCATCCTCCCTTCCACAGGCTGCTGTGTGTGTTCACCTGCCAAGGACATGGCCCATAATGAATGTGAAACGAGGGGCTATTCAAGTACAGGCAGGCTTCACATTCTGTTATGTTGAGTTCTGCCATAATCACATAACATGGGGCTCTGAACTAGAGACGAATGTGATTAAATATTACCTCACCCGTTTTAACAGAGGAAACAGACGCAGGTCATACTGGCGCTATCCAGATGTGTGAAAAAACAAGCATTGTATTTAAATAACTATTTGGAATGACAACAATAATTCATTCCAACCTTTATTGTATTGTAATATTGCCTTTTAAAAAATTCCAATACAAGGTCAGTGTGCTATTTGCTATTGGAGAGCCAGTGTGATGTAGTTTGCATTGCTGGGGGGTTGAAATTCCTTCTCAAGCCATGAAGCTTACTAGGAAGAGAGAGAAGAAAACTGTCCTGCCAGTGACCTAAAGCTCAGGATGTCCCATTAATCAAAGATACTCACTCTGGAAGCCTAATAACCTGTTCAGATCCAGATCGACCACATAACTCTTTTGTTAAATCCACTGCTTTCTTATGGAGCCTGACTCACCCACAACTTCTATGAGAAAACAGAGAAACTGTAGGGACCGTCACGTGTGAGGAGAACACCTCATTTCTGCCTGTGTACCTGCTGCCAGAAAACAAGAAGTGTCTGGCCAGCTGCCTCAGCAGATACATTTTGCAGCAGCACATATGGTCAGTTGTGACAGTGGGAGAGATGTCCAGGTGGTAGCATTCTCTAAAGACAGACTTTTTGTTTAGAGTTCACAAGAACACAAAGTGTGCTCTGTGATGTCCCAGAGAGGATGCAAGCCAGGTTCTCTGGTGAATGACCTTTCCACCCAGCCGGATGGTGGTCTTTTTTTTTTATGGCTCCCTCCGTTTCCCATTTCTGCACATATTAATCAGAAGGAAAACAAGTGGGTGTTGCAACATGATGTTGTGACTTGTTTCGATGTTTTAACAGGGCGTGTGCCTGTGGACTGTTAGGGACCAAAATCCTCAGTGCTGTACAGCAGGGGAGGGCTCAAAACAACTTTTCTGTCTGGATTTTCGCTTTCTGAAATATGGCAACCCTAATAATCCTGGCAACCCTAATCCTGCCAGAGTTCTATGGAAGCATTAGGACAGTGTCCATGTGCAGTTGTTGATTTTGCTATGTTTTACTCACGTTCCATTTGCAAATTTCAAATATTTTTCTGCATACCTTCCGTTGTGTGCGTCCCGTTGTCCTGGCCTGCTGTTTGGAACGGGTCTTCCCCTTTGGCTGATAAGAGGGAAGCATAATGGGCAACACAGAGCCAAAACCATCCTCATTAAGTTCTTCTCTGTGGTCAAACTATAAACATACCAATATGACATATACAACCCCAAATTTTGGTGCCACTCCCATGGCTGTCCTTCACGGAGCTAAGCATAAGCTGGGAAATAGACATGTTGCTGATTTATGATGATACCTTCCCAAATTGGCCAACGGCGGCACCTCCCACTGCATAATGGCTGGCCCTGCAAACGTGGCCAGAGTTTGGTTACCATGGCACCTCAACTTGTTAACTGAACTCTTTGACACAGTATAAATACGGAACATGCATTTAAAAAGGGGAGGGGGGAAAATCTGATATGCCCAGTTTCTGATTTGTTCCTAACTCGTTTGAAGAGCCCTGTAGATCGCTGTGCGAGAGAGGCTCCCTCTGGCTTCATGGCATCGGAGGAACCCTGTGTTATGACGTTAATATTCCATTTATGTTTCGTTGCCTCTTTGCCTGTGCTCTCTAGACAGTGCTGGCAGTGCTTTTAACAATCGCCAAGCAGCTGAAACAAATTTCTTCCCTTGCCCCTCTCCAGTTTTCAACAGGGCCTTGTTTGTTTGCTTTCAGCAACGGCTGTTGCTTCCCTGCTGAGATATTGTACAAGGCTGCCGCCTAGTGAGCCAAAAATAGAAATTGTGGAAAGGGAAGGCTCAGATCTGACAATGAGCAGAACGAGACCATCATAGAATCTTAGAATTGTAGAGTAGGAAGGGACCCTAAGAATCATCTAGCTCAACCCCTTGCAATACAGGAATATGCAGCTGTCCCATATGATAGCTAACTGAGCTATCATGTGAATGTTCAGCTTACCCAGTTCAGTTTATGCCCTGTGTAGCAGTAGTGTCACTAGAGTCCTACTCAGGACCACTGTCACAAGGAAGCCTGAGGGGGCCTGGCCTCTCAGGGGTCTTCCAGGCCCCTCCTTCAGTGATCATAGTGAGCAACTGGACAGAAATACTGCCTGCAAATTTACGCAGGCAATATTCCACCCAATTGCTCATAACCAGGCAACTGAGAGTTAGGCAACAAGCAGTCTGGGCATGTCCAAAATAGTGGAATACACCATTAAATAATGAGCAGCCTTTCCCACCTAATCTGAATTCCAGTGTAGGAAAGAGGTTTTGTCCAGTAGCAGTAAGCCTGAGATTGAGCTGCAAGAGGGAAGACTGACAGTGACTGTGTTCTCTCGCAATGACAATCCAGACATCTTGGCTTGTCATGGTTTACTTTGGATGAGCAGCACGCTTTAGTCGGTTGCCTGATCACTTACTTCTCCCCTGGTACAAGTGTGACAAACAAATCAAGTAGTTTAGGCTTCCCATTCCATCTAAACCCAGGACTATGGTGTGTGGCTTCCTTAGTAAGTTAGCCCCAAACTAATGGCTTCAGGCTGGCCATTGATCACGGTTTGTTAGGGAACAAGAGGCCACCATCCATGGGTTGGGTGTAATGGGAAGCCAAAGCTTCTTGGTTTGTTCATCCTGCTGTTCTGTGCAAACACAGGCAATAGATCTGTGAAATGCTATTTATGCTCTTTGCTCTTACTTCATGGTGAATTTCACTAAGTTTCTTCGCTATGTTGCTAACACCAGACGTTACTGAAGAACAAGTTCCTTTGGAAACACCACTTAATGGGTTCAAGCTGGACCGTAGAAGATCTATCCCTGTTCTTGGCAAAGAACCCAGAGGATGTCCATCCGGTGAATGGCTCAACCCGCACCTGGAGGGAAGCTTTCAATGAAACTGACCATGCTGTTCTGACTATATCCCGCTTCATGGAAGTGAGTCTCATATTTACTAGTGTTTTGATCTTGTTCATTATTATTGGGGCTATTCCTTTTCTCTCTCCAAGTCGATTCAGAAAGAATAATTTCTGCAATAGACTGCAGAACAGAAACTGGTCCTAAGAGATACACAAGGCCATTTTTCAGGATTTGGGCGGTGGGGGAAGAGCACTCTCAGAAAAGATGTCATCAGTGGGCCTCCTTAGCTGGCCAAATGGACTAGAGCTTAGGTGTCCCTAAGAATACCAAGTCTGTTGAGCCCACATCTTTCGGGGGGAAAGCTACATTTCGACTTGATGATGTAAGTCAAAGTCCACCATTCTTGATCTTAGTCTTGACACTATGACCGCTACACCACACTGGCACTGTAGCATTTAATCGGACAGAAATGGTGCATGCTTCTTATTTCAGTGTTTGCGCAAATATTTGCTTCTCAAAGAAACTTCAGCCCAGGTTCTGATTCATTTTGTCCGTCATGGTTGCAGTGTGTCAATCTGGACAAACTGGAAGCCATGCCTAGTGAAGTGCGACTTATCGACAAGTCCCTGGAGCTGCTGGATCAGAGGAGGTTTTGGGCAGGCATCGTTTTCCCCGAAATCACTCCTAGCAGCGTGAAGTTGCCGCAACATGTCAAGTACAAGATTAGGATGGACATCGATAGCGTGGAGAGAACAAACAAAATTAAGGACGGGTGAGCAGTCCTCAAAGAGGCCTTGGTAGGTTCGCGATTAACAGGAATGGGCGTGAGAATTCTGACCCAACTATTGTTTTGCTTTGGTGCTATAGGTACTGGGATCCAGGTCCTCGAGCTGATCCTTTTGAGGACATGCGCTACGTCTGGGGAGGCTTTGCTTACTTGCAGGATGTGATAGAGCAGGCGATCATCCGTACTGTGACCGGCTCCGAGAAGAAAACGGGAGTCTACGTTCAGCAGATGCCCTACCCCTGTTATGTGGATGATGTGTAAGTGACAGTCTCTGAGTGAGTGGTCCCCTGGCGTGGCTGACTCTGCTTAAGTCAGAGTGGACCTGAGTTTTAGGGTGGCAGATTTTGGAGAAACGTGAGCTGGTTCGACTGCAGAGGCAGTGACAGTAAAGAACCTCCATGATGGGGTTTGGGAGTCTTCTTCAAGTGGTGACATTTTCTCAAAGATGCCACTTCCTGGGGGAAGGCAAGCTTCTCTATAAAGCCTCCATGGGTCATCTTTGAGGAAGCTTTCAAGATGGTGGCAGGTTAGCCTCCTAGAGCAGCTCATACTTCTTGGGTCCAAGATAGCGCTGGAGGGGGAGGAGAGGGCAATCTAGATTCTGTTTCCAGCAGTGGCTGAACAGATGGCTCTGAAACCAAGCAGAAATGGTCTCCCCCTTGTTTCCCCCAGCATTCAGAACATCGACTTTCTGTTTAGCTATTATGGTAGCCACTCATAGACAAATTCTCATTCTTTAGAAAAGCTTTGTAAGCAGGCAGCCGCCATCGAATCTTGAAAGGTGAATTACACACTGCATGACGAAGTATTTCTTTTGGTCTGCCTTCAACTTGTTACCAATAAACGATAACCCCAAGTCTTGGCCTTCCTCTGGTTTCTCCTCTGCAGATTCTTGCGTGTCATGAGTGGCTCCATGCCCCTCTTCATGACTCTGGCTTGGATCTACTCTGTGGCCGTGATCGTCAAGGGCATTGTGTACGAAAAGGAGGCCCGCCTGAAAGAGACCATGAGGATTATGGGCCTAAACAACGGCACCCTCTGGCTCAGCTGGTTCATTAGCAGCCTCATCCCCCTTCTCATGAGCGCTGGGCTCCTGACGCTCATCCTCAAGGTTAGCCTGGCTCCATGTTCTCACTCCTTTGGTTAATAGGATGTTTAATCCACAACTGTTGATCTACTATAGTGGCTTACCATGCAATATTAGGATCCCCCACTGTTCAATTCTCACCTTAGCTACGGATCTCTTCTTATGTTCTTGAGTAAGTCCCACTGGGTTCCATGGGACTTACTCCCAGGTAAGGGGATAGAAGAATGCATCCTGTGGTATAAATTGCTTGCCTGTGCTCCCTTAAGGATGAACAAGAACGTAAAAATAATAGCAGAGCATAGTAGTCAATGAATACTAGTTCTGAAACATTGGCTTCCAGTACATTTCCAAGCACAATGTTGGTGCTGATCTTTAAAGCCCTAAACGGCCTCGGCCTTGTATACCTGAAAGAGCATCTCCACACACAAACACACACACCCATCGTTCAGCCAGACACTGAGGTCCAGCTCCGAGGGCCTTCTGGTGATTCCCTCATTGAGAGAAGTGAGGTGACGGGGGCCTTCTCAGCAGTGGAGCCCACCCTGTGGAATGCCCTCCCATCAAATGTCAAGGAGATAAGTAACTATACAACACATCTGTCTTTAGAAGACATCTGAAGGCAGCCCTGTATCAGGAAGTTTTTGTATATGTTGGAAGCTGCCCAGAGCGGCTAATAATAATAATAATAATAATAATAATAATAATAATAATATTGTCTTCAGAAAGAACACCTGAGCTCAGAGGTGACCATTCTTTTTTTGGAAGATGGGATGGCTAAGCTCCTTTTCACATATTCCACAGTAGCAAATGTGGGTTTGATAGCTAAACACATTGGCCAAGGATCTATATCCTACCCTGCCAGGCCCCATAGGACTGTCTCTGTATGTCTGACACATCAACTTGCTTACTGCAAACACATGTTTGCCCCCACATGTTAATGTAAACCACCGCAGGTGTGTACAAATAATAACAGTAATACTAGTAATTGTAATAAGTTGTGATAATAATAAAGCAATGATGAAATGTGAATTGTCAAATGTTTCATGGCTGTACATCTGGTCCCTCTCTTTCTCCAGAAAGGAAACCTGCTCCCCTACAGTGACCCCAGCGTGGTGTTTGTCTTCCTGTCTATCTTTGGCATAGTGACCATAACACAGTGCTTCCTCATCAGCACCTTTTTCTCAAGGGCCAACTTGGCGGCAGCTTGTGCGGGGATCATCTACTTTACTCTCTACTTGCCTTGCACGTTGAATTTTGCCTGGCATGATTACATGACCTTCTCTCTCAAAACGTTTGCGGTGAGTCAGTGCAAGAGGGACGGGGTGGCGAGGGGAGGGTAGCACCGCCAGCAAGGAGAGATCTTTTTTTAATCTGGTCTGGGCAGACCTTCTTGGACTAATTTTTTTTTGGGGGGGGGGGGAGTTGGTCCTGCACATCCCCTTCCCCCATTCCCTAATTCTTTCAACTTTTAATCAAACTTTAATTGGTTTCACTACACCAGTGTAGTTGTTAGAGTATTGAATTGGGACCTGGGAGATCAGAGTTCAAATGACCACGTGGCCATGAAACTCACTGGGCACTGTTAAGCCAGTTACCAACTCTCAGCCTAATCTACCTCCCAGGGTTATTATGAAAATAATATGTATACCACCTACACCCTTTAGCACTTTGGGGGAAAGTTGGGATCAAGTCAGTTCATTGTGTTTTAGCAGGCAGCCATTATACAAATGATAACTATAATAATAATAGTAGTAGTAGTAGTAGTAGTAATAATAATAATAGAGATTTATATTTCTGCTCCTTAACCATTAAAGGATAATTCATTTCACATACTCCCTTTAAGTTTAATAGCACAGATTTGTAGAGCCTTAGCAAGAAATTTAGATATTCTGAAGTATATACAGTGGTACCTCTGGTTGCAAACGGGACCTGTTCCAGAGGCCCATTCACAACCTGGATAGAACGCAACCCACGTCTGTGCGTGCACGGGGTTGCAATTCGCCACGCATGCGCAAGCAGTGAAACCCAGAAGTAACCCGTTCTGTTACTTCCGGGTCGCTGTGGCATGCAACCTGAAAATGTGTAACCTGAAGCAAATGTAACATGAGGTATGACTGTATACGTCTCTACATAGGACAGCAAAAAACAAGTCTTTGCTAGGGGTGAGCTTCCCTTCTGTGATCTTAACAATGGGTAAATGTGGTTGTTTCTAAGATCATTATAAAAAGGGCATTCAAGGAGCACATGAGTTGTATCTTCTGTTGACACAGAGTTGCAACCACAAACACTGTCCTTCTCGGGAATTCCTGGGATGTGTGTGTATGTTTCCCATAGTGGTACTGGAAACTCTTCCCCCCAACTTATTCCAAATCTGCTCCAGGAATATTTGGTTTCGAGATTACATGAGCAGGGCCAATGGTTTAGTTCCTCACCACCTGATTGCCAGCCTCCATACTAAAGAGATGATAACCAGATGGTAAGGAACTGCATCCTTTGTCCCACCCATGTGGAACTAGCTCAGGTACCCATTTGGTCACAGCTGAATCGGCTTTTGCTTTTGTTCCCTGTTGCCATTATGGCAGGGTTAATCTTTCCTTGCACTGAAAACTTGAGTGAGTGAGCGAGTGAGTGAATGCACCCAGGATGTTAACTGGTGTTTTTCCTCTGCAGAGCCTGCTTTCTCCGGTCGCCTTTGGGTTCGGCAGTGAGTACCTTTCCCTGTTTGAAGAGCAGGGTGTTGGATTGCAATGGGACAATGTCTTCATGAGCCCTTTGGAAGGAGACAGCTACAACCTGACAACTTCTGTGTGTATGATGCTGTTTGATAGTCTGCTGTATGGGGTTCTGACTTGGTACATCGAGGCTGTCTTTCCAGGTGAGCAGTAGCACATCAAATCTCTCTCCGTCTTAGCCCATTACTTCCCATTACCCCTCTTCCCTCCCTTTGGAAGTCAGGGATGCTGCTGTTTCCATATTATTATCCAGCCATGGGAGATCCCAGAAACAGCAGTCTCACAGGAGGAGGAGCGGTGACAGATTCTTGCAGATCCACCAGAGATAGCAAGTACAAGAGCCATGACGGGGCTGACTGTGCTCTGAAGGAATTGTTTGATTTGTTTATGCGTGTTACAACGGTGGCAAGAATAATCTTTGTGCAAAAAATTGAAAGAAGAAGTCCCACTGAAAGAAGATTGGCTTATGAAGATGGTGGAATATGCTGAGATGGCTAGACCAACTGTTAGAATTAAAGGAGGGAATGTCTTTTGAAGAATGGAAATAATTTGTGGAATGTTTGGAAGAAAAAATACCATGGTTATGTTAAAACGTATTCAGGATAGCAACAGATGAGAACTGGTAGTTTAACAAGTCAGAATTGATGTACAGTGGTACCTCCGGGTTACATACGCTTCAGGTTACAGACTCCACTAACCCAGAAATAGTACCTCGGGTTAAGAACTTTGCTTCAGGATGAGAACAGAAATCACGCGGCGGCATCACGGCATCATTGGGAGGCCCCATTAGCTTAAGTGGTACCTCAGGTTAAGAACAGTTTCAGGTTAAGAACGGACCTCCAGAATGAATTAAGTACCTAACCAGAGGTACCACTGTAATGGGTAAAATGTAAGTACAGTGGTACCTCAGGTTAAATACTTAATTCATTCCAGAGGTCCGTTTTTAACCTGAAACTGTTCTTAACCTGAAGCACCACTTTAGCTAATGGGGGTCTCCTGCTACTGCCACGCCACCAGAGCCCAATTTCTGTTCTTATCCTGAAGCACTATTTCTGGGTTAGCGGAGTGTGTAACCTGAAGCGTATGTAACCTGAAGCATATGTAACCTGTGGTACCACTGTAACATAGCAACTTTAGAACACTGCAGAAGGGTGGATGGGAAGTCAGCGGATATGAGAGATTTGTTGTTTAAAAGAACTTGTAAAATCTGAAAATGTAATAAAAAAGGTTATGCATTAGACAGGGCCGACTCTGCTGTTGAGCAAAGTGAGCTGGTCACCTAAGGCAGCAGAGGCTATAGGGAAGAGGAGAGGACAGAGCTGCATGTGGCTTGCCCTGTATCCTTGTCCTGCAATGGAGGATGCTGTTCAGGTGCCAGCATTTTAGTAGCTTTCAGGTGCTAACCCAGCCCATGGAACAGGACAGTGGTGTTGTCTTGTCCTTCACCTGAGGCAGTGAAATGCCTTTGGTCCTCTTAAATCACTGTTATGAGGCTGCTTCCTCCAAAATCAAGGGCAGAGTGTTCCTTTCAGCCGTTAGCAATCCTTCCTTTCCCCAGGTCTGTGGCACATTCACTCCCTTGGCTGGATTGTTTCTGGCGGGTTGAAGCTACTCCATACAAACTACCTTTAGCCACCTCAAGGTGTGGGAAGGATGTTTGGTAAAGTGACTAGATAATATGGACAGATCGGGCTCCAATCTTTGCAAAAATCAGTACTTGGAGATGCATCTTATCTTCTGCACATCTGAATGATTTCCCCCCCAAGTCTCACCCAGGCCATTTTGTCCCTTTTTGTTTAGGTCAATACGGCATCCCCAGACCCTGGTACTTTCCCTTTACGAAGTCCTACTGGTGTGGTGAGGAATCTGGAGAGCAACAGACCCCTTCTCTTCACAAAAATTCATCTGAAAGTAAGCAACTGGTGTTCTCCTACATTTTATTCAGTGGCTTCTCTGATGGAATCCTTCCCAATGGATAAGGCTCCCTGCTGTTCTCAGTTTGATTTCTTAAGACCTGCAGCCCCTTGGATTCGGGAAACCCAATTTTTTGGGGGGTTCACACCGCAGTTCTCCCTCTGCCCGCTCCTGTCCAGTCCGATGCTGAAGTAGCTTGCAGGTATTATAAACATGTCATGCCTCACTAAGTAGATTTACTTTCCTGTTGCAACAGTCTGCATGGAAGAAGAGCCAAGTCATCTTCACCTTGGCGTGTCGATTCAAAGCCTGGTGAAGGTTTACCGCGATGGCAAGAAACTGGCTGTCGACGGCCTTACTCTGAATTTCTACGAAGGGCAGATTACCTCCTTCCTGGGACACAACGGAGCTGGGAAAACCACCACAATGTAAGAGGGCAAAATTGGTACGGTGGGAAAACACCTTCCAAAGTCATGCTTTGCTTTGCTTCTTTGCACTCAACTTCCCTTTTGTTATATTTAGGTCCATCCTGACTGGGTTATTCCCCCCAACTTCGGGCACAGCCTTCATCCTTGGCAAAGACATCCGTTCTGAGCTCAGCACCATTCGGAAGAATCTGGGTGTCTGCCCCCAGCACAATGTCCTGTTTGATGAGTGAGTCACGCTATGAATCACCATTCCCTTGGACCTTTTCATTTGTTTCTTAACTAGCAAAATTCCCACGATTGTGATGGGTGTGTGTGTGTGTTTAGAGAGAGAGAATCAGCAAAGACAATATCAGTTATCCAACCCGGTATAAGGCAGTTTCCTATCATGCCTAATTTGGGATTCCGGCTCTGAATACAATCGTACCTCGGAGGTTGAACAGAATCTGTTCCAGAAGTCCGTTTGACTTCCAAAATGTTCAGAAACCAAAGCGCGGCTTCTGATTGGCTGAAGGAAGCTCCTGCAGCCAATTGGAAGCTGCAGAAGCCCCGTCGGGCGTTTGGGTTCCAAAGAACATTCGCAAACCGAACCAAAACGTACCAAGACATTCGGGATCCAAGGTACAATTTTTATTATCACGTTAGCACTTTAAAACTGGATGACAAGGAACAGACAATATGTGTGTTTTTTCTTACCAAAATGTGGCTGTTCTCCCCGCACGCCTAGGTTGACAGTGGAGGAACACATCTGGTTCTATGCGCGCCTGAAGGGACTGTCGGAAAAGCTGGTGAAAAAGGAAATGAAGCAGATGGCCATAGATGTTGGTTTGCCTCATAAACTCAAATCAAAGACAAGCCAACTCTCTGGTAAATTTCATTTATTCAGCCCAATGCAACTATTGTTTGCCTTGCCCTGTATACCCCTGCATGCAAAGCATAACAAGAGATCTTCTGGATCAGGCCTGAGACCCATCTAATCTGTCTGTTGGCTTCCAGTAATTGGCAGCCAAATGCCTGTGGATGTTTGGGACTGTAACTCCCACCGTCCCTGTGTCTTGCCACATGCAAGGTCGTTCTTTTAAAATGAGATTCAGAAGCAATACAAAACATGACTGAGTGAGAAGATTAAAGATTTTATTCTAAACAGCAAGCAGTATATGCGTACCAAGCATGCTCTTCAACCTGCCACTTGGAAGCCTCAAGAAGTGGCTCCCCCAAGTAGCCTCAGGTTGCATGGCCCCTGCGGCCAATCAGTCCATGCACAAGCTTCTCCAAATCCCTGCCCCAAACCATCCAGTTTATTGATAGCTAGATAGCTAGCCCTTGTGGCTTGCCTGACTGGCTACTTGCAGTCATACATTACTAGCTGTATGCAGATGATTCATTAGCCACTCTCTCCCAATGCCTCGAGAGGGACGCGGGTGGTGCTGTGGGTTAAACCACAGAGCCTAGGACTTGCCGATCAGAAGGTCGGCGGTTCGAATCCCCGCAACAGGGCGAGCTCCCTGCTCCTGCTAACCTAGCAGTTTGAAAGCACGTCAAAGTGCAAGTAGATAAATAGGTACCGCTCCGGCGGGAAGGTAAACGGTGTTTCCGTGCGCTGCTCTGGTTTGCCAGAAGTGGCTTAGTCATGCTGGCCACATGACCCAGAAGCTGTACGCCGGCTCCCTCGGCCAATAAAGTGAGATGAACACCACAACGCCAGAGTCCCTTTACCTTTTACCCAATGCCTCACTTTGTCCAAACCATGTCCAACATCAAAGAAGGTACCCAACACTATCACTTCCTTCCAACCATCAAGGATCTTAACAAGAGATAGGGAGGGGGAAGGAAGAGGCGGCAGGAGAGGGCGATTGAGTCAGATCACTTAACTCCTCGAAATACAAATATATTCCAGATAGATTGCCCATACACCCTGATCATTGACTATTCTGTCTGGAGCTGATGGGAGTCTAAAATACCTGGAGGGCAGTAGGCTGGGGAATGTTGTCTTAGACCTAAATCTCTTCTACCATGCATGCATTCACATAAGTGCATAGCAGCAGTTCCACAGACCACCCCAGGTAAAGCGGAATCGAATCCTAGATTAAATTAGACTGAATCTTGTCCTTTTTTGCTTCGTAGGTGGTATGCAGAGAAAGCTTTCGGTGGCTTTGGCCTTTGTAGGCGGTTCTAAGGTTGTCATTCTGGATGAGCCGACGGCTGGAGTTGACCCTTATTCTCGCAGAGGCATCTGGGAGCTGCTTGTGAAATATCGCCAAGGTACCCCTTGCCTTTTCCTCTTGCGACCCAGTGAAAAGTTGCATCTGTATGGTGTGGTGGTTCTGCATTGCAGCCATGTTCCCTGGCGTCTCTTTGATGACTTCCTTCTGGTATTGCTGGCCTTTAGAGATTTTAGACCCCACCTTTCTCCTTCTCCTATATAAGTAAGTTAACGTGCAGTTTGAAAACGGATCCACAAATGGAACTGAAGAAGGAAGATTGGCAAACGGTTGGAGAAGACCGTCCTTTTCTTTATTTGTATACCAGTATTAAAAAGACCCCTGCCCTATTAAAAATCCTGGTTAGATGGGGTTTTCTCATTTTTTAAAATTAAAAAAAATGAGATTTAATTAAAAATTAATTATTATTTTTATTCTTCAGTAAAATAAAGTTTATTGTGATGTTGATAAAACTCCTATTGCATCAGCCTGTATCAATTTTGGCAAATATCAGTACAGCTTCTTTGGCTTAAATCTGTGCATCTGTTAGCTTCATGGTATATGAGACCTTTATATACACATTTTTATTAAAAATTTTAAACAAAACATATTATCTTAAAACATATGATCCTTCATCCCCCACCCCATTTCCCCCTCCCCCTCCCTCCCATAAAACAACCCCCCCCACCCCCACCCCTGACTTCCCTCAGTTCCAATCTCTGGTTTCTTTATAAATGCTATTCTCCGCATGTTACAAAATTGTATAGTAATTAAAAATTAATTAATTAAAGTTATTACGAACAGACAGCTCAATCATGGGTTGCTGTTTTTAAAGACTTGAGTCAAACTAGACAAATTGGTGGAGATCTGCAACCAGATCCCTCATTTCTATTTGTTGTTGTTGTTGTTGTTTAGTCGTGTCCGACTCTTTGTGACCCCATGGACCAGAGCACGCCAGGCACTCCTGTCTTCCACTGCCTTCCGCAGTTTGGTCAAACTCATGCTGGTAGCTTCAAGAACACTGTCCCATCATCTTGTCCTCTGTCGTCCCCTTCTCCTTGTGCCCTCCATCTTTCCCAACATCAGGGTCTTTTCCAGGGAGTCTTTTCTTCTCATGAGGTGGCCAAAGTATTGGAGCCTCCGCTTCAGGATCTGTCCTTCCAGTGAGCACTCAGGGCTGATTTCCTTAAGAATGGATAGGTTTGATCTTCTTGCAGTCCATGGGACTCTCAAGAGTCTCCTCCAGCATCATAATTCAAAAGCATCAATTCTTCGGCGATCAGCCTTCTTGATGGTCTCCAAAAGCAACGGCAGCCCCTCCACTCTCCCACAGTTGGACTGGGGCTATGATGCTGTAGGGCTATGCTGTTTCCTTAATGTAAACCAGCTTTCTTTAAGCTGCCATTTGTTAGGAACAATATATGGGTGCACAGTCACTAAACCAGTCTGGTCTATTTGGCTTCTTCTCTTCCTGGTTGTCAGGTCGCACCATCATCCTCTCCACACACCATATGGACGAGGCGGACATCCTCGGAGACCGAATTGCTATCATTTCTCATGGCAAACTGTGCTGCGTTGGCTCTTCGCTGTTCCTGAAGAACCAGTTGGGGACTGGATATTATCTGACCTTAGTCAAGAAGGACGTGGATTCCTCACTCAGCTCCTACAGGAACAGTAGCAGCACCGTGTCTTACCTGAAAAAGGTACTGCTTTCAGAAGTGCTGTCAAGGGGAGAGGGGGAGGGGTGCAGTTTGCTGATTTCTTCTAGAAACAATGGGGAGATTTGGGGGCCCCTCAAGTAACATATCCTATTTCTTTAGCCAACAACCAGAAATAGCCCGTACAATAAAAAAGGTTCTAGATTCAGGTAGGTAGCCGTGTTGGTCTGACGCAGTCGAAATATCTAAAAAATTAAAAAATTGTCCAGTAGCACCTTAGAGACCAACTAAGTTTGTTCTTGGTATAAGCCAGGGGTCTGCAACCTTTAAGACAAAAAGAGCCACTTGGACCCGTTTCCAAAGAAAAAAAAAACTGGGAGCCGCAAAACTCGTCATTATAAAAATAACTTTTTTGTCACTTTTTTATTATTTCTTTGTTTGACCCCTCAGAATTACTCCTCCTCATAGAAGGAGCTCAGTGTATTGTATGTAAATGGTTCTCCACACCCCATTTTCTCTTGAAGGCTAAGTGGAGATTTCAACTCTGGTCTCCCAGGTCCTAGACTGACTCTCTAACCACTGCACCACACGGGCTCCTTAGAGACATAATATCAGTGTCCTTTTTGTTTCTTGAGAATTGCATTTTTTCCTCTCTCTCTCTCTCTCTCTCTCTCTCTCTCTCTCTCTCTCTCTCTCTCTTTTTTTAAAAAAAACCCTGACTTTGTTCAGATAATTGGATCGCCTTTTCTTTTCTCATTAGGATGACAGTGTGTCTCAGAGCAGTTCAGATGCTGGACTTGGCAGTGACCATGAAAGTGACACCTTGACAATAGGTAAGGGATTTTAAAAGATAACAAAACATTCAGGTTGTTTCTTGTGTCTCTGTCTTTTATAATTATAAGTCACCAGAGTGGTGGTGGTTGTGTTTTTTTAAATTATTGTTGAGATTAGTCAATAATCTCATCTGCCTGGCTTCCTCTGTGCCTTCTTTTAAAAAAGGTTTTCACCCTGTCACTTTTCTGTTGCTTTTCCCAGCAATTTTTATTTATTGGCTTGATCCAATACTCTTCCTCCTCCTCCTCCTCCTCCTCTCCTCCTTCCTCTTCTTCTTCTTCTTCTCCTCTTCCTCCTCCCCTCTCTTTTTCATTTACCTTAAATCTTCCATCATTTATTTTACTTTATTTTCGTAATGACATTTGTATACTTCTTAATCACAAAATCACATATACATTTAAATTATCAATAGAAGTCAGAGTTAAAAACCAACTTAACAAAAAAATAAAATGAAAAGGAGCAGTTTAAACACACATTTTAAAGATAAAACCACCTATTTAAATGCATGTCAACGTTACATATCTGGGCAGGCTTGACTAAGCAAAGTTTTTAGCACCTTCCTTAAACAGTACAGTGAAGTTGCCTGCCGAATTTCAATGTGGGTGGAATTTCAGAGGGTAAGTTCTTCTGTGCTAAAACATGGGTTCCTTATGAGTGTATACTTGTAAGCCTACATGCAGGGATGTTGCCCAGAGAAATGGATCAAAAATCCTCAAATATTAAATAATTCTGGTTTGTGATTAGTGTGGTGGAGAGCAAACTCTCAGCAGTGGAAGAATTTGATGATCTCTTGGTTCTTCTAGATGTTTCTGCGATTTCTAATCTCATTATGAAGCACGTCCCTGAAGCCAGGCTGGTGGAAGACATTGGCCATGAGATAACTTATGTTCTGCCCTACGAAGCCGCTAAAGAGGGAGCTTTTGTGGAGTTGTTTCATGAGATTGACGACCGCCTCTCTGACCTTGGCATTTCCAGCTATGGCATCTCTGAGACGACTCTGGAAGAGGTATGTGAGCCATGTGCTTCCTAATGAAGAAATACCAGCAATTCTCTCCCCCCCCCTCTCTCTTTAGTGGTGGTGGAGGAACAATTTGCTATCTAGTTCTCTTACGTATAATAATAATAATAATAATAATAATTTATTATTTATTCCCCAACCACTCTGGGCGACTTCCAACAAAGTATTAAAATACAGTAGTCTGTTAAACATTAAAAGCTTCCCTAAAGAGGGATGCCTTCAGATGTCTTCTAAAAGTCTGGTAGTTGTTTTTCTCTTTGACATCTGGTGGGAGGGCGTTCCACAGGGCGGGTGAC
Source organism: Podarcis melisellensis (assembly GCF_964234715.1). Taxonomy (NCBI): domain Eukaryota; kingdom Metazoa; phylum Chordata; class Lepidosauria; order Squamata; family Lacertidae; genus Podarcis; species Podarcis melisellensis. The sequence continues at coordinate 29,389,084 of NC_138534.1, forward strand.
ACCACCAAGAAGGCCCTCTGCCTGGTTCCCTGTAACTTGACTTCTTGCAGTGAGGGAACCACCAGAAGGCCCTCGGCACTGGACCTCAGTGTCTGGGCAGAACGATGGGGGTGGAGATGCTCCTTTTGCTGCCTTTCTAAGCCCAGTTATTCACACTGAAATAGCCATGTCCCAGATATTGTTGAACCATGAGTTAAGGGGAAGCTCATTCTGGGATTTCCAAAAGCATACTATTGCCAAACGTGCAGCCATCAGTAGAAGGAAAAGTTAGATCTTTATGTTGAATATAAGATCAGAATCTAGGTTTAAATGAGAGCAAGGCTAAAGCTGGAATTGGCGAGAGAGGTTGTTTTAACAATTTTGGAAATGGTATTGGAGACCCTTTGTCCAAAATGTGTGGGTGAATTTAGATTTCCACCAAGCCTGAAGAAATAACAGCAATTTTGGAGGCATGAGCTTTCTCTGCATATTCAGGCAAACCCTATCAAAAAGTCTGATTCCCTCACCTGCTTCCTGAAATTATTAATCCAGGAGAAACTTTGCCATGCAATTCTCTCAGTTGTATAAACCTGCCCGATACTGAAAGCAGTTTGTTGTTGTTCAGATGGCTTGTGTTCTATTGACAGCATGCTCTGAAGTGGGAGGGAGGGAATTACAGAGATCTTTGGGGGAAAGTAGGTCCCATTGTGTGGCTAACAAAGGTGAGTGCAGTCATTTCAACATTTTTCTCTTGCAGATATTTCTCAAAGTGGCAGAAGAACATGGTGTGGACGCAGAGACCTCAGGTAAATATGATGTTGGCAGATCTGACTATTAAGACATTATGGTCCCCAATGTTGGGCCTGCCAAAAAAAATATATTTCTGCATGGCAGCACTTCATTTGTGTCCATCCTGTTTGCAATCCTTTTTTAAAAATATTGATTATTATAGGAAATTTTTCAGATATGCATTTTCCATCATTAAATATCCACCATTGTAGTCATACATTCTTCCCCATCCATGGTTCTTTAAAAAATTTCCATAATTTCTGCATATTCTAAGAACAAAAAAATCCATTTAATTTAGTTCGTCCCCCTCCCCCCACCCCAATTATATCTTTATACTATATTATACTTTAATCCTGCTAGCGTTATTTTCCAAATATTCCACACACAAAATTCCACTCCTCTTTATATACTTGATCTTCTTGCTCTCTTATTTTGCTGGTTATGCCTCTCTCTCGCCTTCCACTTTTGGGCTAACAAAATCCGAGCTGCTGTAGTTGCATACATAAACAAGTTTTTCTGGATCCTGGGCACCTCTGTCTCATCACCGTTCCCAGAAGGAATGCCTCTGGTTTTGGGGCGAATGTTTTTTAAAACTTTTTCTCCCGCATCTCATTATGTATCACTTCCCAATACTCCATAACTATTCTGCGTGTCGACTACATATGAAAAAAATGTTCCTTCTACTTCCCTACATTTCCAATACATATCAGATTCAGATCTGTGTGCAATCCTTTTGCCACGTGGTTCAGCTCAAACACATGGCAAGTCCATGCCAAGCACAGTGAAACTCTACATCAGCAATAGTGACCTTCAGGAATTTGTGGAGTACTGCTTTGGTGATCCTTTAATGTGCCTGGGTTGGTGGCATTGCTGTTTTCATTTGGGGGTAGCTTTCATTAAGGGGCTATGCCATTTGAGTTTACCCTTAGCATGGCTGCACAGAATATTCAGAAACCCATCAGGGCCGGCCCTGCTGTTAGGCAGAGGGAGGCAGTCAACTCAGGCAGCTGCTTTTGAGTGTCATGAGAAGGCAGCAAATTATTGTTTGTTTGCTTGATTTTCTGCCTCGGGAATTGACCTGCTTTGACGGTGCACCTTAGCCTGTAGGGAGGGGGGGACATTTGCTGCTTTACTTCAGGCAGCAAAATGTCTTGGGCCAGCCTTGACAAGCCCGAGGGGCTGGAGTTTGGAGTGTGATGTTGCTGAGCTCCAGCTCCTACCAGCCCCAATCAACATTGCCAATGGCCAGGGATGATAGATGTTGTTGTGAATCAACCTTTGAGGAGGGAGAGGAGGCACAAGTTCCCCTGGCCTAGAGAGGTGTGTCTCTCTCCCTCTGTCCAACTCTCAGTTTTGAACCAAACCTGCATTCATCTCATAACACTTTGCATTTCCCTTGCAACCTGAAGAATGCACATGCTACTTCCTTGAAGCTGCATCCCATCTAGGGTTCTTACTACTGAGAAAATGAAACAAAATGGAAGCCCACCTGAAGACTTCCTGCTGCAACAGTTCATTAGTGTCACTTCTCTAGTTAGCGTTAGAAGAAGATGGAGCCAGCTGAACATTTCTGGTGAACCTCAGTAAGCTAACTCTTGAGCTTTCCCTTTCAGATGGGACATTACCAGCCAGAAGAAACCGTGTCTTTGGAGACAGGCAAAGCTGCCTCCGTCCATTCACAGAAGATGATGCTTTTGACCCCAACGATTCCGACGTGGACCCAGGTAAAAGATGAAAAGGGTCCCTGTGTGATTCATGGAGCCAGGTGGATGGGGGCTACTTCACCCCAGAGTGTGTAGGTGGAAATCCAGAACTAGAGGGACCCCTCCCCTCACAGCAGATGGCTCTCCAACCTCTGCTTGAAAACTCCGGGAAGGGAGAGCCCATAATTGGTCTCCCTTTACTGAAGTATAATACAGTGGTGCCTTGGTTTAAGAACAGCTTAGTTTATGAACAACTTGGATTAAGAACGCTGCAAACCTGGAACTAGGTGTTTTGGTTTGTGAACTTTGCCTTGGAAGCAGAACATGTTCCGCTTCCTGTTGAGTGTAAACTGAGTCCCCCGCTGCTATGGGAAAGCACACCTTGGTTTAAGAATGGACTTCTGGAACGGATTAAGTTTGTAAACAAAGGTACCACTGTATGTTATACTGCATTTAAAGGGTGAAACACCGTTGCCGATAAGCTAAGACATGATATATAGGGGTCAGCAAACTTTTTCAGCAGGGGGCCAGTCCACTGTCCCTCAGACCTTGGGGGGCGGACTATATTTTTTTTTGGGGGGGAGAACGAATTCCTATGCCCCACAAATAACCCAGAGATGCATTTTGAATAAAAGGACACATCCTACACATGTAAAAACACTCTGATTCCTAGACTGTCTGTGGGCTGGATTTAGAAGGCGATTGGGCTGGATCCAGCCCCCTGGCCTTAGTTTGCCTACCCATAATGTACACCTTACATGTTCATCACCTGATGGCCATGTCGAGCCATCAGACTGAATCGTCAAGTGATGAGTAGTCAAGTGTTTTCCATGCATGTGTGAGCCAGCTCTTAGTCCCAATACAGCCCAAGCCAGCCAACAGAACCCCATAAAACCTCTAGCCAAGTGTGACAATGGACCGAGAAGAGCAGTCCCCAACGCCTTATCTCTGGAGGCTTATGACTGCAAGTTCAGCATTCCATAAATGTAGGCCAGACAAACTGCATTATGGATCCACGTACAAGTCTGTTAGCAATATTGGTGAGGGTTTCTCTGTTGTGTGGCTGCCAGCATTTTCCTTCAGCTACATCAAAGGCAAGAGGAGCTGGCGTGCCTTCAACCTCAAACATTTGGATGATGTAATATATTTCTCCCTGCTTAAATATTCATCCTGCTTCTTGCATTTGATGAACAGGTTAAATCAGAGAACATATCTTGCCTAGGGGAGATTGCTTGGCTTAGGGGATAGAGGGGTGAGTGTTTCATGACCTGCAATTATTTGCCTGCAGAATCCCGAGAGACCGACCTGCTGAGTGGGATGGATGGCAAAGGATCTAGCCAGATCAAGGGCTGGAAGCTGATGCAGCAGCAGTTTGTAGCTCTGCTATGGAAGAGACTGCTTATTGCCAAACGCAGCAGGAAAGGTTTCTTTGCCCAGGTGAGATGGGCTCTGCCTGCTACAAAAGGGGGTGGGTGGGTTGTATTTTATTGGTTTCTCGAAAACGTTTTCCTCTTGTTTCATAAACGCACCGCTTGAGACAGATTCTGTCTTACAGGCAAGTTTTCACCCAGGTTGTTTTTGGAATTTGATAGAATCCGGTTAGCTGACACTCAATAGCAGCTAGCAGACTTGAAAAAAGCAGAACTGATATGAACACCCGTCTAATCCAATCTTAAGCAGGCTACTTTTGCTAGTGAATTTTTGTTTGTCATCATTACCGCCAGAGGGCAGTGTGGTTAAATAAGTCTGCAATTCAGTGACCAAGTTGACTCAGCTGTTGGTGTCAAGGTTTTAGAAGTGGGAAGAACCAAGTCCCAGTGTGAGCGTGAGGGGGCATTCTTATTTCTCAGAACATTTGATGTGAATGACTCTTCCCAATTATAATTTTCAGATTGTTCTCCCAGCAGTCTTCGTCTGCATTGCCCTTATATTCAGTTTGATTGTGCCTCCCTTTGGTAAATATCCCAGTTTGGAGTTGCAACCATGGATGTATGATCAGCAGTACACGTTTATCAGGTACGTATCAAACTCTGCAATGGAGGTGGGAGGGAGGATAGAAGTAAAATGTGAACTGTGCGATGAGAACACCAGCTGTTTTTTTTGTTACTGCACTGATACCTTGGTTCTCAAACTTAATCCGTTCCAGAAGTCTGTTCCAAAACCAAAGCGTTCCTAAACCAAGGCGCGCTTTACCACAGAAAGTAATGCAAAATGGATTAATCAATTCCAGACTTTTAAAAACAACCCCTAAAGCAGCCATTTAACATGAATTTTACTATCTAACGAGACCGTTGATCCATAAAATGAAAGCAATAAATAATGTACTGAAGTCACTCAATCAATCAGTCAGTAGCTGAACTGGGTTCCACACAGTCACAAAAACAAAAGAGCCACAAAAATGCGAAATAAATAAATAGCAAAAACAGACTCACCTCAGCATAACATTCAAAACGGAAGTGTGGCGCTCAAATTGGAAGTGTAACACTCAAAACGGAGCACGTTCGGCTTCCGAAAAAAGTTCGCAAACCAGAACACTTCCGGGTTTGCAGTGTTTGGGTTCCAAGTTGTTTGAGTCCCAAGGCATTTGAGAACCAAGGTGCCACTGTATTACCTAGCCTTCCTGCCCAAATAAAATTTGTGCCATTCCAAACAATAAAAGTATTAAGAATAAGGCACAGATACTGTTGCTTGAAGCAAAGACTTCATCTCCCTGAACGCTTCTGTGTTCCTATGCCTCAGTGTGTTGGTTGCTTTCTCTGCCTGCACTGTAGTTCAGGCCCCTGATGGTGTCTTTGGTCCCATAGCAATGATGCTCCAGAAGACACTGGAACTCAGAAGCTTTTGGATGCTCTCCTCAACAAACCTGGTTTCGGTACCCGCTGCATGGAGGGATACTCCATTCCGTAAGTGGAACCTTTGCAAAACCCTTGTGGAAAGCGGGGGTTGGCGTTGGAGGAGAAGTCCGCTCTCTTTCCTTAATGCCTCTCTTTGAAGTTATTGTCAAGGCTGTGTGTGTGTATATCTTGATTCTGTGGGAGCTGCCGAAGGTGGTGTTGACTGCAGAATGCAGCTTATGAAAAAGATCTCTGTTTGCAACTTTAGCCTATCAGTTACAATATGTTGGGAAGTGCATGCTATGGTGAAATCATGATAAAATCTCCGTAGCCCAGAGAAGTCGCTGAATAGGGTCGGATCTACACCCGTCATTTACGACGTTAAAAATGCGTCACTAAAATGTGACAGCAGAGAGTGCTTCAGAGCAGCAAGCCACCAGCAATGGAAAACTGCCATTAAGAGTTATAGAACGTTCTGTTAACAATGTTTAGAAGATCAATATCTAGTCATACCTCATGTTACATCTGCTTCATGTTACGTTCTTTCAGGATATGTCCTGTGGCAACCTGGAAGTACCCAGAAAGGGTTACTTCCGGGTTTAGCTGCTTGCGCATGCGCAGAAGCTCAAAATGACATCACTCACATGCACAGAAGGGGCAAATTGCAAGCCACATGTGCGCAGATGCGCCACTGTGGGTTGCGCTCTTTTAATCTTGTGAACAGGCCTCCAGAATGGATCCCGTTCACAACCAGAGGTACCATTGTAGATCCAGCCTAGGCTTCCAGTATTTTAAAGTGGGGCTTCAGTGCTCTGTCCCTTCTGGCCACTCATCACATCACAGCATCGTAACTATCACCTGAAGCATGATACCGTTCCTGAAGTTATAAGTTTGGCGAACCATAAACACAACAACAATTGTTATTTTTATTATAACTCATTTCCTTTCAACCATAATCTACTTAAAGCGCAACTTAGAAGTGCAACAGATGGACTGACCACAACAGCTGCTAGAGCGTAGCAGGTGACAAAGACAACCTGGTGGACGATATGACTTCTGAAACGCTTTGATGTTGACTCTGCCTTTTTTCTGTGCAGGAATACTCCTTGCTCAGTAGGTGAAGAGGGCTGGACCACTGATCCTGTGCCTGAGGAATTGATGGAAATCTTCCAGAACGGCAATTGGACTATGGAGAACCCTTCCCCATCGTGCGTCTGTAGCAACGAAAAGGTGAAGAAGATGCTCCCAGTTTGCCCTGCAGCAGCTGGTGGCCTCCCTCCTCCCCAGGTAAAAAATATTTTGGTTACTTTGGTATGTAGAAAAGGCTAGGTTTTGGTGTGTAAGGTGACATATGCTTTTTATGTACAATTGTAAGCTGCCCTGGTTTTTTGAATAAATAAATTAGCAGCATATAGAGATCTTTTTATAAGCAAATAATAAAATAAACACTTTCTGCCAACACTTAACAAAGCACACCAGGCAACTCAAAAATCCAATGATGATAATAATGAAGTATAACATATATTTATATTCAAGAGTAACGTTTTATAGTCTGAATAAAAGAGGCTTTTGAGCTATTCACAATAACTAGTCAAAACACTCTCACCGGATCCTGTACGATTCCAGAGTAAAGGATCAGCCTCTGTAAGTGCAGCAAGAACTGAACCTTCCTGTGGAAACCTAACATGTGTTTTTAGATATGCCATGGTGCCTTTGTCTAATTTTCTCATTATGGCTATATCTTGTTTTAATCAGCCATGAGCTGATTAAATTCCATCAGGTTTCCACACAAAAGCTCAATGTTTCTTCATAGCTTTAGATTTCAGGTAGACCAAATGAATGACATACAGCATTCGAGGTATTTCATAGCCGATAAAACCCTTGATCTATCTTTTTGTTTTCTTCTTTCCCCCGCCTTGGCCACAGAGAGTACTGAACACTACAGATATCCTGCAAAACCTGACAGGTCGCAACATTTCTGATTACCTGGTGAAGACCTATGCACAGATCATCGGGAAAAGGTACCCGATGTCCAGTATGCTTTAACAACATGATGTCCTCCCAGTTGTTTTTGGACTCCATCTCCAATTACCCTAGCCTGTCAGGGAGGATGGAAGTTGTAGTCTGAGAACATCTGGAGGTTGCTATGTTTGTCCTTGCTTTACTTCATTGTGTCTGACGTAACAACCCCCTTTTCTCTTCTTTTTGCATTCACAGTTTGAGCAATAAGTTTTGGGTGAACGAATTCAGGTAAATACACCTTTCTCTTTGTCTTTTTTTGGTGAAGCTTGTTCATTCCCAAATGCCCCACTCCTGCTTCTAATTTCAGAATGATAGGAACTCCTGAAATACATTTGCAGGATTAGATCATTAATTTTACCCAGTAATTATTCACTCAGTGTATCTGACCACTGGGAGATAATGTGACTCACAGGCATGTACGAAATGGCTTTCCACTGTATGTATATATGTCAACAGGCATCTTTATGTCCAAGATTATAGTGTACGTTATTATTTTATTATCTCAGTCAGTGTGAGGCTCCAGAGAGCTGTGCATCCCAACAATTTAATTTCTTTTTGTTGAGTAGCAGACCAGGATTGCAAACCTGAAATTGCTGACAAGAAAAGCAAAAGTCTCTTAATGGAAGGGGAAGACTCATATACGCAAACCATAAAAATTAATCTGGTTTAATGTGTTCCCAGGTATGGTGGCTTTTCATTGGGAGCCAGTAGCTCTCTGGTGCTTCCTCGCCGTGAAGAAGTTAATGAAGCAATCAAGCAAGTGAAGAAAATCTTGGAAATAGCCAAGGTAAACAGAGCAGAGATTTCTATGCGAAAATAAATGGCTTAGGCCTTGCTACTTGATTTGGAATTCAGGTGGTCTTTTGGGAAAGGGTAGGAAGGAATTCTAAAACAGCTAAACAGTGCAAACTTAGGTACGCAAGATTGCAATTCTATAACAACTTACCTGGGAGTAAGCCCCAGGGAACTCGATGGTATTTTTGAGTATACTTGTGTAGGATTGTCCCCCCCTCCCCAAAGTATATTGTGATTCATGTTCTTTGTTATTACTCCTTTTAGGGGGGCTCTGGAGAACGGTTCCTTAACAGCCTGTCGAGCTTCATGAAGGGCATGGACACGAATGATAATGTAAAGGTAATTCCACCTGCTTGTTCTGTATCCTAGTAGCCCAGGTGCAAGTTGTTCTTGAATGTCCACAGAGGCTTCTCTCAAAGTTTAACAGCTAAAGCACTTGATAATAAAATAAAATCGAAGGCATGCTTCACTGAGACACCCAGAAGCATTTCCTCTTACTATGTTTGAAATTAACCTGGTAAGAGAAAAGGCCAAATTTGCAATAAACCGGTGGGGAGCCTCTACAGTTTGATTCCCAAAGTGAAGAGCTTCTGCGTTACTCTTTGTTAATTCCACTGTGCGCCCTTTCCAGGTGTGGTTCAACAACAAAGGCTGGCACGCCATCAGCGCCTTTCTCAACATAATGAACAATGCTATTCTGCGTGCCAACCTGCAAGAGGGAGAGGACCCCAGCGCTTACGGCATCACGGCCTTCAACCACCCTCTGAACCTCACCAAGCAGCAGCTCTCGGAAGTCGCCTTGTACGTCCCGGAAGAGGGTGGATGGGGAGAGGATAAGGGGAGAGGGGAAATGACCTCCTTAAAATTAAACAGGAGAGTTAGGGCCAGTTTCTGCTTCGGCAGCTACAGGGCGTAGTAGAAACTGGCCTGTTTCCATGGGTACTCCTAAGCAAGGATGTAGCTGAGCAACGGGTTACGGTGCACCCGGTCAAATCTACAAGCTCATTTCTTTTGAAATTTCTCTTTGCTCAGGATGACGACATCGGTGGATGTTTTGGTCTCCATCTGCGTCATCTTTGCCATGTCCTTTGTCCCGGCCAGCTTTGTGGTTTTCTTGATCCAGGAGCGTGTCACTAAGGCCAAGCACCTTCAGTTCATCTGTGGCGTGAAGCCAGTGACCTACTGGCTGGCTAATTTTGTGTGGGATATGGTAAGGCTATATATGTTTCCCCCCCACTTTTGTCTTTAGAACACATTCTATCAAAGAGTGCATCTGAAGTGTGTATTGCATGCCTATCCCCACACTCTGAACTGCTAAGAGAGTAATATAGGCATCATGAAGTCTCATCAGGCTCCCTTCCCTTTTCTGTCCATCTACCTGTGCAAAGGAGGAGAGAGAATTCTGCTTCCTGCACCATCTTTGTCTCACTGTGGTCGCAATCTGGAGAAGCTCAGTTTTGTCCGTTGCTTGACTTTAGGGTTGCTTTCTATGCACAGCTGTCCACTTTTCGCTTTTCTTGCGAGGAATCCTATTCGGAATAAGGGAATTTCCCTTTAAAAAAGGGAAACATTGACAGCTATGTTTCTGTGATAGGGGGGAAACCCTACCCTGTCTATGGTCATTTGAATCCTTTAAGCTGGAGCTATTCTGATTGCATTCTCCTTTCTCTCTTTTCAACTTGCAGTGCAACTATGTAGTTCCAGCCACCTTGGTCATCATCATCTTCATTGGCTTCCAGCAGAAATCCTACGTGTCCTCAAGCAACCTTCCCGTGCTGGCTCTTCTCCTCTTGCTCTATGGGTAAGGGAGGCCCTTTCTGCTCAGGTGCTGACGACCGATCAAGATGTAGCAATGGGGTTCCTTAATGTCACATCCTTTCTGTTTCCCAGGTGGTCCATAACGCCTCTCATGTACCCGGCATCCTTTGTGTTCAAGATCCCTAGCACAGCATACGTGGTGCTCACCAGTGTGAACCTCTTCATCGGTATTAATGGGAGTGTCGCCACTTTTGTCCTCGAGCTTTTCACCAGCAATGTGAGTTCTTGGTGGCCGCAGCCAGCATGCTTTGCTGTTTGCTGTGCTTTATTTTTTTAAAAAAAGATTTGATAAAAGTTGAATTGATTAATTCAGCCTGCTCCGTGGCCTTTCAGATTTCAGCACAGAAATACTAGATGGTTGCTAAAAGGTGAATTAGTCACATTTTCATGATTTTGCTTAGATTTCCTGATTTATTCCAATTGAGAAATATTGCCGGAATTCAGAATCCTTTAAAAAAAATATATCTTTGAGTTGATAAGCGATTTCTCTGTAGCAATAGAGAAATAGGTGAAAGAGACTAGGAGGAAACTGAAGTATAGATGCTCAGGTAATTCGTTTGCCCTCTATTTTGCTTTAAGGAATTCATTCCTCTCCTCCTAGCCTAACACTGTAACCACAGGGATGTAGCTAGTTCCTCTGGTACCCGGTGCGGCAGGGGCAGAGCAACCTGCCCATGGGGCTGCCGCCGCAATCCTTATGTGGGGGGGGGGGGCAGCTGCCACAAGCCTCGCGTGGGCCCCCCCAAATGGATCAACGTGTCGGCAATCCGCCGAGGGGGTGACAAGATTGCTCCCCGAGCGGATCTGCTGTGCCGATTGGTGCATTGGTGATCCACCCGAGGGGGGGGCAATCTTGTCACCCTCCTTAGGCATGACACCCGAGGTGGGGCGCCCCTCCACCCCCCATATCCCTAAGCCAGTGTGTACACAAACATGTGAATCTTGATAGGTCCTGCCTGGATTTCTAGTCACATGCAAAGGCCATTTGCATGTGACTAGAAATCCAGGCAGGACCTATCAAGATCACATTAAAAATGCAGTCGCAAATACCTCTGGGAGTGAAGAGACATGCTGCTATGCCATCCCTTCAAAGGAAACTGTACGGAAAAAAATATAGCTGGACCCATAGGGGCAACCGCTCTCCTTTTGTACAATGTCCCTGGATGACAGGAGCCTAGGTGAGCCTTAGGTTCACATGCTCTCACACCCCTCTGGCATGGCCACGAGGAGGAGATTAGAAGTTTTTGCTTCAATTAACTACAGTTCAGCATTACATCCGAACCCTAAACTGTAGTTTCCCTTAATTTATAGTTTGTTGGAACAATGCAGCTTCATATAACCCATGGTTTGAAGCTGCCTTATTCCAAACAAACCATAGTGCATATTAAGCACAGTTTTGTTGGCTTCAGCTGAAACAAAAGCTGTGGTTTATCCAAAACAGTAGCAAAAGCTTCCACACTTCTTGTGGCCATGCTGGAGTAAAAGAAAAGTGTGTGACTCTGACATGCATCTAGGCTCGTTCTTGTGTGACATCTGAACCAGATCAGGTTCTGTTTCAAAGTTCAACATTGGAAGGTTCTGGTCCATTTGGATTGAACACAGTGGACCAATTTGCCTGTCAGAATAAGTCAAGCAGCATGCTAGTGAACACCGCCCAGTTGCTCCTGCCTTGCCCCTCTCCTTGCACAGACAAGAACAACAAGCCATGGAGCTTGTACTGTTGTTATGTCAAAACTGGGATTGTGATTTGTTTTTTCTGGGAAAAAAGTTGAGGAAGCCAAAGTTTGAACCTGGCATGTTCAGGAAAAACAAAGCACAACCGTGGTTCGTATGTAACAGCAAGCCAAGGCTTGATGGCCTGTTGCTTTTATCAATGGAAAAGCAGAGCTTCAGGGCTGCATGCACTAGCACCCTATTCGCTCATGGTAAGCCATTAATTTTGGCTTCAATAATGCGACGTTGCCCTTAAATCTGCCACATTTTTAACCCAAAACCAACCTGAATTCTTTTATGCCAAAGAAATAAGTCCTTAATCTCGAAATCAGTTTAGTCTTTAATTTCAGTGAGTGCATGCTTCACTCTTTCTGGATAAGTTCTCTGAGTTTTTCCATTCTCTGCCTCTTGATATGTGTCCCTTTTTCGTTGTCGTGGTATAAATTTCCAAGCAACTGACTGCCACTGATTTTGTGTCTTTAGAAGCTGACCAACATCAATGACATCCTGAAGTCAGTATTCCTCATCTTTCCCCATTTCTGCCTGGGCCGGGGCCTGATTGACATGGTGAAAAATCAAGCTATGGCAGATGCCCTAGAAAGATTTGGTAAGTGAGGTGTTGGCCTAGTGGCATCATCCTGTTGACATGCACCCAAGGAAACGGGGGCAATTGGCAGGCCACCAGCTGGCTCCAGCCCACCGGCCGGTGTGCCAGACAAATCCGGTCCTTGGTGCAGCATAAATCTGCGGCCCAGGCTTCAGAAGACTGAGCACGCTATGCAGCAGAGAAAATGCCGTGCAGAAGCGGCACAAGAGGCTGTGTGAGCACATTTACAAGCAGGTTTATTCAGCGTAGATCAGGACAAAAGGAAAACATGTCTGATCTCCTTCGTGTCCAAAGCAAAACAGGAAACTATACACAAATGGAAGTTCCCAGCATACTGTGCTGGAATGTAAACAGACATGTGACATTCAACAATTCCACACATTTGTCCCTTAAGGTGGAATGGAATTCTCAACACGTCCTAGATTGTGGAGACTTGGGCTGTAAGGCACTGTTGGGTGGATACTCTGAAATCAAACAACCCACATTTAGCACTGAGGAAACTGAATTTTACAACCTGTATAAAGTATGCAAATTAAGTGCATTTGTGTACTCTTATTTATTCTGCAATTCTTAACCATTTTACACAATGTAGAGGGAGGCCAAAATAATTATGCTCTTCTCCACCCCAACCATTGGAAAACTTAATTGGCCACCTGTTTGTCTTCAGATATTTCAGCAGCCTTTACTTAACGTAGTTCCAAGCATAACTTTGCAACTATTTGGGATAGGAATGTCCTTTCAAAAGTACTGTTTGTCGTCAGGAACATTAGAATATGAGAACCACTTTGCACGCAACCAATCTTTTAGGTGTTCATCCTAAGATGCTTTAATGTACAGTGGTACCTCAGGTTAAGAACTTAATTCGTTCTGGAGGTTCGTTCTTAACCTGAAACTGTTCTTAACCTGAAGCACCACTTTAGCTACTGGGGCCTCCCACTGCCACCATACCACCACTGCACGATTTCTGTTCTCATCCTAAAGGCAAAGTTCTTAACCCAAGGTACTATTTCTGGGTTAGTGGAGTCTGTAACCTGAAGCGTCTGTAACCCAAAGTGTTTGTAACCCAAGGTACCACTGTATGGGTAACAAGCGGCAACAAATTCACATTTTCTAGCAGATGTATCATGTTTACAAACTGAGGGGCCAGGATTGACTCTTTGATCAGAGGCAGACTCAGGGGTTTCCTGTGCAGCATGTGGAAAAAATCCTTGGTAATTTGCAAATGACTGAAATCAGCATTAGAACATCTCAGATGCCAGCCATCAGGTTTGCTGAGTGTTTAAATTGTGTCTCTGTTGCGACGAACATCTGAGGTATATTAAAGATCAGTACAGTGTGTGTTGCTCTTACGTACGAGCTTGTTGCATGCAGTGTTGTAATAGGGGGCCTTCCTAGACGTCTGATCAGACAGTTGAATGACAGCCTCTGCTCTTCCCCATTAGGCGAGAACCGCTTTGTCTCCCCTCTCTCCTGGGACCTGGTGGGACGGAATCTCTTCGCCATGGCTGTGGAAGGAGTCGTCTTCTTCCTCATCACTGTGCTTATCCAGTACAGGTTCTTTATCAAATCCAGGTAAAATGGCCCTTGTGACAATGAACGCCCATCCTGGGGAAAGGCATATGCAGATTTTGAGGATCCAAATAATGGGGGGGGGGGAGAGCGGCCAAGACAAGCGTCTCTACCACCCCTCCCCCCAGTAAGTGAAGTCAGAAAAGAGGAAACACAGGGAGCAATAATAGCACCAGAAACCCATGCTTCATTCATTCATTCAAAAGCATTTTATCCCAGCCAAAAATAAACTCCCCGAGCTGCCTACAAATGTTAAGGTCCACACCTTAAAATGTAAGGTGGGAAGTGGCTCGCGAAATTGTGTGTTAATTTCCAGGATGTGCTGGGAGCTGGCCATTAGCTAAAGAGTGAGTTTCAACCTTAATTAATTACAAAAGAGATTGTGTACACCACCTTTCTCCTGCCAACCTAGCAGTTTGAAAGCACGTCAAAGTGCAAGTAGATAAATAGGTACCACTCTGGTGGGAAGGTAAACGGCGTTTCTATGCACTGCTCTGGTTCACCAGAAGTGGCTTAGTCCTGCTGGCCACATGACCCGGAAGCTGTATGCCGGCTTCCTTGGCCAATAAAGCGAGATGAGCACCGCAACCCCAGAGTCGACCACGACTGGACCTAATGGTCAGGGGTCCCTTTACTTTTTACACCACCTTTGGAATGGGATCCAGAAGTCTAGGACTGGTCTGCATGTTACTGAATGCATCTTGAATTATCAGTGCACAAACTTAACCTCCAAGTGATGCATTCCCCCCCCCCCCAACAGAACTGGCAATGCTAAGCTGCCGCCTGTGCATGAAGAGGATGAGGACGTGAACAGAGAACGGCAGAGGATCATTGGTGGCGGTGGGCAGAGCGATATCTTAGAAATCAAAGAACTAACCAAGGTGAGAGGACAAGCGAGAAGTTCTTTGGGCATTCTGTGCATGGGGGAAGCTTGCATTTCCATTGCCACTGACGCATGGGGCCTAGCAACCCACCTAATGGTGCTGCTGTACAATTTCCTGCTGATGGATGCTTGAAATTATGGAGCAAGTGTTGGTAGCAACTGTGGCGATCACACAGGGTCCCTGGACGTTTCACCGTCTATTGATCCCTGTGCCACCACTTTATTTCTCGCTGCCACCACCCAGGCCCTACCTGGTACAAAACTGAGTCCAGTCAGGGTTAAATTGGAACATAAACTTCTGTTTATTTATTCCAGTTTAACAAGCGTGTGGTTTCATAAACAGTATCGGTCCATTACAATCGTGGGGTGCCTATCCAGACCTATAACTTCCGCTACCTGCTCTCACTCACCAAACCACCTCTCAGATATTTACTTGTCTTCCTAGCCCCTAACTGTTCCTGACTCAGCTTATTTCGCTACACTAACTCAAGCTACCCACAAACTCTATCCCAATTCACTCCCACTCCAACCAACCACCCAACTCCCAGCAAACTCCCCCCTTCGCCCTTTCCAGAGCTGGTTTTATAGTCCCCCTGACTCCACCCCCTGGGTTCTGATTGGGTAACCTGTTTAACTATTTCACCTCCAGCACTCTCATATGTTAACGTCACAGCGACCGTTCCATGACACCCCAAATTCATGGGGTTCACTCTCTATTTTCATGCATTCCCTAGAATCAAAAGGGATTGCCGCTGTTGATAATGGTCTGCATTTAAAACAGAAAGAACCTCTCACTCATTGAATCAACGTATGAACAGGGCTATGCTAACTAGCTCTGCCTCCCAGCACTATGCACATCAGATGATTGCCCTACTTCCTGACCGGTTGAACTGCACTAGGTGCCACAACAACAACACAGAACATAGTGCGGAAGGGGGGTGTGTGCACCAAATTTTATCATCACACAGAGTGCTGCTGAAATTTGAGAGTCCAAAGTCTGCCACTACTAGGAATGTTTTCGGACTACAATTCCCAACATCCCTGACCACTGGTCCTGTTAGCTAGGGATGATGGGAGTTGTGGTCCCAAAACATCTGGAGGGCCGAGTTTGCCTATGCCTGGATTAGTTGGTATGGCCACATTCATGCATTCGTCGATCACATAAGTGCTTTTCCCCCATATACACTTGCTGGGATTTGCCGAATTTACAAACAAATATGACAAAATCTGGATGTCCTTTGAGAAACTGAACTGTAGGCAGAGGCCCTGCTATTGATTTGGCCAAAGAAGAGAAATGCACTGGTAGAGGATGAAAAGCTTAGTTGTTGCCAGCTATGAGCAAATTTCTTTTCTTCATTCCAGGTATACAGAATGAAACGAAAGCCTGCTGTGGATAGGATCTGCGTCGGAATTCCACCCGGAGAGGTAAGATTTCCAAGTCATCATTTGCATGTATTTAGTGAAATATTGCTCAAGATGCGAGGCTCTTCTCGGGGACACGGGAAATCCCACACAAACATACCGTATTTTTTGCTCTATAAGTCTCACTTTTTCCCTCCTAAAAAGTAAGGGGAAATGTGTGTGTGTGTGTTATAGAGCGAATGCAGGCTGTGCAGCTATCCCAGAAGCCAGAACAGCTGCTTTCACTGTGCAGCGATCCCTCTTGCTGTTCTGGCTTCTGAGATTCAGATTTTTTTTTCTTGTTTTCCTCCTCTAAAAACTAGGTGCTTCTTGTGGTCTGGTGCGTCTTATAGAACGAAAAATACGGTATTCTACTCTGGCCAGCCCAAGCTCCCTGCCATGGAATCTCCCACCATTGCCAACTGCTGTGCCCATGGCTCCCTTCTGTTTTCATGCAACAACACAAGGAGTGTGTGAGAGATGAATGGAGCATGCATGTGCTAATCAGGTCTTTTTAAATATTTGCAGTGCTTTGGACTCCTGGGTGTGAATGGTGCTGGCAAATCCTCCACTTTCAAGATGTTGACAGGAGATACAGATGTTACAGGAGGAGATGCTTTCCTTAAGGGCAACAGGTATGAAAAAAAATGGTGGCTCCTTCTGCAGAAAACCATGTTTTTCATGGGCCTTTCTGTCTGCTGTTGCACTTTCAGAGCAGATGTGATTTCATTGCCATTCACAGCAAAAGTTGGTTTGGTCTGTGAGACTAGATTGTGCTCCCCTGTTGGGGCAGTGACATGCTCATGGTTGCTGTATGTATTCCATGCAAGGGAAGAACTTGGTATTGGTCACACTATTTAACATCCTGAGAACAAATCCCACAAAACTCAAAGTGGGGCTTGTTTCAGCAGTGACTTGCACTGCATGAAATGAAATTACATTTCATCGAATAAAATGAGACTACAGTGGTACCTCTGGTTACGTACTTAATTCATTCCAGAGGTCCGTTCTTAACCTGAAACTGTTCTTAACCTGAAGCAGCACTTTAGCTAATTGGGCCTCCTGCTGCTGCCACGCGATTTCTGTCCTCATCCTGAAGCAAAGTTCTTAACCTGAGGTAATATTTCTGGGTTAGCGGAGTCTGTAACCTGAAGCATATCTAACCTGAAGCATATGTAACCTGAGGTACCACTGTAGTCATCAAGGTCCTCAAGTTTGCAAGTCCATAACTTTAGGAGCCTGGAGGGTGGCTGAATAAGATTTTCAGTTGTGGCTTTGGTACTCTGCACAACTCTTGCTCCTCCCTATGGCTAGAAAAACTAGGGTTATGCAAATGTGCTTTCACTTCCTAATTTGAATTTTCATAATGTTTGGCAGCTCTGTTCATTAGCATGAGCCAGAAGGAAAGGCATAGAATTCAACACCATGATCACAAACTCTGTATTGAAATGCACCATTTCCAAAAGTCTTGATTGACATTAGTAAGGTTGTTGCCAGCGGCACAATGTATTAGCACTTCCAATACATCCTTTTAAAATTCTGACTTAATTCCATGTAGTGGTATTTTTTTTTTGCATTAGCTGTCAACATCTGATAATTCCCAATTGGTCGGTCCACCACAACCCACCCTGTGCTGAACCACTAGCAAAAAACACTCAAGATCTGCATCTTCTCTCGTTGCAGTATTTTGTCTAACATCCAAGATGTCCACCAGAATATGGGATACTGCCCTCAGTTCGATGCCATAAACGAGCTGCTGACGGGGAGGGAACACCTGGAATTATTTGCACTCTTAAGAGGCGTCCCTGAGAAAGAAGTCTGCAAGGTAAAAAAATTCAAGGTGGCAGGACAGAGATACCAGTGCTAATTACTGCAACAAGCTCCATAGGGTTGGTGATGAAGGGGGGGAAGCAAAGGGGGCATTTATCTCTGTTTGCTTTAAAGCATTCAGGTAGGTAGCTGTGTTGGTCTGATGCAGTCGAAATAAATAAAAAATTGTCCAGTAGGACCTTGTTATTGTTGTTGTTTAGTCGTTGAGTCGTGTCCGACTCTTCGTGACCCCATGGACCAGAGCACGCCAGGCACTTCTGTCTTCCACTGCCTCCCGCAGTTTGGTCAAACTCATGCTGGTAGCTCCAAGAACACTGTCCAACCATCTCTTCCTCTGCCGTCCTCTTCTCCTTCTGCCATCCATCTTTCCCAACATCAGGGTCTTTTCCAGGGAGTCTTCTCTTCTCATGAGGTGGCCAAAGTACTGGAGCCTCAGCTTCAGGATCTGTCCTTCCAGTGAGCACTCAGGGCTGATTTCCTTAAGAATGGAGAGGTTTGATCTTCTTGCAGTCCATGGGACTCTGAAGAGTCTCCTCCAGCCCCATAATTCAAAAGCATCAATTCTTCGGCACCTTAGAGTAGCACCTTAGAGACCAACTAAGTTTGTTCTGGGTATAAGCTTTTGTGTCTGCATGCACATGAAAGCTTATACCCAGAACAAACTTAGTTGGTCTCTTACTTTATTTATTTAATGTAAATAATTTTTTTATTTACTTTAAAACATTTCTATCTTGCTTCACCAGAAGCATGTGGTGGCTTGCAACAATGATCTAAAGCAGCAAGTAAATGCACACACAATAGGAATGTTTGCAAAACAGCAACGCGGCAGCAAAGCCCAATGGGCATAACATTCTGGCTGTGCTGTCAGCTCCCTTTGACTGGATATAGACAGTCATGTTTTTCAGAGGATCAAAGGCATCTTGAAAAAGAGGCCCCCACTTATTATGATGTACAGCAAGCCACTTACGCAACACTGGGCGTTTTTTGAATTGTTTCCAACTGAACAGAGGCAGAAGAGGGTAAAAAGGAAGGTGTAAATACCTCGTGGGAAGTGAACTGAGCCACTTTCAACTTTCTTTAGAAACAAAACTGTTGTCAAGTCTCCAACCTTAAAGAACCTGGAGGTGCTTCGGCCTCGTTTGCTGTGCTGAATGGCCTGGAATATATAACAGACTGATAAAACCTAAGTAGGACTCTGGAGTCGCAAACAGCAGCTTTTTAAAGCTGCAGAGAGACTGGAGGTTGTTCTTCTCTGTTCATATTGCCCTCTTATCTGGCAGGTTGGTGAATGGGCTGTTCGCAAGCTGGGCCTCGTGAAGTATGCAGAAAGATGCGCCGGCACTTACAGCGGTGGGAACAAGCGCAAGCTGTCAACTGCCATGGCCCTAATCGGAGGGCCTCCTGTGGTGTTCCTGGTGAGTAGGGTGTTGCTCACATAAGCAATGTGTATTCTGCTAAAAGGCAATTCTAGTACCAGTTCTTTTTTTCCCCCTTCTCCCCCCCCCCTATTTCAATAACATTTTATAAAATTTCCAGAATAAATAAATAACAACAATGCATTAAAATATCAACATTGTATAAAAAAGAGGGGGGAGCAAGCATCATGAACAATTTTTTAACCATTATTTCAGTTGACTTCCCTCTTGGTTTTATTGTTTAGTACTTATTCATGCCTGTCCATGAATATATTCTTAACAATCCAATTTTAAAACCTTTTCATCTTATTACAAGTGAGTTTTAAAAGTTATGCCAATGTAGGAATCTATACACAAAGCTTCCCAAAAAATAATAATACATGCATTAAATAATTGTCCCTGTTTGGGGTTTCAAATTATTTAATATGTCCAGCATAGTTCACTGATTTATTTTGCCAATCTTCTTTATTTTCTTTGGTGATATATAGGGATGGGATGGTCTTGCCCTAGGATCCACTCTCAAATATAGGAACCAAGTCCTTCTCTCAATAAGTCCATCAAATCCTGTACATCTCAGTATCATAACTTCAGGTTTTTTTAACAACAATCATTTCCCACATTCTCTTCAAATTTTTATATGTCTTTTCCCAGGCCTCTAGTACCAGTTCTTAAATAGTAGTTAGAGAAGAGAGTTTGGATTTGATATCCCGCCTTTCACTCCCTTTAAGGAGTCTCCAAGCGGCTAACATTCTCCTTTCCCTTCCTCCCCCACAACAAACACTGTGAGGTGAGTGGGGCTGAGAGACTTCAGAGAAGTGTGACTGGCCCAAGGTCACCCAGCAGCTGCATGTGGAGGAGCGGAGACGCGAACCCGCTTCACCAGATTATGAGACTACCGCTCTTAACCACTACACTACACTGGCTCTCAAGAGCAGGTACACTATGGGAACCAATGCCTCACTTGGTTCCATCTTTAAAAATGGCTGTCTCTAGACTACCGCTCTTAACCACTTAACCACTACACCACATTATTATAATGTCCAGCTGCCACAGGAAACAGCTCAGGGTCAAGGAGGCACTAATGCAGCTGGTCTTTTAGCAAAACTGATGGAATGAGCCCTGCTTCATGATGGTTGAGGGAGGGAAGGCGTGATGGAGCTTATCATCATGAAATTATGCTCTGGCAAGTAAGATCAGTGCTTATTTATTATATCTCAATTGCAGGATGAGCCGACCACAGGAATGGACCCCAAGGCCCGCCGATTCCTTTGGAACTGCGCCTTGAGTGTCATCAAGGAGGGAAGGTCTGTGGTCCTTACATCTCACAGGTAAGCGGGGTTGGGGGGCTCTTAGCTGCTATTTGCATCACACAGCATAGCGATGTGTTTCAGTCACTGTTTCATTTTTGGTTGCAAGTGGATTGTGACCAAAAAAAGGAGCTGTCATCATCTAGCTAAAGAAGCTGTTTAAAACACCATTTGAGTCCACTGGGAACATAAAATGGATGCTAAAATCCCTTTCATCAAAATGAATGAGACATGTTTAATTTTGGCTGGATTTAGTGTAAATTGTACAAAAACTCCAGACAGACACACAATGTGAAACAGAACACAGCAGGATATCCTAACAGTACTGAATATTCTTTTTTTCATATTCTTTTTTAAATTGATTTTTAAATTCAAGTAACTAAACATAGCCATACAAGGAAAAAGAGAGCTTAGTAGTTGTAGAGAAAATGAAGAAAAATAGCAGCTGATGGTAGCAGTTTCAGAAATAATAATATTAATAATACTTAAGTATCAAGGTCTTGTCACTTAGTGGTAGAGCACATGTCTGTCCTGAGATATTTCTGTCTCAGCTAGGAGGGTGCCGAAAACCTGAAACTAGACCTGGCACTGCTACCAGCCAGCCTTGGCAATACAGTGGTACCTCGGGTTACATACGCTTCAGGTTACATATGCTTCAGGTTACAGACTCCACTAACCCAGAAATATTACCTCGGGTTAAGAACTTTGCTTCAGGATGAGAACAGAAATCACGCGGCCGCGGCGGCGCAGCAGCAGCAGGAGGCCCCATTAACTAAAGTGGTGCTTCAGGTTAAGAACAGTTTCAGGTTAAGAACGGACCTCCAGAACGAATTAAGTACTTAACCCAAGGTACCACTGTATTGGGGACGCAGGTGGCGCTGTGGGTTAAAGCCTCAGCGCCTAGGACTTGCCGATTGAAAGGTCGGCGGTTCGAATCCCTGCAGCATGGGTGCGCTCCCGCTGCTCGGTCCCAGCGCCTGCCAACCTAGCAGTTCGAAAGCACCTCCGGGTGCAAGTAGATAAATAGGGACCGCTTACCAGCGGGAAGGTAAACGGCGTTTCCGTGTGCGGCTCTGGCTCGCCAGATGCAGCTTTGTCACGCTGGCCACGTGACCCGGAAGTGTCTCCGGACAGCGCTGGCCCCTGGCCTCTTAAGTGAGATGGGCGCACAACCCCAGAGTCTGTCAAGACTGGCCCGTACGGGCAGGGGTACCTTTACCTTTTTTACCTTACCACTGTATTGAGCTAGCTAGAAGGACAATTACTCTCTCTTTTTAAAAGAACGCAGCTTCTAGTGTTAAAGATTCTAAAGCCTGCATATCCAGGTCTTCCTTTTGTTTGAGGATGTAAAACTGTGCCGTGCAAAAGTGATTTCGCAAACATGCTGGAACCTTTATTTGCGCAATTTAACTCCTTTGTTCTCTTACCCACAGCATGGAAGAATGTGAGGCCCTGTGCACTCGAATGGCGATCATGGTCAATGGGCGGTTCAGGTGCCTTGGCAGTGTCCAGCACCTGAAGAACAGGTAAGCGCCACTGCTTTATGCTTGCTGCCTTTGCACAGGTGAATGCACCAAGACAGCTCATGTCAGCATTTCCAGAATCTGCTTCAGAATAGATTGCATGCAGCCAACAAATAGGTGTAACTCTACTTATTTTCAAGTCTGTTCTGGATCATCTGATACATTAATGGGTTACACTTATTCACATTGACATAATATCAAAACAACACTATCAGCATCTTTTTGAAAATAATGATGCTTTAGGTACCTTACAACATAATAAACAAAAACAGTTAGGAGAAAAGGCCATCATTAATGTGTGTCCCCACCCCCCAATCTCACACCAGAACCAAATAGCCTCAAAAATTAACCTGGTTGTCCTTACGTTGCTGTCCTGCCATTTTAAAATGAGCCCCGGTTGATTAATTTAAACTTGGGGAGGCCTGCTATGCCCACTTTGAACTTCCCTTGAACTCAAGCAGTTTGCTTCTCAGTACAGTGGTACCTTGGTTTAAAAACAGCTCTGTTTACGAACTATTCGGTTTACGAACTCTGCAAAACAGGAAGTAGTGTCCCGGTTTGCAACTTTACCTTGGTCTACGAACGGAAGCTGAACAGTGGAAGGGCACCGGCGGTGGGAGGCCTCATTCGGGAAAGCACGCCTTGGTTTAGGAATGGCTTCATTTTAAGAACGGACTTCCGGAACAGATTAAGTTCGTAAACTGAGGTACCACTGTAGATATGTTGTACAGTCATACCTCGGGTTGAATGTGCTTTGGGATGAGCGCATTCCAGTTGCACTCCGCAGCAACCCAGAAGTAACGGAGCGCGTTACTTCCGGGTTTCACCGCTTGCACATGCGCAGACGCTCAAAATGACGTCACCCGCATGCGCAGAAGCTGCGAAAAGCGACACGGTCGTGTGCAGACGTGGCGTCACTAGTTACATTTGCTTCTAGATGCGAACGGGGCTCCGGAACGGATCTCGTTCACATCTAGAGGTACCACTGTATACGATTGCGCTGCTGGTTGATTAGCCTAAAAGTTAAATCGGTTGAAGTTTTGTGTTCATTCTACTTCTGTTAAGATCTTTACCAAACACCTACTGTGCTTTTAAGCTACAGGAATAAAAAACGCTCCATTTTTTGAAGGCTACTCTGTTGAAAGTCCCACACTTTCCTCCGTTTGTTTTTTGCAGGTTTGGAGATGGCTACACAATCATAGTGCGAATAGCAGGGGCAAACCCTGACCTGAAGCCTGTTCAAGACTTCTTTGAGCTCGCCTTCCCGGGCAGCGTGCTGAAGGAGAAGCATTGCAACATGCTGCAGTACCAGCTGCCCTCCTCCCAGTCTTCTCTGGCTCGGATATTTAGCATCCTCTCCCAGAACAAAAAGAGACTCCACATAGAAGACTACTCCGTTTCACAGACCACACTTGACCAAGTAAGTTTCTCATATCTTAAGGGCAGTGCTCATATTGAGTGGAAACCCAGAGGCTCTTCAGTTGCTTTTTGTAGGATTTTTGTGTCCAGGAGAGTTCAGAGGGCCAGACAGGTAGGTCCGGAGAGTCACATTTGCCCTCAGGCATCTGTCCTGGTGTATCGACATGGAGATGCCCCCCCCCCCCACACACACACAAAAAGCTCCTCTCCTCCTTGGACAATTTCAGCCCTGGTCATAGTATGCCAAGTTATCTAGCCCATTCATCATCGCTATCATGTTGCAAAGCACCATGTCCCTCCATCATGTTGCAAAGCACCATGTGCCCAAACCACAGCTGGCAGAAGGAAGATATGTGTAGCCCCTTTCACAGGGCCTAGCTGTGGAGGAACTCTGGGGAATTATTGTTCCATGAGAAGCATGGGGTGAAGTTCCACACGCTTGTGGCTCACTTGATGACCAACTTGCATGTGTGAACCAGTTGACGTCCCCTTAGAGCAGAGCTTTCCAAACTGCGTATCATGACACGTTTGTGTGTTGGCTGCAGTGTGTAGGTGTGTCGGAACAATATGTGTGCATATCTCTTACAAGGGGTTAGTTGAACCTCTGGTTTGCTAGTAAAACTGAATTACTGTGCTGCAAAATGATGCATGTCTGAAAAGTGTGTCACCAACGTGAAAAGTTTGGAAAGCTCTGCCTTAGAGTATCTTTCGCCAGAACCTGAAGACTGGCCTTTCTTCTGTACGCATTTAAATGTGTACTTTTCTGTTTGTTTTAAATTTCTGCTTGTTTTAATGTTTAACAGCTGTTCCGATAATTTTGCATGTGTATATGTTGGGGACTGGGCAGAGGAGGAGGAACAGTGGAGACTGTCTCCTCATCCTGACCCTTCCAGGGAGGAGGAAGAGGAAGACAGTATAGATTTACAACCGGGGTTTGCGGGAGGTCACAGCTCAGAGGCAGATGAGGGGAAGAGTTGGGAAGTCAAGGGAGAGCCAGAACAACAACACCCAGCTGACACGTTGTCATTAGAAAGCATTCCAGACACTCCATCTCCCAGAACCTGGCGAGCCTTAAAAGTAGGAGAGCAAAGAGCTCAAAGACAGAGGCACCCATAGAGGAGACAATGAGAATGGTGGATGAGGAAGTGGGAGAGAAGGGGTGTGTGGAGATTCCCTCGGACAATGCCATTATCCAAGAGGCTGGGTTCTATAGCCTCTCTCTGTAAAGATTGAAATAAAAAAGGACAGTAAGAAACTTTTCCTTGTCTTTATACTTTCCTGGACAACCAGCCGGGAGCCACTGACAGCATCCTGATAGTATATTATGATGGTGTGCTTTGTTTTATGTGTGTTGCAACCTGATCTGGGTTCGAAAGTAGACCAGGACCCATTGAAATTAATGTGCATGAATTAATGTGCTTAGAGGGATATATCCCAATAATAATAAAAATGTCAACAACTTATCCTAGTCTGTCTACCTTTTCTCCCTCTCAGGTATTTGTAAACTTCGCCAAGGACCAAAGCGATGACGACCACACAAAGGACTTGTCGTTGCACAAAAACCAGACTGTTGTAGATGTCTCACTTCTGACTTCCTTTTTGAAAGATGAAAAGGTGAAAGAAAGCTATGTATGAGCAGCCCTGTTGCAAAGGGTGCAGCAGCCGTTCTGAGCAGAAAGGTGAAGGCAGACATCCTTTCTGTGCCATAGTGGGGAGATCGTCCCACCAGCAAAGAGACAAGAGGATACAGAGAGGAAGGAAATAAAACTGAACGTGTGTTGTTGTTTTTTACTAGTAACCATTTGATGCAATGCAACTCAATGCAAAGAAATCAATATTCCATTACGGAGGCAGTGCCTCTTGGAGATGTTGCCTTGTTGTACTGTTCTCTAGTGAAAGACTTGAATCTAGTTGTTCTTTCGTTATAATAACTCTGTGAAATTCTCGTATGGTGCCACTTTCTGCTATGTGGTCTTCTGCCATACTCCTGCTTGTTTCTACTTAGTACGTTTCCCGGTCAGGGGTGGCGCAACAACTGCTCAGAGGATTCTTGGCCAGTAATTATTTATTTGCCATTTTAAGGCATGCATTGCCCTTCCAGAGGGCGGGTGGAATTGCTGTGGCGCAACATCCATTGCTGGCAATGAGTGTACCGGCGAAACCAGTGCCAATTCTTCACCACGTAATGCATTGTTGTGGCCTTATTTAAGTATTAGCGGTTGGGCCCCATTAACTACACAAGTTTAGGGGGATGAGGAGGAAGATCACCGTTGGCCTTACCAGCGGGCCGTGAAGCACACCATCTCAAAACACGCATAAAAACAACAACAATTCACTTAGTTTCTTATTGGGCAGAACTAACAATCAACCATGGAAACATTTGAGAGGATTTCTGTCCCAATGGTATGGTGACCAATTGCTCGTTCTTCCACTCTGCTTTCGTGAAGCCGTTGCTGTTTTCAGCTTTTGTTAAGAATCAAGTTTGAGATGTCTGTTTTCATTGCAACAGTATTATTTAAATGTGACCTGGCACCTTCTGGGAAATGCTGTCACGCCTCCCTTGTCCCAAAGTATCAAATCACTTTCAGTCTTGGATCTATATTACACCAAGTGTCTAGAACCTAGATTCATTTGTACAAACTGTCACATTTCTTTTTCTAGTCTAGCAATCCTTTCCCCAGTTTTGGTAATCATATAATGTACTGTGATAGGTTTTCCCACGTTAGAAGTCAAGCCATGTTTCTCTGACGCATGGTGGACATTGATGCCACTTGTTCCTCACAAAGTCCTGCCATCTATCCCATGCCAGTTTAGGCGTGGCAATCCCAGGCAAAAAGTTTAAGAGACTGAATCAACAGAAAAATATGAAGAAGGGATCTTTTAAAGGTGATTTGCAAAACAGTTGCTCATTTGGGAAGCAATCGGAATGTTTTGTTTTAGGGAAAAAAGTCAATCGAGTAGGTACTTTTATGCAAGGCTAGGCTTAGTGGGCAAATGGCTGTGGGCGATTCTTTGTAACACTGGACTTTCTTTCTTTTACACAAAAACTGGAGTTTGCCAAACATCGTCATGCCTGCAACACGACCATGTCCTTATTGCAATACGACAGTATAAGGCAGAAAAGGCTAGTTAAAGCAAAGGTCTTTGAAAGCAAATGGGACAGGCGTCAGGATCCTACTCATTTATTTAGAAACCATGTCCTGAGTGCCCATACAACTAGCTTTTGCTAGAGTATGCCCAAACGCTTTTTGTCATCCTTTAACATCCTTTTCCATCCAAGCCACTAGTCACAAAATGCCTACAGCTCATGCAACTCAATGCTGGGTGCTTCTCTTTTCCCTGCAGAGGATACTATGAATAGTTAGTACTCAGCCGCTGTTTGGCAATGCTAACGCACAAGAGTGCTTAACTGATTGTACACAACGGTCAGCCTCTCTGGGCATAATATAAACTTAGAGTGCCCTTTTAATGTATTATTTAGAATATTACTTGCAATTTTGCCCAAGAAAGACACAGTCCAAGCAAGAGGTTAAGCTCTTCTACGTGTCTACTCAGAAGTCTTGTTTCATTTGAGTTCAGTGACAATTGCTCCCATGCAAATGGTATAGGGTTGCAGCAAGAGTTTGAAATGAGAGACATGTAGAGAGGACTGCACTGTAAATCTCAACTGCTTGCAAGGACACGTGCTTAACTCTTTTCATGAGAAACGAGTTCTTAGCAGTGCTTCCTGGCAGGAGTGGAGATCCAGACTAGAATTGACCTCATACTGAACACTTAGCACTGTGTATAATATGGTACAGTTGCCTCAAAATCAGTCATGTTACGCAAGCTTTTTGTCTGGTTATCCTCCGTGCTAAACATATTGTGATACAAAACCACTGATCATGGAACTGTGTTAAGAACACCTACCACTTCAGTATGTGTGTGGCAAAGTTGTTGCATCCCTCTGCAGTATTCGTACCGCTGTAGAGGCTCTTTCCTATCGACACTTTTTTTCCTTATGGAAGTAATATGGTAATTGTCTATTACCATGCCTTTCCTCCCAACCCAGTTTCAAACTCCTCTCCCTTTAAGACGATTGGTCCTTCATTCCAAGCACTTTATGCTAGCTGTAATGGGATCTATTTTTGCACTGGAATACCCCGTTAACTTTGCAAAAAATCTAGAGCAATTTTCCTCACACACAAATTAAGTTAATCTTTTCAATGGACATTTTCATGAAAAACGAATATATATTTGTATTGCTAATAACTATTTGTGAAGTATTAATAGGCATTTGTTAATTGCCTTGTATCGAGCATAAAAAAATAAAGTGTTGCTGGTCTACAATTGTGCATTTACTATTAAGACTACTGCATGAATCTGTTGCCAAGTTAGAAATCATTTCCAGGTTTACTGGTAAAAAGTGATGTTCAAAAATCTGCCACCCCATTGCCATTTGAAGTGGCACAGTCCAAAAATTCATTTCTGCATCATTAAGTAGCTCAGCACCTAAAGACGATGGATCTCAGCTGCTGCATTCTTCCTTGTGAAGTCTGTACATGAACTCTTCCTGCATCTGCAAAAAAAAAACCCCACCCTTGGGTTTCTAAAATACTGTATTTTTCGCTCTATAAGACGCACCAGACCATAAGACGCACCTATTTTTTGG
This sequence comes from Podarcis melisellensis, assembly GCF_964234715.1. NCBI lineage: Eukaryota > Metazoa > Chordata > Lepidosauria > Squamata > Lacertidae > Podarcis > Podarcis melisellensis. The sequence continues at coordinate 29,417,342 of NC_138534.1, forward strand.
AGGAGGAAAACAAGGAAAAAAATATTATGAAACCCAGAAGCCAGAACAGCAAAAGGGATCGTTGCGCAGTGAAAGCAGCAATCCCTCTTGCTGTTCTGGCTTCTGGGATAGCTGCGCAGCCTGCATTCACTCCATAAGACGCACACACATTTTTCCTTACTTTTTAGGAGGGAAAAAGTGAGTCTTATAGAGCAAAAAATACGGTAACTTTACCACCCTGACCTAACTGAAGATAGCCACTTCAGTAAGGATGCTGTGTCTAAAATCTGAAGCGCCAGAAGCAATTAAAACAGAAGCAAGACCACAGTAGTATGTATAAACGTCCAAAAAAAAGTCATTTTTAATGTTCACATTTCCACATTCACATCCCAGGTATGTGAGATGATTGTTCCAGGTGTGCAAGCATATCCAAGAGAGATTAATGAACAGAGGCGCTTCCAGAAATAACAAGTTAATTCACAGTTTCAGCATTTTAGCAAGCCAGCGAGAGCTTCATGCTCATGAAATGAACGAGGTGAACTTTTCCATGTATTGTAAAAGTAATAAAAGCCAGCCTGGACCCTAAACAGAAACTGACAGATGAGTTCCCATGTTGCATTTAAAAACGTGTGTGTGTGTTTAGGGGGGAAGGTCATCTTCACAGTTTCTTATTCACTCAGCCACTATGTAAACTTGCACTTACAAGGGTTCCTCTGACCCAGATTTAGTCCCAACTGCAGCCAGGCAGTTAATGAGAAATCCAAAAATTACATTGCTTAGGCCAGCATTGGAAATTTGTATCATCATAGGCAAACAGATCTCACCACTGGGCTGATGCAGCTTTTGAGCTTTAGAACAGCCGAGGTGGAAACTGTAGGGCTTGTGGAACTGAAAAAAAGAAAGAAATCACTACTCATGATGTTTGGTATTCTTCCCATTTTGCTCCGTGTGCATAGTTTGAAAGCCTGCAAATAGGGTTTGATTAAAAGAAGCATGTAGACTGTGGGGAAAAGACTGTGTGTCTCTTAAATCACTTTTTAGCTCTCTTAGGGCACAATAGCATGTACTCTTTCCCATAGCAGGTGGAGAAGAGGGTCCACCCATACAAAAGGAGCTCCACTCTGGAATCCCTCCTTTGATCAGCAATGGAAATCTCTGCAAGGTTAAAGTGAAGTCATTATGGGATGGGCAGGGGGAAGCTGCGGTTGCAAAGCTGCTTTGTTCCCCAGACATGACCCCCAGAATAAGAAGAAAGCTCTGCTAGCTGTAGAGTTGGCATAACTTGTCTTCCCACTGAAACAAGTTTGGGAGTGTGGAGAAAAAAGGCAGGGGAAAATATATAGCAGCCTCACCTTCTGCTTTGACCAGCACAAGGCTGACAGGGTTTACAAAGCGGCGTTTCCTCTGCCTTAGACTCTCTTCCCCGGACTTCCCTGACCATTTATTCCCAACACCAGAGCACTTTTACATCATTGTCCGTCATCACAACTCGTAGCTACGCTAGCAGCACAGCCCTCGTGCAAAGAATTTATGAGAGCCAATTTTTATAAGTAGTTTAGTAAGCTCTGAATTCTCGTTTAGTGGGTGGGTCGTGCCCTCTGCCATCATGCATTGCAATTCCAACAGGGGGAGAGGTGTGTTGCTGCAAGCAGAAAGAAAAGATGGGAGATTGGGTTTGCACCAAGCCTTGTAAACAGGCAGCAGTAAGGCTGCATTAGGACATCACTTAAAAGTCTGTGGTTTTTTTGTTTTTAAGAAAACCGCCATTAGTAGGTATAGAAAACTATTTCAGGGGTGAAAATGCTGTAGGTACCAGGAGACAGTTCTGCTGCGATTCCAGGAACTGAACACTTTCCCGAACTGAAAATAAATTAAACAGATAGTTAAAAAGAGAAGGAGGGAGGGAGGACTTAAGCAATGCTGGGGTTTTGATTTAAAGGATTGTAAAAGAAATAAAGAAAGAGAAACCTTTCATTTACCTGCTGCGACTACTCTGGGATCCTCATGGGCAGAGTGTCTTCCAGCAGCGCGACTGTCTGAGTTTTCATTCCACCAAAGCACATGAACTAGGAAGAAAAAGCTATAGCTAAATTATCTTGTGAATTAAATACCTGCCTATCTCCTTCTGTTTTGCTGGGAAATCCTGTGTTCCAGATAAAGAAAGCATTCACAAAAGTGTTTTGCTGAAAGGGATTCTTTTAGAAAGCAGTGCTTATGCAGTACAGTTAGTGTGGTGCAGTGGTTAGAGTGTTGGGCTAGGACCTGGGAGACCAGGGTTCAAATGCCCACTTGGCCACTGGGTGACCTTGGGCCAGCCATGGATTTATTATCATAGAATTGTAGAGTTAGAAAAGGACCACAGGGGTCATCTAGCCCAACCCCCAGCAATGAACGAATTTTTTTTGCCCAACATGGGATTCGAACCCACAACCCTGAGATTAAAAGTCTCACTGCCTCTCAGCCTAACCTACCTCACAGGGTTGTTGTGTAGGGGATTAATTGAGGAGAAGAACCACATATACCACCTTGAGCTGCTTGGAGAATAAATGCAATAAACAAAGAAACATTAGTAAATGTTCTGGACTTCACTATTAGTTACTGAGACGTGCTTCCAAAGAATGGAATGAAGAGCTAAAATCTGTCGCCGTTCAAATAAGGGAGATAATTTTGCAGCCCCTGTCCAGGTTTCTAGTCCCTATGAGATTCAAGGACGGGGAAGAGCTACATCAGTTCCAACTCAAAAGGAAAACTGCTTGATTATTATACTTTGCCAGAAGCCCAAAGCCCAAGTTTGTACTGAAAATGGACAAGTATTGTACCTCTGTTAAGTAGTCCGTATTCTGTGTGGAAGACACCAATCAGTTTAGTGTATCCTGTCTTTATGTGAATACTAATTGCTGCTTTAAAGGATTGGCCCCACACGGCTGGTCCCCCTGGCTTCATCTGGAACGTAACCAATTCATAGACTCCTAGACAGGAAAGAAAGCAAAGCATCATGAACAAATGGATTAACTAGTGTTAGGTCTCTAAAAGAACCTAGCCAGGGTTATGCAACTCAACAAAACCAGAAAGCACAGATTCCAGAATACCTCAGTCTTCAACTCTTAAAAAAAAATTAATTGTAGTCCTTTGTGGCTGAGCAGGTACAATTTTGTGATTGGCGGGAATTCTGACAAGATCTTCAAAAGGGGGGGGGGAACGCTTAGCAGGATTTCAGCATTAACGGGTTGGGGATTCAATGCCCTGCATAACATCTTGCTGTGCCCCTCAACTAGCAAAATAGAATGAAATGTGCAAAATAAAAATATACAGGCTAAAAAGCTGCAATCCTATAGCTTCTGCGAGGGTGTTCCAAGGGTGTCTGTTGGATCTCTCTTTCCGAGAGTGGAGGGAAAGAGAGGCCGAAGGAAGGTTTGCAGCCAGCTTCTCTGTGTTGCTTGGCAAAGAGATGTGGCAAGGGTGTGTCAGGAGAGACAATGAATTTATAGCTTGCCCATTCCTTCAATATACTCCCAGAACAGAAGACAGGCCATCTCTGGAGCAGTGAAACAGTGTGAGCCCAGCGGGACATGAGAAAAGGCAATTTCCCCCCCTTCTCCACTGGACTGCTCTGTAATTGGCTGAATCTGTACCAGCAGCACAATGAATCCTATCTTTGTGTTGGGGGTTCACATTTCTGAGGCGCACAAATATACTTTAGCTCATCTACCATTAACATGTCATGGCTAAAATGGCCGCTGTTTCTTTAATCCGAATAAAGCTGGGTCAGCTTGAGTCGGCAGCTTGCACCAGGTTGTATATATAGTGAGAAATGTTAGTCTGGTGTTCTGAGGCTGGTGTTTGGGTTGGTTGGTTAGTGCTGGTGTGTATAGTTATTCAGCCGTGTTTTGCACAAAGACTTTTAAGAATAAAACTCTGCAAGGATATTCTCGTGGACTCTTTTATGCAGCCAAGGGTCCGAGGACCAGGCTGAAGAGACAAAGGGAGGTCAGAACCCTTTCCTTCTTTTTTTTTGCTTTTTACAAACACTGACATAACAAGCTTCTAAGGAACCCCAGCCTTGCTTGTGCAGGTTCTTTGCTGTTTGTTTTTCTTCCTAATGTCTCAACAAATGAAACTGATTTGTAAAAATGTTACATGGGGGGGGGGGGATACGAGAGAGAGAGAGAGAGAGAGAGAGAGAGAGAGAGAGAGAGAGAGATTGCAGACACTTTTGTAAATCAAGAAAATCTTTAATAATAATAAAAAGGAGGTGAGAAGAACAAGGAGTAAACAAAACGCAAAAAGTACAAAATTAGGCTTAAAGTTCATTTGAAGTTTGGGAGAAATATAGATTAAAAGCTTCCTCATCCTAGAATCTAAGGAACCACAGCCTTTTAAAAGCCTATTTCTAGCCCATATGGCTGCAGAGTCAGAACACAGATTGAAAACCCATTGCGTGACAGAGTTGACTTCAGGAGGGGGGCGGAAAGGGTCTATATAATCAAAGATGCCAACATATCTACAAGTTCCCACTAAATGAAACCATTTAATAGTAGTGAGTCAACAGCTTTACGCTGGGCTCCACACACACACAAGCTTACCATCCTTGGGAGGGCTGCCAAGTTCACACCAGGGCACCAGGTACGCAATTTCGTTGTCTTGTTTGTCTAACAAGGGCAGCATTCGAGACATGTATTTTTCTTGCCATTCTTGGTCCTTGGCCAATGCTGTCCGGACCGCAGATCTCTGAGCAAAGCTCTCTAAAATCCAAAAAGAGGGATGTCAAAGAGAGGGATGTGTGAGGCTGGGCTCGAAGGGCGCACGGTTGCCGTGTCCCCACACCGCCTTCCCTGTGTGACCTTACAGAGTTTGGATCTGGGGAGGATGGCGCGAGGAGGGCGCAACAGACATGTGCCCCTCGATGCCAGCCTCGCCAGAATTGCTCATGACTTTGAAATAGTTAAGTTGGTCCAAAATAAAATGCACTCAATTGGAATGAACTAGGGGGGTCAGCAACTGGCGGCACTTCGACAAAACCTACCCTCCCTGTGTGACGTTCCTTGGCCCACTTCCCAGTTGCCAACTTTGGCATGGTTGTTAAACAACACTGATGACATAGGAGCTCCTTAAGAGCAGCTTCTTCCCATGTTGCTCAAATAACCTGAGAAGATTCACACCCCACAGGAGGTCCAGAGCAACAGTCTTAGCTGCTCGGTTACAACCTCAAGGCACTATGTAGAGAAGCTTTGCATACCATATTTCCAAATATGGAAAGCTTTATTCAGTCCCCCAAATTCTGAGGTCCAGTATCCAACCATCTGGGAATGAGCTGTACGAAGGTGAATGTTTTTGCTGGTCAGTTCCAGGAATTCTTTCATCTTGTCTGGCTTAACAGTATAGGTACGAAATTCGTAGAATGTGCCATCATCTTGCCTGGGCCCTGTGGAAAAAGGCGATGAGACCTGAAAAGAAAATAATTTAGGGAGGAAATACGTAAGAATGCAGTCTGCAAGTTCCTTTGTTGGCACATACAATGTGAACTTACAAGGTCAGAGAGAAAACAGTTGCCATTACTTAAAGCAATAGCAGACAAGACCACAAACTCATTCTGGTTGAGCTTCACTCAGCTAAAATTTTAATTAGTTGTCAATGAATAAAAAATACAGTCATACCTTGGTTTTTGAACAGCTTAGTTCTTGAACGTTTTGGCTCTTGAACACGCAAACCCAGAACTGACTGTTCCAGTTTACGAACTATTTTTGGAAACCGAACGTCAGACAGGGCTTCCGCAGCTTCCAACAAGGCTTCTGCGGCTTCTGATTGGCTGCAGGAGCTTCTTGCAGCCAATCAGAAGCCGCGCTTTGATTCCAAACGGTTTGGAAGTCAAGTGGACTTCTGGAACAGATTCCATTTGACTGTACTGGAAGTCACTCAAACAACATTTGATTTTCCCACGACTGAAAAAAGCAGCACTACGGAAAAAAACTTCAGTCCTACACCGCCCCGCCCCCTTTTACTTTTGAGTGGACATGGTTCGGACTGCAGCCTTTATACATTTTTATATATTTTCGAATTCTTCCAAGTTAGAGTTTAAATGCAAAGCAATGACTTCAGTGGAATCTACTTTACTGTGAAGTGTACAGAGGGACAACTGTGTATAAATTAAGAGTCTAGAGTTCCAAGCTGCCCACTCCAGCTGAGCCAATGCTCAGGGGCAGAGCACAGACTTCACATGCCAGTGAAGGTGTCAGGTTTTCTCCCCAGCATCTTCAGGTAGAGCTGGAAGAGAAACCTGTCTGAAGCCCTGGAGCGTCACTGCCAGTCAGTCAATACTGAGCTAGATGAACGGATGGTCTGATTTGCTGTAAGGCAACTTCCAACGTTCTTGCGAATTTTGGGAATCTTTAGGAATCCACAAATGCACTTGCCAGCTTACCACTGGGCTAGTACAGCTTCTATTCCAGCAGGAGCATGGGATCAAAGAAAAGACCCCACCCATCTTTTGTGCCTGAAGATGCAGGAGAACCCTCCCTGATGCCAGGCTATCGTCAGAGGGCAAGAGCCTCAGGGACACTTGGATAGTGGTGGGTATATCCTATTTATTTATTACAGTCATACCTCGGGTTACAGATGTTTCAGGTTGCACCCCCCGACTTCCCTCAGTTCCAGTCTTTGGTTTCTCTAATGCCACTTTCTGCATGTTACACAGTTATATAGATCCTCAAACTATTTAGCTTATTATTATCAAAAAAAGTTTGTGAATGTTTATTCAAAACCTGCCAAGGAGTCCAGTTCGCTTTGTTGCGTCTTCAGATACTTTGTGAAGGATTCCCATTCATCCTTAAAGTCAAAGTTATCCTTGTCCAGTAGTTTATATGTCAGTTTTGCCAGTTCTGCATAGTCCATCATTTTTTCTTGCCATGATTCTTTAGTTGGGGGCGTATTTTCGGGTTACGGACGCGCCGAAACTCGGAAGTACCAGAACGGGTTACTTCTGGGATTTGGCAGTCGTGCATGCACAGAAGCGCCGAATCGCAAGCCATGCATGTGCAGACACGGCACTGTGGGTTGCGAATGCTGCGGGTTGTGAACGTGCTTACCCCATGGATCATGTTTGCAACCAAAGTGAAGAAGAGAAGAAGAGTTTGGATTTGATATCCCGCCTTTCACTCCCTTTAAGGAGTCTCAAAGCGGCTAACATTCTCCTTTCCTTTCCTCCCCCACAACAAACACTCTGTGAGGAGAGTGGGGCTGAGAGACTTCAAAGAAGTGTGACTGGCCCAAGGTCACCCAGCAGCTGCCTGTGGAGGAGCGGAGACGTGAACCCAGTTCCCCAGATTACGAGACTACCGTTCTTAACCACCACGCCACACTGACTCTGTCCACTGTATTACATTTATAACCCATCTTTCCTCCAACGTGCTCCAAGAAGGCAGGAAAAATCCCAAGTGCGCTTGTATGCGGGCTTTGACTTCAGCTGACACTTGAATAGCCTCATAATAGATTGAATTAAATCACTTTTGAGTTCTACAGGCCTTACTTGCCAGACTGCATTCAAGAGAGATGGCAGCCCAGGCTGCATTTCAAGAACTGTACTTTGGTCCTTCCTAATCTCACAGAAGTCAGTGGTACACAAAACACCAGAGAGGACACAGACGTGACCAAACTGGGCTTGTTTCCCAGTGAAATAAAACACACAAGGTCAGTTTCCTCTCTTCTCAGTTCAAGCTGCCTACCCAGAACTAGCAGTCATTTATTGCAAAGCGCTCACAACTACCAGCAAAAACCCAAAAGGAAGGTGGGAAATTAATTGCTGCTTCTGCGCTGTTTTTAGACTACCCCAAGTGCCAGCAATACCTCCAGGGAAATAAACGAACATGTTATATTTCAGCTGTACTCTTCTGTAAGGTTTCCAGGGAACAATTTGCTTTGTTGCTCAGCTTTCCCCACCCACCCAAGAGAAGCTGCTGGAAACTGCATCTCTCTAGAGGGCTCTATAGACTTCCCTTGGTTCACAGCGCTACAAATCAGTTAGTTGTACTTTAAATGTAGAAAGAGTTGGAGAATTCACTGGAATACAGCAGCTGAACCTCCCAACTGCCCTGGATTTATTCTCTCCAGGATATTATCAGACTCACATTGCAAGATTCAAAATTTCACTTTGCAAACATGTGCCAGGGTCCTGCCGTGGCTGAAGCAGAGTTTTGTTTTCTGCAGTTTTACAAGCTATCGTTTTGTGAAGAAACCACATTTTTTTCACACAAGTTCCAGAGAGTTCCTGCAGTGCAATAGTCATGGTGCTGAACAAGTTAAAGGACTGGATGTAAGCCAGGGAGACCTGAATTTATTTATTTTTCCTCCTCATTCAAATTAAGACCTTCGTTAAATTATGACTTGCACCAAGGTTCTGCGTCTTCTTAGTTTCTCTTCCTTTAATTGCAACTCAGTTTTCCTTATCAAACTTAAGCCATAAATTCTCCCTCAAGCTGCCTTTCGCACCCAGCTCTTGTTAAAAGGTAAAGGTAAAAGGACCCCTGACCATTAGGTCCAATCGTGACCAACTCTGGGGTTGCAGAGCTCATCTCGCTTTATTGGCCAAGGGAGCCAGCATACAGCTTCGGGGTCATGTGGCCAGCAAGACTAAGCCGCTTCTGGTGAACCAGAGCAGCACACGGAAACACCCCTTCCCGCCGGAGCGGTACCTATTTATCTACTTGCACTTTGACATACTCTTGTTGGTTTGTAGTAAAAAAGAAAAAAGAAAATCCAACAAGCCTGAAGCCTGTCCTAGAATAGGCAGACCATCACTTTCCAGAAGCATAGTATACTTCTTTTGAATGCACATCACCATATATGCAGATGGGCTAAAAGCAACACAGTGGTGGATTGCCATTGCTGCTGCTCCCTTGAAACCTATTCAAAACCCCAGATCATGAGATGCAGTGCAAGAAAGGCTGGCAGCTACCCCGACCTCTGAAACTGGCACAAGAGGAAGCGCCTCAGCCAAGTTCTTGCCAGGCCCTGAGGTCTTCAAAGCCCAGTCCCAGGATTGGGATCGGATCTCATCCCTCCGCCTTCCTAGGCTTCTGGACTCTCCTTCCTCGCAGTGGCGTAGCGTGGGGAGTGCAGGGGGGGCAGGGCGCACCGGGCGCAACATCTGGGGGTTAGGGTTAGGGGGCGCAAATCCACGGGTTAGGGGGCGCAAATTACTTGCCTTGCCCCGGGTACTGACAACCCAGCTATGCCACTGCTTCCTCGGAGGCTTTTAAGCCGAGGTTGAATGTCCATCTGCTATGGATGGTTTAGTCGAGATTCCTGCATTGCAGGGGCTTGGACGATACACCTCGGGATCCTTTCCAACTGGACAATGCTAGGATTCTTCTATGGATTGACATTTGCTCCTTCTCTTCCTGCTTCCACTCGTTTCCCCTCCTGCTTAAGTTTTGCTAGCATTTCTAGCAGGCAGGAAATCAAGAGGAGCAGCGTCTCCCCACCCTTACCCTGGAGAAGGCGGCGCCAGCCAGGTTTCTGCCTGCAGGGCACGCTCATCTAAACACCAGGGCGCCCTAGGGTGCCTCTCCTCGCCTGGTATCCTGCGCCCCTTGTCCCCCCCCCCTCCTTCGGGCTCCTTTTCACCCCCTTTCGGGCTCTCCTTTTACCTCAGCGGTGGCCCTTCGCGCCGCTGCGGCGACTCTCCCGAAGAGCGCGCGGGAAGCCAGCATGGTCTCCCCGCGGGAGATGGACGAGGCGGCGGCAACTACAATGCAGCCCAGCCGCCCTTAAATGCACCGAGAGGCGCTTCCTGGGTCGCACGGCGGCCGCTGCCCTCGCCCGGCCCGCCCGCAGAAAGCATTGGACGGCGCGCACCTCGTGGCCGCCGCCCAGAAGACGCGCGGCTACGGCGGCGACCTTTGCGCGCGCGTCCCCCTCGCCATATCTTTCTTTCCGCGAGCCCGCGGGGTGGGGGGCGCGTGCTGGGCGGCTGGCGTGGGGGGGGGGGGTAGAATTACAATTCAAAAGACGGTGGTGGTGAGCGAGGGAGGAGGGTGGCCAGGGCGATGTGGGCGGCGTATTGCGCAGGGGAAAAGTCCTTTTACGCACAGGGGTTTTCGTTTTTGGCGAGGTGTCTTGCGAACGAGGAGGAGGGAATTAGGCAGGACTCCACGCGGAACTGGCAGGAGGAGGCTTCCCTGAGAGGTCGGGGGTCACGACTGCCTGCTGCCTGGGACCCAAACTTGCTGAAGCTAGGAGGGGAGCAACTGGAGAGAGCCTTTTGGTGCGCAGTGTTCTGCACCCTTCTCCACAGAAGGTGCAAATATGTGTGAGTAAGCCATACAAGACGCTGTGCAGGCTGCTTGATTTTCCAAGGGAAACTCAGCCCTGGGCGAGTGCCTGGAACCTCCCTGGGATCTTCCGCTTGGCAGAGATTGAATGTGGCACGTAACACATGCTGGCATCCATTGTTGGGAGAGTGCCTTTGTGGGTGAAGTCAAACCATTGGAAGGTTACGGCGCCTGCCGTGGATGTAGAGACCGATACAGGAGAGACGTGTTTTGTTGCAGCTAGGGCAGATGAAGGAGCCAGCTTGTTATTAGGCATGTGTAACAGTATATAAATGAACCTACCCGGACTCTAAGATCATCTTCCAAGGCCCTTTGTTGTGTGCCTTCCTCCTCAAGAGGTCCAGAGGGTGACAAAATGAGAAGAACAGGCCTTCTCTGCAGTGGCTCCCTGTCTGTGGAATGCTCTCCCCAGGGAAGTTCGCCTGGCGCCTTCATTACACAGCTTTAGGCACCAGGGAAAAACATTCCTTTTTTACCAGGCCTTTGGTTGATCTGATTGATGTCTATTTCCTTTTAAAATGTTGTTGTTTTTATTTTGATTTTGCCCTGTGAACTGCCCTGGGACCTCCGGGTATAGAGTGGTATATAAATTCAATTAACAACGAAAACAAAACGGGTGATGGATCCTGACGTGCACATAACGAAAAGCAGCAGCCTTCCACACACAGCAAGTCATCCTGCACTGTATGTATTATTCTGAGAGGCAGTTTTTGGTGGTGCTTCCTTAAGCAACAAGCTCTCTCAGGACCCATCAGTCCCGGACATCCCTCTGCATAGCCAGGATGGGCGGCTGGTGAGAAGAATGAAGCTCCTTAATTGCCAAGGGCATGAATCCCAGGGGTAGCAGGAACTAGTGCTGCTGGTAGGATTTAAAAGTCCAAAATATATGTAAAAATATGTAAAATATATATATATATGTAATATGTAAAAAATATATGTAAATATCTAATGTCCATGTGCGTACACACACACTCAATCTCAAAGTAGCTGTTTTACTACAAAGGAATTTCAGAAATAGACTGGAAAGAGAAGCTGCTGAATTGCAACTTATTACCAAACTTAAAACCATGGAGAGACCTGGTCTGAACAAAGACATTGGATTCTTATCTCATTGTACATGACAAAGCCATTTTTCACCTTCTCACCCCTTGCTTTTTCCTGTAAGACCTATTGCAGTCGTTAAGAGTCGTCAACAGGCTCATCACAGCTATCTGCCAATCACACATTCCCACCACCCTTCTGAGTAATACCCCTCCCCACCTTCTCACTACAGTGGTGCCCCGCAAGACGAATGCCTCGCAAGACGAAAAACCCGCAAGACGAAAGGGTTTTTCGGGTTTTGCGACGCTTCGCTAGACGATTTTCCCTATGGGCTTGCATCGCAAGACGAAAGCCCATAGGGAAATCTCGGGGACCTTTTTTTAAATGCTGGCGGTGGGGAGCAAAGCCTTTTTCCCCCCTCCGGACTTCAGAAGAGGTCCAGGAAGGCCGGGGGGGCGAAAGGCTTTGCTCCCCACCGCCAGCATTTTAAAAGCGGTCCGGGATAGCAGGGAAGCGCTTCCCGCTATCCCGGACGGCTTTTGAAGGCAGGCAGGGGGGGCAAAGACTTTTGCCCCCCCTGCCTGCCTAACCGGGGGCTTTTAAATCGCCCCGGGACTGTCCGGGGCGATTTAAAAGCCCCCGGACGGCTTTTGAAGCCGGGCGACGGGGCGAGAAAGCCTCCCCCCGCCGCCTGGCATCGGAACCATGTCCCGATGCCGGGCGACGGGGCGAGAAAGCCTCCCCCCGCCGCCCGGCTTCGGGGCATCGTCCCGATGCCGGGCGACGGGGCGAGAAAGCCTCCCCCCGCCGCCTGGCTTCGGGGCATCGTCCCGATGCCGGGCGACGGGGCGAGAAAGCCTCCCCCCGCCGCCTGGCATCGGAACCATGTCCCGATGCCGGGCGACGGGGCGAGAAAGCCTCCCCCCGCCGCCTGGCATCGGAACCATGTCCCGATGCCGGGCGACGGGGCGAGAAAGCCTTTCCCCGCCGCCCGGCTTCGGGGCATCGTCCCGATGCCGGGCGACGGGGCGAGAAAGCCTCCCCCCGCCGCCTGGCATCGGAACCATGTCCCGATGCCGGGCGACGGGGCGAGAAAGCCTCCCCCCGCCGCCTGGCATCGGAACCATGTCCCGATGCTGGGCGACGGGGCGAGAAAGCCTCCCCCCGCCGCCCGGCTTCGGGGCATCGTCCCGATGCCGGGCGACGGGGCGGGAAAGCCTCCCCCCGCCGCCTGGCATCGGAACCATGTCCCGATGCTGGGCGACGGGGCGAGAAAGCCTCCCCCCGCCGCCCGGCTTCGGGGCATCGTCCCGATGCCGGGCGACGGGGCGGGAAAGCCTCCCCCCGCCGCCCGGCTTCGGGGCATCGTCCCGATGCCGGGCGACGGGGCGAGACAGCCTCCCCCCGCCGCCTGGCATCGGAACCATGTCCCGATGCCGGGCGGCGGGGCGGGAAAGCCTCCCCCCGCCGCCCGGCTTCGGGGCATCGTCCCGATGCCGGGCGACGGGGCGGGAAAGCCTCCCCCCCGCCGCCCGGCTTCGGGGCATCGTCCCGATGCCGGGCGACGGGGCGAGAAAGCCTCCCCCCGCCGCCTGGCATCGGAACCATGTCCCGATGCTGGGCGACGGGGCGAGAAAGCCTCCCCCCACCGCCTGGCATCGGAACCATGTCCCGATGCCGGGCGACGGGGCGAGAAAGCCTTTCCCCGCCGCCCGGCTTCGGGGCATCGTCCCGATGCCGGGCGACGGGGCGGGAAAGCCTCCCCCCGCCCCCCGGCATCGGAACGATGTCCCGAAGCCCGGCGGCGGGGCGGGAAAGCCTGGGCGCGCTTGCAACTCTCCGCAAGGAGCGCGCAAAAGTCTTTGTCCCCCCTGCCTGCCTTCCCAGGGGCTTTTAAATCGCCCCGGACAGCGGAGAAGTCCTCCGCTGTCCCGGGCGATTTTAAAATGCCGCCCGCCAGAAGAGGTCGGGGGAAGGCGGTTTCCATAGGAACGCATTAATTGATTTTCAATGCATTCCTATGGAAAACCGTGCATCGCAAGACGAAAAACTCGCAAGACGAAGAGACTTGCGGAACAAATTAATTTCGTCTTGCGAGGCACCACTGTATATAGAAGGAAACTTCTGTTTCAGTGTATCTGAAGAAGTGTGCATGCACACGAAAGCTCATACCAAGAACTAACTTAGTTGGTCTTTAAGGTGCTACTGGAAGGAATTTTTCTTGTTTTGACACACTTAAGTTATACAAATCAGGCAGTCTGAAATGCTTGCGACCACATTGGTGTATTACAGGCGCCCCCCAACTCGGCCCTCCAGATGTTTTGGGACTACAACTCCCATCATCCCTGAACACTGGTCCTGTTAGTTAGGGGTGATGGGAGTTGTAGTCCCAAAACATCTGGAGGGCCGAGTTTGGGGGCGCCTGGTGTATTAGAATAAAAACATCAAAGCGCTGGCAGATTAATATCTTTATTAGAACTAACCAAAAAGAAAGCAACAAAATAATCTGCGAGCTTTATAGAATTCCTGTTATGTTAAATTAAAAAGGGAAATGGGGGAGTGTTGGGGGACATGGTACAAAAGCCCCACTGTTGTGCATGGTGCGATTTTAGAAACAGAAAAACTAATTTCAAAATCGAAACAGAGTTCCTTTTGTGACTCATGGAAATATACCTATGGGGTGGGACAGAGGTATGCATCAGGAAAGGGGCCCAGGCGACTAAACAGTATTGCACCCCTTGAGATTTAGTCTTTGGTTCTATTTCTGCTTTTGCTTATAATTGCCATATAGGTGCACCATATCTGATAGTGTCATGTGCCAGAATGACATGTTGAAACGGCTTGTAGAGGACACTTTCCCAGAGGTGTGGATGTATGACTTGGGATAGTTGAAAGCTAACCTCTAATTAGGGACGCTTGCTGATCAGAAGGTTGGCGGTTCGAATCCCCGCAACAGAGTGAGCTCCCGTTACTCGGTCCCTGCTCCTGCCAACCTACCAGTTTGAAAGCACGTCAAAGTGCAAGTAGATAAATAGGTACCGCTCTGGCGGGAAGGTAAACGGCGTTTCCGTGTGCTGCTCTGGTTCGCCAAAAGCGGCTTAGCCATGCTGGCCACATGACCCGGCCAATAAAGCGAGATGAGCGCTGCAACCCCAGAGTCGGTCACAACTGGACCTAATGGTCAGGGGTCCCTTTACCTTTTTAACCTCTAATTGTGCTATAAAACTTTGGAGTTTTAAAAAAGTTTATTGGGCTTAAAAGCTTAAACCTTGGGGAAATAGTTGTCCTCTAAAATGCAGGAAAAAACCAGTTACTAAAATATTACACACACAATTCAGTTGGGGGTGTTTCAGAAGGATTTTATCCATTTTTTTATTTTACATTGACAACCCTGATTGTCATTTCTTCCCATAACGAATCCCACAAAGTAATCAGACGTAGCCTGAACAATCTATTATAGCTAAAACATTATTGGGAAATGCATCTCTAATTTTAACACTGTTCATGCTTCATTGTAATCTGGATAGTGGATGTTAATCTGCAAAAGCAGTACTAGGAATTATATGTTAATGTATGGTAGATTCCCCATTAAGGCTATGATTAATCCAGTGGGATTCTGGGATGTTTGGGGGTGTAATATTTTATTTTACTTTACTTCTCACGATTTTAAAACGGTATGTGCATAAAACAAAAAGCATCAGCTCAGATTTGTCCTGCATATTTTCACTTATCTATGATAAAAACCTAAGAGCTGATTGTGTGTTAAATGTAACCTAAGATGTTCACAGAATTTGAGAGCCAGTGTGATTAGATATTCAGTCCAGGAACTGAGAGACCAGGGGTTCAAATTCCCATTTGGCCATGAAGTAACCATGAAGTCCGGGTGACCTCGGACTAATCACTATCACTCAGCCTAGCCTACCTCACAGGGCTGATGTGAGGATATAATGGAGAGAAGAAGCATATAAGCCCATTTAAACCCCTTGGAGGACAAATGGGATATAAATGCCATAATAAGTAAATACATGACTATAGTTTGAATTACATATTTTTAAGACAAGCAAGCTAGTGTGTATTCTTTGCTAGCAAGCGGCGGGAACATCAAGTTTGGCACACGCAATTCAACATTTTGCAAGACTACACTCAATTTGCATCAAGGCACAAACATTGCAATTGGAGGATAAAAGTGCCGAAATAAAGAAAGGATGTGTTCATCTGTTGCCTTTCATCTGTTAGAGAACTATTTCAAAGGCGAAAATGGTGCAGGAATCAGGAGCATGTTTTGTTGGGATTCCAAGTACTGAACGTTCTCCCGTACTGAAAGTAAATGCAATGTAGGACAAAACCGGGTTAAACTTTCTGAGCAGCATTAAAGAAATGTTGGCACATACGCCAAGACACACCATCACCTCTTACCTGCTGCTACCACCCTGGCATCTTCGTGGGCAAAATGCCTCCCAGCCGCACGGCTATCAGGATTCTCATACCACCAAAGCACATGAACTGTGAAAACAGGAGCAAAACCAAGGTCAGCTCTGGAAAAAGTTTATCCACGGTTAAGTATAACTGATTCAGTTCAAACAGAAATGAAAAATGTATGTGTACTAATGAAGGTTTAAAATGGAATGTGGCTAAACATGTATTGCTGAAGGGTTGCTAATATTGGGGTTTTTCCAGTATTGTTTTCTAAAGGACTCTGGGCTTTTGCTGAGTGAATCTAATTGTTGTTTTCTGGTAGTTAACATGTGAGTGTTGTAACCTTAGACCACGTAATGAAGGTATTGAATTGCAAATCTCCATTTTGAAGGGAGCTGCCTTTGAGTCTTGGTCTCCCAAACTCTATGGAGTGAAGATGTAGATGAAGCTCTCAGCCTAAGTGTCAGGTGTGCGTGCAGGAGCCAGGCCCTGTGACCAATAGGACTCTGCAGGACTGGGGCTTTCCTAAGTTTGTTCTGAAGAGGCAAGGCAGGTGAGGCCAGTTGGTAACTCACAGCACCTGGTGGCAAGAGCCGGGAAGGGATATAAGGTCAGCATTGCCCTTCCGTTCTTTGCCACAGCAACACATTTCCTGCCTTGCTGTGTTTGACTCCTTGCTTCTTGATCCTCAGACCCCTGACTTCGCGATTCCTTGCTTCCTGTTCCTCGGACCCTTGCCTTCTTGACTCCTGGCTCTCTGACCCTCAGACTCTTGGCTTTCTGGCTTCTGGCTTCCCATTCCTGCTCCCACCCCGCCATCTTGCCCCCGGTCCCGACGTCCCCAGCCGAGACTTTGATCACCCGTGAACCAGACTGTGACACTTAAGGCCAATAAAGGCTGGAAAGCAGGTTGTGGAGAGAGAGGGAGAGAGAGTGACCTTTGCTTACAGGTCTGTTTAGGTTATTTCATATTTTCTAAGATGCAGAGCCTGTGCTGGACAGCACAAGACACTGTATGAATATTTTTGGATATATCATTTGATGTTTCTGTTTTATTTTGAAGAGTTCTGCTAGTAAAATTTGAACAATATTTTCATGGGTCTGGACAATGCTTCATTTCCAAAAGGGGTCAGTTTTCATGCACCCAGTTACTTCAAACTGCACAATATTAATATCTGCAACACCCAAATCTGAAGAGGAAGATCCTGGGCGCACAAGTCCCAATGGGCATCTGATTGGCTACTGTGAGAACAGGTTGCTGGATGAGACTTTGACCTGATCCAACAAGACTCTTCTTATGTCTTTATGTCAACTCACTCTGTACATGTTCAGAAGTACCTTTCATCATTACCTCCTATGCACGGCCAAATATGGGAGGGTGTGATGATAAATGGAAGTGATTAACAAAGAAGGGGAGAAGTCACAGGATTAAGACAACAGCTTCAAGATATTACTTTCTGCTTCTCCACTGGACATAATCCATAGCACAAAGGAATGTCAGTGCATGTCAGGTCCCTCCACAGAAATGAAGGGAAACTAGCATGTCTAACCGAGCATGACCAACAGCCTGGATAGCTCACTGGGATAGAATGTGGTGCTGATAATGCCAAGGTTGCTGGTTTGATCCCCATATGGGACAGCTGCATATTCCTGCATTGCAGGGGGTTGGGCTAGATCAGTGGTGTCCAAACTTTTTTCAAAGAGGGCCAGATTTGATGAAGTGAAGGGCCATGAGGGCCAACCAAAGTTGTTGATCCTTTTTTAGGATTGAAGCTGTTGAGGTTTTTTTAGGATTTTACCCCAGGAAATAAACTGCCACAGGGGCCGAAACAGACTTTGGACATGCCTGGACTACATGATACTCAGGGTCCCTTCCAATTCTATGATTCTGTGTGTGAAACTACAGATCATAACAACACAGGGAATAGGTTTTGTACCTGTATTAAGTAATCCGTATTCTGTATGGAAGACACCAATCAGTTTAGAATAGTCTTTGCTGATGTGCGCATCAATCGCTGCTTTAAATGACTTTCCCCACAAAGCAGGTCCACCTGGTTTCAACTGATAAGTAACCAACTCATAAACTCCTAGACAGGGTGGGGTAGAGGAAAGAGAGAGAAATTATCAGCTAGATAGTAAAATACAAAATAAAAAGCTGCTCACCCTATGCCGATACCTTCACCAACATCCCTATTTGCTTCACAATTTATTTTCAGCCTACTTTTTAGTTCTTTGATGACGACCCAAAATCTTATCTCTGCATTTCGTGAACATCTATGCTTCCTACTCTTTGAACAGCGTGCTTAGGTTTCTAATTTATTTTTCGTTTTTGAACAGTTACAACCATGTACCCGTCACAGCCAATTCTCCCCTGCAAATCCGCATAATGTCTAGTTCTTCTACCCTTATCTGTGGGTAAGTGTATTTTAGAGGAGGGGATTAAAAACCTCTCAAGATCTGAAATGGGTGGAACAATTTTATCTCAGGGGGAAGCTACGGATATGGAAAGATATTATACCGATATGAACGACAAAATATACTGGGAGACATGGACTGTTTTTGAATCGCTACGAAAGATGGATGTTTTGAACCAAAGCTGTAGCTTAGGTCCATTAATGGGGGGAAAAGATCAGGCTACGAAACATTCCACTTCTGTTTCTCCTGCTTACCTCCTTGCATGTCTCTTTTATTTTTGACCAAATGATTCTACTACAGTATGAAGCATGTTTCAAATTCAACTGCAAACAATGAAGAGCTTTGGCATGGACATAGCCAGGATTTTTGTTGCAGGGGGCAGGCCTTTTGTTGGGGGGGTTAGCTGCCCCCCTGGCTACGCCCATGAGCTTTGGAGAGGCTTCTTCCAGAAATTAGGAATCTGCACAGCACCACGTTTCCAGGGCACGTCTCATAGGAATGCCTCTTCCCCCTTGACCCAGTGACCAGAAAGGGCCAGAACAGCCTGTGGTAACTTTAACCAGAGCTCTCTGGTGGCACAAGGACCAGTAATGTTACTTATGCCCTCTCCTCGAAATGCTCCCTGAAATCTGCTCCAATACTAAAGACCAGTACCGTATACTGTTAGTGCAGTAAGACACCTCACCTGGCTTTGGAGAACTCCCGAGCTCACACCAGGGGACCATGTAAGCAATTTCCATGTGCTGCTTGTCTAGGAATTGAAGAAGTACTGACAATCTTTCCTGCCATTCTTTATCAGCGACCACAGCTTTCCTTACAGCTCTCCTGTGGGCAAAGTTGTCTATATAAGAAAGCAAAGAAGTGTTAGAATTCCTTTGGCCAGGTTCGATGGGCAGGCTAATAACAACAACAACAACAACAACAACAACAACAACAACAACAACAACAACAACAACAATACAGTGGTACCTCAGGTTAAACCACAGAGCCTAGGACTTGCCGATCAGAAGGTCAGAGGTTCGAATCCCCGTGACGGGGTGAGCTCCCGTCACTCGGTCCCCGCTCCTGCCAACCTAGCAGTTCAAAAGCATGTCAAAGTGCAAGTAGATAAATAGGTACCGCTCCGGCGGGAAGGTAAACAGCATTTCTGTCCGCTGCTCTAGTTTGCCAGAAGCGGCTTTGTCATGCTGGCCACATGACCCAGAAGCTGTACGCCGGTTCCCTCGGCCAATAAAACGGAATGAGCGCCACAACCTCAGAGTCGGCCACGACTGGACCTAATGGTCAGGGGTCCCTTTACCTTTACCTTTACCTCAGGTTAAGAATTTAATTCATTTTGGAGATCCATTCTTAACCTGAAACTGTTCTTAACCTGAGGTACCACTTCAGCTAATGGGGCTTCCTGCTGCTGTCATGCAATTTCTGTTCTCATCCTGAAGCAAAGTTCTTAACCTGAGGCACTATTTCTGGGTTAGCGGAGTCTGTAACCTGAAGCGTCTGTACCCTGAGGTACCACTGTAATAATAATCTGGTATGATGGAATTTTGTTCTTGCACAAGGACGATTTGTTTCTTAAGCAGGTGTATAGAGGCAAATACCTATGTGCATACCCAAGAAACCCATCAGGTTTTCAGAATTTATAGTTGGTGGGGAAATACCAATGTAAAGGATGACACAACACACAGCACAAATATATCCTGTTGAGCACTGTCTGCCAGCGTGGGTGGGAAACATTGAGGATGATTTTTGAGCACAAGACCGAAATTGCTCATGTGTGGACGAAACTACACAAACATGCACACAGAAAAAAACTGGCCCACCTTTGCACGAATGCTCTAACGTGGGCACAGCCTAGGAGTGCAATATCAACTTCTGTGATTGAAAGGCCATTGGAAGTCTCTGTGCTGACTAGGACTGATACAAATACTAGGAGTCTGGCCTATTACTTGGTCAAACACAGCACTGCTTCTGATCTCTGGCTTCAGCCACCTGGACTCCGGAATCCCAGGTCTGAATTTGGATACAGACACATACAACAATTGCAGCGATGCGGGTGGCGCTGTGGGTTAAACCACAGAGCCTAGGACTTGCTGATCAGAAGGTCGGTGGTTCGAATCCCCACGAAGGGGTGAGCTCCCATTGCTCAGTCCCTGCTCCTGCCAACCTAGCAGTTTGAAAGCACGTCAAAGTTGAAGTAGATAAATAGGTACCACTCCAGCGGCATTTCCGTGTGCTGCTCTGGTTCACCAGAAGCGGCTTAGTCATGCTGGCCACATGATCCGGAAGCTGTACGCCAGCTCCCTTGGCCAGTAAAGCGAGACGAGCGCCGCAACCCCAGAGTCGGTCACGACTGGACCTAATGGTCAGGGGTCCCTTTACCTTTACCTTTACCTACAACAATTGCAGCGAATTAACCTGGCAGTAAACCTTCCCGAAATATCTACAATCGCTTGAGAAATATCCTACTCAGGATCTGCATAGAGGTCCCACATGGTTAAAGTGTTACCGCGCAGTACCTACCATATTTCCAAATATGGAAAGCCTTATTCATTGACCCAAACTCCGCTGTCCAGAATCCAATCATTTCTGAGTGAGCCACGCGAATGTTGATGCTTTTACTGACCAACTCAAGGAATTCCTTTGCCTTTGCTGGTTTGATATCGTAAGTACGGAGTTCATAGAAGGTGCCAACATCTTGCCTGGGTCCTGTGGCAAGAGACGAGCAAACCTGATACAGACTTGGCTTAAAAGAGAGACATAAAAGCAAGAAATCCAGTTAGAAAACGAAATGAGGCTTTTGTTTCTAAGTTTGCAGCCATGCTAATAATTATTTGGATCAGTAGTATGCTCTATTACAAGGTAGAGTTTTAGTATGTGAAGCTGCAAATGCTTCTTTAATTTTTTAATCTACTTAGTGCAACAAACCTAAATAAATTATTATCATTAATAATAATAATAATAATAATAATTTATTATTTACACCCTGCCCATCTGGCTGGGTTTCCCCAGCCACTCTGGGCGGCTCCCAACAGAATATTAAAAACACCATAAAACACCAAACGTTAAAAATTTCCCTAAACAAGTTTGACCTTGTTTGCTCACTAGCTTTTCATCTTCAATGGCTACATATATAAATTTAAATTCATAGCACATCCTGAAGCAGGGACGCGGACTTATAAAAAATATTGGGGGGGCCCGGGAAAGCTCATGAATAATAAATAAGCTCATGAATATGCAAATAAAGTGGCGCCGCCTCCTCGTGAGCGAATAGGGGAGAGCGTGCTGCGCCTATTAATCAGCTCCAAAGGAAATTGGGTGGAGCTTTTGCTCGGGAGGGAGGGCAGGAGGCATGCAGCCCGCCCCTCCCTGTGCATTTTGGGCTGGGGGAGGGGCGGCGATGGCGCTCTGCTGGAGGGGCGCCGGAGATTATTGGGGGGGCGGAGCCCCCCCAAACGAATTTTTGAGGGGGCTCGGGCCCCCTCAAGCCCCATGGAGTCGGCGCCTATGTCCTGAAGACAAGTTTGGGGAAGAAAAAACAGCAGAGAGAGAAGAATCGCATAAAAACATTTTATCAGCTTCCTTGAAATTTCCCACCTTTTGCTGACTTATTCCTAAATTCCAAAGGGCAGCACTGGGTCTTACAATATATTTTTTTAAAATGCTCTGGAACATTGACAGAAGGAGAATTCTGTAACTTGGGCAGCCGTGAGGGAGAGGCAGTCATGGGAACATCTGTCTTTAATCCAGTTGCCTTCTGATGCACATATGGCCTCGTGAAAAGGGCATCCTCAAAAAGATTCATTATCTTGGAGATTATGGTAGGATACAAAGAAGCGAGCGCACTGGGAAACCTGTAGATTAGGATCAGTAGCTTGAATCATTTCCGCAAGAGAACAAGGGGCCAGTGTAGACCCTGAAGGGCAGCAATACAGTGGTACCTCATGTTACGGACGCTTCAGGTTACATACGCTTCAGGTTACAGACTCCACTAAGCCAGAAATAGTACCTCGGGTTAAGAACTTTGCTTCAGTATGAGAACAGAAATCGGGCTCTGATGGCGCGGCGGCAGCGGGAGGCCCCATTAGCTAAAGCGGTGCTTCAGGTTAAGAACAGTTTCAGTTTAAGAACGGACCTCCGGAACGAATTAAGTACTTAACCCGAGGTACCACTGTACTGCCAAGGGGAAGAAATTGCCTCTTTGCAGTGCAGAGTTTGCAGGAAATATCTCAACCCAGCAATGCAATGTGCTGTGTGTGCGTTTTTGGTGGGGCCTTTGCCAATGATCATCTCTGGCCTGCAACCTTCCGGTTGGCTAACCTTGACTGCAGTTCTTGAGCTGAAGAAGGTGAATCACCTGTATCTTAAAGGCACAGGGGCCAGTTATAAAGCTGGAGATCCAAACCGAACGACACAACTAATCTAAGAGAGTCAGCGATGGTTGAGATCCATACTGAAGGAATATTATGCCTTTGCTTTCCGCCTCTCCCGTCAGGCTCCTGCACCGTTAAAGATTCACGTGGCAGGCAGAAATCCAACAGGTAACACCTACCCATCTTGGAAGCGCCACACACCTGTTGGGTGCCTGTCTGTCGTGCAGCTCTTATAGGCAGGGGGACCCTACAAGCGTGTCTGCCTCCCCACGTGGGAACTGGGAACCTTCTTTCCCCCAAATCCCGGGTGTCTGAAACAGGAGCTCGCTGCGTGAAAATGAGCAGTAAAGGTTTCCCTCTACCCCTCCCGGAAAATATGATACAATTAAAAATGGTATGGTCTCCATACCCATGGGCGCGTTTAAAGGCACAGCTTAAAAAGGCACAGTTTAAAAGTTGGCAGCCTCGTTCCCGATGGACTTGGGAAGTCAGGAGAAGAAATCTGAAGCCCGGCGCCTCTTTCCCGGCTTTACCTGGGCTTTGCACCCCGATAACGCAGCTCTGCGGAGGGAGCCGAGGACGCGCGAGCCCATCGTGCAGCGCCCGCCGACAGCTTTGCTGCGAAGGAAGCAAAAGGCTCCTTGCACGGCTTCGTCCCGACCCTTTGCCTATGGAGGCTGCAGGGAGACAAAAAGACTCGTGGCGCTTTCCAAGAATAGCAGCTGCAGGAAGATCACCAAACCGGGAAGGTAGACTGCAATCGTCCATAAATGTTTGGGGGTTCTAGTTTGGTAGGTAGAACGCTTTGCAAACCAGAAGCAATGAGCTCAGCTGTTCTATCCAAGCAGATGACAATTGCGTGCCGGTTTTATTTTTATTTTTTAAATTAAATGCCTTATGGTCATTCTGGAAAGATTGGGTGATAATAAATGAATAAACCTGTTTGTCGGCTCATAAGGTTCTCTTCCCTCGCCTTGCGAAGAGGCAGAAAGATTGATCTCATCTGGACTATGTTGACATTTTCGTTTCAAATGAGCAGGATCCAGTGGATTCAAATGGTGTGCGTGCACCACATATTGCGATTGATTTTGTGTATGGGGTGTGTGTCTTACCTGGGTATCCCCATAATTTTATTCAAGAGTTGGCACCCCACTTCCGTGGTGCCAAAAAGGTAGTTTGTACACCTTTGGTCCCCCACCCCCCCTGCACTCAACAGTGGCTCCTAGATGCTGTCAGCATGGAGCGTGGCCACATCCCAGGAAAGGGCCAAACCAGGTGAGGGTAGCAGATGGGTGTCAAATCCTTGGTGAGTTAGGGACATCTCCAGCATGTGAAGACAGGCTCCGTCAGATTGAGTGGACGAGAGCCATAGGGGTCCAACGGTTAACAAGGTGGTTTCTACACTTGCTGTAGAGGGAAGTGAGGGGCAGATGGGGCTGGTCCACCTGGGAAGGTAGCCCATGTAGGAGAAGGAAAACTCTGATCTTGAACCTTTGCTGCCTTGAAGGACACCTTCAGGAGAAGAAAAGGCTATGGAGGCAATGCAGGAATCTCACCTAGATCTTAGTTGCAAGCAGGGATATTTTTCTAGAAAAAGAGGTGCTGGAGCTCACCATGAACTTCTCCCTTGTTCTCTTCAAACGTCAATGGCGCCCACCTGAGAGGTGATGGAATGGTGCTCTGGTGAGCTCCAGCTGGAAAAAAAGAAGCACTGGGTGCAAGTATAGCTCAGTTGGTGGTGCATGAGACTCATCCCCACATTGGGCAAGAGATTCCTGTATTGCAAGGGAGGTTGGACTAGATGACCCCAAGGGATCTCTTCCAACTCTACAATTATGATTTTATACATGACCATCCAGCCTCTGTTTACAAGTCTCCAAGGAAGGAGAGTCCACCACCTCTCATCTGCTCCGCTGTTGAACAGCTTCTTACAAAGAGGTTTTTAGGAACGGGGCAGGCATGTACTTGTTCCTTTGATTTCTTTCTCTCCCTTGCCCATGCTCAGCTTTCTAACCAGGCTGACAGTGTATGTGAACGTAATTTGTTTTAACTACTCTATAATGGTGGCCACGAGGCTTTTTAGAACAGGAGACATAAGCATATTGCTGCAAAATAGCCAGTGGGGTGGGCCCATCCAGCCTGCCTCCGAAGGACATTACAGAAACAGAAACACGCCTTTTCTTCCCGTGTCAGCAAGCATGGATGTGCTGCATTGGGATGGAAAATCAGCTACAGATTTTGTTCTCTGGAACCATCCAAAATGGCTGCAGGAGTGGGAATATTTGCCACGCATCCGTTTGGGCCAAACATTGCAGACTGTATACATAAGTACAGTGGTACCTCGGGTTACAGACGCTTCAGGTTACAGACGCTTCAGGTTACAGACTCCGCTAACCCAGAAATAGTACCTCGGGTTAAGAACTTTGCTTCAGGATGAGAACAGAAATCTCGTGCCAGCAGCGTGGCAGCAGCGGGAGGCCCCATTAGTTAAAGTGGTACTTCAGGTTAAGAACAGTTTCAGGTTAAGAATGGACCCCTAGAACGAATTAAGTTCTTAACCCGAGATACCACTGTAATATATCACAGGCTTTAGGGATGTTATGGATTGGGGTGAGTGGTTAGGCTACATGCCAAAACTCTTCAAATTCCTGGATCCAGCAAGTAAGAATTCAAATTCCTGGACTAGCCCGGGTATCATCCTGATGAGTCAATAGCCTAAGTATGGGCCATTAAAGTAACAAAGGAAGTGACTTTGTGCCAGATAACAAACGGGTGGGCCCCCTCCCTCCCTTAGCTAGCTGGTAGTTAGAAAAGCAAAGACCAGAGTGGATAGTTGAGTTATGTTAGCAAGGCTAGGAAGGCAGAGAATCAGCTGTGTTTATTCCAGTGAGTTCCCTTGCTCACTGAAGGTGGCAACTTGCTCATTTGTACCGATAGATTTTAACACAGTGGTTGTAGCAGTCGGTGACAGCTATCATCCCATGGTCCAGCATGGAGAGTCCGCTTGGTCCTAGCAGGCCCTCGTTCACCAATACAGTACTGAGGGTTGAGTCGGGATTAAACATCACAATGCAGTTTTCTCCTTCGTCGGATACGAAGATGTTCCCGTGCCCATCCTCACAGATGCCAGAAGGGTTTTCGAAGGTATGAACACGCCCGTACCGCGGGCCTATAGTCCTTTTCACCTTATTTCCCTTGTCGAGAACTTTGATGCAGCAGCCCTGGTACCTTCCGAAAAGCTGCCCTTCTGTAACTAAGATTTCGTCGTTCTGTGGGGGCGAAGTTGTGGAGCAAAGGGGGTGGAAGAGAGAACAATGTTTAACAGTATTTCACACAGGTCTTAGAAAAGCTGCTTTGTAACTCAAAAAACAGTGCCTTTATTTCTCACCCAGCTATCCCTCCCACCTTCCAAAATAATTTAGGGAAATAGTCTCACAACAGCCTTGCAAAAGTAGGATCTGGTGAGAGTTAGTAACTGGCCCAAGGTCACTAGGGATGAGGCTCTGAGCACAGAACAAGTCCTGAAGTTGTGACCTGAGGACCGTCAGGCAAGGATTCAACCTGTGTGATCTGATTCAGGCTTGCCCAAAGGATGGAACTGCACAAAGAACAGACAAATGAACTCCTTATCCCAACAGACCAGGTGAAAGACTAGGTCAGGTGATACTCTCTGACCTGAAGAACTAAGGGACTTCTTATTTGCTCTCCTCCTTTTTCTTCATTCTCAACTCCACATGACCCAAGTCTGACACCCTGTGGTTTCTGTGGTCGTGCAGAGATTTGAACACCAAACCTGAGTCCAGTGCTCTTCTGACACTATACCACACACTGACTCATAGGGAGAACCAAGTTTGCTATTTGTCAAAGGTTTAGGCAGAAACCAGCACATACTTCACCGGGATGCGTATTGGATTGGAACCTTTAATTGGGTGATTCAGAGAGCAAATGTCCACCTACTTCAATGGGCCGATACAAATGAGATTAAATAGGGAAAAGAGAAAGAAAGAAGTCGCCAACTGACAGGGCCAGAAAGCAGCTGGGGCTGCTTGAAAATCTTGGCCCCATCTACAGTAGGTCCATCCAGGGGCAGTTGTGAATGCCATCCATATTGCATCCAACCCATCCATTGGGATCCACATCAACATCAGCCATGCCTGTACATGCACATTTCTGCCTGTGGGTCAGAAGGACTCTGCGCACATAGAATCATAGAATCGAAGAGTTGCAAGGGACCTTGAGGATCCTCAAGCCCAACTCCCTTGCAATGCAGGAATATGCAGCTGTCCCATCCGGGGATCGAAACTGCAGCCTTGGCATTATCAGCACCATGCTCTAACCCATGGATAGGCAAACTAAGGTCCAGGGGCTGGATCCAGCCCAATCGCCTTCTAAATCTGGCCCATGGACTGTCTGGGAATCAGCGTGTTTTTACATAAGCAGAATGTGCGCTTTTATTTAAAATGCATCTTTGGGTTATTTGTGGGGCATAGGAATTTGTTCATCCCCCTCCAAAAAATATATAGTCCGGCCCCCCACAAGGTCTGAGGGACAGTGAACCGTCACCCCCCTGCTGAAAAAGTTTGCTGAGCCCTGCTCTAACCAACTGAGCTATCTGTGCATCAAGTGAAACATATTCCCCACTTGGGCTCATGCGCACTCAATATGGATAATATGGGGGAGGGGCAACCAAAGGCCTTTCCTGAGGCCAGTCAATTTTATATCTGATGAAATGGTTCCATTGTTTTTAGAGCGCACATGTTGTTGTTTTAGAGTTGGTTGAATCGACTTTATTGTTCTTAGATATGGGATGCTCAACAGTCCTTTACAAGGGTACCAAGAGGAGTAAACAGAAGGAAGTCCTCCTGCTGCCTTCCTTTCCAAAGGCTCAAATGTCCCCATTTCTCTAGTTGCTGCCCACTTCACTGTCTAAACTTAGGCTAGAGGCTTGAAGCATTCTGTGCTACCAACCAATAAGCAGATATTTGGCCTTTCTGGGGTCTCATACTGTACCTTATTGGCTGCCACCCGCACCGGCCTATGAAACCCTTCTATGGAACTTGTCTTCAGAACGGCGTTCATTCTCCAGTCCACTCCAATGATGTTAATTTTCCCTCCGTCACTCCAGTCTGTCACTGCAATTTTGTTCGCTTTCAAGACGGCTATCCCATATGAATTAGGCCAGGTGATTTTCGGAGACTTCAGCTCATGGATCAGCTCCCCATCTTTGCTGAAAAGCTGGATGATTCTGGTCCCGTTGGTAACGAGAAGCACGCCATTTTTCATGCAGGTAATGTCCCCCAGCCCTTTAATTGGTTCGAATCCATAAGGGAACCTTTGCTTAACCTGACCATCTGCGCTAAAGATCTGGATATGCCCAGTTCCACTGTCTTTCACGGCCAAGTCACCTTCGGGAGTTGTTGTCAGGCTGTTTGGCCAAATCAGCTTGCCGGGGATAGTGCCATATCCTCCCACTATCTTTTCTAGAGAGTTGTAGTGGATCTTCTGGATTCCGGAAAGTTTCCATTTGTTGTTAAATCTGAGAACTTGTTCTAACTAACAAACAGAAAAGGAACAGGCAGCAATGAGTCGGATGGCACCTTTTAGGCTAGCGAAACATATTTTGTGGCCAAAGCTTTTGTCCGTTAGACGTTCCACTTTGTTCGGATGCAACAAGTGGTCCCTTAAATTAGGCTCAGGCTGAAGAGGAATGCTACACCTCCTATACTCAAGCATTTAAACTTACAAAGCAGCAGGGCATATTCTGGACCTCTTTAAAGTTAAGGCACAGCTAATATGACCCTGCATATGAACTCTTGCTTAAGAACGTAAGAATCACATTTCTGTTGAAATCAAGCCTTGTCAGAGGAATGTGCCACTCTCCAGGCACCCGGCTGATTTCCTTGTTGACCTCCCCGTCTGCGACTCCCGGCAGGATACAGGCGAGGCGATCCTCCTCAAACCTGAGAAGAACACACCACTCCTTCCCTCTCCTCCCTGCTATCCCCAGGGAGGGGAAAGAGACAGACAGAAATGTATTTACATGCCTTTATTTCTGTCTTTTGCAGCAGTACAGAGAAACATGTCTGCACTCTCTTAACATCAACAGAGAGAGAGAGTTAGACTCCACCCCTGTACTTCCAGTACAGGTCAGATGACACACTGAGCTAACATCCGGTGCTCAGTACAGTCACAAACATCAACATCCTGTTTGGCTTTCCAGCCAGCTGCAGCTGCAGCTCGCTGCATTGCTCCTTTTTCGTAACAATTTCAAGATCCAAACAAGAGGCCATCCAGTCTTGCTTCTAATAGTGGCTAGAAAGATGCCTCTGCAAAGCCTGTATGTGCAGGATAGCTACCTTTTGTTGTCATTAGTCCCCAGTATAAACGCTAATTAAGGGTATGCTGTATCTGCACATGGAGGCTGCATTTGGGGCTGCTTTATCTATTAGCCATTGATGGACTTTTCCTCCTTGAATTCATCTCAGCCTTCTCCAAAGCCCTCTTGAGGCCAAAGCAAACAATCCATTCTCCTTCTGCTTTCTAGCAATACAGTGGAGATGGCATGGGAACATGAGACTACACGGCTCTGTCTAGCCAGTAGGGCTGGGCGATATATCGATATATCGTCCAAACTGGATTTGAAGTCCACATCGTGGTATCGGTTTCCTAATTTACGACCTGGCAAAATATCACAAAATGTGATGTCTGTTAAGACCAGGCAATGTATCACCCCAAACCAGTTTGAAGTCCATTTCTACATACTGGGTTCATAATTTTTGTGACCTGGCAATATATCACAAATCATGACACGTGTGTGTGTGTGCTAGGCAAAAATCACAAGCTGGGGAAAATCGTGAAGCCAGCCCGTGCCTCTACATAGCACCATCCTTATTTCAGATGCCATGATAAATCACAATGTTTAGCTGGAGGTAGGTAGCCATGTTGGTCTGACACAGTCAAAATAAATTAAAAATTTGACCAGTAGCACCTTAGAGACCAACTAAGTTTGTTCTGGGTATAAGTTTCGTGTACATGCACACTTCTTCATATATCTTAAAGGTAAAGGGGCCCCTGACAGTTAGGTCCAGTCGTGGACGACTCTGGGGTTGCAGCGCTCATCTCACTTTATTGGCCAAGGGAGCCGGCGTACACCTTCCGGGTCATGTGGCCAGTCATGTGAACCAGAGCAGTGCATGGAAACGCCGTTTACCTTCCCGCCAGAGTGGTACCTATTTATCTTCTTGCACTTTGACGTGCTTTTGAACTGCTAGGTTGGCAGGAGCAGGGACCGAGCAACGGGAGCTCACCCCGTCGTGGGGATTCAAGCCACCAACCTTCTGATCAGCAAGCCCTAGGCTCTGTGGTTTAACGCACAGCGCCATCCGTGTCCCTTCTCAGATATCTTAGTTGGTCTCTAAGGTGCTACAGGATTTTTTTTTAAAAAAAAATGTTTAGCTGGTGATATATGCCTCTACATAGCTCCATCCTTATTTCAGACGCCGTGATAAATCACAATGCTTAGCTGGTAATATATATCACAATGTTGAAAACCAGATGGCGCCCAGGCCTGCTAGCCAGCCAAGCAACCCATCTCGGAGCCAGATCAAAGCAAAGCAAATGCATTCTCAGTTTGGAGAGCCACCCAGTGGAAACATGTGGCAGTGACTGTAATGGCTGTGGCGGGGAAGAGACAAGTTGCTGTGTGTGCTTTGGGTTGCAAGAACCCCAGGAACAAGCTGGTGTGACCTAAATGGGAAGCGATGAAGCAGGATTTGGGGGGCAGAAGTCCAGAGCGCACCCACCCACAGCAAAGTGAGCAGGAGGGTGCCCCAATTCCTAAAGTAATACACAGTTCCATCTCAGGAGTGGGGAGGGGAGTTCCTATAAAACCTTAAAAGGAGCCTCTGTACTGTCACTGTTTTGCAAGAGGGATTCAAGCAGTTTACAGCCTTTCTCAACCTGTGCGTCCCCAGGTGTTGCTGAACTACAACTCCCATCACTCCTAGCTAGCAAGGCCAGAGCTCAGGGATGATGGGAGTTGTAGTCCAACAACATCTGGGAACCCACAGGTTGAGAACCACTGCGCCTAGTATAATAAATCTACCTTTTTTTAAAAAAAAAAAACCACACACACAACTTTAACTTTTTGTGGTTTAGAAAGTAACAGAGCACAGGGGGAAGAAATGTCATGCAAAGCCCGGGATGGAGGAAGATGTGTAAACAGTAAAGGTAAAGGTAAAGGGACCCCTGACCATTAGGTCCAGTCGTGATCGACTCTGGGGTTGTGGCACTCATATTGCTTTGTTGGCCGAGGGAGCCGGCATTTGTCTGCAGACAGCTTCCGGGTCATGTGGCCAGCATGACTAAGCTGCTTCCAGCAAACCAGAGCAGTTCACGGAAACGCCGTTTACCTTCCTGCCGGAGCGGTACCTATTTATCTACTTGCACTTTGACGTGCTTTCGAACTGCTAGGTTGGCAGGAGCAGGGACCGAGCAATGGGAGCTCACCCCGTTGCGCGGATTCGAACTGCCGACCTTCTGATCGGCAAGCCCTAGGCTCTGTGGTTTAACCCACAGCGCCACCCGCGTCCCGATGTGTAAACAACCGGCAAGCAAATCAGAATGAATGCAGATAAATGTTGTTGTGTAACTGCCCTGCACACAAATCAGGACGAAAGCTCAATTGAGAGCAAATATAACCAAACTTCCAATGTAAGCTTGGTGCAAGCAAATCAGGGTGAAGGCTCAATTAAATGGGGCCCTTAGTGAATTCTGGCGTCTAAAAACTATGCCACTGTGTGTATTTATACAAATACACATGTGAGCAGAGTAAAACAGCTAAATTTACAGACACTCCAAGTGTTAATATTTTCCAGGGACCATCCCAGATTCACAGAAGCCATCCCAGTTTCTGATTTGATCCCAGAATGCCCCGTTTTTCCTTAGGAGATCCCTATTTTCATCAGAGAAATGTTGGACGGTATGGAGTTCTGCGGCGACCCCAGCCATCTGAAAGGTAGCCCTGTATAGGGAAGGTTTTTTAAAAATGTTTAATGCTTTATGATGCTTTTATACATATGTTGGAAGCTGCCCAGAGTGGCTGGGGTGACCCAGTCAGATAGGCAAGGTATAAATTGTACAATTATTATTATTATTATTATTATTATGGGATAGGACATCCTGATTTTCATCAGAGAATTGTTGGAGGTTATGCACCCAACTGCACCTTTTCCAGAGCTACATTTCTTGGAGTGGTTTAACAGCCAATCCCTCTTCCCAGGGGAGCACCCAATTATTTGAGAATGAACCCTGTTGAAATCTAAGGGGCTTAGTTCTGAGTACACATCTACCGTATTTTTCACGCCATAAAACGCACATTTTTCCTCTTAAAAAGTAAGGGGAAATGTCTGTGTGTCTTATGGAGCGAATGTGTGGTCCCTGGTGCCAAATCACCTGAGTGTGGCGTGCGCTGTTACCCCGCCCTCCCGGGTTGCCTCCCCTTTCCCCTGAAGCCCCGGGAAGGTTTGAGAGCAGTGGGCAGGCTGTTCGCCACTGCCCTGAGCTCCTGGGCTGCTCTTTGCGGGTGGGGGAGTCACGCTGCTCTGCCGGCAGTCTCCCCTTTCCCCTAAAGCCCCGGGAAGGTTTGGGAGCAGCCAGCAGGTTGTTTGCCGAGAAAGAGGAGGAAGAGGATGGAGAGGAGAAGGACCAAGAAGCTGGGTGAAGGGAGAGGGGGTAGGTTGCCGTGAGTGGAGAGTCATGGTAGAGGCCAAAGGAGAGGCAGCAGCGAAGGGAAGAAATTGCAGACGTCACCTGAGGAGTTTGGGCGAAAGGGATGGAGAGGAGGAGGCTGGAAAAGGGGACTGTGCTGCTTGGGGAGGGGGAGAGAAAAGTGAGGAGAAGGAAAGCCTCCCAAGCTGTGATTCAGAATATTCCCCCCCCCTTGTTTTCCTGTTCTAAAAACTAGGTGCGTGTTATGGTCAGGTGCGTGTTATGGCGCGAAAAATACGGTATTTAACAGTACCTGGAAAATGGGGTGATGGTGATAGAAAGAGGTCTGCTCAACTACAGATCTACAGGGTCAAATTACCTCTTTGTACATAGTGCATGCAGAGCACTAAGAGTCCCAACTCTTATACATCCAGGAATCTGGGTTCACCAAAATGCTGGCACACTGCCCACTGGCCTCACTATGGGCTCTGTTCTTCTCTTGCAAGCTGTCCATCACGGCTGCCTCCTGCTTCCCTTCCTCTGTACACCCCAGCCCCCTGCCCTCTCCCCTCTCCCATTGTTACATCAGTGTTGCAAACTGTATGAAGTGTGCAGAGGCAGGATCAGGATCCAGGTAAGGCACATAAAACAAGCAAGGCAGGTGTTGATACCTGTTCATCCTCTAGCTCCTTCAAAAAATAAGAATCTAGCATTTCTCCTTGGACAACTGTGGGGAATGTCCCTAGAATACAAAGAGAGAGAAGGGGGGGATATGAATTACAGATTGGTACATTATTATTATTATTATTATTATTATTATTATTATTTACAATTGCATACAGAAAGTCAAAGTCAGTAGTCACATCCACCCCAAGTGTTTAACGCACACATAAAGCACATTTTAATTTTTTTTAATTTAGTTTGTCAATCGCTATATCTTGCTCAGGGAAACCCAAAGTGGCCTAAAAACAAACAAATAGACAATAAGCCCTGCATAGATACGTTTAAACCAAGAGGAATTATAAATACATTTTAAAAAAAAACCCACCCACTTCTAAAAGGCCACAGAAAGTTCAAGGCCAAAGGCCTGGTTATAGAGGAAAGTTTTTGCCTGGCGTGTAAAGATATATAATGATGAGGCCAGGCGAGCCTCCCTGGGGATAGCATTCCACAAATGGGGAGCCATCATAGAAAAGGCCCTGTTCTTGTGTTGACACCCTCCCTCAAACACTCATGTAGGGGATTTCCCCAAAAGAACCCTGGGAAATGTGGTTTGTTATAGGTGAGGGGAGTGTAGCTTTGTGAGAGGTAAACTACAGAGGAGCATGTGGTTGACGAGGCTGCCGATACAGTGGTACTTTGGGTTAAGAAGAACTTAATTTGTTCTGGAGGTCCGTTCTTAACCTGAAACTGTTCTTAACCTGAAGCACCACTTTAGCTACTGGGGCCTCCCATGGCTGCTGCGTCGCTGCCGCACAATTTCTGTTCTCACCCTGAAGCAAAGTTCTTAACCCGAGGTACTATTTCTGGGTTAGCGGAGTCTGTAACCTGAAGCGTTTGTAACCTGAAGCATCTGTAACCTGAGGTACCACTGTACGTCATTGGCATCCATCTGTCTCGAAAGACAGTGGAGTGCGCCTCTGAGGGTGAAGTAAAACCGCTCTGTTAGCAACACTGAAGACACCTCCCTGGGGCGCAAGCAGTGTGTATGGAGGTCCTGGGTTGCCCAGACAACAAGAGCCCCCCCCCCGACCTCGCTGATGACTGGCCTAAAGGAAAGCAGAGCAATACATTTGGCACCAGCTTAGCTACAGGGTCAAATGAGTGACCTTGTTAGAGACTTCAGAATATAGACCAGAATGGAAAAATCCAGGCAGCAATATTTTTAAAAGAGGTTTTATTGACTTTGGTTTAATTTGTCAGACAAATATAGCAAAGGGGTGCATTCAGGAAAAATGAGAGAATGCCCACGAACACCAGGGGCAGACAGTTTTTATCCCCTCAGGCA
This sequence comes from Podarcis melisellensis, assembly GCF_964234715.1. NCBI lineage: Eukaryota > Metazoa > Chordata > Lepidosauria > Squamata > Lacertidae > Podarcis > Podarcis melisellensis. The sequence continues at coordinate 29,451,604 of NC_138534.1, forward strand.
AACAATGGTTCAACCCCCCTGACCCACCCCTTAATCATTCCCATCTCAACCAATTAAAGAATTGATGATGGCCTTTCGGTTCCAAGTTGCATTATCCACTAGGTGGCACTGATGGCTTATAATCCTCTTGACCTAAATGCTGTTCCTAGAAAAACCTCACTGACCATCTACCTTCTGATAAAGATCACCATGCTCTTGTGGTGAGCTACATCTTTCCTGTTGTTCGCCTTCTTCTCGGTGTTTTACTGGAATTGGGTCAACGGCTAGAGCAGGTGTGAAGTGCTCTGACCACATATGCTTCGGTTACAAAAATGCTGTGTGCAGGCAGAGGAGAGAAATAGTTTTTAGCTTTTTAGCTTGCTGCTTATAAAATGGCTCCACAGCCTGGCTCTCCAAAGTGGACCCAGGTGGACCCCTTCATTCCCCCCTTTCCATCATGAAAATGCCGACCGATTTATGGTTCTGCATTTTCATTTTGATGGACCTATAGGTACCACATCATAGAGAGCCAGGACATGCGTACATGTAGCTGCATTGACCAATGTTCGTTTGTGAATGGCGGAACGGTTAAGTGGCAGTGGGAGGAGTGGTAGTCCACTCGTGGCATCTGTTGGGGCCATGGTGCATACCAGACATTCTGACTTATTGGCAGAATGGGCTACCATCTCAGCCATTTGTAACCACCTATCGTAGCGGTTATGGACGCCCCACTCAGTCATTAGACGGGAAAAGTTAGCAGAGGAGACCAGGGAACTCTTTCCCGCTTTGGCCAATGCCAGCAAAAATACAGGAGCATCCAAAGAAGTAGGGCAGTACATACCACGCCTACCCACCAACCCCAATAATTCCATAGTTCCTCCCACCAATACTCGGGGTTCATTCCTTATATTCTTTTACTGCTGAAGGGCCCACTGATATTCGTATTCTATAAACGCTTGGGCCTCTGGGGTTATTTTCCACCTTATTTCGGAAGCTCCTACCACTTGGATCAACTTCCCAACTATTCCCGGTGGGTGGAGACCCCTGTGGTTTCCTGGGAGAATACTATACCCAAAAGGGGCTTCCCCCTCTTCATATATCACCATGCACCCACAAGAATATATCCATCAAGGGGTTCTGGTCCCAATACCAAAAGTCCTAGTGGTGCCTCTAAATTTGCTGGAGAGCAAGTTTCTACGTTGGGGACCCTGCCCTCGGGCACCCCTCCCATCCAATTCTTCCAGAACTAGGTGCCCTGTCTGTCTATCTGCCAGTCCCACTGGGTGGCGCACCCTCGTGGCGGTATGGAGTTACCAGGCCCAGTAGTTCAGGTAGTATTCTGGGATTTTGGGAGGACAACCACAGGTGGGGCTGCAGAATTTACAGGCACCTGTTCAGTAATTTTAATGTGCACCTGATTCAGACACCCTCCCATGCAACACCTGGAGTAAGATTTGGGCCTGGTTTATCAAATGGGGTTGGTACAGTGCTCTACAGTGCTCTACCCTGCAACCAGCAGGCTATTCTCCCACAACCACAAGAGCGGTCTAGAACTCGATAGATTTCGACCGATCCTGCAGCTTCCCGGAGGAGCCACATCCAAGTGCGCTGGGCAATGCAGTGAATAAAGAGCCACAGTGGGAGAGTGGGATGCTGTACTGCGGCCGCCCTATTGAACCCTCGTTCCCAAGAGCCTACGAGTATGCCGTCTCTTACCACCGGCAAGACAAACCAGTCATAGCAGAGGTCAGCAGGCCAATAGGGTCGGTATGGCTCGGTAGGGTCAGGGCAATAAGACATAGAGCAAGTCAATAAAGAAAATAAGAGAGAAAAGAGAAAGTCTTTGTAACTGTCCTTGTGATGATTAGTCGCAGGATCTCGTTGCCCGTGGTCCAACGCTTTCACCTGGTAGCGTCAAACACAAGGTGATGATCAGCTTCAGAGGGTCAGCAGGATTTCTCTTGCAAGTCCAGACACGTGTGATGTATCCAGGGGATCACCTCGGCTACTTTCACTGCAGTTGGGGAGGAGGGAAGGACGGTGTACGGACCTCGCCACTTGGGGATGAGGGGGTCTTGCCTCCACTCCTTCACGTAGACGCTGTCACCCGGCTGGAACTGGTGAACCGGCTCAGGGAGACTGCCGCGGGACTGCACGGTGTACGCTCGAGGGAATACCTGGAAAGGAAGCAAACACACACAACAAACACAGGGATTGCACTTGTCCTTGGGTGATGTGATTTTTTTCTCATCTGCCCCAAACTGGCGGGGATGTCTCGGACGAAAGGGGTTGGCCTGCCATATAGAAGTTAGTCTCAGTCTCTTGGTTGGCACACAGGACACAGTTTTGGGATATAGCAGCAGTTAGTTATAGCAGCAGTTAGTTGTGATAGGTTGGGGATGTAGAGTATTCTCCCAAAGTGTGCTTTAGCAGCTGGGCTTTCCAAATGGGTGGATTCGTGGTAATTCTTCACAATCACGCTGGCCAGATGCTGGGGCACCAAAAACACGGCTGTCTGGTCCTTCCTGGAGCGTTGCTCCTTCTTGGCTGGTCCACTGCTGTTCATCAAGGATGTAACGCGGTTCCACATCGTCCGGAGTGAGTTCTGGGATTATTCTTTTGGCATAGCAGGCATTTCCTGGAAATCTGGGCTGCCAGTTGATAAAGGTTGGCTATATAGACATACTTCTCCAGCTGCTTGGTTGTGGCATCTGGCCTCATGTGGGTGGACACATAGTATCTGGTTTGTCAGCAGTGCTTAAGATCCCTTCTGGAACCACTGCTCCAATAACTGAGGCTGGGGCTGGTTCCCGGGCTGCTTCCTTGGCCACTCTGTCTGCCAATCGATTTCCCCTGGCCACTTCTCCTGGTCCAGTCTTGTGTCCATAACCTCAATGCAATCGTGCGTCTACTCCTCACCTTCTCCTACCGGCAACAGGGTAGCTGGGTTGAGGGCGGTGGTGCCCACTGGTGGAGGTTTCAGAGCTGCCTCACAAGCTGCATTATCTGCTTTCTGGTTGGCCTTTGCAGTGCATTACAGCAATCTCTTTGGGGGCCCATACAGCTTCTAGTAACGTCTCAACTTCTGGAACATATTTCAGAGCTTTCCCGTGGGCTCCACTCAAGCCTCACTCTTTCCATAGGGCGCCATGCGCATGCAGGGTTAAGAAGGCATATTTAGAATCAGTATAGATGCTAGCCTTGCATCCAGCTGCCAATTGCATGGCAATGCCTTTCGCTGTTGGACTTCACCTCAAAGGACAAATAACTCTTGGAGACTTTGGCCTCCTCAGAACTCTTGGAATGGCTTGCCTGGCCTGCACCCCACTTTTTGGGTGCTCTGCTGCCTGAGGAACAACTTGCAACTGCCTTTTCAGCCTTTCTCCAACACACAGTCCATCACACAGATGCATTGAACCGTAGAAACAACTTCCCAAAGCAGCCTCAGCTCCCTCTGAGCTTGGTACTCAGCCCCCTCTGGGCTTTCTGGGCGTCCCACAGACCCTTCTGGGCTTCCAGGTCCCTCTGGTCTGGCTTCTACTGCGGCCTGACATGCCGTCTTCAGTCCCTGCCACACAATCCAGGGCTTCTCTAGAGCATCAGCCACGTCTGCTTCACAAGCCTCCACTGCTTCTGCAGACTTTTCAATGGGCTGAGCAAAGTCTGTTTCAGCCTGTGTACTTTCCCATAGCTGCTTTTCTGCCAGCCAGTAATACATGCATTTTGACCAGGCTCCCAATTGGCTCCATGCAGCCTTTTACAGGGGTAACTCTCCTGGCCTTACTATCACTGAGCAGGCATCTTCCTCCTTGGCTGCGGGTCTCTGAATGGCTACGGCGGACCCCTCAGGTCCCTGGGCTGTGAGCCATTGCCGTGCCTAACACTGCTGCCTTTTGTTTCCTCCACTGCTTTTTCTCCCTCTTCGCCTCTCCTCTTTGTTCAAACACCTTCTGGGCGATGGCCATGATCTGAAATCTGGACATGCCCTGGAACCCAGACTGTTTTTGGATTTTGGTTCTAATGTCCTTTGCACATTGTCCTATGAAGGAGGCTTTTATCATTAACTCATGTGCAGGGAGTTCAGAGTCAAAGGGGGGTCCAAATTCTGTATGCCTCCATCAGGCGTTCCAAGAAATTCTAAAGCCTGTGTATTAATTCTCCTCCTTTCCTCTGAGGTAAAGAGAGTGCTCAGCAATTGCTGACAGTCTGTCCAGGTAGCCTCATGCGCTGCAAATATAGAGGACAGCAAGTCCACAACTGCCTGGGGCTTCTCAGCAAACGCAGGGGTGTGGGTCTTCCAATTCATCAAATCAGTGGTGGTGAAGGGGACAAATAGAGGGTGAACGGAGGCGCAGGGAGCGGATTGTCCCAAATTACACGAAGGGGGGTCAGGACTTCTGCTTCTCCTGCCTCATGTATTTCCCCAATGCTTTGGCTCAAACATTGCGATAAGCTTTTTCAGGTTCTCAATACATCAAACTTCTGTATTTGTTCATCCTTTCCCTCAATTCTTTAAGGTTGGGGTATATTTTGTCCAGGATCTGGTCACTGGGCTCTGCCTCGTCTACTTCTGGGGTGTCTGGCAGCCCCCCCCTTTCCTGCTTCGCCCCCCGGTGCCACATACTGAGGCAGTGGTGGAGCTTTGGGGATATGGGGCTGTCCCTGTCCTCCCAAGGGCAGGGCACTTGGAACCACGGCACTTGGAACCGACATTTTCCTGCCTGTCCTCCTTTAATTTGCATTGATCAGTCTTATATTTCTTCAGTCGGGGGGGGGGGTTCTCTATTATTACGTGAACCTCTAGAACTTCATCCATGTTCACAAACTCATCCAAGTTAAATGGAGAAAGTTCTTCTTCCTCTTTTACTTTTATGCAGTTGTTTTTGTGTTTTTAAACTTCTAGTAGTTCTCCCAGCAGACACCTGACCTTGGCTGGTCACACCCTGTGGTCAGTTTCAAGTGTCCGGCTTGTTTTTTTTTTATCTGTTCCCTCATCCTTTTTCTGTGGCAACTAACTTGTCAACTGTGGTGGCCACAAAGATGCAGGTCTTCTCTTGAGGCTCCTCTGCCTGAGCCTCAAACTGGGGTCTGCTGCAGTGTTCTCTAAGACACACCTGAGCACTGACCCATCCAGCTGGTGCCTGGTTAAGGACACCAATTAAATTGCCCTCCCTGTCTCAGCTATAACTACTATAGGTCTAAAACCATTTCGTATTTCCTAGCCATAGACCACCTCTCACTGGTCATCAGAGAAACTAGGACACTGCTGGTGGTTTCCCTAATTTGTTCCAAACTGCCGCTGGTCACAGAGGTACCCAGCTCTTCCCTAACTAAGTTCTGGGATTTAGCTTGCCCTCCCTGGTCAAGCTGTAGTTACTATAGGGATCAAAACTGTTGGAGGTCTGCAAGGCTCATGTGCTTCCCAGTTCACTACTTGTCTATGGAAAAACTAGGAGGCTTGCCTTGCTACCAAAGCCACAACTCAGCAGACAACCCTCCAACTTTGCCTGGCTTAACTCTTGCCTTTAGAGATCTGAAAGGTTTGTATGCATCCTAGTGCAATATACCAACTTGAATAACCTAAGGGATCTCTGGAGCAATCCCCTCCATCGCTCCCAAAGCTGCATCTGAGTCTGAAACTCTTCTCTAACTAGGTACTCAGCCTCAAAAGATACTCCTTGTTGCCCTGTCCCAGCTAGGGCTGCTATGTTTCTGAAAGATTTGATGCCTGATGACTGAGGAACAGGCATCAGAAAACCTTGGGGGTGGTTGTTCCTTTGAGGCCTCCTCTCTCTGATTGTAAGTAGTTTGGGCCAAATCAAAAGCATTCAAAAGGACTACATTGGCTTGCTTCAGACCCCATTTTTCAGATACTTCGCTCCTAACCGGGTTTCAAAATTCCTTCCACTCTCCACATGCTTCAGGTTGTGACCTAGCTGAGGTCGCCCTACTAGGAACTGCACAACCCTGCACTCGCTTGGCCAAAGGGATGCTAAACCCTGGCCACTCATTCAACAAATTCATTCACTGGAGTATCTGAACATACAACATACAAAACACAAACACCAATTACCTCTGCCCCATTTCCTTCTTCCCAATACCTTAACGTGGGTGGTTATCAGGGGACACTCCTTTTCCCCTTAATGCCACTGGCCACGTTGGAGATGTGATCAGGATCTCCCTTCTCCTTAAAAAAGGAGGTTTCCTATGTCCTCAGGGCCCTTTTCCCATGTACTCACCCCAGCCGGCTGGACTCTGCCCTGTCCTGTCAACCTCGGTCCTTCAATCCATTGCCTTCTCTTCCAGGATCCAGCAGAAGGGTCAAGTTGGCTTCGCCCTCCTCCGAAGAAAAGCCTCGGTGCGCGCAAGGAGTAGTTTGCCCTTGGCCCTCGGCTGTACCCTGCCCAGAAAAGGACAAGGGAGCTGCCTTCTGGTCTTTTTGAGGACTTAAGGTCCTTGATCCGAGTCACCTGTGGCACCAGAAATGTTAGAGACTTCAGAATATAGACCAGAATGGAAAAATCCAGGCAGCAATATTTTTAAAAGAGGTTTTATTGACTTTGGTTTAATTTGTCAGACAAATAAAGCAAAGGGGTGCATTCAGGAAAAATGAGAGAATGCCCACGAACACCAGGGGCAGACAGTTTTTATCCCCTCAGGCAAACAATGGTTCAACCCCCTTGACCCACCCCTTAATCATTCCCATCTCAACCAATTAAAGAATTGATGATGGCCTTTCGGTTCCAAGTTGCATTATCCACTAGGTGGCACTGATGGCTTATAATCCTCTTGACCTAAATGCTGTTCCTAGAAAAACCTCACTGACCATCTACCTTCTGATAAAGATCACCATGCTCTTGTGGTGAGCTACATCTTTCCTGTTGTTCGCCTTCTTCTCGGTGTTTTACTGGAATTGGGTCAACGGCTAGAGCAGGTGTGAAGTGCTCCGACCACATATGCTTCGGTTACAAAAATGCTGTGTGCAGGCAGAGGAGAGAAATAGTTTTTAGCTTTTTAGCTTGCTGCTTATAAAATGGCTCCACAGCCTGGCTCTCCAAAGTGGACCCAGGTGGACCCCTTCAACCTGATGACCAGATAGGAGGAGATTTGCAGTTCCATCAAGACAGCAGCCTTTGTCTAGCTACAGAACAATCTATATTCTCCCCCCGCTCCCGTTACTGCCTCTGCCACCAAAACCAGTGAGGACTTGGGAGGTGAGGGTGGGGAAAAAAATGCTTGCGGGCAAAGATTATGTCCCTGAACCGTGGGTTGGTCATTCCTTCTTTATTGGTTTTAACCATTGGTCATAATAAAAGGTAAAAATTATAATAAAAGAGACAGATACAATTGCCACCTGGTAAACAATCATCCAGATCCCATCTAAAAACAACAACAAATATAAAAGAGGTTCCCTCTCTCCAATCTCTCTCTCATGCAACTGGCTAAAAGAAATCCATTTTTGGCAGCTTGATCATTGTGACCTTTCTAGCAAAAGCACACAGAGATCTTAATCTTTTGTCTGCACAGCGTTGCAATAGCTCTTCAACACCCTCTTGGGATACAGATACAGAATCTTAAATTTTAAATGATGTTTCTGTAATGGCCATCTTGAACTGCAGACAGCATCTGTTGAAACAGCAGGGGAGTCATTGTTCTCCTGACTGAACACTTGAAAAGAATCAATAGAGAAGTCGTAGATTCCCGAGAAAACGTGATCATGTAGTACTATGGGACTTCTTACGCTGTTTCATTTGTTCATTATGTCTGTTTTATTTTCTGCCTGTCTTCCAAGCGTAAAGAGCACACTCGCAGTCCCTCAGTTTAGTTTTCTGTTCAAGCACCTACCAGGTGAAGACCTACTTAACTTCAGCGAGGCTAGTGTGTTGTGTGCTTTTGAGCAGATCGTGCCTTAGCTTAACCATATTCATTTGCACAAAAAACATACCGTATTTTTCACTCTATAAAATGCACCAGACCACAAGACGCACCTAGTTTTCGGAGGAGGAAAACAAGAAAAAAAATATTCTGAATCTCAGAAGCCAGAACAGCAAGAGGGATTGCTGAGCAGTGAAAGCAGCAATCCCTTTTGCTGTTCTGGCTTCTGAGATAGCTGCGCAGCTTGCATTCGCTCCATAAGGCGCACACACATTTCCCCTTACTTTTTAGGGGGGAAAAAGTGAGTCTTATAGAGCAAAAAATATGGTATTTTGCCTTTCTTTCCAAAGCACATGTAACAGAGAAAGAAAGATATTTCATCATCATCATCATCATTAATAATATTTTTGCTAGAGACATCCATGCAGTTAAAGAAATCCATCATTCAGCATCCATGAAGGCTGCAAATATGGCCAAGACACTTTACAGGAGATCCATTTCTAAGACTATCATCCTTTGACCCCTTTTGTCTTCGACTTCAGCAATAAGTCGTACTGAAGGAAATCTGCACCAACTCTAAGCTCCCCAGTTCTGCAGCTACCCCTGTGACTCTTGCAAAGTGCCTCGGGAATGACTTTTTGAGCCATCTTAATAAAACAAGATAAACTCACTTAGCTCTTGGATATAGCGCAGTTGTAGCTGAGATCCAACCGCAGCTTCTGTTCCTATAGCTTCATACCCAAGAGAACGTTCTCCTATATCACCGTGCAACAGGATACTCCCATCTGTTCAGCGCAGCTCTTTGTTCTGGTTTCTTGAGCTCCTGCTCTTTGAAAGGAAACGGCAATGTGCCATTTCAGAAGGACGACGAAGAAAATGGCTCCTTTCTGGTTGCTGCATGTAGCTGGGGTATTATAGTGGGTATCTCGGCTGTGACTGCTTTGGATGGCCTTAGACAAGTTATTGGCTTGCCAGCTCTGCCATCTCTACCTGTTATACGTAGATATAAATGGTCTCGGCCCAGTATACCTGAAGGAGCATCTCCACCCCCATAGTCCAGCTCAGACACTGAGGTCCCGCTCCAAGGGCCTTCTGGCAGTTCCCTCACTGCGAGGTGTGAAATTACAGGGAACCAGGCAGAGTGCCTTCTCGCCAATGGCACCCTCCCTGTGGAATGCCCTCCCATCAGGTGTCAAGGAGATAACTACACAACTTTTAGAAGACATCTGAAGGCAGCCCAGTATCATGAAGTTTTTTATGTTTGGACTTTTATTATGTTTTTATATGTGCTGGAAGCCCCGCCGAGTGGCTGGGGAAACCCAGCCAGATGGGCGGGGTATAAATAATAAAATTTTGTTATTAGGCCTACTTTGGTGTGACAATGAGTGAGGCAACGTCTGTGCAACGCTTTGATCCATTACGAAATGTGCTACAGAAGCTCAACGAAGATGGAAGTCAAGGAAATGAACTCTTAGATCCTAAGGTAGTATTTAATATAGGACACTTCTGGACTGTGGCTATTTCAGAGGTGGGATTCAGTCACTTACTGGCACATTTAGCCTTTCTGAACCTGGTGCCTTCCAGTTGTTCTGGGGCTACAACTTCCAGCTCCACCAACTATTTGCCATGCTGGCTGAACTAATAGGAGTCATAGCACCAAACATTGGGAGAAGACCAGGTTGGGTAGGCTTTGAGGGTGAGGAAAGCCAGATATTTACTCATGCTGAGATAAGAGTTGATTCCAGCATGCTCCCATTCAGCAAACCCTATGTTTCAGTAGTGCACAATGGAAGGACAGATTGTGAAGCTGAGGCTTCAATACTGTGGCCACCTCGTGAGAAGAGAAGACTCCCTGGAAAAGACCCTGATGTTGGGAAAGATGGAGGGCACAAGGAGAAGGGGACGACAGAGGACAAGTGTTCTCGAAGCTACCAGCATGAGTTTTACCAAACTGTGGGAGGCAGTGGAAGACAGGAGTGCCTGGCGTGCTCTGGTCCATGGGGTCACGAAGAGTCGGACACAACTAAACGACTAAACAACAAATGTTTCAGTAGAGTGCATTGTGCCTAGGGTTGCCTCCTGTCCCTAGAAAAATGTGAGGGGTGGGAAGAGGTGGGAGGGGGGATCAAAGAGAGTGTTACGTACAGAGTTGAATAGGATCCAAAATGCAGAAGTCTGATTGGTCCTAGAACAATAGGATTCAGAATGCAGCTGTCTGATTGGTCCACAGGAGCCACCCAATCCAGCTCCCGGTGGAAGTGACTCCGCAACCTGATTGGCCTACAGGTGAATCCCAGAATTAGCCAATCATGTGGGGCCCATTGTGTAAATAATGTATACAAAGCAGACATTCTGGGGGAACTTCCATTACTCCTCACCACTATGAGCTGAATAAAGAGCATGAAATCCACTCTCAACTCCGAGTAAATTTCAGAGAGAGAGAGAAGGTCTTTGCACTTTGCACAGGCCTGTCCCATTCAGTCTGGTGGAGAGTTTGCATAGGCAATGAGGAGGAAGGGCAGCTGGCCGAAGAGCAAGAATGGAAGAAAAATAAATCACTGACCGCAGCGTAGCAGCTAAAATGTGAGGGCACTTGCCCCCAAACTCCTTTGTTGCAAAGGTGGTGGTGTGTTGGCTCATTGGTGTCGAGTCGGCTTTGAAGCTGTTTCTGTACCAGGTAAAGTAATTTTTAGCTCCCCAGTTCCCCGCACAACCTGTCTTGTATTTTGCCCGGTCAAAAGTGGCAACCCTAATTGTGCCTTAGCTCCTGTGTAATGAAACTCTGACCTTTACACAGAATGCTGGCTCCCTAATGCTGCCAGAACCGTGTATCATGGGATTTGTAATAAAACCCTGAGCTAGCAGTCAAATTCCAGAAGAATGTGCTAACAGCGTTACCTTCTGGAATTCATAAAGCTTCACTAAAACGTGATGGGGGCAGAAAGTTCTACAGACCTGCGGTGGGGATTACTTCTTTCCTTGCTGAAACAAAGCCGTTTGCGACTGCTTTATCGCCCAACACGACACACACAGAAAGTTAGCAAGGGTATGCTGTTGTTGCTTAATGATAATTTTCTGTTGTGCCAGCTTTCTATACACAGAGAATTTTGCACACGAGGAAGATTTGAAATATTGTACTTTCCCTATCTAAAGTTTGAAGTGGTACAGTCCATTCTGCCTTGCCAGTACTCCACCACAGAGGTTTGGAGTAGAGACAGGATGATGGGAACAATCTGACAGCTTGACATGTTATAAGCAGTCAGAAAAAGGACGGCAGCCAACAAACCTTGTAGGTTGTGGTTATATCCCTCTCCTCATGCTGTTTCAGAACAGAATGCAAAATATTGTTGTGCACCACCCCAGTCTCTGAATGGTGCGAGATTCTGGGAGTATACAACCTGAGACTACAATGGAGGGCTTCGTAGTGTTAAGACCCCAAGAGGGCCTTACTTCTGCCCTAGCCACAACTTTGGGTTCCTGCAGAAATCAGGCATGGCTCTGACTCTCTGCCTTCCCAGCCTGCTGTCTTGCTTCTAGCTTTGACTTCACATGCATCTAAACTCTCAACTTTGTCTTTCTAATTGCCAGCTAGCTGAGGGAGGGGGCCCCACCCATTCGCCATCTGGCACAGAGCCAGTTGCTTTGTTACCTTAACAACCCATGCTTAGGGGGAGATCACCAAGAAACTTGTCTGGCTATTCCAGTAACTGGGTCCTTGTTAGATCCAGGAATTGTAACGAACTCAGGCATCCAGCCTACCCCCGCCCGTGACAACTCAGATATATGCACCAGGGTTTTCCTTGGTGATTTACTGGACTAGACTAGGAACCTGGAGGTTTCTAGTTCATCTCTTTCCTTGCTTTCAGTGAGAGTCAGTGTGGTGTAGTGGTTAAGAATGGTAGACTCGTAATCTGGTGAACCGGGTTTGATTCCCTGCTCCTCCACATGCAGCTGCTGGGTGACCTTGGGCCAGTCACACTTCTCTGAAGTCTCTCAGCCTCACCTCACAGAGTGTTTGTTGTGGGAGAGGAAGTGAAAGGAGTTTGTTAGCCGCTTTGAGACTCCTTAGGGTAGTGATAAAGGGGGATATCAAATCCAAAATACTCTTCTTCTTCTTCTTCTTCTTCTTCTTCTTCTTCTTCTTCTTCTTTGAACTTACCATGAGTGCAGCTCTCCCAGTCTCAGCCCTGCCTCCAATCTGCAGCATCATGCCTTTGTGCCTTCTAGTAGAAAACTCAGCAGGTGAGTGCTGCTGGCAGGATTGTAATACAGATGGGTCCACTGGGAAATGAGAGGGAGGCATCAACATGCTCATGAAATCATAAAATTGTAGAGCTGGAAGGGACCCAAGGGGTCATCTAGTCCAACCCCCTGCAGTGTTCAATAGCCCCTGGTCTCTCAGGTCCAGCACTCTGTGCACTACCACACCATTGCCTTTAGATATCTAAATTTAGATATCTAAATTTAGATATCTAAATTTAGATATCTAAATTTAGTTTATTTTAATGGTATGGTTTTAACTTTTGGGTGTTGGCTACCCTGGGCCCCCTTGAGAGCTGGGCAGGATGTAAATTTAATAAATAACATACAGTGGTACCTCGGTTTTCGAAAAGCTTAGTTCACGAACAGCTTGGAATCCGAACGCTGCAAAACCGGAAGGTGTTTCGGTTTTTGAACTTTTTTTCAGAAGCCGAACGTGCTCCATTTTGAGTCCCCCTGTCTTTCCTGTTGCGCTGCTAATTTGCTTCCCCCCCATTGTAATTCAAGCCTTCCATTTCCGATTGCAGTGTCCTGAGGTGATATTTGGAGCTTATATTTGGTGCTTTTGATATGAGCGCTGCGACCCCAGAGTTGTCCATGACTGGACCTAATGGTCAGGGGTCCCTTTACCTTTCTACATTGTTTATTGCTTTCATTTTATGGATCAATGGTCTCGTAAGATAGTAAAATTCATGTTAAATTGCTGTTTGAGGGGTTGTTTTTAAAAGTCCGGATTAATCCGTTTTACATTACGTTCTATGGGAAAGCATGCCTTGGTTTTGGAACTCTTTGGTTTTGGAACAGACTTGCGAAACGGATTAAGTTTGAGAACCAAGGTACCACTGTAATGTTGAAGTTGATGATTATCTAGCTTCTGTGATATATGGCAAGCCAGATATTCTGCTCCCCTCTGCTTGCCCCCTGCCCTGTACTGCAGCCCAATACTTTTCTTTCCAGTGCTGTTCATTCATCTGCAAAACTCGCTGATCAGGCCATCACGTGCTGTGATACTCTGCAACATGCCATCTCCAGCCAAATTCAAACCAGATGTCTTTCCGTACAGTAAGATTTCCAGATCAGCTCGTCACACCACTCTCTGTGTGCAGCTGGCTAACTTGCGGCTGGAGGCTAGCAGCAAGACGTGTAAACGGAGGAGCAGGCCGACCCCACCCTGTGCTTCAAAACTTTGCCCTGGAGGCACAATGCTCTCACCTGGCTTCTCTGAACTGGTGTATCTCTTTGGGCTCCACCTAGAGAGATCTGAAACTGGAATACTTCCTGGCTTTTGCAGAAGAAACAAGGCCCTAAAAATCAAACCAACCGTCTACTTCAGTAAATTGGGAATGGAAAGGTTTTTCCAAGTCCACAGGTAGATCATGTGACATGTTTGCATTGGGCTGAGTCCCGACGGTCAGCACTTTGCAGCAGATTCAAGGGCACACTTGAAATTTGGGACTGTGCAAGTGAAGTGGTTGAAGATGCTCTATTGCCCTGGTGTAACAGACCCGCTTTTTAAATAAATAAAAAAACAGATATTCTGCAGTTTGAAAAGTTATGGGGAAATGCACTGAAAAGTGTGGTATGGATGAGTGATTGAGAAATTGCACAAGAAATTCAGCCAGAATTCAGGTTGCGTGCTCACTGTCGTACAACTTCCCTGCAATCAGAACAACAGCTTGGTAAAGCTTGGACACAGTCTAACCTCCATGTTGACTCTGTGAATGCAAAGCAGGATTAATGTTCACCATACAGAACTGCAGGTAGCTTACTGTCTGCCCGCAGGTGAGTTGGTCTCCCTGGCCTAAAAGCAGCACTCTGGCCATTGCACCACACTGTCTTTCTCTCCCTTCTATGTTTTTATAGACTGACTAAGCCTGAAAAAGATATACACTTTCCTCTTTCTGAATATTTGAAACTACAGATGTATTGATAATGAGAACACAGATAAATTTTCTGAAGCAACGTTGACAGCATTTTTAATGTCATCATAGAGATGTAATTGTTATTTAGTGGCATTTATTTATTTGCACTTTTGATAACGACTTTCCCCAGGCTCAATGTTTATGTAATGTTTACATAAACATTAATAAATAAACCCATTCATTTTTATTCATCTTAATACCTCGCATTGCAGTTAGATATTGATCTTATCATAGCTTGGTTTGCACTAAAGTGACATAACAGATTGTGCGCTTTGTGATGTATAGCAACAAAACAATAGCATCGTTTATATCCTATTCTTCTTCCAAGGACCTCAAGTTTCTCCCCTCCACAACAACGCTATGAGGTAGGTTAGGTTGGAGATAGGTTAAGTTGTGAGGCAATGACTAGCTCAAGGTCACCCAGTGATCTTCTTGGCTGAGTGGGGATTTGAACCCAAGTCTCTTAAGTCCATCACTCTGACCTCTTCCCCATGCTGGCTCTTGGTCAGTATTCTGTTAATATCATTACCACCCATAGCCTGAAATAATGTGCTTGATAAACGGATAAAGTCCCTCGTGTTCTTTGAAGAATTGTTCTGCCCTCTGTGGAAAGAGTGTTGTTTGAAATGCTAGAATCCAGAAAGAGAAGGAAAAGAAACCAACATGTGTTTAAAACCACATGACTTTCAATTTCATTCCTGTTATTTAATGGACTGGTTTTGCTCATGACACTGGTTATAGGCAACTACCATGGCTTTCGTTGTTGAGGGCAGAGAATAAACTGAATAAAGGACCAACAACAACACAACAATTTATGATGTGTACTTTCATGTTATTAATTTTATTTGAAAGTATGAGTGCAGAAAGCAAAAATGAAATTACAAGGTGGCCTTCCCTGGGAAATGAAATGATCCCTCCTGTGGCTCAGTGGGTCAGTATGGCTGGCTGTATAGACACGTAAGCACAGATATACATAAATACAGTACACACACAGAGAAGAGAAGGTAAGTGAGAGAGCATGTAGAATATAGCTGTGCACAAATGTGACATAGATTAATTTTTGTCTTTCTTATACGTAGAGCCTGTAAGAGTGAGTCACACTTGTGTCAACAAGCTGATGACTCTCCTTCCCTGTGGCGTACGACTGCTGCTGCCTTCGTTGGCTCATCTGTTGCGCTTATTTCTTTTTTGATACAGAAGGCACTAAATGTCACAGAGGGAGGGGAAAGCTTAGATCTTTCCAAACAGAGACAGGCCAAGGCAGGAAGTCCAAACGGCGGGAAAAGTGTAATAAACTAACGGCACAATTTGATTATACATGTCTGCTCAAAAGTCCCATTGTTCACTGGGGATTACTCCCAGGTATAGGAGTACAGTATAGGATGGCAGCCTAAATCATTTGCTGTTTCTTTAACAATCTTCCGTAATCTCTGCTTGTAGCGCCGCATCTCACTTTGCCCAACAGTAGGGCTGGCTCTGCTTATTCAGGGCATCGGTTGGAATCACATTCCAGTGGATACCAATGGGATATGAAAGATTCCTGGTTATTCTCCTATGTTGCAGACTGCCTACCCTTCAACACTTCTCTGATGAAAATAGGGACACCCTATGTATTATTATTATTATTAATAATAATAATAATAATATATTTTACTATTCACACCCCACCCATCTGACTGGGTGGCCCCCAGCCACTTTGTACGGCCTCCAACATATATAAAAACACAATTAAACATTAAACAAACTTCCCTTATACAGGGCTGTCTCGGGGGTCGAATAATTATGATCCTGGACACACAAAATCAAAACATTAAATATCAACGCTTTCCCTTCTTTTCATGGTTCATTTTACATATCACATTTTGCAGAAACGAAACAATCCAGTATAGCCATGGATATTTTAAGGATGTAAAAATGAGTGTACTTTAAATTGTAAAACTGACAATTTAATAAAAAATATATTAAAAAACAAACCCAAATCAAAACATTAAATAAATTCCTGGCTGCACGTTCTCCTGCCGCCTTGGAGATATTAGGATAAAACTTGTCTGTGTGTGTGTGTGGTTTTTTTATTTTAATGCAGCCTTAACCGTTCATCAACCCGAACCAACCTCGACCTCGCTTCGCCTCTCAGCGAAGCCAGACCCAGCGGCAGCCAGAACAGCTGCGCTTTCTCAGCAGGCGGCCAAAGTGCGGGCAAAAGAACCTCCCCCGGCGGCTTCACTGCCCCGCACTGCACATGTGCAGCCGCTTGGAGGCACCGCCGGAGCCAGGCGGAGGGCTTTGCACATGCCCAGAAGAACCGCCTCACCTTCCCTCCCCGTGCAGGAGCTTCTGCCGCTTGCCCAGCGTGAAGTTCTTGCGGGCGGCCTCCCCCCCACCGCCTCGTTGTCATGCCGACTCCTCGCCGCCGCCGCCCCCTCGCCGCGTGAGAGGAGCGCGCGCGTCCCCGTCTCTCTCCCCTCCCCCCTCCGGCACATGCCCGCCTCCCGGCCGCCGGCAGGAGCAGCAGTTGCAATCCCCGCGCATCAGCCTCGGCTGCCGGGCGCTCCTGCCTCGGCGTGCTTCCCTCTTTCTCCGCCTCTAACAAAGGGATCGTCGGCGAGGGAGGCGAGGCAGCCCCCTCCCCACGCGACCACCCCGGGCTATTGTTGCAGCTTCATCGGACGAGGGCCGGGAGATGGAAGATGGAAGGAGGCGACGGTGGGGTAAGGGAGTCCCGCCACCCGCCCTGCTCCGCGCCTTATTCCTTCGCCTTTCTTCGTGCGCCCGTGGCTGAGTTTTGCTTTCTTACATAAATGCTGCCTGGGAACAGTTTCCTCTTTATGCGCTGCTTGGAGCCGCCGAGGCAAAGGCGTCCTCCCCCCCCCCAACCCCTCTCCCGTTCCCGCTGCTTCTGATGTGTGTGCAAGCGAGCGAATGAATGAGAGAGAAAAGGAAATATATAGGGCGCTGCGCCTTGCGCTTTTACGCATTTCTAGGGTGCTTTGGAAGCTGTCCGGGGTTCTGTTGGTAACCGCGCCGGCGTCTTCAGGCCAGTTCCATTCCCAGGGGGCGCGGGTGGGGAGCGTGGCTTACTTAGGCTGGGGGGAAAGGCACAACTCAAATCTCTGCTCCTCTAAGACATCTGGATCTAGTGGAGAAGGCGGTCGTGTTTAGGCTGGCTTTCCTTCCAGGGTTGTTGTGAGGAAAAAGAGAGGCGCAGGGGGGGGGGGTGAGGTTTGGAACCATGAGCACCACCACCTGAGCTCACCTGAGGACGAGCGACCTGTTTTGAAATAGTACAGAGGTCCCCTGCTTTGAAGTTTCCTGCTGAAATCTAAGCTTTGCTCTGCAAGCTGTTCTGTGTTTGACTATCCCCACCCCTGAAGCATGAGTTTAGAACTGCCCTACCTCGCAGGCTTGTTGTAAAGATTACTGGGAATGTAAATGACGATGATGTTAATGTGAAGTGTATTTAACAAAGGTTGGGTTTTGTTTTGGTTTTTGCTATGCTTATGCTCCAGAGGCCAGAGCTTCGTTGTGTTTCAGCAGAGCAGCGAAAGTAGCACGATATGGCTGTGATTTCTCCCCCGCCTCTTTTGATATTTAGCACCTGTGGATAAAAACTGCACAGGCCACTAAAATTATAATGGAAATGCTTCGACAGCCAAAACAAAGTTGCAAGTTGGCATGTTTTTGCATCTAATTTGCTTTGGTCGTCGCTTTGTCTTTCGCTTCCTCCAGTTTTGTAACTTTGTTCTCTAGGGCTGCAATGCTTTTTCCTGCTTAACCAGGAATAAATCCCACTGAACTCAATGGGACTTATTTTTCAGTGCGCATGTATTGGGACGGGGCCTGTCCCTTTGTATTTTGCATAGCATCTAGGTCATTAGGCACATATCTACAACACTGGTACTGTAATTGTTAGGTTAACTGGGCTGTAGCCAACTTAAGTTCCACTCAGAGTTAACCCGTTGAAATTAATAGACCTAAGTTATTAGCAGTGCCCGTTCAATCTCAGCGGGTCTGTTCTGAGTATGACTAACATTTGGATACAGCTCAGTTTATGTAGCTAATTAAAGGACACATTTCTGTGTCTTGACATCTGGGCACACTTGGGCCATACATCTTATAACTGCCGCAGGTCTTTGTCCCATATGGTCTTTACTCCCCCATTCTTAGTTGGTTGACAGCCTGCATCTGTCCCAGTTCATTCTAATTATATGCAAAAGAGTGCTCTCTCTCTCTGTGTGTGTGAGAGAGAGAGTGAGAGAGAGAGAGAGAGAGAGAGAGAGAGCTCTTTTCTGTTCCATCTGATTGCTTGAAACCTATTTTTAGTTCCAAAGATCAGGCTCAGTTTAACACATTGCAATGATGAACCTGGGGAATTTCCTGCAATAGCTCCCAAAAAGTCTGGACTACATTAAAGGCACTACTGTGAAAGAGAGAACTTTTGTTGAGGGTGGCCGTTGAGAAAAACAACGTGTAACTCCCTACTGACAACTTTTCAATGACTGGAAGAAGTATCAAGCGCTGCAGCTGTACAGCTGACTTAGACATGACTTTGGGTCATGTGTTCTTGATTTAAGGGAGACATCTTTCCCCATGAGCAATGCAAGGCAGTTCTCAAAAGAACTGTCCTGTGAAGGGTCTGGCTCACCCTAGGGGGATTTCGGACCTTCCTCAGGTTTTTAATAAATGATTCTCCAGTTTTTTTCTTTTATAGAAACCGGGGGGGGGGGGGGATCATTGGCTGCATTCTGTCCACTGGCTGAGCAAGACTCCTGTACCCATTTATCAAATGGAACACAGCCATTGCCGCCTGCTAGCGTTTGGTGAGATTCTTAAATATCCAGTGGATGGGGATTTGTGGCTCCCTATTGCATGTCCCTGAGGATGTATTTAGCAATGTGTGTCTGCCCTTTTGTAGTGGAACCCCAGTGCAAGACATGGAGAGCTCCGGCCAACACGCCGGCTGTGTCAAATGTGCAGTGATTCAGTTTGTGCCCATCTTGGCTACCATGATCTGGATTTGCCTTTCCTCTCTTCCAGTCTTGTGTACATGTTTGGTCCCACTGAGGTCAGCAGTGCACTTGGTGTACTTGATTCAGAAGAAACCCTTAAATAATACTTGGAATATATACAGCACCACAGTGTGCGTCACATATGTTCTTTAGGTAGCTCTTGCAAAAGTAATACAACAAAAGAACAACACCACAAACTGGCTTATAAGTATAAAACCAAATTTACTAGAATAGAGATAGACTTGTAACCATTCAAACAACAAACATACTAAGGCTGGATAAATGAACATGATTACATGGTTAAAGGTGCAGCATCACTTTTTGGACTGATGAAGCGTTATTCTCACCAAGGTGGTGGCTTTGATTTGCCTTCCCGTGATTGCCTTCCCGTGGTTCAATCTTTGAAAAACAGCTTTGAAAAACTTTTTCATATTCTCCAGTGTGCTACCCTTGCCGTTATGGTGGCACGGGGTTGCCGTTCTGTGATTGGACTTACGCTACTTGTTGAACGGTTCATTTATCCAGTCTGTATAACGTTTACTGCACATGTAACTGGTTAAGATACAGTTGTACATTTATCCACTCCATGTTTACAGTATCTCCAGGCTTTGTTTTGAACATGGCACCTTAGTATGTTTGTTGTTTGAATGGTTACACGTCTATCTCTATTCTAGCTATTATTCTAGCAAATTTGGTTTTATACTTATAAGCCAGTTTGTGGTGTTGTTGTTTTGTTGTATTATTATTACTGTCACCACATTTGATACTTTGTGTATATACTTTGCAGCCCTTGCAAAAGGCCCGCTGCAAAATATTTCAGTGTATTTTCACCTCTTTCTAGGTTCCAGATGCACTTTCCTTCAGGATATTTACTTCTTTCTTTTCTCCACCTCCTTTCTCATTTTTCTTTTCCAACTGACACCAACACTCTGTGGCCAATTGAGCTGTCCTTCCTTCCTTCCTTCCTTCCTTCCTTCCTTCCTTCCTTCCTTCCTTCCTTCCTTCCCCCTCCCTTCCTTCCTTCCTTCCTTCCTTCCTTCCTTCCTTTCCTGTATCTTCTTTATACTAATACTACCTCTTTGTTTTTTGACTTCCCATGTTTTGGCTGTACAGTGGTACCTCTGGTTGTGGACAGGATACATTCCGGAGCTCCGGTCAATCCCAAGGTTTTTGCAACTGGAGGTACCCGTTCTGCACATGTGCGCGGCGCGGTAGAGCGCTTGTGCACATGCGCACCGGAAAAATACTTCTGGGTTTGCCGCGTGCGTATCCCGAAGGATATTTAACCAGAGGTGCGTGTAAGTAGAGGTACCACTGTAATTCTGTTTGCACTCAGTATCTGAATTAGAAGTGGTGGTATTGTAGCCAAAAGATGAGACTGAGATAGAAAGCCAAGGAGTTAACCAGGAAGTCCAGGGGTCTACATTATGAACTCATAATGACGCAGAGCAATCCATGCATGTTTGCTCAGAAGTAAGTTTTGGGGCTGGGCGACATCTTGTGTTCGACATCATGATATATCACCAACTAAATATCGCAATATATGGATATAACACAATGTCTGAAATAAGGATGGAGCTATGTAGAGGCAGACAGTAGGGCTGGGCAATATATGGTTCTCAACTTTGTGATATAACACCAGCTAAACGTTGTGATAGACTGTTGTATCTCAATGTCTGAAATAAGGATGAAATTGTGCAGAAGCACTGGCTGGCTTCACAGTTTCCCCCACATTGTGATTTTTGTATAGCACACGCACACATCTTGAGTTGCAATATATTGCCAGGTTGAAAACTATGAAACCGATATCACAATATGGACTTCGAACCGGTTTTGAATAATATATTAATCTATCACCCAGTCCTTGTAAGTTCCACTTGTACCTAAAGGTTAAGGTAAAGGGACCCCTGACCATTAGGTCCAGTCATGACCGACTCTGGGGTTGCGGCGCTCATCTTGCTTTATTGGCCGAGGGAGCCAGCGTACAGCTTCTGGGTCATGTGGCCAGCATAACTAAGCCGCTTCTGGCGAGCCAGAGCAGCACACAGAAACGCCGTTTACCTTCCTGCCAGAGCGCTACCTATTTATCTACTTGCAATTTGACATGCTTTTGAACTGCTAGGTTGGCAGGAGCAGGGACCGAGCAACAGGAGCTCTCCCTGTTGTGGGGATTCGAACCGCCGACCTTCTGATCGGCAAGTCCTAGGTTCTGTGGTTTAACCCACAGCGCCACCCGCATCCCTTTCCCTCTTGTACTTACTTTCAGATTAATTCTGCCTGTGTTTGCTGCTTTAGTGACACTACCTCAGTGTCTTCCTGACCATGCTTTTGAGCTGCATTTCATATATGATGGTGCACATGATCTCTGAGCAGGAAAAGCGTCAAGTAAAATGTGACTTAAGGGCATTTAACTGGTCAGAGGACTGTAGTCTTTATGTGCAGGCCTTGTGAGATAAATGGCATGCGAAGCTAAAGACTGTGTCATGACCCACAGGCTGCAATCCGGCCCAATTTGTTTCGTGAAAGCTTGCATACCCTCAAGATCCAAATTATAAGACGAGGAGCAGTAGTTTGTTCTGAGGTTTGCACCAGATCAGCAGCGGAGGCAAAAAAAAAGCAGCTGGACTCCCTGACAATCTTTTATGTGCTTCCTAGCTGAGACCACACTGCCTTCCATATTATCGCTCCCTACGTCTGACCAGAAGATCCTCATAAAATTGCTTGACAGCACAGGAAGTCGCAAAGCAGGGCTGCCAGAACAGATCTTATTTAGGCTCTGAATGACTTCAGAGTTCCATTAACTTTTTAAAGGGAGAAGCCAGATTCTGAGAATATCCGGCTCATTGCTGGAACTGATGAGATGCAACCGCTAATGCGCTGGTGGAAGGAAAGGAAGGGCAGCCAGCACCGAAAGCTCTGTGAGATACACCTAAAAGCTTAAAGTAACAAGACAGTGGAATAAGTTTTGCAGAAGACTGCCTGCTTCAGAGGCAGCAGCAAATCAGCTGAAAAACACACTGGGCATCTTCAGTGCCACCACAAACTTCTGCTTGCCCAGAATCAAGTTTGTGGCCTTGCCTCTCGCTTATTTATTTTCCCCTCCCTATTGTAAATTCACTGAGCTATCCCGCTTTTACGGTTTCATGCTGTCAAAACAGGCATCTTTAAGAGTTGAGGCATGGCTGCTGTATATGCACCCAGACTTGGTACCTGATGGGATTAGGAGATGCTGCAGAACAGCATTTCAGATGCTGTTGGGTTGGTTGATGGGGGACAAGGAGGTTCCCCTGTGGCCCAGTGTTGGCCCTCCAGAAATTGGGCAATGCTTGTATGGGAAGGAGCTATAGCATGGTCCTGGGGCATTTCATAAGAACAAAGGAAGCTGCCTTGAATCAGATCATTGGTCCATCTATCTGGTAGAGCTTTGTCTGCAGAAGGTCCCAGAAGGTCCCAGGCTCCATTCCTGACATCTGGTGAGGTTGGAAGAGACCCTGGTCTGCAATCCCAACGAGTCATTGCCGTCAGGGTGGATAGAAATCAATAATCTTTCTAAAGGAAAAATCTTTCTAAAGATAGTATTCTATTCAAGTTACATTATAGTCCAAAGGCTATTAATCAGGAAATGAGATTTTTTCATGTGTGCTAAAACTCAGTCTTAAATTGTTGTTTTTTACATTGTTTAACCACACCAGTTAACAAACATGCATATGCTATAATGTTATTGTTTTAGTTAAATAAATTGTTTAAATTGTTATTAAGGAAATGATTATTTTTCTCCTTCCAATAAAGTACAGCAGAAAAGTTGTCCAAATATAAACAGTGAGCTTATTAAACCTAACAATAAAATTCGTAATTATCTGTCTATGTATTTCTTAGTATAACCAAATCAGTAATTTTTTATATAACTGTAAAAACTGCTCTGAAAATTTATTCCGGTACTTTCGGGTTCGGCATGGTGCGCGACCCGAAATCGCACAACCTGAAGCATGTAACCCGAGGTATGGCTGTATACCGTCTTTTTAACATGTGCCAGATTGTGATGTGTCCAGATGTGCGTTGGGTGGAGAGCAATGGTGCCTATCTCCCAGACGATCTGGTATGCTTTGACAATGTATACATAAGAATAGAAAAATGTGGTTTAAGAGATTTGTAGGTCAAGCTTATGCATGTTTACTGAAAAGTAAGCCTTGGTGAGTTCAGCCCTAGAAAGTGCGCATAGGATTGCTGTATAAGTTGCGTAACTAATAATTGGAAAGCGTTTTGCCGAAGAGCAAGGAAATGAGAGGGGTGTGTATGTTTGCCATTGCAAAAATAGTTCCCACCCACCCACCCCCCTCTGTGTGTTTAAGAGAGAAAGAGGGAGATAAGCAAGGATCTTGCTTTGCAGGGTGTTCAAGGTCAGTCTGCTGTTTTTAAAAAATAAATAAATCCCACTCCCGCTTTGAGATGAGCATTGCCAGTGGAATGTGTCACAGTGAACTGAACATGTTTTTCTTCTATTTTTGTTTGCAGGGAGACGCATTTGTTTGGGTTAACGGTGCATCGGCTCATTCTCAGAGTGTTGCCAAGGCCAAATATGAGTTTTTATTTGGTGGATCAGAAAATGAAAATATTTCAGAATCTGGTAAGCGTTGATCATTTCCCAAGTGCTGACTCTTGGGTGCAAGATTGTGCACTCCTTCAGTACTGGATATATATTTGTTTGTTTAAGTCGGACATATTGGTGTTGACACATCCTTGATCTGAAATTAAGGCAGGTAGAGGAAAGGGAGCTCCTGGTCACTCAACTGTGATTATGATCGCCTCCCTTCCTTTCCTCTACATAAGCCAAGAATGGAGACATGTGGACCTCAAGATTGTGGTTTGACTCCATCTCCAGTGGTCAGGGAAGATGGGAATTGTACTCTAATAAGAACTGGAGGACCACCTGCCTTGGAAGTCTCCTTGGCAATTCACACCACCTTGGATGAGCAGTGAGTGGATCTACTGGAAATCTGATGCTTCACATCCAGAAAAGTCCCCAAGGCAAATTGAGCAGATTGGTGAAACCCCAATCTGGATATATGATATGGCAGTAGGACAACCAGTCCCCACCCGGTAGTTTGTATCCTGCCTTCCTACAAGGTTCATATGAATTTACCTGAACCTTTTGGAGGGTAGTGGGCATGGTCCACAGATGGGGCTGGAGATCAGGCTCTAGACTGGGCAGACAAGAATAAGAGAGCCAGAAGCAGTTGCAGACCTGAAGCCAAACAGAAGGTCTAGATTCAAGGCAACAATGGAGGACAATGAGGGAGCCAGAAACAAACACAAGGTCAAAGGCAGGCATGGGTTCACTATTGACTTATTTATTTATTGCACAGATTTATATACAGTGGTACCTTGGTTTACGAACTTAATCCATTCCGGAAGTCCATTCTTAAACCAAAATGTTCCTAAATCAAGGTGTGCTTTCCCATAGCAGCGGGGGACTCAGTTTACAAATGGAACACACTCAACAGGAAGCAAAACATGTTCTGCTTCCAAGGCAAAGTTCACAAACCAAAACACCTACTTCTGGGTTTGCAGTGTTCTTAATCCAAGTTGTTCATAAACTAGGCTGTTCTTAAACCAAGGTACCACTGTACCACTTAACATAAAATGTCAAAGTGGTGTGCAAGAAAGGATAAGGACGAAATAAAATTCTGAATAAATTGCACTAATCAATGATACGCCAACGGCTGGGGCCACACTTCAGGGGAATCCTGAAGTCTCTGAAGCATCTGAATGTGAGAGGAGACTCCTGGATCAACCTATCCAGTTCAACATCCTGTTCTCAAAGTGGCCAATCAGATGCCTCTGTTAAAAATTGCAGGCAGGACCTGAGCTTAGCAGCACTCTCCCCTCCTGCGGCTTCCAGCAATTGGTATTCAGGACCATTCCTGCCTCTGATTGTGGAAGCTGAGAATTTGGAGAGTCAGCTGACCATATTCAAGCTGGGAGGTCAGCTGATTCTCAGTTCAGTTAGAAGCTGCAACCTATTTTGCCTGGCTTCTTGAGGATCCAAAATAGTGGTGTCACAGAAGGTAGGGTGCTAGAGACTAGCTGCTGGCCCCTTGCATCGCCGAATGATCGGTTCCCATGTCTCTCCTCTTCCCCTGCAGCACGTTGGTCCCCAGATGTTGTTGCACTACAACTCCCATCATCCCTGGCCACTGGTCATGCTGGCTAGGAATGATGGGAGTTGTAGTCCAACAACATCTGGGGACCCACAGGTTGAGAAACACTGGTTAGCTGAACACGGAAAACGCTGTGCATTTCCTATCCCCTGTCGGAAAACCATTGGCAGTCTGTGCTAGAGGCAGTGCACATCAACAGGTCCTTGCTTTGCAGATTGTGTTAAGCTAAGGATTGCAAGGGAAGTTGGGAAGGGTGGAACAGAAATGGAACAGCAGGAGCACCGAGTCTGTGCTACTACTGTCTGTTTATACACTGAGGTGTGATGGATAGTTGGTTTTTAAGAGAAGGTGGTAGAACATTGGGTGTAGTAAGCTTATGTCTCTCGTTACACTCAATGATTTGTGAAGTCCGCAAACCCTGGAGGTAATACCAGGGTCCGTGTGGACATATTATAACAAACGATCACTTCCATACTTTTCCAGAGAGCTGGATGGCTGTCACATGTGAACAGATAGCTGACTGATACACATCCACTTCTGCTGTAAGAAGCACAGGGGGCTTGGATCTGGAAAACCAACGATCTCAGGGCTGCTCCTGCAGGTACTTCAGTGTGGAAGTGCCCTCGGACCACAGTCAGTTCTTCTGCACATTGGGCAGGGGTTTTAAATACCGTATTGTCCCGAATATAAGCCGCACCCGAATATAAGCCGCACCTTTAAAATACCTGAATATAAGCTGCTCCATTCCTCGCTGCTCCTGGCTGCATACTGGGGGGGGGGGGGAGAGCTACACTGCATTGCCAGCGGAGGCCTTTCCCCTTCTTCGCTCTCTCCCTTCCCAGTCTTGGGGGAGAGGACAGGGTACTACGCACGGGTCGGGCACCGCTTTGCCACGCTCCTGGTGCTGTTTGCCCCACACTCCTGGTTGCATACTGTAAGGTTGCGAATATAAGCTGCACTTTAACTTTTCACTGTCGGAATTTGGGGGGGGGGAGTGAGGTTTATATTCAGGCCAATACGGTAATTCTAGGTGGTGGTTTGTGTCTGTGTTTGCACATTAGGCTAATTTTGGCAGACCTGGGGAAGAAGGTTCTCTCTCACCCAATCCCATCCTCGCTTTTTTAGGAAACAGAAGAAAGAGGAAAACTAAAGGAGCTTTTATCTGGAGCGATGGGAGAAGAAAGGGGCCATTGATTCATTAGTGAAAGTTCCCAAGCGCTGGCGTTTCAAGTGAGGAAAACTCTTGAAGTGCCTCATAAGAAACATTTACTGACTTGTAGAACTTGGCTCGTGTCAAGAAGGTTTTTTTAAAAAAATTAAAAACCCATATTTGTTTATGGAACAGTCTTTATTCAAGAAACCCAGAGTATTGCTCACATTAGTAGTGCAGTCATCATAGCATTCGGTCCACATAATCTCATGGTGGAGGTGAAAAGAGATACGATTAGATTACTTAATAGAGGGGATGCCAACTGACTAAAGAATTTTGTACTCAGTCACCTGCCTCTTAGCGGATTGACTGCTTTTTTTCCGTATGAGCCAAACAATATAGATGCCCTTGAAGAAAGTGCAATAAACTTACAACTGCAGAAAGGACTTTATGGTCTGAAAATAGAGACGATGTATGTACTTTTGTAACCCAAGATAATCTTTAATAAAAACAATTTAAAAAGAAAACTTAATAAACCAAAGCTCCCACTTTGCAAGAAAGGGGATCTAGAATATTTTTTTCATGCTCTGTTACAGTAAGACACTAGCACTAATGCAGACCAGAAAGAAAATAAAAGGTGTATCCTTAACTTTCACTTCCACCAATAAAGATTACCCCCCACTCACCAATTAATCAGATAAAATTGTGGTTGATTAATTTACTAGCTGTACTGATTAACTGCTTAAGGATCCCCGCTCTCCAATAGTATCTCATAGACTTACAGGTGATGGAGGGAACTATATATCCATGGCTAGACTTAGACTGTTATTATGAATTCTAATATCTATACCGCTGAAATTCACTATTCACTTCAGGACTGATTCTAAACTCAAGCCAATGTGCTTGAAGTGTGGCTAGGTATGTGTAAAAGGGAAAGGGACTCCTGACCGTTAAGTCCAGCTGCGGACGACTCTGGGGTTGTGGTGTTCATCTCGCTTTACTGGCCGAGGGAGCCAGCATTTGTCCACAGACAGCTTCCAGGTCATGTAGCCAGCATGACTAAGCCGCTTCTGGCGAACCTTCTGGCCGGAGCGGTACCTATTTATCTTCTTGCACTTTGACGTGCTTTCGAACTGCTAGGTTGGCATGAGCAGGCACTGAGCAACAGGAGCTCACCCCGTAACCGGGATTTGAACCGCTGACCTTCTGATCGGCAAGCCCTAGGCTCTGTGGTTTAATTCATAGTGCCACCCACGTCTCTTAGGTATGTGTACATATCTCTGTATCTTTCCTTCTCCATACTGAATGCCATAAAGTATGCCATCTTAATACACCTCCGCTGCTGCAGTTTGTTAAATGGTTATCTGTGCACTGCAGCCTATGCCAACCTGTAGCCAATCCAGTTAGTTTGGATTGCAATTCCCAACTACCCTGTGCTGGCCGTGGCAGAGTTGGGGTCTCATATTTCAACTGGTGCTCTGTGTGATGCCCAAACCTGCTGCCCTCACTTCTCTCTATCCATTCTAAATCATAGTTGCAGTGCCCCCCAAGGCTCTTTGCCCAGTGTGACTGGACTGGTTTTGCCCCTCTAAATCCACTCTGGTCTTGGCTGCGGCTGATGGAAGTTTGGTCTAAGCAACAGCTGCAGGGGCCACATATTCCCCACCAAGAGACATCCATTCCCCCCTCAAATTTAGGCCCTGAAGAAGGAGATAAATCTCCAAATGGCAGCTCTACTAGCAACTCACTAGGAACAAAATGTTGTCAACACCCAAAGAGGAAACTGTGTCACCCAGAGACTCTATTCTGTGAAAGCTAAACGCTACAATAAATCTTCTGATCCCTAAGATGCCATGTTTTTTAAAAGTTTTTTTTAACAAGCCGTCCGTCAAAGGCAAAAATGGGGATGAAATAGGGAATACCAGTTATTTGTGATAGATGCCTGCTGGGGAAATGAGCTGTATGCCTCCGATGTTCTACTGTGGTTGTCGTTAGCAGAAAAAAATTAGTAGTTTCACCCGGAACAACAAGCTATGTGACAGCTTTGCAAGGAGGAGAGCCAGCGTGGTGTAGTGGTTAAGAGCAGTGGACTCGTAATCTGGTGAACCGGGTTCGATTCCCTGCTCCTCCACATGCAGCTGCTAGGTGACCTTGGGCTAGTCACACTTCTCTGAAGTCTCTCAGCCCCATTGTTGTTGTTGTTGTTGTTGTTGTTGTTGTTGTTGTTGTTGTTCTTCTTCTTCTTCTTCTTCTTCTTCTTCTTCTTCTTCCTCTTCCTCTTCCTCTTCCTCTTCCTCTTCCTCTTCCTCTTCCTCTTGTTCTTCTTCCACTTCTCCTCCTCCTCCTCCTTCTCCTCCTCCTCCTCCTCCTCCTCCTCCTTCTTCTTCTTCTTCTGTTTTCAAGTTTCTTTTTCATTGGCTCTGAAACGGATGCATCTTCTCCTTCAATCTTGCATCATGAAGGTCCTGCAAGAATTCAAAGACCTAGAGCTTTCATTTGTTATTGGCCCCCCGGCTTAATTTTGTGATCGGTTTTAATCTGCAATTAATTCTTTAAGGTGATTAGCCGCACTGATTATTTGATTAAAACGTGGAGCTCTGCCTATTAAGGTTTAGCCATGAAAATATTTGCTCAGATATTGCCAAAGAGTTTAAAGAGGCATGTGATTAAGAAGGGCATGGTGTTCTCTAAATATGTGAACCCACCTCCCCAATTTGATTCCCCCTCCTCATTTAAAAAATGAGGAGTATGCCACCTGCAGACATTGGAGTTGTCAGAAAGGTCCCTTATGAATTAGCACAAAGTATCCTATGCTGTTCTGGCTTTGCAAAAATGACAAGTTAATTAGCACACAGAAGCAAAGTTTGTGCACGTGTTTTAAATTTGTTTTTGGTTGTCGCAGTGGCGTAGCATGGGTTGTCAGCACCCAGGGCAAGGCAAGTAATTTGCGCCCCCTAACCCGTGGATTTGCGCCCCCTAACCCTAACCCCCAGATGTTGCGCCCGGTGCGGCTGGCCCCCCTGCACCCCCACGCTACGCCACTGGGTTGTCGTTTTGTTCAGGGCCCACTTGCTTCCACACAGGCCTCAAGTTTAGAGCTGCAAGCATTCCTCAGTAGCTCTATCAAAGCTTTACGTGATAATCAGTGAAGATCAATTTTAACAGGTGAGGAATTGAGAAGGTGGGGCCTTTGCACAGTCGGGCAGTACTGGGGTGGCGGCGCTTCAACATTGAAAAGAGGACACAGATTCGTAAATGCTCATGTAGATGTATAGATACAACTTTATTCATAATTGCTAGAATTTCAAAAAAAGTACAATACAGTGGTACCTCGGGTTAAGTACTTAATTCGTTCCGGAGGTCCGTTCTTAACCTGAAACTGTTCTTAACCTGAAGCACCACTTTAGCTAATGGGGCCTCCTGCTGCTGCCATGCCGCCGGAGCATGATTTTTGTTCTCATCCTGAAGCAAAGTTCTTAACCTGAAGTACTATTTCTGGGTTAGCGGAGTCTGTAACCTGAAGCATATGTAACCCGAGGTACCACTGTACATCTTGCCACAGTGGGAGAAAATAAGCAAGTGGTCTGTGTGCCTTCTCATCTTGCTATTAAGGCACTAACTGTTGGTGGGAATCTTCAACACCACTTGTTCTTCCTTCTTACGGTTCTTTGTCTCTGAAACAAACTTGGGCCAGACACCAATTTGGCTATTATTATGATTTTACTTATTACATTTATTCATTGCTTACTCAAAAATGTCTCAAAGTGATGTACAGTTTTAAAAACATACATGATACAGGCTGTGTTCGAAATTCACAAGGTGCTATTGGCCACTTGCAACCGAGCAAAGATGCCCGGGCGCCAAGATGGCGCCTTACGTCTCTACTATCTGGAGGTGCATGCCTGAGGATCCTTGGATCTTGACTGTTTTCACACACTACTAACACATCCTGTAGAATTCTAGCCGTCATATTTTATTTGCACAATCACAACAAATTTCGGGAACCAAAAAGTCGTGTGGAAAAATACGACTTTTGAGCCGCCTAGCCCCCAAATGGCAACTAGGCCTTCCGTTTTGGCGACTGTAAGCCTGCTTTAAGGAGCCATTTGGCGCCTAGTTTATATACCTGAGTTTCTAACACTGGATACAGGATTTAAAATGCACAAAAATATACAGAACATTAATTGACTGAGAGCGATAATAAAAAGGACAAATTGTACCGAACCATATGAAAAGTTGAACACCAATATGGGCTTCTCATTGTACCCTATGACCCCAGTTAAGAGCTAAGTGCCCGGGTGAACAGAAACATCTCCTCCCAGTCTCATTATTTCTCATATCCCCATTTTCTCCTCTCGTGCCATCGCATGCCTCTTGCCTCAGTGAGCAACCTGGCTACCGAATTCTGTGCCAGTGGATGTTTCCGGACGGAAGCTTTTTCCTTCATATTTTCTCCCTTTCCTAATGTTTTATTTCTCTCTTCTCTCTCCTTTGCTTGTCAGACTGTTGTTGTTTTTGGGGGTGGTTTTTTTTGCAGTTGACACCATCAACAGAAACAGAGCATCTGGGTCCTAGCAGACTTGCTCTTGCAAGGGCTGTTGTTTCAATGTCCAAGCTATATACCGTCACAGTAGTTGGAAAAAAATAGCGTTTTGTGTGCTTGTGTTCTTCAGACACTTAATTTTGACTGCATAATCCTGTGTGCGTCCACTTAGAAGAAAGCCCCCTGAATTCAGTGGGACTTACAGAAGATTAGGGCCCTATTACTGGCATTTTCTCCCTGTAGCAAAGTAATTCTGTCCATAAGGTTAATGCTGTAAAGTGGCACCTCTAAAGTAGCTAATGAACCCTTTTGCCCATCTCCACTCCACAGTATATTTTCCACTGGAGATGTTGTGGTTTTATATACAGCAATGCAGATTTTAATATGTGTGATAGGCTTCATAACCATGTTTATGATGCTGGAGGACTGCAAAAAGAGATGTCATCTGTACCATCATTTTTTCAGGATAGCGTGATCATCTGCAAACCTACCTCCCGTGTACTTACCATACGTAGACCACTTTCCGCTCCTCCCATATAAACTGTGGTTTTGTCTCAAATGACACGGTTGCTGGAGTGACAGCCTCGCCCCATTCCGGAGGTGATGATTTCTTTGTCATGAGCAAATGGCTTGGAACAAATCCTGAAAAGGTTTGTCAGGAGAGCTGCAGGATTATCGTAGCCAATCATTACAGAGAGATTTGGTTATTTGCAGCTTGGCTAATGGGATGTGTGTGTTTTTACATTAATATATTAATGCAAATCACTTTACTCCGATTGGTTACGTCTCACTGAGGAGCTTTACTGCAACACTCAGAATGCTGTTGAGAATTCCGGTCGCTCAAGCAGTTGGGGAAATGGCTCAGGAAGTCCGGGCTGCCTCACTCCTCTTTTCTAAAACATACTCTTGGGTTTGGGGAATGGCACTCACACCTGATTCAGGAAGTGGTTACAGAAAATGGAAGAAAGGAAGCATTGCATTTTCTCT
The DNA here is from genome assembly GCF_964234715.1 of Podarcis melisellensis. Taxonomy (NCBI): domain Eukaryota; kingdom Metazoa; phylum Chordata; class Lepidosauria; order Squamata; family Lacertidae; genus Podarcis; species Podarcis melisellensis. The sequence continues at coordinate 29,483,484 of NC_138534.1, forward strand.
AGGGGGCTTCGTTTGGTCCAAATTGAGTACAGTAGTACCTTGGGTTACATAGGCTTCAGGTTACAGACTCTTCTAACCCAGAAATAGTACCTTGGGTTAAGAACTTTGCTTCAGGATGAGAACAGAAATTGCTTGGCAGCGGCGCAGTGGCAACGGGAGGCCCCATTAGCTAAAGTGGTACCTCAGGTTAAGAACAGTTTCAGGTTAAGAACGGACCTCCGGAATGAATTAAGTTCTTAACCCGAGGTACCACTGTCTACATTTCCAGAGTTAACACTAAATACATTACTTCTTGTAAATGAGCCACCGTAGCTGGTAGAGGGCCGTGAAAATTTGTGTCCCAGGCTTTTTAGACTTGTCTACCCATGTGCTCAGGGATGCAGGTGGTGCTGTGGGTTAAACCACAGAGCCTAGGACTTGCCGATCCGAAGGTTGGCGGTTCAAATCCCCGCGATGGGGTGAGCTCCCGTTCTTCGGTCCCAGCTCCTGCCAACCTAGAAGTTCAAAAGCACGTCAAAGTGCAAGTAGATAAATAGGTACCGCTCCGGTGGGAAGGTAAACGGCATTTCCGTGCGCTGCTCTGGTTCACCAGAAGCGGCTTAGCCATGCTGGCCACATGACCCGGAAGCTATCTGTGGACAAATGCCGGCTCCCTTGGCCAGTAAAGCGAGGTGAGCGCCGCAACCCCAGAGTCGGCCACGACTGGACCTAATGGTCAGGGATCCCTTTACCTTTATCTTTACTACCCATGTGCTCTCTGAAACCAAAGGGGCGGCACATTGGTTGCCAGATGTGAAATACATTGGCATTGTTTCCAGCTCTCCCATCCCACTCAACACTTTGTAGCCCAAAGCAGCACACAGGGGCGTAGCTAGCTGCTCCAGCACCCGGAGCGGTGTGGGTGGGGTGAGCCGCCCATAGGGGTGGCGTAGTGAGCTGCCCACGGAGTTCGCCTGGTGGATGCAAGCCCCACGCTGCTGTTTCAGGCAGCGCGGGGCCCTGAGCCACCACATCACTCCCAGCAGAGATGCGTGGCTCCTGCGTGCTACAGGCAGTAAGTGTCGACCCCCGCAGTGTGCCATTTTGTCACCCCCCTCAAGGATGACACCTGGGGCGGACCTCCACCCCACCCCTCTTCCTATGCCCCTGGCAGCACGCATGTGTTTGGTTAAATGTCCTCTTGCCTGCTTTGAGCCTCAGTTCCCTCCCTGGCCTCTGTGTTGCAACTGACCACGTCTGGCTTCCAGAGGGCAACACCACACAGTTCCTTGATAAGAACATAATTCCTCATGGACCCTTTGCTCAAGTTATCCTGCGTGACGCACAAGTATGTGTCAAAAAGGCAGGCTGGCAATGTTTGTGATTGTTTAACTGCGAGCTTCTAATACGCATCTGGGGGGCCACTGTGAGAATGGGATATTGGCCTACATGGGTCATTCCCTGAAGCCAGCAGGGCTCGTCTTACGTTCTAGTTGAATTTGCAAATTGTAGCAAACCGGTTTTCCTGTAATTTCCCGCAATGAAATACAGTAATCCTAATAAATTATAGTAAAATGTTACACCAGTAACTGCATTTTTAATTAATGCTGAAATATTTTAGTCGATGAATGGGTGCAATTAAAAAAGATGAAAGGCAAAACATTTGTTTTGATTGTGGTTTTAGTAGCTGCTATTTTTTCTTCCTTCTTCTGTATTTCCTTTGTGAACCACCAAGTGAAACCATATTATGGAGCGACTATAAACAGTCAGTATGCAAATAAATAACGTAGTTCCTGTTTTACTTCCCATTAAGTTGTGTTCCACAGTCAGGCTTCCTTTGCCCCGCTTAAATTATCTGGCTGAGATTCTCTCACATACAGATTAGTAATGTTCACTTTTTGCTGCTTATTAATTGAGATCCATTTGTAGCAGTTGGATTACCCTGATGTTCTTGTTTTAAATCACAAAATTGGCAGGGGTTTCTCCCCTTTGTGCTAACAACATTTAAGTTTTGTGCCAAGACAACTGCATCCTGTATAGCCTTTATAATTATGCAAAATTGTTTTTGTGTACGCTTTACAACTCTGCATACTGTACTCTGGTTTGGTTACTTATGAGGAGAAGCATGGAGCTTTACGTGGCTCACAGTATGGCCTAGTTCTCGAGTCGCACGATGCCATAGTTAAAAGCAAACCATGGTTTACTGTGACTGCAAAGCATGCTGGTACATGCTACTGACAAATTCTTGTGCTTATCTGCTGCTCCTTCTGCTGTTGTCATCTTTTATTGTCAAAACCCAGGATCACGGTCTGTTTCTCCCCAAACAAACTGCAAATGCTAAGACAAGAACAAACTTTGGTTACCACTCATGAGAGAGAAACAAATCATGAGCCTGGGTTTGGACACGACAAGCCAACATCTGGCTTGTTTCCTGATGGCGCAGCAGCTGGAGAAGAGCCCAGTGAGAATTTTTCAGCAGCTTGCCCTAGCATGTTTCTCATTTATAGTAAACCATAATTTATAGTAAACCATAAACTATGGTTTATTGTGAGATGCGAACAAGGCTAATTCAAGTATATTTTTGTGAAGTCATGAAGGAAAGATACTTGAGTGTGAGAGTGTTATTTTTTAATAAGAAGATAGCTGATATTCTATGCTCAGTACAGTGATACCTCAGGTTAAGTACTTAATTCGTTCCGGAGGTCCGTTTTTAACCTGAAACTGTTCTTAACCTGAGGTACCACTTTAGCTAATGGGGCCTCCTGCTGCTGCCACACCGCCGGAGCCCGATTTCTGTTCTCATCCTGAAATTGTGTACAGTGGTACCTCGGGTTAAGTACTTAATTTGTTCTGGAGGTCCGTTCTTAACCTGAAACTGTTCTTAACCTGAAGCACTATTTCTGGGTTAGCGGAGTCTGTAACCTGAAGCGTATGTAACCTGAAGCGTATGTAACCCGAGGTACCACTGTATTGTCTTTAGCAGTTTTCCCCTTTGCTCCTGCAAAGTGCTTGAATATACATTGCCTTGACTATCCTGAATTTTGTGTGCACATGTATGCATAGCGGGGGTGGGGGGGACGACACCTATATTGTAAAAAAATATTCAGAGCCGGAATAGACATCATATAAAAGCAGCAGACAAGCATGGTGAGCTTGCTTTCATTTGCAAATCCATAAAAGGCTCAATTACAGCGTGCCATCATTGATTGTGTGTGCGTTGCTGTGTTACTGGTATTAACGCACCGGAACTTCTCCTCCTTGCTTTTATTTGGTTTTTGCTTTACGATGACAAGGAATAAAATTAACTCTCGTTAATCATGAATGTCGGCTGCAAAAATCATATCCAGACGGTAGATCTTGATTTTTATTTTTATTTTGAGAAAAGCTTACTGTAGCTATTCTGCTACAAGCTGCTGAGGTGGACTCATCTTCAGCCATAGCTGGAATGAGACTGCAGTCCTTTCTCCAGTTTCATAATGCTCAGAATGCTTCCATTTACATCACTGTGTGCAATGCAGGGCAACGGGCGGCTGCTGCTGCTGCTGCCGCCACCGCCAGGAAATTTGAAACTATTCTGAAATCCAGTTGACTTAGAACGGCAGCAATTGAATTAAGCTTGCATCCTTATTAGATAAACTGATGATCTGTGTGTTTTCATTGACCAATGGGTAACTGCTGGAGCTACAGTAATCTCTGTGAGTAGTAGCCTCTGTTCAACAAAATTATATCTTATTTGTTCAGGGAGATGATAGGGATTTAGGGACACGCGCAAACTCATGCACCCACAAACGTGTGTGTAAAAGAGCACTCTCATTTTCTGCGGGGGGAGGTCTATGAATGTGCTTTGCTTCCCGAGCTAGTTTCAGGCATTCAGCCGACAGTCTCCTTTTGGCTTTTTAACGTGTGACATATAGATCATATTTATTCCAATGCTCAATTAAGTTTTTGGATTCTTAATAGCCCCCGTCATCAGGAAAGACGCCAGCTGCTTCCAGGCTATATTCGCTGCGCTGGCTCAGCTTTCTCATGCAGTCTTATACCTCAAGGCATAAATATGTTTACCAGAAAGAAATAAAACTTAAGTTGGGAGGGGGAAGAGATAGACGGCAAAAGGCTTTACCTGGGGGGCGGGAAGGGAGATTTACCCGGTTCCTTTTCGATATGCATGATTTCTCTGGTTTTCTTCCATGGAGTGGCACCTAAAATGTTGTAGCTGTGTTCCTTTTACTGGTCTTGTTTGTGAGGCAGTTATATTGGGCTGTCGGGCCGGGGAGGGTGGGTGAGTGGAGGATTGACGTGATATGCTCCTTGTTGAACAAGACATGATGCTATGTGGCTTGATGGGAACGTGGGAGGAGTTTCTCTTAAAGAGCTTGGAACACTTTTTTAAAAAGCTTTTGTACCTGAATAGAATGAGGCGCTCTTAGATGGGGAGCAGAGGACTTTTAAAGAAGAGAGCGGGCAGACTTTGAAAGAATAATCGCATTACCGCTAGCACAGCGAAGCCAGAGCACAGCTTTAATCCTCCCATAAGTTCATTTGCAAGTGAAATTAGAAATTGAAAGTGAGGCTGGCTTATTGCTCCTGATTGACAAGTGGTAAACTCTCCATTTTTTTAAAAAAATGTTACCATACATTTCAGCTATCGGTAATTATATCAGTGCTAACACTTGCTTGGTGTTGTCGAGTATTTCAGAGTGTTTCCTATTGTTATGTTATTCTTACAACTACCCTGTGAGGTGGTATTATTATTCCCATTTTGCGCTAGGGTGGGCTGATGGAATCAGGCTGCCGTGCAAGTTTGTGGATGAGCCGTGATCCAAATCTGGAGCTTTAATGATTCATAGCTCAGCCTCTCAAGATTATATTGAAGAGGCGTTGAAAAGTGCCGACTGGTAGGGTATCAAGTGGTATGAGTGGAAATCAGTCTCTGAATCTTACGACTTTGGTTTTGCGCTATCTCATATAATGCTTAAAGCAGCAGTTCTGAAATCTCATGGTTTTCTGGACCATTTAAAAATTGCCAGAGGGCTTGGCATTTAAAAATTGCCAGAGAGCTTGGCAGACCACTTAATACACTCCCCACCCCTTTAGCCCCATTGTCATAAAACAAAACAAAAACCCAGCTCTCTTATGGAATCAGAGCCCCTTTAATTGGTAAAAAGCTTTTTGGGAAATGGTTGATTGCACAAGCACCGTAATATTTAAATACAGCGGTACTTTGGGTTAAGAACTTAATTCGTTCTGGAGGTCCGTTCTTAACCTGAAACTTTTCTTAACCTGAAGCACCACTTTAGTTAATGGGGCCTCCTGCTGCTGCACAATTTCTGTTCTCATCCTGAAGCAAAGTTCTTAACCCGAGGTAGTATTTCTGGATTAGCGGAGTCCGTAATCTGAAGTGTCTATAACCTGAAGCGTCTGTAACCCGAGGTACCACTGTAATGGGAGCTAGGCCAGAACCCTTTTACCCTGCTTGATAAATCCAGTCCAGGTCAAAAGCCTATTGTCAGAATAAATAAGGCCAAGTAAAGTATTCTTGACTGCTCTTCCACAACCTTTCATAGACCACCTGGATGGACTGCCATTCCTACCATAGTTCCGTAAGCCACACTTTAGGAACCCAAAGATTGGGCTTAGGGATTCCATGGTTATTGTGAAGGACAGATTTAGATCTGCACTAGCCCTTGAAGCCTTACCTCTAGCCTGTGGTTTTCTCTTTTGGGGTTTCCTCATTTCCTAACAGCAGAAGACTAAACCACCCTGTTTCAGATACAGCTGGAATTTTTTTAATTGGCAGTGAAAATTCACCTGCAGCAGGCAGGATGCAAAATTATATGACTGCCCGAGTGGCCATTGTCTCACCACCAGTGATTGTGTCAATGTGACCTCAGGTCCACTTGAATTGTTTCCTAAGCAACAATTGTTCGGTTGTCCTATAGCAGCTATTGGACACATGGCTCTGGGATAAGGCAAAGGAAGCCGCCTGTCAACAGCCTGCCAATCAGCACTTAGTGGCCTGGACCACCTGTCAACAGGCTGCCAATCAGCACTTAGTGGCCTGGACCACCTGTCAACAGGCTGCCAATCAGCACTTAGTGGCTTGGCCACTGAGCTATAAAGCAGGAATGCCCTACTTTAAATTTTGCCTCTGCTATAGCCCCACTAGGGCCTAGGTCTCACTAGTGTGGTAAACACAGGTGTTAAGCTGTACACATCTGACTGAAGGTTGAGGCATATGTGACTGAATAAGTACTGATCCATGCAATACATGAATTACAATATAAGTTATTTGCGCATTAAGCCAGATAGCAAGTGTGTCTAGACCAGCCTTCCTCAGCCTTGTGCGCTCTAGATTTTTTGGAATATAGCTTCCCAACCTCAGCCCTAGGTTGAGGGAAGCCTGGCCTGAAGTGGAACTCTTCTCCCCTGAAACTCATTCTTTGGCAAGCTGCTTCCTTCACTTGCAAATTTCCAGACCTGAGCCTGCAAGAGTTGGGGGAGAAATGTCTGGAATCCTGTTGGGTGGTGTTGGGAAGCATGTTGGAGGGACGGAAGGGGGAAAGACTTTTTGAAGAAAAGCAACGGAAGGGATTAGTGAGAAGATGGTGCTTTCTGAGTGTGTCTCAGACTGTGCCAGAGAGAGCCTCTACCTCACCCTAGACCCAGATTGGAGCTTGTGAGTGGAACAGGGGCATCCCTCTGTGGTTGCTGTGGGCATCAGAACTACTCAAGGTGCCATTGAAGAACCTCATGATGTTACAGACGAGAGCAAGGCCCCTCTTCTCCCACCTGGGGGAAGGTGAAGGGCAGTGGCAAGCACACATTTGGGCAAGCCACCTAGCCTCTCCTTAAGCCATTGTTCCATGGGTTACTGAGAAAGGACACCGAACATTTAAGAAGCATTATATGCCAGTGTAAAGATGATGCTGAGCAATCTAGAAACTGAATAGCAGTTTTCTGTCCTTTGAGCAATGCTTTGGTACTTTGCCGATCAAGAAAACATCCTTTAAACTTGCTACTCAGGAGAAGGACTCGGCAGCTTCTGTTTATAAACAATCGAAGCCATTATTGAATCCGAACAATGGGTGCTACTGAGTGCTGATCTCCTTTGGGAGATCTGCCTTGTTGGCTTGCTAAGTAGTTCAGTTTTCAGCCATCTGGAAGGGAAAAAAAGGTAAACCTACTATCCTAAGCAGCATTGGGGATAACTATGTCTTCTAACATTTATGGCACATAATACAAACCCAGCCAACCCCCAAAACAAAAACAAGTAACATTAAGTAGCGTGGTTCACATACCACCCTAAACAATGGTTCATTCATTTATCATTTTATTTGTATGCCGCCTTTCCATAATTAAAACAGTGCTCAAGGCGGCTCACAACATGACAAGATTTACATAATTGCCAACATAACAAAAGTCATAAACAATAAATAAAACACATCGAAAAGTACACAACCAAATGGAAAACAATTTTCACATAAATAATAAAATCTAAAACTGAGAGTTTTAGATGCGAGTGGCGCTGTGGGTTCAACCACAGAGCCTAGGACTTGCCGATCAGAAGGTCGGCGGTTCGAATCCCTGCGACGGGGTGAGCTCCTGTTACTCGGTCCCTGCTCCTGCCAACCTAGCAGTTTGAAAGCACGTCAAAGTGCAAGTAGATAAATAGGTACCGCTCTGGCGGGAAGGTAAACGGCTTTTCCGTGCGCTGCTCTGGTTTGCCAGAAGCGGCTTAATCATACTGGCCACATGACCCGGAAGCTGTACGCCGGCTCCCTCGGCCAACAAAGCGAGATGAGTGCCGCAAACCCAAAGTCGATCACGACTGGACCTAATGGTCAGGGGTCCCTTTACCTTTACCTTAAGAATACAGCATTAATATCAATCACAATTTAAAATGACATAGAGAAAAAAAAAGCAATTTAAAAACAAAACAAACAAAAATGGAGCCCTCTCTGCCTAGCAGCAGCGTCAGCAGTCCTTTATGGTGCCTGTCAGGTCCTGCCCCAAGCCAGGTGGAGAGAAGCAGGGCCGGGCCCTTCAGGCTCCCAGCAGGTCAGTCTTGGGCAGCAGCAGCAGTGGCAGCAGGTCAGTCCTGGTTTAAAGTAAACACTTTATATTTTGGGGCACACTGCTTAAAAGCCCCTGCAGTTTTGCTCTCCCACTCCTGCTGATGCTGCACAGGGAAGGAAAGAAGGGAGGCTTGTCATTATGTGGGAACCTAGCCTCGTGGTTTGTTTCTCTGCAAACAGCCAGGAGTGGAAGTCAAAAGTTGTTCATGGCCTTCTGCACGTGGTTTTTTCCAGCAGAAACAAAGCACCTGTCCAGTTCTTATGTAGTGACAACACAAACTGCGACTTGTTTCCTCCCCAGCGTGTCATCAACAGGAGCAGGGAAGGAGCAAAGTGTGAGGTGGTAGGTGTGGCTTCAGTCTCTTCCTGCTGGGTGTTTTTAAGAAGCGCCAGTGGTACAGAAGGGGATCTTTGTGTGGTGCAGGTGTGCATGGTGCTGGCAAGCAGGTGAGTGGATTTATTGAGCCAATTTAGCTTGAACGGTTTCCTTTGAAGTGTCTGGCTCTTGGGGGTTTTCAGCTGGTGAAGAGAATTCTTTGTCAGGCAATTCCTAGCCCCTCTCTCAGAACTGCAGCTCCCAGAAAGAGGTGATGGCAGACTGTTTGGAACTTTTAAAACTTGGAAGCCTGGCCTTCCAAAATGCAATGCTGTTCCAAACCCCAAAGCTGTATTAAAACCAAGCCCAGTAATAAGACTGAATGAGAAATGACATCATGCATGAGGGACCGAGATGGAACACTGTTTCCATGTAATAGGAATGCAGACAAAATATCGGTGCTGGAATTAAGTCCTTCTTATTCTGCTTATTTTTTTGCAGGCAGCCATGGAGGTAGCACTCTCCTTCCACACAACATCAACAACGAATTCCCGGAATATGGGGCTGTGGAGGAAGGTGCCAAAACTTCGGAAATTCCCTCTGAGGTTCACGAAGACGAACTAGTGTGTGTTACTGAAGGGCAGCCATGTGACCAGCTGCCTTCTGAGAACGGCAGACCTAGTGATAAGGTAGAGTTTTTCTCTGAGGGGTTACAAATGGCTCCCCAAGAGGAAGAAGTGTCAGAACAGTTTGGCAGGCCGAGTGAGACTATAGAAACCTCCCAAGATTTAGAATCTGAAAAGGCACTTGACAGGGAAAACGATGCTTTCGCTTCGGAGATGCATATGGAAAAAGAGAGGAAAGCTGGCAGTGGGGCTGAGGAGGCAGCCAGGGAGATGGTTCTTGCAGGCCAAGAAAAACCTCCAGAAATGCCTCTTCCATCTGCAGCAACAGCAGAGAGAAAATTGTATTGGATCGCAGAAGAAGACTCTATGGTCTTAACTGTGGAAATGCAGCCCGAGACCTTACGAACTGCTGGCGGTGCAACTGAGGAGGCCCACAAAATATGTGAAACCAGTTGCCATAAGGCTCTGGTCCAGCCAGAGGACAGAAAGGTGGGTGCTTCAGGAGTCCTTGGCGGTGCCTGGGCAGACTTTGAGCGGGAGTTTTCTGTGTTTGATTCAGACAAGGAAGAAAGAGCGCCCGAGAGGAGGATATCCAAAGAGGCGGCTGTGAGTAAACACGTGGAATTTCAAGGGGTAGAAATCCTTTGGATCCAAAAAGCAGAGGAGCAGAAGGAAACTGGACTCTCTGACACGGATAGTGTAGAAAGAAGATTCTCAAAACACCACACACCACCTGCAGTCTCATCAGAATTGGACTGTTTGCCGGAACGCTCCTGGAATGTATCCTGGGAAAACTTCAGGCCTTTAACTTCGCTGGCCGAAGGTGGAGAGGATGAAGTCTTCATAGTAGAGGAAAAGAAGAACTGGGCACTGGAGAGGAAATCTATGTCGGACAAGGACAGGTAAAAAAGAAAAAAGAATGAGAGAATGAGAAAGTCTCTAACTCTGTCTCTACAGATTTGGGAGGGAACACAGTCCATACTTAAAAGTGCTACTAGGCAACATGTTAGGTACAGTCGTAGCTTGGTTGTTGAACGGAATCCATTCCGGAAGTCCGTTTGACTTTGGAAAATGTTTCACAACCAAGGCGCGGCTTCCAATTGGCTGCAGGAGCTTCCTGCACTCAATCGTTTGGCTTTCAAAGAACATTCACAAACCAGAACACTCACTTCGGGTTTGCGGCATTCAGGAGTCAAAACGTTCAAGTCACAAGGTGTAATGGTTCTAGGGGTTGCTCGTGCGTAAATCGACGCCACACCTAGCTGGGTTACCTGGGTGAACCCTTTCTGTCCGGACAGCCACTCACCCGTGGGTGTCTCAATCGCTGGCAGAATCCGTCAGTGGGCGTTTCTTGAACTTCTTCCAGCAAAGAAGCTCTTTGACGCCTAGTGACCGCCTACTCTCCCTGCGCGGGTGTGGGCAACGGAGGACCCATGCTCTCCCCGCTGGTCTCCGGCGAGGAGTCATGGAGCCACCTCTCCGATTCCCCCATCTGCCCCCCTTCTCCACTGGTGCTACGATGAATTCCTTCCCCAGAAGATGGGCTGCTTCTCTCCCTCCTGGGACGCTCTCCAGAACCCCTCTGGAGCCCTCCCTCTCCCTCTGGCTCCGATGGCAGTTCCCTGACACAAGGCATTCGGGATCCAAGGTATGACTGTATTGGCTTCATAATGTTCTTGGGATGGTATCCTGTTGTTCAACACAAGGATTGTATTGATCAATACAAACAGTGTATACTGTTGTGCGTAAGGCAGGGCATGATACAAAACACCCACAACACCCCGTCCCCCTGCGGCAATAAAAGCAACCGCCAGAAAACCTTATCCTAAGCAGTTTTCTCAAAGTTTGATCTTAAAACATTTTTTGTTCAGGCAACCCTGTTCAGACGTGTTTTATCCAGGGCTTTTTTCAGCCACGATTTGATGGAGCTCAGTCCCAGCACCTCTCAGGTGGGCACCATTGCTATTATAAGAGAACAAGGGAGGTGTTCGTGGTGAGTTCCAACACCTCTTTTTCTAGAAAAATAGCACTGGTCTTACCTCTTTTTCGTTGCTGTTTGCTTTAATCATCCTTTGAATGCTTTTAAATACTTGTTATAACTGAGTATTTTAGTGATTTAATTTAAATTTTTGTAAACTGCTTAATTTTTGTTTTGTTTTGCAGTCAATACTGCTGAATAAATAACTAAAACAAATAACACCAAAGGGCACAATAACTGTGGGTGACCAGGAAATCCCTTGTTTCTTCAGTGGCTAAGGGCTGTAGGTTTAGGAGAATTAAGAACTGTTTATCAAGCTGCCTAAAACCATTCAGTGGGTGCAGCTTGCTGAGTCTCTAGAGGGAGAGAGGTTCCCGGTCTTTGTGCTACAACTACGTCTCAGGTGTTTGCCAAAGAAACTTTCAGTGGGCAAAGAACCCTGAACTAAGTTTCTCTGTAGAAGAGGCTTGCTTTGGCTGAAGCATTCCTGAAGCTATGGTAACTAGCTAGGAGGGGACTTAAGCATTACAGTGACCTGCTGCCATACAAATGCATATTTTTGCCCATTATTTATTTTCAACTACAACCACATAGTTAATCTTCAAACTGTGTGTTTAGCAATGGGAACAGCGCGAAACACTCTCCCCTTATTCCAATACCTGAAAGCTCATTATTTAACACAACTTTTTACAAACAACTGCCTCAAAACAACAACAAGTCTCCTTGTCATGTATTAACTGCACTAGAATGGTTTGTGCATTTTTTTAAAAAAAGGTTAACAGATCTTGCAGATATTTTTTTCTGAGCACTTCGGCTGTGAAACTCTGCACCCGCTCCCCCCCCCCCGCTTTCATTTCTTTGGATGCTTCTATCGTAGCAACAGGAAACCTTTACCAGCAAGCAGCAAACAAATTCTGGTTCAAAGCCAGTCACAAGCTGCTTTTTGAAATGCTAAATGAATGCATCTGGCGTCACTCCCTTTTGATTATTCAGGTTATTTCAAAGCTGGTCAGAATGTTCAGCCTGGCTTCCTGACTGCAGGCAAGCTATGAATGAGAATGAGAGTTTTGCAGGAAGGTGGGGGGTGAAGAGGGGGGAGACACTCCCCTCCCCATCACCTTGGTTTTACAACCAGCAGAAGGGGAAGTAGGGTCTAAGTGCAGACTGGGGGGTGGAGAAACTGGGTTATGAGGAGTTTGGATTTGATATCCCGCTTTATCACTACCCTAAGGAGTCTCAAAGCAGCTCAAAGATTGTTGGCCGCTTTGAGACTCCTTTGGGTAGTGATAAAGCGGGATATCAAATCCAAACTCTTCTTCTTCTCTTCTTTCCCTTCCTCCCCCACAACAAACACTCTGTGAGGTGAGTGAGGCTGAGAGACTTCAAAGAAGTGTGACTAGCCCAAGGTCACCCAGCAGCTGCATGCGGAGGAGCAGGGATCGAACCTGGTTCACCAGATTACGAGACTACCACTCTTAACCACTACACCACACTGGCTCTCTCATCTCATGAGTAGATGAAGCGTTGGAATAGCCACTGCTGAATGTGTGGGAAGGGAAATAGGTGAAACTGAGATACCTCTCAGTATCTTTGTCCTGAGACATATCTGTCGTTGGCAGAGACCACTTGGCTGGCATCTTGACAGCATTGATTGTCTCTGTTTGCTTGCCACCTGGTGTGTAAATATGCCAAGAGGAGTTTGAGTGAGTCCCATTGTGCATGTGCGCTCTCCTCTACCATGCACAGAGCTTTGGATAGGAACTGAGCGCTATTACCTTATTTAAATCATTCATACCTCACCCTTCATTAACCCCAGAGAGGCAAACAACATTACAAATGATACCATGAAACAATATTTCATTTAAATGCAGCTTAGTCTATTGTCTGGTTTTATATTCACAACACAACTGCACTTGCCAAATGAGAGGCACCACTGGAGTCAAAATGTTTGGCTGCAGAGCATCACAGCTCCATCCGTTTTGGTGCCACTCACACCAGAGAGGGGCAGCGTTCGAGATTCGGGCTGCCACTATTGAGAATGCCCTTCACGAGGCGACTTCTCACCTTCAGCTTGGCTAAGGTAGCTGGAGTTGTAGTCTGACAACAACTGGACTTGCAGGCTTGATGAGCACTGAACGAGGCAACCCCCTGAAACGCTGGCACCTCCCAGATCCTGTTGCTGTTGCTCCCATCACCACTACATTCCTGGACTTCCTCTGTCCCAGCCTTGCTATGATTTGGAATTTGAGGGGAGAAGGGCAAATCTCTGTTGTACCTTTATTCCACAGGCACATTAGGGGGTTCTCCTTCTATGAACCTATTTTGCTTTTTTAGAACAGCTCGCTTTAGCCGCTCCTAGTCCAGAGGCAAAACCAGTTTGCTGCTGCAGTTTGGATTCAGTTTCCTTTAACACTGTAAACTATGCAGCAGCAGTAGGCAACTTCTTTAGTTGTAGCTTGCATTCTGTCCTCATCTATATGGTAAGCAAGCAAATTAACTGTATAAACATGATGGAGGAATGAGTAATATGTGTTACTAACCCTTAGAAGCAGAATATAATCAAGTTTATTTTACTTTATTATTATTTTTTGCAGAATTTTTAAAATTAGTTTCCAATTACATTCCAATAGCAGCCTCATTATAACAATGCCAATTTATAATGCAATTATTAATACCAATCATTCAAATACCAAATTAGATAATTTAATTAAAGTGGCTAGATTTGATTGCTTTCTAATTTTCTTTATTTCTGCGTTCCAAAATCTTACTAGTTTCTATACTGCAATGTTAATAACTTCTATGTGTGTTGACTCATTAAATGATTTATAAAAGTGAGGGACTCAAAACTATATCATTGTTCTTTCCTGTGGGTAGCACTTATTCTGTCCATGGTGTTTCTTCCTGTGCTTGTAAGGCATTATATCTTTCTCCCCCCGCCCGCCCCCGGCTTGTTGCCGTTATCCATCATTCCTTGGGCGGAGCTGATATCCCATTGTTATAATGAAGTTTAGTTTAAACTGTTTGAACAACTAACCTCCTGGATCAAACGGCAGCTGCTATATCAAATATTATTTGGTTGGCTACATGCCTCTCAACAGTGTGTGGCTAGTCCTTTATCTGAAAAGGTAATCACCTGGGCCAGATGCAATTCCTCACAAGAGTAGTTCTTAAAATTAAATTTATTCATGAAAGGACAGAATTTATATAGAATCACTAGAACGCCTTATTGCATGGTTAGGCAAACTAAGGCCCGGGGGCCGTATCTGGCCCAATCGCCTTCTAAATCTGGCCCGCGGACAGTCCGGGAATCAGCATGTTTTTACATGAGTAGAATGTGTCCTTTTATTTAAAATGCATCTCTGGGTTATTTGTGGGGCATAGGAGTTTGTTCATTATTTCCCCCCAAAAATATAGTCCAGCACCCCACAAGGTCTGAGGGACAGTGGACCGGCCCCCTGCTGAAAAAGTTTGCTGACCCCTGGGCTGGTACAGACAGAATGATCCTGACTCAGTTACATGAAGACAATGAATCCCCCCTTCTCTTCTCCTGCTGGTCTGAAGTGTGGTAAAATGTTACACTGGCATCCATGTTGACCACAGTTAGGTCCCCTCTTAACCAGGATTTCCATCATAGCTAAAAAAAGAACACTGGTTTGCATTATCTACCTTTAACCTACTTAAACCATGCAACCCTTAACCATTAGTAAACGTTGTGAAGGAAGAGTGGGGGACTGTTCATAGCAGAGAGGAAAAAATAAATATTCTCCGCTGTCCTGCTGTTTTTACCATTCTTACAGGTCAAACTACATGTGGCATTCATTAGTCAGTGAAACCAATGGGACCTTTTTTGACAATACAAATGACAGGTGCAAGAGACCAGTTCCGATCAGGCGGGATGCAAAGGGCCAAAGCCCCGCTGCTTCCCATGCTAAGGTTTCTGTTATGTACTGAAGTTCTCACCCTGGGCCAGCAGGGGGATACTGTAGATAGTTATGCAAATAAGGGATTGAAAGTGACGTTCAGTGATTGGATAGTTTTAGAAAATTGTTACAGTTACGTTGTACTGGAGCTCTATATAAGCAGGCTGACTGAACCCTTCAGTTCTGTTCTGGCCTGTGAATAAACAAGAGCTGTTTGAAGAATCGCTGTGTCGTCTGATATGTTCACCCACAACTTAACAGTTTCAATGTGAAACAGCCCCGCCTTCCATATATACATCCCAAGCAAATAGAATTATGTGCCTAATGTCATGTGCAGTTCGTCTCTATAAGACCAGGAGTTCAATGCTTCTGTGTTGGGGCCTAGTGCTGTTTTAGTCAGAGATATTAAGGCTCTGAAAGCTAGTGGATTATGGGTTTCTAAAGCAAAATCCAGTGCCAAAAGCAGATTTTGAAGGATTATCTAAATATTCTTACTATTCTGCTACCCCACCCCATCCTGAGCCATAGTCATTTGACCAAATTGCTTGGTTTACTAACAGGTATTTATGGTTTTCATCAAACAGGATTCCTCTTCTCTCTCATCTTAATGGAACAATACAAGGACTGGGTTAGAAGGAAGCTGGTCTGGCGTTATGTAGAACGTCAGTTATAATCTTTGCCGCTTTCAGATTGACTTTGAATGTGACAGTTATTTTGATATGAGCAGCCTTGTTGTACTGAGGAATACAGTACAGTTTTCAAATTGGTGGATTCACAAAGCCATTTGATTCAAAATGGCATTCAGTTGTATCTAGACTTAGCTAGAAATCTGCTTCTTGATCTCAGGAACCAACTTCTTGTAAAATTGGGTTCCAATATCTTAAAAAGTGTCCAAATGCATGGTGAACAAACAAACAAAAATTTCCAAAATATATAGCAGATGGAGATATCAGCAAGCACAATCATTCTTTGCTTCCCATTTGTTCATCTCTTCCTAAATACCGTATTGGCCCGAATACAAGCTGTGCCCAGATATAAGCCGTACCTTCAAAATTGGAGGGGGGCGGGAAGAAAAAAAGAAAACATACCCGAATATAAGCCACTCCATTCCTGGCGCTGTTTGCTGCGTGCTCCTGGTTGCATACCGTAAGGTCGTGAATATCAGCCACACTTTAACTTTTCACGGTCAGAATTTGGGGGAAAAGTGAGGCTTATATTCAGGCCAGTACGGCAGAACTTTTGAACTCGCATGCAAACAAACCACTTTAGCACTGTGCTCAAACCCCGCATGCTAGAGGCATCATTGCTTGTGGTATTCACACCCATCCCACTCTTGTCTCCATCCATAGGTTATATAGAGCTTCAACATCACAGAATCATAGAACTGGAAGGGACCATGAGGGTCATTTAGTTCAACCCCTTATAATGCAGGAATCTTTTGCTCGAACCCATGTCCCTGAGATTAAGAGTCTGATGCTCTACCAACTGAGCAAAGCCAAGCCTGCGGGTTAATTATTTTATTTTATTTTATAGTTTTTTTATTGTTAAAAAGAATCCTGCACCATGATAATGTTACAACATATTAAAATTATAAAATAAGAAACAAGCAATATTAAAATAATAGTAAGGTAAAGGTACCCCTGTTAGGTCCAGTCGTGGCCGATTCCGGGGTTGCGGTGCTCATCTCGCTTTACTGGCTGAGGGAGCTGGCGTACAGCTTCCGGGTCATGTGGCCAGCATGACTAAGCCACTTCTGGCGAACCAGACCAGCGCACGGAAACGCCGTTTACCTTCCCGCCGGAGCGGTACCTATTTATCTACTTGCACTTGACGTGCTTTCAAACTGCTAGGTTGACAGGAGCAGGGACTGAGCAACGGGAGCTCACCCCGTCACGGGGATTCGAACCGCCAACCTTCTGATCAGTAAGTCCTAGGCTCTGTGGTTTAATCCACAGCGCCACCCGCGTCCCATTAAAATGATAGCAGACAATAAAACCATTTATTACAATGTAGTCCTTTTTTTGTTTTACAAAGTTTTAGGATTCTTCTAAAAACAAATAAACGGGATCACACTTATCTCTCCATGGAAGTTATTACACGGATGGGGAGAAATGTCTAGGGAAAGGAAGCCTGTGTTTTGCCACCTTCAACTCTCTGAATAGCCATTGTCTGTCCTTTTGTTCTGTGACTTGGCTGCGATGTTTGGAGAACAGACCCAGAAGCTTCAGAATCTCCAAAAGCTAATCTGGAGTAGGGACACAAAGTGTGTCTTTTCTACGAACACAATGAGCTGATGTTCTTTCTTAGTACACATCATAATGTGCAAGCCACTTTTGTTTCTACTCGAGTACAGGGACCGGGGGGGGGGGGTGGAGGGAGCCAGAGGGAAAGACAAGGGTGTCTGTTCTTCATTAACACAATTGAAACCAGACATGTAAACATTGGTACCTGGTCATCAAAAGGAAAGGCTAGTTATGTGTGTATGTGTGCACATGAAACATCCGCAGAAGATCTGAGTGTGCCCACATGAAAACCTTAAAGCAGAAACTGAAGAGGCTGTCTTTGGTTTTGAATCCTAGGCTCATGGAGGAGGAAGAGGACGACGACGACGAAGCCATCAGTGGAAGAGTGGAAGATGTCCTTGGGCAACCGCACTCCGAAGTCTCAACAGATGTGTACAGCTCCCAGTTTGAAAGCATTCTGGACAATGCCTCTTTATATTATAGCGCAGAGTCTCTGGAAACTTTATATTCTGAGCCGGATAGCTACTTCAGCTTCGAAATGCCGCTCACTCCCATGATCCAGCAACGTATCAAAGAAGACGCTCAATTTTTAGAAAGGACTCCTGATGGGGCAATAAGAAAAGGCCACAGTGACGGGATTGCCAATGGACTAGGAGATGTGAAGGAGACGGACATCACAGAAGCTTGTCATTTAGAAAGGTAACTAAGAAATGGCTTCCGTATTACATTTGCTGTTGCTTTTGCACTGATGATGAGCTTTTTAATCCTCACGGGTAGAAGAAAGCGTTAGCTGAGTGGCACATCACAAAAAAGTGTGTGTGTTTAATTAGTTGCTAGTAAAATGGACCTTAGTGTGAGAAGAGTCTCTATGCTGCAGAGACCTCTGAGTGGCTGTTTGTTCTCTGTGCACAGAGCCATACAGTGCCACTGGGTGTTCTGCTTTCTGAAGGCCAGGCCGCTCAATGATAGAGGCATGTTTACGTGCACTCTCTGTGGACGAGGTTTTTGAGCAGGCTTCCTCAACCTCGGCCCTCCAGATGTTTTTGGCCTACAACTCCCATTATCCCTAGCTAGCAGGACCAGTGGTCAGGGATGATGGGAATTGTAGTCTCAAAACATTTGGAGGGCCGAGGTTGAGGAAGACTGTTTTTGAGCCTCTCTTTATCTGCACATTGTTCTTGGTTAAGCTAACAGTAGGACCAAATCTTGGAGACATTGGCTCTTTTTAATACCTGGATGGACATGCAGTATGTTCAGTCAACTGCTTGGAACTTAAATACTGTATGTGCTATTAGCAAGAACCTATTTTGCCTGGTATACGAAGTAGACGGGATAAGCCTTGGTCCCGGTTTCGGTGAATCCCTTCTACCTGTGGCAAAATTTTAAAAGAAGTGGATTACTCTCTCCATGACTTTGCCAGTTTCCCATAAGCATGGAGATTTTGATGTTGGGAAATGTACAAACTTATGACCTTCCCTATCCCAGCGGTGTGCAACAGTACAGACACAGGAACGCTGTGCCACATATTCTGTCAAAGGGCCAGATATAAAGTAATCTGAAGCTTGCCACTTCAAGCACTAGGAATCTTTTAAAACTGTAAATAGCATTTGCTCACAGTTACCCCTGGTTCGCCTTCTCTTCCTCTCTGTCTTGCTGACAGCTAGAATTTAGATTGTAAGCTTCTCTAGGCAGGGACCTCTCTGTCTGTCTGCACTGCTTATGTTACCTTATAAAATTTGGTGCACAGTGATGGTGCAATATAAACAAACCTTTAGTGCAGATGAGTTGATAGGCAATCTATAGCCATTGTGTCAGCTGTAGGCCTCTCCCAGTGTATTATTGGTACAATGGAAGGCACGCACGCTGGCTCAGATATCTGGGTGGGTATGGTTGCCATTGCCATGGACAGTCTGTTAATCTTATTCATTATGAGAATAAGCCTTCAGCTCATTTAAGGAAATTCGAAGATCTGCCTTGGAACCACCAAGGCTAGAAGTGTAAGCAAATGCTGAACTAGCTGTCATAAGAAGCTTAACTCCGCATTTTCTATTTGCTGTTGGACTGTCTTATCAACAAAGGCTTTTGGATTTCATTTTACTTTCTCTTATTAAGCCTGTGTGGTGGAAGAAAATAAGTTAACAGATAGGTGGGGCTTCTCTGCGCTTTGATGTACAGCTTCAAGGCATGGGGCACTCAGTCCTATCTCCTAATAAAAAGTACGGGGGGGGGGGAATGAAAGCTTTTAGCTTAAGCATCTTGAGTGCTGGCAGTACAGCTTCCCGGTTCTGCATGTTGTAACAGAATGAAAGCTAGAGCTGAACTAATCTTCCCAGGGGAAGTTAGCAAGCCAGATTTACTTGGAAATTGGAACATAAGCTAAATATACCTCACATTTTCCCCAACTGGATGTGCTTTTAAGCTTGGCTGTGTTGTCAGTTGCTAGTTGGACATTTGTTTCTGTTTACCTATATTTTAAATTTATTTGTGCTATTTATACTATGCCTACTAAAGCCATGTTTTGGCAGTGCTGTGTGGATGAGCTTCAGCAGTACGCTGTGCTTGCCTGCTCTTTCCTTCCATTTGAACCCGGGATCCCTAAGCTTCACAACAAGCCAGGGGAATATGATCTGCAGACCATGAAGCATTTTCAAGAAGTCCTTGAGAACACAAGAGAAATCGAGGAATATGTTAAAAGACCTTTCGCAAGCAGAGGCCAAAATAAAATTGCCTTTAAATAGCAGTGCTTTGACTGACACACAACTTTGTGATATGTGCTAGACATTTCGCCCTGTCTGTCCACCATGTGTGTTTAGTGCAGCTGCATTCGAGTTCTGAATTGAGAAGCTTTTCAAGCAGACTCCCACATGGTTGCTGTAACATGGAGAGAGAAAAAGAATTATTACATGTTAGGGCACAGAGAACAGGCAAAGGAGAATAGCGGCCTTCAAGACAATGGAGTTTTAACAATTGCTCGATGTGGCAGCCGGTGCTGATTCATTAGGATAAGTCATGCTGTCAGTAGAAGCAAAAAATGTTTAAAAAGGAAAAAGAAACCTGGAAGAATGCTGAGCAGCCAATAGGTGTCCCCTTTGAGCTGCTGTGAGGAGTTCAGTATGGTATTCAGAGCAGCATGCTTTTGCAGCTTCTTGGTTCAAAGGTAGCTCAGGCTCCAAATTATACGGTCAACAACAACTTAGCAACCCCCATTTATATGCTCAGTGCAGGTTGGGGATCAACTGACTTGCATGGGAGACAAAATGGGCTGCAACAAGGGAGGCACGGTTGAAGAGAGGCAGAATACATAACAGATTGCAGCTCTTAGTACTGAGTGGGGCCTGCTGGAAACTGAGCTTTTTTTGTGGCCTGTGCAAACCCACCTTCCGTTTTGTTCTTGCTCACACTAGAGTGTGACAAAGAGACTGAACCTAGGAACTGACTTTACGTACTTATTTTTATATTGCACTGTGCTTGTGGCTGAGTAGGTGTGATAGCTAAGCTCACTGTGCAGTTACTTAAAGCAGTTTGCAATCCCATTTATGCAGCGGAACAGGAAGTTTGCTGGATGCACAGAGATCAAAACCTCATATGGGGTGGCTTATGACTGAGAACAGGTCCAAGGAGAGAAACTAAGGGAGACTTAAGAGCAAGAATTTGAAAGGAAGGTGCAGAGTAACAGAGATGAAGGGATCAGTGGAGAATGAGGTTTGAGGACAAGGAAAGAGGAGACAAATAATTGATGCAGTGTGGTAACATGGGAAACACAACAGTGCTAAAAAAAGTTTTATAAGTTCACAAAAGTTATTAGCCTCCGTAATATTTTGCTAGTCTGGTGGGGACTGACAGAAGAGGGTTGGAGAGCTACATTTCCTCCTTTAGTAGCAGCCCGTTTGGTTTCCATGTTAGGCAGAGAGGAGGGATCCTCACTTACCAACTTGAAATGCCTGATCACCTATGGTTACCGGGCTAGTATTTAAATGCAAATCTCTTTGTGTGGATGTTTTGAAAAAACAATGACCCCAATATCTTAAATATTGTATGATCAAACAAAAAAGGGAAAGGGAAGGTTTAATAACTCCAGAACTCTGTGGAACGTGGTCCCCTAATAAGAGAGGTCTGGTTTTCTCACTTGCAGTTGAATTGATGTGCTTAATCTCCTTTTTGAGCTTCTGTTCTTGTGCTACTTGCCCTTCTAGCTTTTATATGAAGTGTTCTTGGTTTGCTGTTTGCCATGTTAGAAAACTCCAATACAATATATGTTATAATAATAATAATAATTCCGGAACGGTTGAATGTGAAAGGAGCAACCACATCTGTGAGGCACTTGAGATGAAGAGGGGCTAAATACTGTGGAGAAAGAGAGTGTGAAATGCTAGGGAGACTGTTGAGGGACAGGGTAGAAGAAGGAAGTGGAACAAAGTAGGCTGTGGCCTGAAAAGGCATAAATGTGAGGAAATTATTTTTGGGGGTGGAGACGTGAAGAACAGCAGAACCAAAGGGTAAGTGGGACCGAGACAGAATTACACATATGGGGTTAGAGGTAGGAGAAGTTGTGCTTTCTTGAAGGAAGTGGACGGGCAAGGGGAGGAACTGGAGATTGGGGGGGTAGGGATAGGTTTCCTTTGAGGAGAATTTATTGACCCGAATATTGGAATTTTGCCACAGAAGGGTTTGTGACCTGGCCATCTTAAGGGGCTCCAGGGTGGACTAGGAAGCAGTGAGCGATGGCGGGGGCTGAATGTCACAGACTGGCTTGAAGTAGCCAGCGCATACTTTGACTCTAGACTTCCAACATTCATGTACACTTGCATGCAAAATACCTATCAGTATGATGGGCAGGTTGGTGTTGAGGGAAGGGCTTTTTACTATGAAGACTTCCAGCAGAAACAGTTTGCCCCGTACACGAAATTTTACTGCGATCCCCTGAAGGATCCCTGACAGTGAGGGTTAGGTCGCACAGAGTCAGGGATCCGTGGCAATTTTTTGCCGTTAGGACAGTAGCGTTCCCTCCTCCCTCAGAACTCGACGGTTGCCTTTGGCGACTGTTCCTGTTCCCTGCCTCAGTTATTTCAGCTACTGGAAATCAGGCCACGTCACGCCACATCCACTTAGTCCCATCTTGAGTTCTCTGTTTTGGTCATGCTAGGGGCAGGCTGTGTGAGAAAAGAGACCACTTCCCTTTTGGGTGCCTTACTACTCTTGTGTAACGATATACCGTTCCTCACACATTTAAGTCCTCAGATATATGTGAATTTATCTCAGGTAAACACAGGTGAGAGGATTTCAAGCTCCCTTCAGCCAGGAGAGTTGTCCTCAAAACAAATGAAGAAAATGGCCTCAGTCAGGGGGAGCCTCTCTGAACTTAAGACACAATATCTCAATATCTGCCTGCTCTCTATGGAAGCCAGTAATCCGATAAAGGTTTATGTCTTTGTGGCCTGTCCTGTTACGGTGCTGATGGCTCCCATTGACCACCGTTTATCAGGGCTTCCACATCTGGAACCAGTACGAAGTGGCGAAGTAATGTTCCTACACCTGCTAACTCCAACCCACCTGCTTCCTAGTTTCTCTCATTCTCCTCAGGAAAGACAGCAGCCACTGTAAGGAGAATGAGAGAAGTGGTTTGGGACACAGGCAGGCACATGAATGAGCTCAGGTGCCCAATCCCAGGAAACAGCAGGTAGAGCTCGTGTGTGTGTGTGTGTGTGTGTGTGTGCCTCCCTGTCTATCTCCTCACAGGGGCCATTGCGTTTCCTGAGGAAAAAAACAAGTCAGTTGCATGCATGAGCTCAGAGGCCCAAGCATGGAGCACAGCTGTAAGAGCATCATGGGGTCCTTCAGAAATATGCTCCAGTTGCTGAGTTGCTTCACTCTGTGACTCTGTGTGTTTTTACCCGCCTTCCAATCTTTTAGGGAATAGTAGGAACAGCTGTGTTCCTACTATTTCCGTGTGCGGCACTGGTGCTGGCTCGCCAGTTGCAGCTTCGTCACGCTGGCCACGTGACCCGGAAGTGTCTTTGGACGGTGCCACATCCCGGCCTCTTGAGTGAGATGAGCGCGCAACCCTAGAGTCAGACACGACTGGCCCGTACGGGCAGGGGTACCTTTACCTTAGGAACAGCTGCAGAGCAAAACCCAGGCAACATCAAGGCAGGGTCTGCTTGATGCACCCTCCCTTCTGCTCACAACCTGGCCCCTATGGTCATGGGCCAGTTGGTCTCTTTCCCACCTTCATTCTGTTCTAGTTGCAAAGGAATCTCCTCCACAATATCCCTCCTATTCCTACAAATGGCACAGATCGGCTCATAGCGGCTGTCAGATCCCTCTCCTGGAAACGTATAACCCCTCTGTGCCACTATTTTTGGTATTCAGCTTGCCATTAGCAGGGAGCTCACAGAGGGAGATAAAAAGTTTGATTCTCCCCATCCTTGGTCCCACATATAAGACCCGAACCCTGAGAAAAGACAATCCTAGTCTACATAAAAAGGTTTCCCTACTTAGGCTTAGCTGATCAAATTTATTTTCTGCCTTTCTTCCAGGGACCTTAGGGCAGCATACATAGGGCTACCCCATTCCAGCATTACCACAGTCTTAGATGGTAAGATAGGCTGAGAATGATTTGCCCAAGGCTGCCTAGTGAGCTTGGTGGCTTAGTGGAGACTGAAGACTGCTTCAAAACAAAATAAAAAAATTCCTTCCAGTAGCACCTTAAAGACCAACTAGGTTAGTTCTTGTTTAGTCCTTAAGGTGCTACTGGAAGGAATTTTTTTCTTTTGTTTTGACTATGGCAGACCAGCACGGCTACCTATCTGTAACTGAAGACTGCTTGTGTGAGAAAAGACTTTGGCTAGCTGCTGCTGACTGACCAGTAATGGCCAGCAGGTACCAATACGGTAATTGTTTTTCCAAGTTGCTTCATTGCTTCTAAGAGAAGCAACGCAGAAGATAGCACATCTTCTCCTTGAAGACATCTTCTTAAATCTTGTGTGTGTTTATTGGTCCGGAGAGGGGCCAGACATAGAACTCAAAGCCTGCACCAGGCCACAAAACTACTACCTATTTAGTAAATTCAGTACTGATAGTGCCCTCTTCATTGACCCATTTCTGCTGTCCTTGAGTGTCCTTCGTGTATTTGATCTAGGTAAGGAACATAGGAAGTTTCCTTATACAGTGGTACCTCGGGTTACATATGCTTCAGGTTACATACACTTCAGGTTACAGACTCCACTAACCCAGAAATAGTACCTCTGGTTAAGAACTTTGCTTCAGGATGAGAACAGAAATCGTGCTGCGACGTGGCGGCAGCGGGAGACCCCATTAGATAAAGTGGTGCTTCAGGTTAAGAACAGTTTCAGGTTAAGAACAGACCTCCAGAATGAATTAAGTTCTTAACCTGAGGTACCACTGTACAAGAATCGTCTGTCCTTTCTGGCCGCGGAGTTCAGGCAGGGATCTATCCCAGCCTTACCTGGAGATGCCAGGGAATGCAAATTATGACGTTTGACTCCCATCCGTTTAGAAATATTTTTTAACTTTAACATGGACTTGAATCGTCAAACGGGTTGGTAAGCATATCTGATAGCTAGTGGATGTACAGAGGACCAGATTGGAGAAACCAGCTGGTCCTTTGAAAGCCAAGATATGAGCAAGAGGACCAGAGCTTAGCAGGAAACGGATTTTCTGTCTCAATACTGAAGAATCTCTTTGCATCTTTTTTTTTTTTAAAAGATGCCAGGTAGATTTTAGATCAGAGGCCATTTGCCTAAGTGTGTGTGTGTGTGTGTGTGGTCGTTTATGAAGCTCTGACGGACGTGGTGCAAAGCAGAGCCAGGCTCTAAATGTTGGTTAGAGATCAGCTGATCGACAGGAGGGGTGATGTGTGGCAGTCATGTTATCCAATCCTTTAAATGAATGAGCAGAAGGGGACCAACCTTTTTCTCCATGCGGTTCAGCTGTTAGGGGCTGAGTTTCAGGGAGAGGGGGGCTTGAGCGGCGAAGCCGCTCTGTGAAAGTGAGTCACATGGCTTTGAAATTAAAAAGACTGATTAGCAGCTTGTGGGCTAAGGAGTCCCTATGGGCTCCTTTGTGTCTGGGTGTTTCTCTCCGCCTGGCCTATCAGCTGCTGACCTTGGCTACGTTCAGTAAGTCTGCGCCCAAACTCTGCATGGCTTCAGTGTACTTGCTGTGACATTGGGGTGGGGGGGGGGAAGCAGTGTTCTTTTGATCGCAAGGTGGGAGAGGCATGGCTGGGAGAGAGAGAGAGGCCTTGGCTGCTCTGAAATCAGTTAGCATGCATGTTTTATGTAGGATCTTGGCTGAGTTTCCCCTAAAGGGCGAGGTTGTTTTTGAAAAGGGGAGCTCTCTCTTAAACATAGTTCGGTTACTATGTGATCTCACTTCCAAATAAGGTGCAGCATCCAACAAAAGAGAGAAACCTGCTATTTCTGGAAGGATATTTCCACTCTTGTGTTTCTGTTTTTGTTTTGTTTTGCCTTGGAGTTCGCTAGCTAGCATTTGAAGAGACAGGGCAGCTATTGCAGGAGGTTTAGCCAATTGAATGGATGTGAGCCAGCTTTTTATAGGTTGCACAGATAAGATATAGATACACACACGCGTCCCCCCCCCCCAGCAAATTGATCCAGATCTGCTCCTATGGTTGCCATCCCAGAAATGAAAAAGGGAGGAGGCAGGGGAATGAATGATGTCTGTGGCGTTTAGAGGCCACTTAGGGGTATGAAAAGGGGAATTTGGGCCTTGTCTCACCACCAGCACAGACACATGATATTTTGCACCCTCTTCTCTTTAATTAAGATAGGATTAAAGTCCAAGTAATGTCTTCTGTTCAAGCCTCCCTGGAAGGAAGCCTGCCTGTGGCTAGTACAACAGTTGTATATCTTGTTTTCTTTAAAAACAGCTTTGAGACCTACATGGTTTAAAGCGGGATACATTAAAAAAATAAAAATAACGACACGTATGCAATTAATTCGGTATCTCTTCTGAGCCTCAGAGCAAGACTGTTTTACCTTAGGGCAATTCCATTGTTCTGCATATGTTTCCTATCTATTAAGAATGCAGTAAGAGTCCCACTGGATCAAACCAGGATCCATCTAGTCTAGCAGCCTCTGTGACAGCTGCAGGGCAATCTGACTTTGGGAGACTGACAAGCAGGGCATGAAATCAACAACCCCTTTCCTGTTCTTTGGCTCCAGCAGCTGGTACTTGGAGGTATCCAAACTCTGAAGTGGATGTATGAATATTAGGAGGTGGGACTCTGTGTGTGTACATACGTACATGTACTTACATGGCGTTATAGGCACCTAGGAGCAGAGGATATGGAGATGTGTATGTGTATGTGAAAGTGGTGTAGGAGGTGACAAACTGAGACCCAATTTCTCACTGGTTATTGTTTTGCGTCCTAGCTCAGATGAAATAGGCAACATTTTCATGCACACACTTAAATAAAATGGCCATTACACTGAATGAAGTGACAACTTTTGATGTAGGCTGGGAGTACAGCATGTGTTGCAGGGCAGGAAGGCAGATAGAAGAACGTGCCTTATTCAGAGTTAGAATGATGGCCTGCTCCTGTTTCACTGGTCTTCAGTTCATTGGTCAAGACTCACTACAGGGTCACACCTAAGATGGTTTACAACACAGCAGCGGCACTACCACCCCACGTATATTTGGTGAACTTTTAAAATATGGGTACCCAAATGCACATTTGAGTTAAAGGTGAACCCCAGGTCTGCAATGGTTGAAGACTACAGTGGTACCTCAGGTTACATACACTTCAGGTTACATATGCTTCAGGTTACAGACTCCGCTAACCCAGAAATAGTGCTTCAGGTTAAGAATTTTGCTTCAGGATGAGAACAGAAATCATGTTCCGGCGGCGCGGCGGCAGCAGGAGGCCCCATTAGCTAAAGTGGTGCTTCAGGTTAAGAACAGTTTCAGGTTAAGAACAGACCTCCGGAACGAATTAAGTACTTAACCCGAGGTACCACTGTACTGCTGAATTTCTTCCTGCCTTGTACCCAGTTCACCTTTGAAGGGGGAGGGAGAGGGGTTTATGCGTATGTTTCATATATTTGTTTATAAAGTACTGGTTACATGCATGATATTTTACAACGCAAGAGAAACACAAAATAATATATATATATATATTTTAAAAACGGACTGCCTCAAGGTTCCTTCTGTTCCTTCCTAATGAGAAATGTGACGTTCTAATGTTTTATGTGGAAGAAACATAGAGGAAGGAGGGATGGAAGAGAGAAGGATAACATATACCATCCGTTAGACTTAGCTGTAGTTTTTGGATACAGGCAGCATTTATGTGGGGGTTACGTTACAAGTCACTGCACATTTAAGTGAAATTGTGTACAGTGGTACCTCGGGTTAAGTACTTAATTCGTTCTGGAGGTCCATTCTTAACCTGAAACTGTTCTTAACCTGAAGCACCACTTTAGCTAATGGGGCCTCCTGCTGCCGCCGCGACTCCGGAGCACAATTTCTGTTCTCATCCTGAAGCAAAGTTCTTAACCTGAAGCACTATTTCTGGGTTAGCGGAGTCTGTAACCTGAAGCGTATGTAACCTGAGGTACCACTGTATATTGGTAACACTACTGGAAAAGCTTGCAAACGCCCTCTAAACTTCCTTGCTCAAACCTCAACTCTCCATAGGCTTCAAAGGTTAGGGCAAAGGATCCTGAGAGTTAATACTGTATATATTCAATCTTCACAGCAACCCTGTGAGGTAGGTTAAGCTGAGGGGGACCTTGGGACCCCCACACATGCCTAATCAGTCTACCTCACAGGGTTGTTGTTAGGATGGTGGGAGTAAGAGCACAGTGCCCGCTACCTTGAGCTTCTAGAAGGAAAGTTGGGGCATAAATAATTGGGGGCTATATAGAGGAGGCAGCTTTTAAGATGGGCTTTCAAAGAACAGTGAGCGGTAGTACCATTTGAGGAAGGGAGATTTGGGGTGAAGAGGCAGGAAGGGAGAATTGATAGAGTTGTTTGAGAGCAGGTGAGAACAGAAAATAGCTCAGGCTTTTTAGTGAGAAAAATAGAAATATTAATAGTATCTATAACAAGGGAGTGAAATTCCTAGGTGGGAAAACTGCTCCAGCTTTGTAGAATCCCAGTACCTTTCAATCTCTGCAGCATAGCTCTTTTCATCTGTCTTTTAGTGAGACGCTAGTCAGACTGGTGCGTTCAGGCTCAGAATTTAACAGCGTGGCTTCTCTGATCCATTAGTTAGGTCTGTCAGTAAAAAAAGAAAAGAAAAATGCCACAACCCTTTGCATTCTTGCTAGTTAACTCTGCTGTTCTCAGCTGTCTACCTAGAGTGATAGCTGCAATCACTTGCGCTGAAATTCAGGGTTTTCCTTTCTCCACGCCCCTCCAAACTTAGCGTCACCACTAGGAACCAGTATTCAAGCTGTTTGGCTGCATAGCTGATAAAGAAGCTGATTTGCAAAGTGGAAAGGTTAGTTTGCTGGAGCTGCTAGTGTTTTGTTTTTTTTTTAATAGTTATTCATCCGGCAAGCATGAGATGTTTATATTCCATTACGCCCCCTCCCTCCCCCCTCCGGGAAAAAAACACCACCACCTATTTGAAAAGGAATTGTAAATGCTGTATTTTTGGAGCAGCTGCTTCTCTCCTCTTGAGGACAGAATTTAATCCAGAAGCAATTGTAGAAATAGCTTGAGCTACTCTTTGTTCTGGTCTCCAAATGGTTAAAGGGAATGTTAAGTGGGGGGGGGTCAGGGGTGACTTCATTGTATATTGTGCTTGTTTGAAGCAGGTCTGTTGGAGGGATGTTATGTTAGGGAACTAGGAAGAAGGGGAAGGAAGTCCTTAAATTTGTTTTAAGTTTTGATTCCCGCTCCCCAAGGGATGCATAAAAGCAGAAACTTGTGTATGATGTGTGTTTATTCCTCTTTCTGAAGCATGAGAAGGTATCGGTGGAGAGAAAATAATTGCTGAGCAGATAGAATGCACTGATAACACGTTTGTCAAGGGCATAGTTACCAGCTGACCATTTTCCAAGCCAGGTAATTAGATATTTCCCTACTTCTTTTTCAGTTAACTGTGATTTAGCAGGGGAAAAAATGCTGCTTTTGAAAATCAAGTTTGTGACTATAAAGTCAAGAACGGTGTCTATATCTACCAATGCATTAACAATGCATTGTGAGATAATTAAAATGTTATTCTCCCTGCACCAATTAAGGTTTCATTTCTAAATCCGCTTGCTAGGGAGTAAGCACCATTGGAGATAGTGTGACTTAACCACTTTGAGGTTGAATATAAATCCTTGTGTTTATATACAGTTAATTAAGATGAATCATTAGGGATTAGTGAAGCTACCAAGGCCCATAATTACTTTCAGCTATTTACCTGGGCCTAAGATGCCATGAATTCTCCTTTTAGCTGAACTCTGATAGCCTGCTGATAATTTCAATAAGCTTGACCCCATCATGCTATACAGCCTTATACTGCCTTGCCAATTGTAAATTAAATCAAACCTTAAATTCTTCTTCTTACAATTACCTTGTTTTTCTTATGATTGAGAGATGCACAGTGTATACATGATGAAGTTCTTGCACATACAGACACAATTCCACTTTGGGAAGTGCGGTGCAAATGGTACAGAGGCTGTTCATTTAAACAAGAATTTGTTTTACACATGTTTCTATCAAACCTTTCAAAAATTAGATTTTAAGGAGCAGCAAACTGTCATTATAAGTAAAATATCAAAAAAACTGCACATTGTGGAAAGAGTTGTGTTTATTGGTTTAATCCTGCTTTCATGCATGGGATAGCCTTGATCCTCTTATCATAGTTATCCTATAAAGTTAGGCTTTGCATCCACTAATCTAGACACCCATTAAGGTGCTTGAGAGTGTGTGGCTGGACACTTAATAGATGTACCTGGATGAAACAGAGTACCTGCAACTCTGGGCAGGTCCCAACAAAATATTAAAAACACTTCCCTGTACAGGGCTGCCTTCAAATGTCTTCTAAAAGTCATATACTGTAGTTGTTTATCTGTTTGACATCTGATGGGAGGGCGTTCCGCAGGACGGGTGCCACTACTGAGAAGGCCCTCTGCCTGGTTCCCTGTAACTGTACTTCTTGCAGTGAAGGAACTGCCAGAAATATAAATAAGTAATCTGTACATTAATTAGGGATTTTCCCCTGTTTTATTTGCTGGCTGCTAATTGAAACCAGTGCTTAAAAATGTTTAAGTATGTGAATTTGTCAGAGAGAAAGCGGAGGAAGGGAGGAGGATGTTGGCGTAGTGAGTCCATGATTCTCTTGGGCTACAACAAAGTAGACAGACCTCAGATGTGTGCCAGCACACCTTAGTATGACTTGACAGAGTCAGTTAAGTGCTGTGGGAAATAAGTATGTTAGTATCAAAGTTTATTTCGGTCACAGACCAGCATAAGATAAAACATATGGAGAAACTGAACACATAAGGCTTAAAACAGGTAAGGAATAAAAACTAGTAATTAAATGGTGATTATATCGTACATATTTAAAAAGATAGAAACAGAGACAAACAGTTAAAAGTGACTATAAGGGAGGGAGCGTGAAGGTCTTGCATTTGGGGCCTAGTTTGTGTTAAATTATGAAGGGATCCCAAGAGGCGCCGCTTATCCCAGTTGTCTCCTCTCAGTTCAGGTAATTCTGTGTGTCTCATCAGGTTCAGTGCCCGAATTACCTAACTTACCATTTAAAATATTGCAATGCAGGTAAGAATTTATATTGGCAACATTATTTAAACATGCACCCTAAAAGCAAACTCGTTGCCTATAAGAGTGTAGTGGAGGGGTCCTAAAATGTTTTCAGCAGGGGGCCGGTCCACGGTCCCTCTGACCTTGTGGGGGGCCGGACTATTTTTTTTTGGGGGGGGGGAAATGGCAGTGGAGGGATAACGAGCCGTGCATGAAAGGGCTCTGGAGAGGGGCTGGCAGCAACAAAGCCCAGCCTCCTTCCTCCTCTAGGCAGGGCAGGGAGAAGCCAGGAGGAGGGAGGGAGGAGGCACCGCCGCTGTGTGAGGGAGAGGGAAAGAATGCGCTTGCTGGCGATGCACGCAGCGATCCCCGGACCGTCCGCAGGCCGGATTTAGAAGGCAATTGGGCCTGATCCAGCCTGCGGGCCTTAGTTTGCCGACCTATGGTGTAGTGTACCAACAATTCTAAATAAAACAAACAAACGTGCCCCAACTACCAGTATGCTGGAAACACAGCAATAAGGAGTTAAGTGTCGGTCCCTCTGTCTACCTCAGATTTAGCCTGCTTTTTCCTGCAGCAGCATACAGTAGGCAACGTTTGAGCCTTACAAACAACCCTTTGAGGTAGGTTTGCTTAGCCTGAAACACAGCCACTTCACCATAGCAACTCAGCTTGCTTCCTGTTAGACTTGAGGCTTTTCAGCTGTGGATGAGAATGCTTTGTAAGCCAGAATGCGTAAGTTATTTTAAGGGAAACCTATAACTGTTCCTTTGCAGTGTGGTGAGTTTAGCAGGTTGGTGCGGTTCTTTCCCTCTCTTCTCTCGCCCTCCCCATCCCCTCCTTGTCATTGTCTTTTTTCATGGCTCCTTGGCAGATTTCCACTGTGTGTGTGAGTGAGTGAATGGCACAGAAGTTCTGATCATAGGCTGATAGGCGCAGAGCGACTTTGCAGCATTATTCTGGAGTTGTGTGTGGGAGCAGCTGGGTCACTCCTATCACGGAAGCGTGAGCTTCTTCAAAGCATACCTTTTGAAGGCCATTCTCGTGTAGGACTTCAAAGTGCAGCAGTGAATGGTGTGTAAGCCAGGTTAATGCAGGGTAATGCAATTTATCAAATACTGAGAGTGGGGATTTGTTTACTGTCTTGACTTTTTTCAAGAGAAAAATTTAATTAACAAGGAAGTCGTTCCTTAGCATCTGATGAATTTCCATCCTATGCAGAAGCCTCCTCAGTCTGTCATGTTGATTGTCACATGCGACATTCTTACGCATATGGTGTTCTATCTGTATGCTGCAACTGTTGGTAGGATATTTGCAACTAAAGATAAATTGCAGGGTGTGTTCTTTTAATCTTTTATATGAAACAAGCTTCAACTTCACCATTTTGAAAGCAGAACTTTATTTTTGCCGTGAGAGCTGTTCCGAGAATATTCACACTGATCAGAGGCATTCAGATGTTTTTCAGACCAATCCCATAAAATGAAACAATAAAAAATAGACAAAGAGAGAGAGAACTGTCCTTCATAACACTATGCCTTGACTGATTGTGAGGGGGAAATATGCACACTTTTTGGAAAGCAAAGATGCAGAGCTAATCAGATGGCTGCAAGCTTTGACCTGGCCACTGATTAAAAATCTGGATGTCTAAAACTTTGAAGGGATCAGTAGTTGTTTTTAGTTTTTGTTCAGTATTTTCTTACTGTAATTTAATTTTTTTTAAAGATGCCTTTAACAATTTTTATCCAGCCTTTCCGCCTAGTTTTATAACATTTATTTCAAAAGATGTGTCCCCAGAACAAGGAAAAGCAAGGGAGGGGGTTATCAAGGACACATGTGTGTATATACATCTATGCTAGGAAGTAAATATACACATTCAGCACTGCTGGACATGCTAGCATCCAGTTATCAAAGAGTTCCATATGGGCTAGCCTTCCATATTGGTTTCTATTCACTCTGCCAAATGGGCAAAAAACTCCTTTGCTAGTCTGTTGCTTCTGTGTCTTTCTGGTTGAGTACAGAGGCGTAGTAGAATTATAGAATTGTAGGGTTGGAAGGGACCCCAGGGGTCATCTAGTCCAACCCCCACTCCATTTCTTCTCCACTCCACTCCACTGAGAAGTGGAGAAAAGCAATTCTGAATTTGAATCCGCCCTTTGTTCTTCCACCAGGCTGAAGAGTAAGACAAATTAGCTCTTCCATACCCACTTCAATTCTCAGGTACTCCAGCAATGAAGAAGCGCATCTGAAATAATCATATCTTCATGGGCATTTTTGCAAATCGCAAATAGCATCTCAGTTAGCTGAAATGCAAATCCACTCATTTATTTATTCTGTGTGGGCTGATTCCTGGGACAATGCAAATGTGTATTCTGTTATTGCTGGCCGTAATCCAAGCGCCTGGCTCCTGGCAGCAACACTGAGCGATGGCCACACAGTGCTGTTGTGGCCGCGGCGGCAACAAAGGCATGTTTTTCAGGCCGCTTTACAAGGGTTGCAGCCTGTCAGCCCATATGAACAGGTGGCAGACTTTTTTTGTTGTTATTCTTCTGCATTTGGTGCTACAAGGCACCTAGATATTTGATGCTGGCCCCTAGGAATGTGTCGGTGTGGGTTTTCTTTGGACAAGTTCTATGCATTGCTACGTCCCAGGAATTTCAAACATTTTTTCCTGGATTATAGATATAAACACAAAGGTGCCTGGTAAGTAACCAGACTCCCTAGAACTCACATCCTGCTTCTGAGCTTCCCAGAAGCATCTATTGGACTCCTGTTAGAAATGGAAAGCTGGGTTAGATAGGACTTTGGTTTGAGCCAGCAAGGCATTTCTTATATTCAGAAATACAAATTTATGCGAGGCGTTTCAGTTGCCTGACTGTGGGCTTTCCCCCTTCCCTTATTTTATCATACTTGCATTCCACATTTTGCCCAAGGAGCTCAGGGTAGTGTGTGCCCCTTATTTATACAAACAACAACCTTGTGATGTAGGTAGAGAAAATAAGGTGTGCTTTGCCCAGAAACTTGAATGCAGGCCTCGTTAAGTTCAGATCCAGTGTGCCATGATAGAGAGTATTCTCAAACCAAAAAGGAATAGTTTAAATGATTTCCACAATGTACCGGTATGTATATTTATTTGAGAATTTATAGACTACCCTTCTAATAGGTGTGCATATTTGGCGTGGCTTGCATCCAATAAAATAATGTGATTTCATGGTAAGTTCACCACAGAAAATACAGGCTGGAAGACAAAAGTTATCACCAAACAGCAGAAGACTGGAAGGGAAAGGAGATTCCAGCTAAGCACCCAGAAGAACTTTCTGGCAGTAAAAGCTGTTTGATAGTGGAATAGACCCCCGTGAGAGGTGATGGACTCTACTTCCTTGGAGGGGTTTTTTTGTCAGAGATTGAATGGTCACCTGTCATGTATGATCTAGTTGAGATTCCTGTGATGTAGGGGTTAAAAGGTAAAGGTACCCCTGACTGTTAGGTCCAGTCGCGGACAACTCTGGGGTTGCACGCTCATCTTGCTCTATACGCCAAAGGAGCTGGCATTTGTCCGCAGACAGCTTCCGGGTCATGTGGCTAACATGACTACGCCACTTCTGGCGAACCACAGCAGCGCACGGAAACGCTGTTTACCTTCCCGCCGGAGCGGTGCCTATTTATCTACTTGCACTCTGATGTGCTTTCGAACTGCTAGGTTGGCAGGAGCAGGGACCGAACAACGGGTGCTCACCCCGTTGCTGGGATTCGAACCGCCAACCTTCTGATTGGCAAGCCCTAGGCTCTGTGGTTTAGACCACAGCGCCACCCGTGTCAATGTAGGGGTTATTTCGTGCATTTATTCGTGCAAGGTTCAATGTTTTTCCATCGAACCTGCTGAGCCACAGATTCTCCAAGGGTTTGGTGTCTCCGCTATGCGAGTGTGACGGGAAAACAGTTGAATCTCTTCCACATATAATGTTCAACTGTCCCTTACATAGCATAGCTAGGACTAAATTTCTGGGTCCTGCTTTATTGCGCTTGGTTGGCAGGCCTGTTGAGTTACATGCCGCACTGCTTTTGCAGGATACAGATCCTTCTGTAACTCTGCAGGTGGCGAGATTCCTGAATGCGGTTATCTCACACACAAAAACCACCAAAAAACAACAACAACAACAAAAACTAATCGGACAGTTATGATGAGAGTGCATGATGGATCTCGTCTCCAGTTCTCCTTTTTCTGTGAACCGTCCCTTGGATCTTTCCGGGCCCCAAGCTGTTATTTGTCACTGCTCAATGACCCACCCTTGCATCGTGGTGTTCCCCTTCTGTTGTTAGATGTATTGGTTTTTTATGCTTCTGTGCTTTTATGTTTGTACATATTTTATGGGCTAATAGCCGTAAATAAATTTGAATTGAATGAATTGAATTGAATGTAGGGGTTAGGACTAGGTTATCATCAGGGTCCCTTCTAAATCTACAATTCTATGATTCCAATGACTCAGCTGTTGAGTGGTCAGGTGAGCATTGCTGTCTTCCCTGGTCTTGCATTGGTCCGGGTCTTTAGATGTCACTAACACAAGTGTGTCCAAATATGCCACACCCACTATGGAACAGAATTCCTTGTGATGTAATTTCTGCAGAATGCCACCCGTCTGGAATGTCCAGTGGAACTTCCTCAAGTCATGTGGGGGTGTGCATGGCAGGCATAGATTTCAGCCATCTTGACATGGCGATGATAGAGACCTTTCCCGCTTCTCTGAACTTCCTGGTGCCTCCCTGAAGAGAGAGTGCTGCATACTGCCAGTACATGGGCACACTGCGTGTGTGCCCAGTGCTTAATCTTTGTTTGAGAGGAATGAAAAAACATGAACAAGCCGGTGACGTGGATGGCTCCAATGGGAGATTGAACAGGTATGATAATCATAGAATCATAGAGTTGGAAGAGACCACAAGGGCCAATCGAGTCCAACCCCCTGCCAAGCAGGAAACACCATCAGAGCACTCCTGACATATGGTTGTCAAGCCTCTGCTTAAAGACCTCCAAAGAAGGAGACTCCACCACACTCCTTGGCAGCAAATTCCACTGTCGAACAGCTCTTACTGTCAGGAAGTTCTTCCTAATGTTTAGGTGGAATCTTCTTTCTTGTAGTTTGGAACCATTGGTCCGTGTCCGGTTCTCTGGAGCAGCAGAAAACAACCTTTCTCCCTCCTCTATGTGACATCCTTTTATATATTTGAACATGGCTATCATATCACCCCTTAACCTCCTCTTCTCCAGGCTAAACATGCCCAGCTCCCTTAGCCGTTCCTCATAAGGCATCGTTTCCAGGCCTTTGACCATTTTGGTTGCCCTCCTCTGGACACGTTCCAGTTTGTCAGTGTCCTGTGGTGATAAGATTGCTGCCAAAGTTGAATAAGGGCCATGATTTGATACGACTCGCTTGCCCATAGTAGGTGCTATTAGAAAGGCCTTCAGTGGCTTCCCCATATATGTGGTTGACAAATATAACCAGAATTAGAGGAAGGACAAAGGAAGCTCAAGTGAGGAAACTGCTACCTGTGTCCTATGCATGGAATTGTTTAGAATTATCTGCACTGTTAGCATGTGAACTTTTTCTTCTTATTGTATTGGTTTGCTTTATGCAAAAAAAGAAAAAAGGAAAAAAGAAAGTCTCAAAGTGACTTAATAATAATTAATAATTAATAATAATAATTTTTATTTATACCCCGCCCTCGCCAGCCAAGGCCGGGCTCAGGGCAGCTAACAAGCAATAATAAAAATAAGTTGAATGAATACAACTTAAAAACAAGAGTAAAATACAACATTAAAATATTGAAGCATTAAAATATTAAAATGCAGCCTCATCACAGGAGGCAAAAGGAAAAAGAAAAAAAGAAAGAGGGGGAGGGAATAGAACGCGAACAGATATTTAAAGAGTAGTGGGACAACCCTTGCTTATTGTTTGATGTAGTCTTCTTTTGCTGTTAAAAGGGATTTCTTCTTGAAAAACATTACTTTTTAAAAAAAGGATATTCACCTCCCCAGTTCCCTTAATATTCCCGTTTGTTTCATAGCAATGCAAGACTGGAATGCACAACGGCGCCAGATGCCGTAGGGGACATGGGAAGCAACGATTTCCTGGAGAAAGATGGGCACGAAAACCCGGGGCACGACTTCATCAATGGGACCACCAGCGGCAATGCGGAAGCAGCCCGGAGGCTGGCAAAGCGCCTGTATCATCTGGATCGATTCAAGCGGTCGGATGTAGCAAAGCACTTGGAGAAAAAGTAAGGACCTGGCTTTCTATCTCAAAGGGTGTTGATGTTGCATCTGCAGAATGATAAAAAAAAACATGAAAAGTTCACTTTTTAGTAATGTGGCTTGTTTCTTTTCCTTCTTTTTTTCCTGCGTCTTAAGCAATGAGTTCAGCAAACTTGTCGCTGAGGAATACCTCAAGTTCTTTGATTTCACAGGCATGTCTTTGGATCACTCACTCAGGTAGGAAATCTCTGTGTCTTTTCCTGGGTTGTGTCTCATCCACTGATAATCCTATATGTGCCCATTTTAAGGTGTGCCTTCTCACTCTTAAGGTGGGTTGGCATGATTGACCCTGACCCACCCAGCAACAAGCCTCTTCCCACTCTGTCCTGGGCCTGACTTGCCTACATGCATTGAATATAATGTATAATCCCGCACACCTAGGCCTTGCTGGCCCATAATCCAGACCTGGCAAGACACCAGCATGGATTCTAGTGTTCTGCATCTATGCATGGACTATTTGTCCACCCTCTGACCTTTCCATCACTTGATTATTGGGAAGCCCCCAGGTTTGCATGCCAGGTATTGAACTTGGAGATTTGTAAATGCAGAGTGTGTTTCTTAAGACTCCTTCCCTGCGTATGAGCTTCTTACCCAAGCTAGGGCTTGGAGCAGAACGGTCAGAAAGGAGCAGGAGCTGGAATCTGGCAGACATGATCTGTCAGTCCCTCTTAAGGCCTTTTTAAAGAAACCACAGATAGGTCTGCATTCTCTGTGCTTTGTAATTCTTGAGTGGCAAAGACTTGAAACCCATGAAACACCTTCCTGAACCCCACAAGAGCTTTATTTTTTTAAGAAAAGGAAAAAAGAAAGGGGGAAGGGAGAGAATAATAGCAAATTTGGAAAGGCTTGCCATTGTGTGATCTAAAGACTGATGGAGACAAGAGGTAACAAGATCTCTATGAAATCTATATAGGGAGGGGGAGATGAGAGACCCTAACAGCTGTGTTACCTTAAAAAAATATACAGCTATTTGGATTAGCTGGATTTTGGAATGTGTATCTGAACAGTGTGTTCTCTCTGCTGGAAGGAAGATTTAAAGGAAACTCAGCACCCAGCAAGTCCTAAGGGTGTGCAAAAAAGATAGGACTGCATTTGGAGAAAAAGGAATCACAGCCAGTCCTAGCCCCATCCCTCAAATGTCTGGGGTGCAAGAAGTGTAACAGTGGTTTACACGATCTCTCATTTTGTGGGGGTTGTATTGGGGTTGTTTTTTCCTTTGCCTCCTCCACCCCCCTTACTGCAAGACATTTATTGAGAAGCAACACATTCTGAGGCTGGAAACAGGTAACAGCTTTTTAAAAGTGGTTTGAGAGACATAGTACTTCCCATTGCGTTTATACATCTAATTTTTCTCCCACTGTTTCCTCTGCTGAAACAGCTTCTGCGGGTTTTTGGAGCAATATTAAAAACCTGCAATATTTGTTTGACTAGGTAGAGGTAAAAGTAGGAGCTGCCAAGCTAGCAGTTTGAAAGCATACCAGTGCAAGTAGATGAATAGGTACCGCTGTGGCAGGAAGGTAAATGGTGTTTCCATGTGCTCTGGCTTCTGTCACAGAGTCCTGTTCCACCAGAAGCGGCTTAGTCATGCTGGCCACACGACCCAGAAAGCTGTCTGCGGACAAATGCCGGTTCCCTTGGCCTGAAAGTGGAGACAAGCAGCGCATCCCATAATCGATTTTTGACTGGACTTAACCGTCCAAGGGTCCTTTACCTTTTCACTTTACAAAAGTTGGATAATGTTGCACTTTTGAACCATATTCAGTTCTCTGAAAATGCTGTCCTCTGTTTCCAACCTCAGTACAAACATCTTTAAAGGCTACAGAAATTTCTGGTGATTGACTGTAGTAAAATGACTTGACTTGACTTGACTCTTTAAAGGCTGATTTAACTCCCCCCTCCTCTTTTTACATTTTTTCTCAGGACATTCTTCAAAGCCTTTTCTCTTATTGGAGAAACTCAGGAGAGAGAGCGAGTTTTAGTTCATTTCTCCAACAGATACTACCAGTGCAACCCAAATGCCATTTCCACACAAGGTAATTTTACTTCCATTGCTTTTAAAACATTTCCCTTCCTACCTTTCCTCAGGCAGAATTCAAGGTGGCTAGCAACAGTAGAAAATTAAAGCAACATCACAGTAATGCAAAGATAATAATGCAGGAATGACAACAAAGTCAAGGGAAAACAAACGCACCCACTCAAAGCAATTCCCAGTAAAATTAGAACAATTTCCCAGCGAAGCATAAACACACTGAAGGCCACAGTTTGGCTTTGGTCCTTGTCAGATCAAACGGCCACTGTGATTGCAACTGAGTCACTCCAGTTTTTTGAGATCTAGTCGGGGAACAAAGGAAACCTAGTAAACTCAAAGCAATAAGGCAAGATAGAATATGCTATTTGTTGTCAGGTTCAAGAATTGGTTAGGACTAGTGTTAGGTATTTCCATTTACAGGAGGGAGATACCTGGATAGCAGGCCCCCCACACCTGATGCCCTCTAGAAGTTTTGGGCTACAGCAATCCCAGCCAGCATCTGAAGAGCTCTGGCTTGGGAGATGATTAATAATAATACATCATATTTGCATGTTGAATGCCCTTGTCTTCCACTTACAGCACCATATCTTCTGCCACATTGCTTCTTTCTCTCTATATGAGGAATGTATTTTAAAGAGGTGGGCTGCTAGTGTGTGCTGAACTGCCCCTGTGCTTTTGCCCTGTAGCTCCTTGGCGTCAGGTGCTTTTCTCCCAGCTAGGTTCAATGGAGCAAAAAAGTACCGGGGTGGTTGGACTGTGCACCATATAATCAGCAGGTGTGGATGGGTTCTGCACCACCTGATTTTGTGCCTCTTTGCAGCCATTTGTTGCACAGGTGATCTAAGGGAGCACACCCAAACCTCTAGATGTGTCTCAGTCACTGTCACATGCAGTCTGAGCTAAGAAGCTGAACAGAGAACCACATTTAAAACTTGCCTCTACTATGAACTTAGTGCAGGACTCTAATCAAATCCAATTGAATCTCCCCACTCCCCACATCTGCAGTGGGTTAACAACAGCAGCAGCAGCAACAGCAACGATAGTAATAGTACTGGCCTGCCTCACAAGACTTACTGAGATAAAATTAACACCCTAAAGCACTATAGATATGCTATACCGTCCATGAAGCATTATATCTTGTCCCACTTCTCTCTCCTCCTTTGCCACCAAAGGCTTTCCTGAGCCCTTCTGGTCCCGTCTTACCTGTCTCTCTTCTGCCACTCTGGCTGTCCTTTGGCTGATCTCTGACCCTCCATTCCCTGTTCCTGCTTTGCTCTGCTGTTCAGGATAAGTGGTGATGAGGATATGCCAAAGGCAATGTTGATCTCCATTTATCTGTAGCCTGTCCTACATTACTAGGGACGCAGGTGGCTCTGTGGTCTAAACCACTTAACCTCTTGGGCTTGCTGATCAGAAGGTCAGCGGTTCAAATCCCCGCGACGGGGTGAGCTCCCGTTGCTCTGTCCCAGCTCCTGCCAACCTAGCAGTTCAAAAGCACACTAGTGCAAGCAGATAAATAGGTACCGCTGTGATGGGAAGGTAAACGGAGTTTCCGTGTGCTCTGGTTTCCATCATGGTGTCCCGTTGCGCCACATGACCTGGAAAGCTGTCTGTGGACAAACGGCGGCTCCCTTGGCCTGAAAGCGAGATGAGCGCCGCTACCCCATAGTCACCTTTGACTGGACTTAACCACCCAGGGGTCCTTTACCTTTACCCTTTACCTATCCTGCATTACAATTAAAAGCATATCCCACTTTCCTTTCCCCCCATGGACTCTTATCCAGGTACTGATCACATTCACACCTTGGTTTCACAAGTCCTACAGTACAGTATTGGGGTACTCCCAGACTATTTATCTGTAAATAGCTGCAGTAATCTCTAAAGGCAACAGTAGTGAGCACTAATGATCTAAACTGAATACAGTGGTACCTCGGGTTAAGAACTTAATTCGTTCTGGAGGTCTGTTCTTAACCTGAAACTGTTCTTAACCTGAAGCACCACTTTATCTAATGGGGCCTCCTGCTGCTACCACACTGCTGCTGCACGATTTGTGTTCTCATCCTGAAGCAAAGTTCTTAACCCGAGGTAATATTTCTGGGTTAGCGGAGTCTGTAACCTGAAGCGCATGTAACCCGAGGTACCACTGTATATAACATGTAGCTCCAGAGGCAGTTTATCTCTCATTGCCAGATGCTGGAAATAAACAACACGGGGTGACTGTTATTGCTGTGCCCTGCTTAGGAGCTTCTCCACTTGTGCCAGGCACTGTCTCTCAGCATAACCTACCTACCTCACAGGGTTGTTGTGAGGATAAAATGGGGAGCTGGAGAGCCATGTGTACTACTTTGATCTCCCTGGAGGAAAAGGTGGTGTATAAATGCAATAAACAAACAAACCAATAAGACATTAAAAAAAAAAATATGCCCAGCCACTTTGGAGGCAGCGCTGAGATGATGGAACAAGGCAGTTATTTTCTTCTCCAGTTATTCCTCCTCCTTTGTGCATTTGCTTTATAGAATAAGGCAGCACCCCCCCCAAACACTATATGATTTAATGTTGTCATTGGGGGAGCACAACGGGAGAATGAAAAGGAAAGGCAAAGGTAACAAGGCGAACAAGTGCAGTTACATAGGCATCTTTAGTTTCTATTGGAGGAGAGTGGATTAAGGAATTTAGTTAATGGCTTTTGTGATGATGTAGGTTTAAAGACAGGGAGGCAGTGAAAGACAGGAGTGCCTGGCGTGGCCTGGTCCATGGGGTCATGAAGAGTCAGACACAACTAATCGACTAAACAACAACAACAAGGTTTAAAGACAGGAATTTAATGGGGGCAGGAACAGAAAGAGGTGGCAGCCTATGGGTGTTCTGCGGGGGTGGGGTTGTTGTCAAAAGGGCCAATCCTTTTACATTGAATTTGTGCTAGTCTGGAGTTAAGGACAATGACTTCAGTGAGACTGAATTTGGTTAAAACCATTGGCTTAACTGGACTGTAGATTGGGTTGTAAAAAGTTAGACAAAACCTTTGGAAGGTCAGCTTACATGGCTGAGGTTGATATTCACGGATCTTTGACATTTGTGGAGCTTTCCTTCAAAGCGTTTGGGTCCTAAACTTTAGGAGGTTTCACCTTCCCCCCCACAAAGGAACAAATTGGGCTAGCTGTTTCTCCCTTCCTCCTTATCAACCCTTATGACTTCATCTCATGAGACGGTCTCTCTTGATTAATGTCATGCATTTCTTTATAAGCAAATTGCTTTTGGAAGAAGAAGGGAGTGTTAATTAGGCTTCAGGGGGGTCCCAACTCAACGTGAATCATTCTTTCATAAGCAGATGTGAGTAGTAGGAAGTGTGATTTCTCTCCCCCACCCCACCTGCCTGTGTGACTTTCTGTGTGTCATGCTTGGGGTGTTTTCCCCCCCTACAGATGGAGTCCATTGCCTCACATGCGCAATCATGCTGCTGAACACTGACCTCCACGGCCATGTGAGTATTCTGCAAATTGTCCTGCTTGCTCAGAAATTTTGAACTGCTCTTTCAGTATGCTTGTTGCGGTTGAGTACTCCCTGCTCAAGTCCTCACAGGGTCGGGTTGAAGCAGCCAGAAAGATTTCAGGTGACATTAGCAGAGGTGGAAGGCAGTTGTGTGAAGAGCTTGTGAAACTGGCAAGGGAGCCAAAACCAATATGAATGTGTCCCATAAGAATGAGGGCCAGGCTGGATGCAGTGAATTGGGCAAGTCTGGAAACCCAGTAGCTCGGAAGAGGAAGACAGGTAGAAGAACAGTTTCACAAGCACAGAGGACCAGCCAGATTGAGGGCACTGGAAAATCGCCCAGACTAATGGATTTCAGGAGACCCTGAAAGATGCAGTGAAAGGAGTGGATTGGGATAGGCTCTCCTTGATCACCTGACTTCCTTACTTAGGGTGATGTGCCTGAAAAGCTGGATGTTCCCTCTTGGCCCCAGTTGTATAGGGAGCTGATGTCTGGCCTGCCAGACCATTCAAGCCCCAGTGCAAGCAGAGCTTGTAAATCATCCTCACAGCACAAACTACTCCCACTTTGGAATCTGAATGCTTGGCATCCCTGGCTTGTGCATAAAGGGAGGCTATATATAGATGGCAACTTCTCAGAGATTTGGCAGCCATATTACAGAGCCATTCTTATCCAAGATACAAACGGTCATGTTTTTTTCTTTGTCCTACCAGGACCTTTGTCAACCAAATTCTGTCGTGCTTATTTAGCTGTACTCTGGGGAAAAAACCTGTCAATAACTCTACAGAAGTGTGAGCGTCA
Organism: Podarcis melisellensis; assembly: GCF_964234715.1. NCBI lineage: Eukaryota > Metazoa > Chordata > Lepidosauria > Squamata > Lacertidae > Podarcis > Podarcis melisellensis. The sequence goes on from NC_138534.1 coordinate 29,526,985, forward strand.
TTTCTGCAGGAGACATGTATAAGTTCTGTTACGGCTGTTTTTCGTGTTTAGCAGAAAGTCCCCGTGGGCACTAACACACAACCATATACCGTATTTTTTGCCCTATAGGGAGCACCGGCCCATAGGGCGCACCTAGTTTTTTTGGGGGGAAATAAGGAAAAAAAATTCCCCCCCCCAGGCGTGGGGCTGGGGCGGGGGAAGCCCTAGCTTTCCTGACCCCAGCCCCCAGAACAGGTTGCTATCCACAAGCCTGGGGAGCCCGCGGGCTCCTCAGGCTTGTGGATATCTGCCCAAAGACCAGGGTACGTTGCTCAGCGCGCCCCAGGCTTCGGGATGCAGGCTGCTATCCGCAAGTCTTGGGAGCCCGGTGGGAACTCCCGCGGGCTCCCAAGGCTTGCGGATAGCTTCCTGAAGCCTGCATTAGCCCCATAGGACGCACACACATTTCCTCTTCATTTTTGGAGGGGAAAAAGTGTGTCCTATAGGGCAAAAAATACGGTACCCCAACAGTTTTGAACAACTATTTTAAAATGAGTTTTTTAAAATGTTCTTATGTGACCTTTAAAAAAGAAAAAGTACAAAGCTGTATCTTATCTCAAGTGTTCAACCTGGGTTAGGGTTAAAACTGACTGGGACAATAGTTGTGCGCCACTTGGTCACATTGTTGACTGGCTGCCCACAACTATGGCAAGTGCCTGCAGCTGAGAGTGGCTGAAAAGGGAGTAGTGACTCACCTTCATTAGGTTTGTATAGTTACCCATCAGTTCCAAGGCTGGATCAGTGTTAGTGACCTCATAGAGGTGAGGGGGCAGTCACTCTTCTTGCTTCATTAAAAAGGAAAGAGAAAAGATCTACACGTATCCTGAATATTAAAATGTAATTTTCCCTGGCTTTGCTTTGCTGCAGTGTCAGGATAACTTATGGGCACTAGGTGGCAGAACATGCATAGCGTTCTCTGAACTGTTCATGCATCATCAGATGAATGTGCAAATTCCTATCTGGGCCTTGCGTTTTAAATCTGCATGTAAAACAAGTATCACCATTGGCCAGAAAGCAAAGGGTCACATACTTGAGCTCCGGCTGTCTGGGTAAAGAAGAGGTCAGATGCAAAGGGGCCCACCTGAACCAACCTGAAACTAGCTACCCAATTTTGGGCTTGTTTCCGAGTGCCAGAAAAGGTCTTTTTGTTTTTGGCAACATTCTGCTCTCATCACAAACTTAGGGCTACATATAAAATAGGGTTACCAGACGTCCCCATTTCCCAGGGACAGTCCCCAGATTTGCGAATAAGTCCCCGGACAAATTCCATCCTCAGAATGTCCCCGGATTTCATCTAATGTCCCCGGGAACCGCAGCAGCGGCAGTCTCAGCAGCCTGGAGCAGTTGGCTCTGGCTGGCTTCAGGAGCTGCTCGGAAGTCCCCATATGATGGTGGTGCAGGGGCTCTAAGATGCAGCTTCCGGGCTGCCTCCACCTTGCCTCCGAAAGGCAGTGTGAAGCCTCGCTTCCCACTGAGGGATCCCTGCCCCCTGCTGCTTGCACGCAAGTAGGAATGGGATTGGGGCTGCTCCGATGGAAAGGGAGGCATCACGCTGCCTGAGCCGAGCCGCTGCTGCCACTCTCGGCCCCCCTTCTCCGCCTTGTATGCCTGACCCACCCCATTACCACCAAAGAACGAACAACTCAGGGGCTGCCCAGGCTCTTGGGAAAAGGAGATAGAAGCCTCAGAGGAAGGGGAAACATGGTGGTTGAGGTCAAGGCGGCGGCTGCCCCTCTGCCACCGCCATCGTTGCAGCACCAACATCCCGAATGTGTATTAATTAATTAATTAATTAATTAAAGTGTCCCCGGATTCATTGGAAAAAAACCCCTGGTAACCTTAGTATATGGACTGTAATTCTTATTTGTGGTGGTGGCATTTCACTGAATTTCTTTACAGGGGGTTAGAAATTCCCCCAAGAGTTTCATGTGGTTGGGACTTGCCATCAGTGGTGGCAAGTCCCACAGCTTTTTAAGGGCACAGCTTTTCTTAAGGGGTAGGATGTAGGGGAGAGGGTTGTTTAAAAAAAGAGAAAAGAAGCCTTTTGGCTTGACTTCATTGCAAACTCAACCCTATTTTCCCAGAGCTGCCCTTCTCAGTTAAGTTTCCATCGCCTTCTTTCTGTTGCCGCCCTCTGTCTCATTTGCCCACACTCCCATTTAATTCTACTGGCTGCGGCAACTCATGTGGTTTTGTGAATGACATCATGATGTACTTCGGATCTGATGATATCACATATGCTCATCAACAAAATTATGTGGAGTGCCACAGCCAGTAGGATTAAGCAGCCACCTGGGCAAGAGAGGTTGAGGAGAACGGAGGCGGCAACGGAGAAGAAGGGAAATGGCGCCGAGTAGCAGCAACAGCCAGGAAAACAGAAAGGGTGTCGAACAGCATTGAAACCACACAAATATTTGTTAAGGTGAGTAGTTTGCTGTTAATCTGGCCGTTGTGAATGAGCAGGTTCTGAAGTTGCTTGCACAAGCTGCTTCCACATGGTTTTT